>NC_090938.1:266954903-267579903 GCF_040938575.1 Ambystoma mexicanum
GCGAATAGCCTGGGTGCGTGTATTTCAGGGGTGCGCGGGAAGTTCCACACGCGAATAGCCTGGGCGCGTGTATTTCAGGGGTGCGTGGGAAGTTCCACACGCGAATAGCCTGGGCGCGTGTATTTCAGGGGTGCGCGGGGAGTCCCACACGCGAATAGCCTGGGTGCGTGTATTTCAGGGGTGCGCGGGAAGTTCCACACGCGAATAGCCTGGGCGCGTGTATTTCAGGGGTGCGCGGGAAGTTCCACATGTGATTTGACAGTGTGGGTCCTCCCAGGTGTACCCTGTACACCCTCCACGGCCCCTGCAGGCAGCCCACACCACAGGGGACTACCCTGCATCCCTGGTCATGTCCCGCAGGCAGCCCACCCAACATGGGCATGCCCCCCAGCAAAGGCACATGTCTCCTTGAACTAATGAACACCAACTCATGTCCCCTTGCACCCCCACCCCCCAGCACTGTGGGGGACCTGCCAGCAGGCCCCCACCCATGTCCAACTCATGTCTCCCACCACCCCCACACCCCAGCCACCAGGGGCACCCTCCACCAGGCCCCCACTCATGTCTCCCACCACCCCCACACCCCAGCAGTGCAGGGGCAGCCTCCACCAGGCCCCCACTCATGTCACCCACCACCCCCACCCCCCAGCACTGTGGGGCACCTGCCAGCAGGCCCCCACACATGTCCAACTCATGTCTCCCACCACCCCCACACCCCAGCAGTGCAGGGGCAGCCTCCACCAGGCCCCCACTCATGTCACCCACCACCCCCAGCCCCCAGCACTGTGGGGCACCTGCCAGCAGGCCCCCACCCATATCCAACTCATGTCTCCCACCACCCCCACACCCCAGCAGTGCAGGGGCAGCCTCCACCAGGCCCCCACTCATGTCACCCACCACCCCCACCCCCCAGCACTGTGGGGCACCTGCCAGCAGGCCCCCACACATGTCCAACTCATGTCTCCCACCACCCCCACACCCCAGCAGTGCAGGGGCACCCTCCACCAGGCCCCCACTCATGTCACCCACCACCCCCACCCCCCAGCCACCAGGGGCACCCTCCACCAGGCCCCCACTCATGTCTCCCACCACCCCCACATCCCAGCCACCAGGGGCAGCCTCCACCAGGCCCCCACTCATGTCTCCCACCACCCCCACACCCCAGCAGTGCAGGGGCAGCCTCCACCAGGCCCCCACTTATGTCACCCACCACCCCCACCCCCCAGCACTGTGGGGCACCTGCCAGCAGGCCCCCACCCATGTCCAACTCATGTCTCCCACCACCCCCACACCCCAGCAGTGCAGGGGCAGCCTCCACCAGGCCCCCACTCATGTCACCCACCACCCCCACCCCCCAGCACTGTGGGGCACCTGCCAGCAGGCCCCCACACATGTCCAACTCATGTCTCCCTCCACCCCCACACCCCAGCAGTGCAGGGGCACCTTCCACCAGGCCCCCACTCATGTCACCCACCACCCCCACCCCCCAGCCACCAGGGGCACCCTCCACCAGGCCCCCACTCATGTCTCCCACCACCCCCACACCCCAGCCACCGGGGGCACCCTCCACCAGGCCCCCACTCATGTCTCCCACCACCCCCACACCCCAGCAGTGCAGGGGCACCCTCCACCAGGCCCCCACTCATGTCTCCCACCACCCCCACACCCCAGCAGTGCAGGGGCACCCTCCACCAGGCCCCCACTCATGTCTCCCACCACCCCCACCCCCAGCAGTGCAGGGTCACCCTCCACCAGGCCCCCACTCATGTCCCCCTGCACCCCACCCCCCAGCAGTGCAGGGTCACCCTCCACCAGGCCCCCACTCATGTCTCCCACCACCCCCACCCCCCAGCCACCAGGGGCACCCTCCACCAGGCCCCCACTCATGTCTCCCACCACCCCCACACCCCAGCCACCAGGGGCACCCTCCACCAGGCCCCCACTCATGTCTCCCACCACCCCCACACCCCAGCCACCAGGGGCAGCCTCCACCAGGCCCCCACTCATGTCACCCACCACCCCCACCCCCCAGCCACCAGGGGCACCCTCCACCAGGCCCCCACTCATGTCTCCCACCACCCCCACACCCCAGCCACCAGGGGCACCCTCCACCAGGCCCCCACTCATGTCTCCCACCACCCCCACACCCCAGCAGTGCAGGGGCACCCTCCACCAGGCCCCCACTCATGTCTCCCACCACCCCCACACCCCAGCAGTGCAGGGGCACCCTCCACCAGGCCCCCACTCATGTCTCCCACCACCCCCACCCCCCAGCAGTGCAGGGTCACCCTCCACCAGGCCCCCACTCATGTCCCCCTGCACCACCACCCCCCAGCAGTGCAGGGTCACCCTCCACCAGGCCCCCACTCATGGCACCCACCACCCCCACCCCCCAGCCACCAGGGGCACCCTCCACCAGGCCCCCACTCATGTCTCCCACCACCCCCACACCCCAGCCACCGGGGGCACCCTCCACCAGGCCCCCACTCATGTCTCCCACCACCCCCACACCCCAGCAGTGCAGGGGCACCCTCCACCAGGCCCCCACTCATGTCTCCCACCACCCCCACACCCCAGCCACCAGGGGCACCCTCCACCAGGCCCCCACTCATGTCTCCCACCACCCCCACACCCCAGCCACCAGGGGCAGCCTCCACCAGGCCCCCACTCATGTCACCCACCACCCCCACCCCCCAGCCACCAGGGGCACCCTCCACCAGGCCCCCACTCATGTCTCCCACCACCCCCACACCCCAGCCACCAGGGGCACCCTCCACCAGGCCCCCACTCATGTCTCCCACCACCCCCACACCCCAGCAGTGCAGGGGCACCCTCCACCAGGCCCCCACTCATGTCTCCCACCACCCCCACACCCCAGCAGTGCAGGGGCACCCTCCACCAGGCCCCCACTCATGTCTCCCACCACCCCCACCCCCCAGCAGTGCAGGGTCACCCTCCACCAGGCCCCCACTCATGTCCCCCTGCACCCCCACCCCCCAGCAGTGCAGGGTCACCCTCCACCAGGCCCCCACTCATGGCTCCCACCACCCCCACCCCCCAGCCACCAGGGGCACCCTCCACCAGGCCCCCACCCATGTCTCCCACCACCCCCACACCCCAGCCACCAGGGGCACCCTCCACCAGGCCCCCACTCATGTCTCCCACCACCCCCACACCCCAGCCACCAGGGGCACCCTCCACCAGGCCCCCACTCATGTCTCCCACCACCCCCACACCCCAGCCACCAGGGGCACCCTCCACCAGGCCCCCACTCATGTCTCCCACCACCCCCACACCCCAGCCACCAGGGGCAGCCTCCACCAGGCCCCCACTCATGTCTCCCACCACCCCCACACCCCAGCAGTGCAGGGGCAGCCTCCACCAGTCCCCCACTCATGTCACCCACCACCCCCACCCCCCAGCACTGTGGGGCACCTACCAGCAGGCCCCCACCCATGTCCAACTCATGTCTCCCACCACCCCCACACCCCAGCAGTGCAGGGGCAGCCTCCACCAGGCCCCCACTCATGTCACCCACCACCCCCACCCCCCAGCACTGTGGGGCACCTGCCAGCAGGCCCCCACACATGTCCAACTCATGTCTCCCACCACCCCCACACCCCAGCAGTGCAGGGGCACCCTCCACCAGGCCCCCACTCATGTCTCCCACCACCCCCACCCCCCAGCAGTGCAGGGGCAGCCTCCACCAGGCCCCCACTCATGTCACCCACCACCCCGACCCCCCAGCACTGTGGGGCACCTGCCAGCAGGCCCCCACACATGTCCAACTCATGTCTCCCACCACCCCCACACCCCAGCAGTGCAGGGGCAGCCTCCACCAGGCCCCCACTCATATCACCCACCACCCCCACCCCCCAGCACTGTGGGGCACCTGCCAGCAGGCCCCCACCCATGTCCAACTCATGTCTCCCACCACCCCCACACCCCAGCAGTGCAGGGGCAGCCTCCACCAGGCCCCCACTCATGTCACCCACCACCCCCACCCCCCAGCACTGTGGGGCACCTGCCAGCAGGCCCCCACACATGTCTCCCACCACCCCCACGCCCCAGCCACCAGGGGCACCCTCCACCAGGCCCCCACTCATGTCTCCCACCACCCCCACCCCCCAGCCACCAGGGGCACCCTCCACCAGGCCCCCACTCATGTCTCCCACCACCCCAACACCCCAGCCACCAGGGGCACCGTCCACCAGGCCCCCACTCATGTCTCCCACCACCCCCACCCCCCAGCAGTGCAGGGTCACCCTCCACCAGGCCCCCACTCATGTCTCCCACCACCCCCACACCCCAGCAGTGCAGGGTCACCCTCCACCAGGCCCCCACCCATGTCCCCCTGCCCCCAGGTCCTGACGATACACAATCATGGCAGTAATGCGCAGCATACCCAGCACAAACACCCAGGCAAGGATTGCATCCACCCACATAGTGAATGCAATTACATGACACAACCCCAATGGCAAGTATGTAAATGAACACATGTCCGTCACACACACATACACAATGGCTGCAAGTGAATGTCAAAACCCATATCATGACATGTATGAAACCAAAGACAAAATAAGACAAGTGGAAGTAAAAATAAAAAATGTATTAAAGATTAAAAATAAGTAAACAAATCAAACATACGACTATGTGGATAACAAAATAAATGGTCCATGTTGGAGAACAAAAGTAAAAATCAAAAAACGAAAAAGGAATAAAAAAACAAATGTTGACCAAAGCAATATCAAGTAGAAGCAAAAGAATGAAAAACCATTTCCACATGGTGAACACAATAATGAAAAAAAGAACATTTTCCTTCAAAAAACAAACTAAATACAGGAATGTACCAGGGTCCATGAGCCCAACACCATAAAGGAAACCCACTACTACCTAATGAAAAAAATATATACAAAAAAGTGGCCATTGTCCGAGCGGTCCAAAATAATAAAAACAAATAAAGGAAACCTAACACTAACTAACTATATAACTATATACAAAGGCAGCGGGCAAGTCCTGCGGCTCACTTGTTGATGTTGCTGGCCAGGGCATCATCGAACTCCATGTCGATGTCATGGAGGCGGGACTCTGTCCTGGCCCCGAGGTCTCGCAGGGATAACCCCATGTTCAACTCAAACTCCCTGCGAGCTTCCTCGAGGCACTCAGCCCGCCTCAACGCCCGACGCATGGAGAACTCCGCCCTGACCATGGCGAGCCGCTCCTCTTCCGCCCGCTGCCGCTCCGCACCTATCCGCTGGACCAACTGCTCCCACACGGAAGACACCACCATCCCAGGGTTGCCCTGCCCTCCGGCCGATGCCTGCCCCTCTGATCTTGATGGCCCCGAGCCATGATGCCTGCCACGTCGAGCCCGCTGCTGCCTCCGATGCCACTGCCTCTGCCAGCACGACGGCATCCAGGCTGATGGAAACCACCGACGCCGTCGTGCACGTGCCCTGCCTGATGATGCTGTCACATCTTCCATCTGCTGGGGTCCAGTTGCTGTGTTGTCAACCCCTGCTGGACCTCCGACTCCCAACTGTGGCAGGGATGGGATCCCCACCGAGCTGGCTGCATTGGTCGGGGCAGGTCCACAGGGGGCCCTGGTGGCATCTGGGCTGGAAGACGGCAAGGGGAACGACTGGTGGATAGCCTGCACAGAGGAGGAGAGGGCCGCCACATTGGCCAACACATGCAGGAAACCCCCGAACATGGCCGATCCCAATTGGGCCACGTCGGCACGGTGCACTTCGTGATGATGTGCGTGCTCCTCCCGGGAAGCACGCACGGCATCACAAATCACAGCCGTGCGCATCGCGACCCCAATCAGGACCTTCTCCGCACGGCCAGGGGTTCCCACGTCCGAGGTGGAGGGGAGTCAGGTGACATGGACATCCCCTCTACCTGCGGACAGGCCTGGGACGGGGCATCCCTGCTGGTGCATGTTGGTGCACTCACAGGGTCAGGGACAGCGACATGCACAGGCCCCTCCACGGTGACCTGTGCTGCCTCCTGCCCCTGGCCCTGGACTGCACCACTTGCACCAGCAGGGATGCCCCCACCAGGCCCCATGTGTGGCCCAGTGGCGGCCTCCTCCTCCTCTGTGCAAACCACCAACCTGGATGGCTCCTCACCGTCTCCCACCGTAGCAGGCCCCTGTGGGGGCTCACCCACCCCTTCCGCTGCAGCCGTGGGGGCATCCCCGCCGCCTTGCTCCACAGCGCCGTCTCTGCCCTCTGCTTCACTAGCCGCTGCGTAGAGGGAGACAAAGAACACAAGCATCAGGGCACTGTACAATGGTCCCCTAGACAGGAAGCAATAGCAGATGAGCACCACTGTCAAAGTACACTTCCATCATGTCCCTCCACAACACATGGGTCAGTCCAGGCAAAACACACACGGTAACAGGCATGGTGCATGCCATGGACATTTCCATGCATGTCCAATGGACTCTTGAAACATTCAATGATATGTAACGACATGCATCATGGCTCATGCCTATCACATGCACACACTTCACCTCAGTCACATCCATCTGGCCCCAAACACACCAAACACAGCGGATACAAGGGTAATTTGGCTGCTTCACTGAATCTGTGCATTGTCACACACATGTGTCATGCATCCATGGCATGCACTAGTCACAGACACGCAGGTCAGGCACACAGACATGGCTACCATATATGTACCTGGCATCAGCACCCATCCCTCACCCCCACCCATGTCCAGGTACATAGACTGGCATGCTCTCATGTTCAAAATCTGCATAGGGCTCCCCATGCGGCATTTCAACACATGCAACAACCATGTGGATCACACATCACTGGTCGCACATGCATTACCATGATGTCCCTGCACACATACATGCATACATGGCCTATGGCACACATACAGGCAAGTATCATAGAACCAGCACACCGCAACATGCCCTATCCCACACAGTAATGCTTGGACACTTACCGCTCAACTCCAGACGGGCCTCCCTCTCAAGGATCTGGGCGTGGAGCGCTGGGCGTACGCGTTCCAGGACCCTCATCTGGATGGAACTCATGCGGCCCCGGCCCCCCTCCACGAGGCGCCGGGCCTTCACAAGGGTCCTGGACCTCAAGTCCTCCCAGCGCTTCTTGATCTTCAGGACGTCGCGGGTTGCCACCCCCTCCTCGTTGATGGCAACCACACAGTCGGCCCAGATCCTCTGCCGTCCTTCCTTGCTGGCGCGGGACGATCCAAAGAGGGCATCATACTGCCCCAGGACATGCTCCACCAGGACACCAACTTCGGTGACAGTGAAGCTGGTGCCCCTCTGCCCCTCTGGCCTGGGGTTGCCACTGGTGCCAGATGTGGAAGTGCCCGACATGGCAACCCCAGAGGCAGGTGTGGGTGGGCAACTGGGTCCTGGGGCTGGGCTGTGGAGCGATGTAATCCCAGTCGGGAGTCTTCAGTTCCAGCAGGGGTGGACACAGCAACTGGACCCCTGCAGATGGCTGATGTGCAGGCACCAAATGGCAGGGCACGGTGGCAGCAGGCAGGCAGGCAGGCAGCAGCAGATGGCACGTGGGAGGCTGCTCGGGGCACTGGGGGGCAGTAACTCGGCCTTCTGGGCAGGAGCGTGGTCTTCCGTGTGTTTTCGCGTGGCCAGCTTGATACGGAGTGATTTGGCACGTGAAAATCCTGCACGTCAGCGTGAAATCCGAGGAAAGGCCCTTAGCGCGTAAGCGCGTCAGCACGCATACGTGATTCTATTGGACCAGAGTCCCTCAGCGCGTAAGCGCGTCTGTGACGTGACCCGCACGGGTGTTCCCCACTCAGCACGTGATGACGGGGCACACGTGGAAATACTGCACGTCAGAGTGTCATCGCGTGTAATTGGACAAAAGTGCAGGTACACGCGATTGGCCTATGTACGTGTATTTAATGGGTGTGCGGGCACTTACACACGCAAGTACGTCAGCGAACCTGTATCCCGTGGTGCGTGTGAATTTCACACACGCTATTGGACTGGGAACTGGATTCCAGGGGTGCGCGGGTCACACGCTGTATCCCGTGGTGCGTGTGAATTTCCACACGCTATTGGACTGGGAACTGGATTCCAGGGGTGCGCGGGTCACACGCTCGCCTAGAACACGCGCAAAGCATAAATTTGCGGACTTTAACAATAACAAGCTCAGACGCCAGGATGAACATACCGTTCCTAGCAGCAGTGGCAGTGGGCTACCAAAGGAGGAGGAGGAGGATAGTCAGGGCCAGAATATTCACACCCAGAACCAGCCTTTTCGGGATGCCTGATGACCAGGTGTATGGGAGGTACAGGTTTCCACCACACATAATACTGGACCTGGTGAGTGAGTGGGAGGATGACCTCACATCACCCACCCTGTGCTCCCAAGCACTCAGCCCCCTGGAGAAGGTCCTCAATGTACTGCACTTCTTAGCCACTGGATCATTTCAGCGGACAAGTGCCATAGTGGGTGGGGTGTCACAGGCCACCCAGTCACGCTGCCTACACCAGGTCTTGAACATCATCACTGCACGCCCATCAGTCCGCAGGCACATATACCTGCCCAGAACACCTGCAGAAAGGCATGCTGCCGCCCTGTATTTTTACGCTGTGGCACGATTCCCCAAAGTGCTAGGTGCCAATGACTGCACCCATGTGGCTCTACGTCCCCCCAGGGCATCTGAGCACATCTATAGGAACCGCAAGCACTGGCATTCCATCAACGTGCAGGTAGCATGTAATGCCAAGGGAATCATCACCTCAGTATATGCCAACTATCCCGGCTCCACCCACGACAGCTTCATTTACCGAATGTCCACCCTAAGCCGGGACCTAGAAGCTGGGCGGCATGGCGATACATGGCTGCTTGGTGAGTATGTATGCCACTGCACATGCATACATGTTGGATACTGAGCAAGGTCACAACCCCACCAATGATACCAATCACCACCTCCACAGGGGACAGTGCCTACCCTCTCAGCCCACACATAATGACGCCAATTCGGAACCCCACCACGCCACCCCAGGTAAGATATAACACAGCCCACATTACAACCAGGGGCATAGTGGAGTGCACATTCGGAGTGCTAAAGTCAAGCTTTCGCTCCCTTGACCGTTCTGGCGGGCAGCTGTTATACGCTCCCCCAGTAGTGTGCAGGATCATAGTGGCAGCATGTGTCCTGCACAACGTTGCAACACGCCGGGGCCTGGCCGTGGACATGGTGGTGGCCCCACATCCCCAACCACATGCACAGCCGCTGCGCATGGGAGGGGAAAGGGCACGGGGGGAGGCAGCCCGTACACAGGTAGTGGCTAATTACTTCACATAGAAATCACACCCCTGTGGAGTGCACACTGCCCTGGCACATTCCATCTGACAATCAATGATGACTCAACCTGACACTGATCCTGAATGTCTGGAGAATGAACCGGGAATACCATGTCAGCCTGAGATTGTTCACCTGGAAGTGTCACAATGTGTGCATCCCTACCCACACAGACACCACCAATGCAGTTTTGTGAAGTCACACATTGAAGCAGCTAAAATGAATACCCACTTGCAAAATGCAACAAGAGGACAGTGCCATGTCAGCCAACCCAACCCCAGCACCGCCACACGACACACCGTGCCATGTCATGCTAATTGCAGGTAAACAAAGTAATCCCCACAACATGACATCAGTCTCACTATGTACAGTGTCCCTATTAGAAACCTGCAACACCTGAAATGCTCACAGCAATGCCGGACCAACAACATACTTGAGCACGTACTACCATTAACATGACATCACAAATGTTACATATTAGTAGTCTCACCACCTGGAAATGCCTGCACTCCCACCACTACCAACTGTGCAGTGTTGTCGCCATGTAGAGTTGTAGGTGCACTGCTGCCAACATGGACCCCATCTCCAGACTAGAGGTCCTTGTGTGGACATGAGGAAGGGACCTGCAAATTGGGAGGTAGACACAGAAGAAGAGTTACACACCAATGCAACATGCAGTGTACAACACAACAGCAATATGCACTAGGAATGTATACACAGTATTGACTACAGACTGGCCACACAGCTCATGGAAGTCCAACGTCACTGTGTAATTCACTGTCACTTGGGCACACCCTTTGCAAGCCCATGGAAACGGGAAGCAGGAGGGGTGTGTGTGACTCAAACCCAAGCATCTGAACCAAATACATTACAAGCCTGCATGTGCCCAGCCACAATGCAGCGTATGCCCACAGGAACCACGGAAGCCAACAGATCATCCCAAAAAAATAAGAAACAATCAAAAATGGCCATTGATGGGCCCGGGGGGGTTGGGGAGGCCACCCAGGAGGTCCGAGGACAGGATGCACACCAGAACCCACCTGCGTGGATCCTGGGAAGATAAAACACTTCCATGGGCTCATGGCCCACACGGCTACCCTATTGTGGGAGTATCACTGCTGTCGCTATTATCACCCTGTGCAGCTGCATCCAGAGGTGGTTGCACTATGGGAGGCAGCCCACGCAAGGCCCTAGTCTGCTCCTCCATGGCTGCAAGCATGCGGGTGTGGTAGGTCTGGTTCTGGAGGATGAGTGTGCGGAGGTCCCCATGCAACAACTCACGGGATGCCTGGACCTCCGCCCTCGTTGCCTGCATCTCAGCTGAGAGCGTACGGGTGAGACGCTCCAGCTGCTGTTCTGTCCTTTGGTGTGTTGAAGCCTCAAGCTCAACAAGAGTCGTCCTGAGGTGAAGGAGCTCCTGCCTCAGGGCTTCCCTGTGGCCCTGGGACTCATTGGAGATGGCCTCCTGCAGAGTCGCCAGTGCCGCCCGCCTGTCCCTGTTGGACCCCAACATGTCCTCCCTGTGTGACTGGCAGATGGAGTCGGTTGCCTGCTCTAGTCGCTCCATCAGCCTTTCTGGGGGGACAATGGAAGTGGCCACCCTATCCATGGCCTGAGCCATCATCTCGGATGATGCAGCCTGTTGGGTTGCCATACCGTAAATGGATTGCTCCCATGCGGTATTGCCGGGTGGTGTACGGCCACCACGTCGGCGGGCACCACACCTGTCTGGGGCAAGGCGAACTGCGCCTTGCTGTGCCGGCACTGCCTGAGGCTGCAGGACTGCATTCCCCCTCTGATCTGCTGGCCCAGGAACAGGATCAGATGTCGCAGAGTGTGACCCTGCATCCGTAACCACCGAAGGCGTAGCTGCCAACACTGACATCCCCATGGAGGGTTCTGACCCTGGTGCAGGTGGGTGAGACAGAACAGAATCCCTCCCTGGAACACTCACCTGCGACGGCACGTAGGTCTCATCCGAATCAACACCTGAGTACAGCTCGGGGGAGGTGCAGCCAGAGACACCCCTTGAGAGCACGACCTGCAGCACTTGTGGGTTCTCCCCCACCACCACACCACGTCCCTCACTGGTGGTTGGTCGGCCCTCAGACCCCTCCTGGGTCTGCACCATCTCCACAACCCCAGCAGTATCAGGTGCGTCTTCCCCTGCAAAGACATGAAAACAAAGAAATGGAAACAGGCATTAGCACCATGGCACACAATGAGGGCTGAGAAGCAAGAGAAACAGTACTTGATTGACACATGTCCCACATGACTAAAACCCTCCCATGCATGCACCCTCACTGCGTATGAAGTGCAGGCAAATGGCACACACTGATGACACCAAGATGGAAGATGAACACATTTTCTGCATGCTGCCTGGCAGTGGCATCACACACTGGCCTGTGATTGCCAGGTGAAACACACATGCCAAAACACAGATGGCATGTACCATTGCTATTGAGTGAAGATGGAGAGGAGGGCAGCACCTATTCATTCAGTCCAGTTCCCGCATGTAATTGCTTTTCTAATTCTAACAGGTCAGATTTTTCACCTGGAGCTGCCAGTCTGAAATGGTCCAATTGCACAGGGACATGTGTGTACAAATGATATCCAGGTAACAAAGTCACTCCACTTTACCATACCCATGTCAGACATGTGACTAGTGGACAGCGACATGCCTAGTGAAAGTGGTGGAATGCAAACAAACTGACTGAATGAACAGTGAAAAATAAGCAAATATGTTGTGGCAAGGTGTCACTTCAAGGGCAACTGGCGTGCAGTTGGGCTAGATGTCTACTGTTGGCAGAAGGGATACTGCTATGGCCAAATGCAGCTGCGCAGGAAGTATTGCATGAAGCACATGGCTGACCCATACGACTCAGGCGCACACACTCTCACCTGGCACACAAACAGAAGCCCTCACACACACACCATGCACATGGATGACACACACATGCATGTGCACTCACCGGACAATGCCTCGTAATCAGCCAGATCTCCCACGCCTTGGATCTGTTCCTCCGTGACGTAGGTCCCAGCGACTGACTCATGTGGAGTGAGTTCCATGTCTACTACTGGAGACCCACCTCCAGTCACTAGAGTTGCGGCATGACTTGAGGCCAGCTTACTCTTTGCCCTGCGCTTTAGGTCATTCCAGCGCTTATAGCAATCATTGGCTGTGCGCCTCACAATTCCAAGGGCACTTACGATGTCCGCAACGGTCTGCCAGTGTGCCTGGCGTTGTGCAGGTGTGGTCTTGGATCCTGCAACAATGACCATCTCGTTGTCATGCCCGGACACATACTCGACAAGTGCATTCAGTTCGTCATCCGTGAAGCTGGGCTTCCTGGACGGGCCGGACTGTGTAGCCGTGTCTGGGGCATCAGCCTGTGCCGGACGAGCACTCTTCCTCTTCCGCTTGGAAGGTGGTGGTGATCCTGAGTGTCCTGCGCCGCTCTGGACACTAGGGGCAGGAGCCCTGGTGGACTCTGTATCAGGAGTGTGGGATTGCACACTCAGCATGGGAGTTGGTGCAGGCATTGGCTCTAGTGTGATGGTGTCAGGGGGAATGTCAGCAGCATGGACTAGGACCGACACTGTCCTGGCTGGGTGTGTGAGGGCTGGGGTGGATGGAGCCGCAGCTGCCCCTGCAGCCTCTCCGCCCTGCCTCCTTGGTGCAGCAGATGACCTTGCTGCCCCAGATCCACGTGGCATGATGGCATCAACGTGCACCAGCGCACGTGTCGTAGCCCTGCTGACCTGGAAGTCAGCCATGGAGTCAGCCAGGTCTGGTGCCACAATGGGCTGGTCCAACAAGGGCTGAGCATGGATGGTGTCAGCCACATCAGCCTCAATGGGAGGGGGGGAGGGGGGGATTATGGGTGCCCGTGACTGGTCCTCCACACATGGGGGGACAGGCTCACCCTGCAAGTTACGACCACGTCCCCTACCGGATCCACCACGGCCACCACTTGTGGCTCTTCCACCTTTGCCACCCTTACGGAATCCTCGCCTCCCAGCCATGGCACTGATGTTAATGGGCGTATGGGAGTGGATATAGACTATTGTCCTGGGCAATTGGGGGTCAAAGGGGTTGGGTACCAGATGGTAATTGTACCCTAGTGCTCTAGCAAGGCTGAATGTAACCCCTGGGGAAAGATGACGGGTCACGCAACGCACAGGAGGCCCAAAAAAGGGAGATGACGTGCACGCAACCCCTCCTAGACCACGTGTGCAGAAAGAAAAACATGCACTACGCTGTGGCACCCAGAAACACAAGAATGAACGTATGCGTGTCACACGCAGCCTAGAATGACCTCTGAAGGGGTAGGCTACACACGGGGCAAGCACAGATGTTAGATACGTGCGTGACTCACCGTCTGCCTGGTAAACGAGCGTGTAAAAGGAGCACGTTTGGTTGGCAACACCCCCGCCAAAAGAAGATTTGTACGCTGTCTGAGGAGACAGGACAACAGTAGAAGGGAACACTGTTTGAGGGAACAGGCCCAGGTAAACCAGTAAAAGCGAAAGAAGAGAAAAAGCTGTCAGAGGTAACAGGGAATACGAACTTGAAACGCCGTGAAGTAAATCGCGTGTGAAACGACAAGAAGTACAGAATTCACCCACTCGCTCTCCACGAAAAGCACGTACAAGGAAGTGGTGTTCTACGCGTACCTTTTATACAGGCCCACACGTCCAGCGTCACTTACGCGCCATGCACGCGCTAGGGCCCTTTCCACCAATTACACGCTTTGTCACTTCTGCGTGTAGGGACATTTCCTCCAATTACACGCTTTGTCACTTCTGCGTGTAGGGCCATTTCCACCAATTACACGCTTTGTCACTTCTGCGTGTAGGGCCATTTCCACCAATCACACGCGATGAGACTCTGACGTGCAGTCTTTCCACATGTGCTCTGTCATCACGTGCTGTGTGGGAAACACCCGTGCGGGTCACGTCACAGACGCGCTTACGCGCTGAGGGCCAACACCCGTGCGGGTCACGTCACAGACGCGCTTACGCGCTGAGGGCCTTTGGTCCAATAGAATCGCGTATGCGTGCTGACGCGCTTACGCGCTAAGGGCCTTTCCTCGATTTTCACGCTGACGTGCAGGATTTTCACGTGCCAAATCACTCCGTACCAAGCTGGCCACGCGTAAGCACACAGAAGACCACGCTCCTGCCCAGAAGGCCGAACTACTGCCCCCCAGAGCCCCGAGCACGCTCCCACCTACCATCTGCTGCTGCCTGACTGCCTGCTGCCCATGTGCACTGCCATTTGCTGCCTGCACATCAGCCAGGGGTGCTGTTGCTGTGACCACCCCTGCTGGTACCGAAGACTCCCGACTGGAATTCCATCGCTCCACAGCCCAGCCCCAGGACCCAGTTGCCCACCCACTCCTGCCTCTGGGGTTGTCATGTCGGGGCAAACACCATCTGTGACCACTGACAACCCCCGGCCAGAGAGGCAGAGGGGCACCAGCTTCAGTGCCACCGAAGTTGGTGTCCTGGTGGAGCAAGTCCTGGGGCAGTATGATGCCCTCTTCGGAAGTTCCCGCGCCGACACGGAAGGACGGACTCGGATCTGGACTGACATCGTGACTGCCATCAACGCGGAGGGGGTGGCAGTCCGGGACTTACAACATGTCAGGAAGCGCTGGGAGGACTTCAGGTCCAGGACCCTGAACAAGGCCCGGCGCCTCTTGAAGGCAGCGGATGCCAAGGGGCGCCGGGGCCACTTGTCGGAAGAACAGATGGGGGTCCTGGAACGCATATCCCCAGCGCTCCACGTCCAGGTCCTGGAGAAGCAGACCCGTCTGGAGTCGAGCGGTGAGTGTACATGCATCCTGATTGTGAGCAGTGCGTGTGGTGATTATTCGGTATTGTGCAGGTTGCACATCTGTTTGTATGGGGTCGAGTATGGGTGGGGGTGTACATGGCCGTGGGGCTGACACATGCGAGGGCTGTAATGTGTGAGACATGGATGGTGCTTGTGTGTGTAGGCTTGCATGGCAAATGCAGTTGTGCGTGCACACATGTTTGTATGTATGTGTATGTAAGTAGACATGTCCGTGATGTCACGCATGTATGTTGTATTGGGCTGCATGTATGAGCACTGTGTACATGTGCATGTGTGTGTATTTGACAAGGGTGCAACAGTGATGCAACATGGATGCATGTGACTGCGGTATGTGTAAGCCTGATTGGCAGATGTGACATGGATGCCCGTCTGAAGAGTGCGACACTTGGCAGAGGTGTACACATGCATGCAAGTGTGGTGGTGTGTGTACATGTGTGGTGCACTTCCTGTGTTGCATGTGATGTCTGGGTCACCTTTGGCTACTCATGCTGTTGTATGTGTATGGATGGTGGTGGCAGTTGCGATATGGCTGTGGTATGGCTCATGTGTGCGAGTTGCAATGACATGTGTGTTGGGGATTGTGATGACATGTCTGAGGTTTGCCAATGCCACTCATGTGCAACTGTCATGTGTGTATGTGTCCATTGTACAGTGCCCTGATGCATGTGTTTTGTTTCTCCCTGTCTGCAGCGTCAACTTATGAAGAGGGCGGAGAAGGTGCTGTGGAGCACAGCGGCGGGGATCCGACCGCCAGCCGGAGACGCAAGGCCCGGCTCCCCTCCCGTGTTGTCATCTCGTCGGGGAGTGAGGAGTCCGGTGCCGCGTCCCAGGCCGCAGCTGCCGGGGGGAGGTCCAAGAGGCGGAGGTTGGAGTTGGACTCCTCGGCAGCAGAAGGGGCAGCTGGGACCCCACAGGGCCCAACAGGGGAAGATGGCACGGAGTCATCCAGGTTGGTGGGGGGTCTGGTGGAGGAGGAGGCCGTGCAAGCACCAGAGACGGGGTCTGGAGGTGGGGATCCCACTGGTGCTAGTGGTGCAGTCCAGGACCAGGGACAGGAGGCAGCACAGGCTGCCGCGGAGGTGCCTGTGTGCAATCCTGTCCCCGATCCTGTCCCTGCATCATCTTGCACCAGCAGGGATGCCTACGTCCAGACCCGTTTCCAGGCAGGGGATGAGCTGACGTCAACTGGCCTTCCTCTGCCTGCGGACGTGGCTATCCAGGTCCGGGTTGAGCCTGTCCTGGCTGGTGTGGCGTTGCGTCAACGGGCCATGCGAGGTGACCTGCAGTCTTTTCATGGAGAGACTGCACGTCATCTCGAATGGCTCGTTGACCACGTCAGCCTGCTGGGACAGGTCACCCAGACCGGATTCCTCCATCTGATGGGGCTTGTTCCGACCCCCTCCTCAACTGGACCCCCTACGCGCCAGTCATCCTCTGTGCCATCTTCCCACCCATCAGTCACCTGGGTGCCCTGTGGAGCTGCCTCTGACAGTGCGGCCAGGCTGGTGGAGGAGGCATCCCTGCCACAGTCGGGAGTCGGACGTCCAGCAGGGGTGGCCACATCAACAACTGCACCCCAGCCGGCAGAGGATGTGCAGGCAGCAGGAGGCAGTGCACGGGCAGAGGCAGAGCAGCAGCAGCAACATGGTGGGAGCCATGAAGGCTCGGGGCCTTCGACATCGGAGGGGCAGGCATCGGCCGGAGGGCAGGAGGACCCAGGACAGAGAGTGTCTTCCGTGTGGCAGCGGTTGGGCCACGCCATAGGTGCGGAGCGGCGGCGGGCAGAAGAGGCGCGGCTCACAATGGTCAGGGCGGAGAACTCCATGCGGAGGGCCCTGAGGCGGGCCGAGTGCCTCGAGGCAATCCGCAGGGGGTTGGAGGAGGACACGGCGTCGTCCCTGCGGACCCTCTGGGCCATGGAATTGGACTGCCTCCGGGACATCGAACAGGAGTTCGATGATGCCCTGGCCCGGAACACCACGGAGTGAGACGCTGGACTTGCCCGCCGCCTTTGTATATAGTTCTTTAGTTTTAGGTTTCCTTTGTTTTTTCTTATGATTTGGAGTCGACGGACACTGCTCCACTTTTTGTATATAGTTGATATTTAGGTAGGTTTTTTAGGAGGTTTCCTTAGTTCAGTTGTGATGATGGACCCTTGTTATTTTTGTACATAGTTCTTTGTTGCATGGAGAGTTTTTACATTTCACTTTGGACAAAATTTTATGGATTTGATTTTCTACTTTTGTGTTTTTATGCGGACATGCAGCTTATTTTTTCACATTTACATTGTAGTTATTTTTCTTTCTTTACCATTCGTATTTTTGTCCAATACATTTTTTTTTCCATTGTTCACTGTGTGGTTTCATCTCATTGGTTTCATGCATGTCATGTTGTGTGTTTTCCCATTCAATTTGAAAATCTGTGTGTGATGGACATGGGTTCATTTGCTTCATGAACATTGGGGGTGTAACATGTGTTTTCATTTCCATGTGGGTGAATGGGTTACTTGGTAGGGCTTTTTGGCTGTGGAGGCTGACCATTACGCACATGATTGGGGATTGTGAGGACCTGGTGGGGGCTGCACATGGTGGCAGGGGGGTGGGGGTGGTGGGAGACATGAGTGGGGGCCTGGTGGAGGGTGACCCTGCACTGCTGGGGTGTGGGGGTGCAGGGGGACATGAGTGGGGGCCTGGTGGAGGGTGACCCTGCACTGCTGGGGGGTGGGGGTGGTGGGAGACATGAGTGGGGGCCTGGTGGAGGGTGACCCTGCACTGCTGGGGGGTGGGGGTGCAGGGGGACATGAGTGGGGGCCTGGTGGAGGTTGACCCTGCACTGCTGGGGGGTGGGGGTGGTGGGAGACATGAGTGGGGGCCTGGTGGGGGCTGCCCATGGTGGCAGGGGGGTGGGGGTGGTGGGAGACATGAGTGGGGGCCTGGTGGAGGGTGACCCTGCACTGCTGGGGGTGGGGCTGCAGGGGGACATGAGTGGGGGCCTGGTGGAGGTTGACCCTGCACTGCTGGGGGGTGGGGGTGGTGGGAGACATGAGTGGGGGCCTGGTGGAGGGTGCCCCTGCACTGCTGGGGGGTGGGGGTGGTGGGAGACATGAGTGGGGGCCTGGTGGAGGGTGACCCTGCACTGCTGGGGGGTGGGGGTGGTGGGAGACATGAGTGGGGGCCTGGTGGAGGGTGACCCTGCACTGCTGGGGGGTGGGGGTGCAGGGGGACATGAGTGGGGGCCTGGTGGAGGTTGACCCTGCACTGCTGGGGGGTGGGGGTGGTGGGAGACATGATTGGGGGCCTGGTGGGGGCTGCCCATGGTGGCAGGGGGGTGGGGGTGGTGGGAGACATGAGTGGGGGCCTGGTGGAGGATGACCCTGCACTGCTGGGGGGTGGGGGTGCAGGGGGACATGAGTGGGGGCCTGGTGGAGGTTGACCCTGCACTGCTGGGGGGTGGGGGTGGTGGGAGACATGAGTGGGGGCCTGGTGGAGGGTGCCCCTGCACTGCTGGGGGGTGGGGGTGGTGGGAGACATGAGTGGGGGCCTGGTGGAGGGTGACCCTGCACTGCTGGGGGGTGGGGGTGCAGGGGGACATGAGTGGGGGCCTGGTGGAGGGTGACCCTGCACTGCTGGGGGTGGGGGTGGTGGGAGACATGAGTGGGGGCCTGGTGGAGGGTGACCCTGCACTGCTGGGGGGTGCGGGTGCAGGGGGACATGAGTGGGGGCCTGGTGGAGGTTGACCCTGCACTGCTGGGGGGTGGGGGTGGTGGGAGACATGAGTGGGGGCCTGGTGGGGGCTGCCCATGGTGGCAGGGGGGTGGGGGTGGTGGGAGACATGAATGGGGGCCTGGTGGAGGGTGACCCTGCACTGCTGGGGGGTGGGGGTGCAGGGGGACATGAGTGGGGGCCTGGTGGAGGGTGACCCTGCACTGCTGGGGGGTGAGGTGGTGGGAGACATGAGTGGGGGCCTGGTGGAGGGTGACCCTGCACTGCTGGGGGGTGGGGGTGCAGGGGGACATGAGTGGGGGCCTGGTGGAGGTTGACCCTGCACTGCTGGGGGGTGGGGGTGGTGGGAGACATGCGTGGGGGCCTGGTGGAGGGTGACCCTGCACTGCTGGGGGGTGGGGGTGGTGGGAGACATGAGTGGGGGCCTGGTGGGGGCTGCCCATGGTGGCAGGGGGGTGGGGGTGGTGGGAGACATGAGTGGGGGCCTGGTGGAGGTTGACCCTGCACTGCTGGGGGGTGGGGTGGTGGGAGACATGAGTGGGGGCCTGGTGGAGGGTGACCCTGCACTGCTGGGGGGTGGGGGTGGTGGGAGACATGAGTGGGGGCCTGGTGGAGGGTGACCCTGCACTGCTGGGGGGTGGGGGTGCAGGGGGACATGAGTGGGGGCCTGGTGGAGGGTGACCCTGCACTGCTGGGGGGTGGGGGTGGTGGGAGACATGAGTGGGGGCCTGGTGGAGGGTGACCCTGCACTGCTGGGGGGTGGGGGTGCAGGGGGACATGAGTGGGGGCCTGGTGGAGGTTGACCCTGCACTGCTGGGGGGTGGGGGTGGTGGGAGACATGCGTGGGGGCCTGGTGGAGGGTGACCCTGCACTGCTGGGGGGTGGGGGTGGTGGGAGACATGAGTGGGGGCCTGGTGGGGGCTGCCCATGGTGGCAGGGGGGTGGGGGTGGTGGGAGACATGAGTGGGGGCCTGGTGGAGGTTGACCCTGCACTGCTGGGGGGTGGGGGTGGTGGGAGACATGAGTGGGGGCCTGGTGGAGGGTGACCCTGCACTGCTGGGGGGTGGGGGTGCAGGGGGACATGAGTGGGGGCCTGGTGGAGGTTGACCCTGCACTGCTGGGGGGTGGGGGTGGTGGGAGACATGAGTGGGGGCCTGGTGGAGGGTGACCCTGCACTGCTGGGGTGTGGGGGTGGTGGGAGACATGAGTGGGGGCCTGGTGGAGGGTGACCCTGCACTGCTGGGGGGTGGGGGTGCAGGGGGACATGAGTGGGGGCCTGGTGGTGGTTGACCCTGCACTGCTGGGGGGTGGGGGTGTAGGGGGACATGAGTGGGGGCCTGGTGGAGGGTGACCCTGCACTGCTGGGGGGTGGGGGTGGTGGGAGACATGAGTGGGGGCCTGGTGGAGGGTGACCCTGCACTGCTGGGGGGTGGGGGTGCAGGGGGACATGAGTGGGGGCCTGGTGGAGGTTGACCCTGCACTGCTGGGGGGTGGGGGTGGTAGGAGACATGAGTGGGGGCCTGGTGGAGGGTGACCCTGCACTGCTGGGGGTGGGGGTGCAGGGGGACATGAGTGGGGGCCTGGTGGTGGTTGACCCTGCACTGCTGGGTGGTGGGGGTGCAGGGGGACATGAGTGGGGGCCTGGTGGAGGGTGACCCTGCACTGCTGGGGGGTGGGGGTGGTGGGAGACATGAGTGGGGGCCTGGTGGAGGGTGACCCTGCACTGCTGGGGGTGGGGGTGCAGGGGGACATGAGTAGGGGCCTGGTGGAGGGTGACCCTGCACTGCTGGGGGGTGGGGGTGGTGGGAGACATGAGTAGGGGCCTGGTGGAGGGTGGCCCTGCACTGCTGGGGGGTGGGGGTGCAGGGGGACATGAGTGGGGGCCTGGTGGAGGGTGACCCTGCACTGCTGGGGGGTGGGGGTGGTGGGAGACATGAGTGGGGGCCTGGTGGAGGGTGACCCTGCACTGCTGGGGGGTGGGGGTGGTGGGAGACATGAGTGGGGGCCTGGTGGAGGGTGACCCTGCACTGCTGGGGGGTGGGGGTGCAGGGGGACATGAGTGGGGGCCTGGTGGAGGTTGACCCTGCACTGCTGGGGGGTGGGGGTGGTGGGAGACATGAGTGGGGGCCTGGTGGGGGCTGCCCATGGTGGCAGGGGGGTGGGGGTGGTGGGAGACATGAGTGGGGGCCTGGTGGGGGCTGCCCATGGTGGCAGGGGGGTGGGGGTGGTGGGAGACATGAGTGGGGACCTGGTGGAGGGTGCCCCTGCACTGCTGGGGGCTAGGGGTGCAGGGGGACATGAGCAGGTGTGCAGGGTAGTCCCCTGTTTTGTGGGCTGCCTGCTGGGGCCGTGGAGGGTGTACAGGGAACACCTGTGAGGACCCACCCAGCCTAATTGCGTGTGATAATTCCCGCACACCCCTGTAATACACGTACCTGGCCAAATCGCATGTGAGAATTCCTGCGCACCCCTGTAATACACGTACCCAGCCGAATCGCGTGTAGAACTTCCCGTGTACCCCTGTAATACACGTACCCAGCCAAATCGCGTGTGATGATTCCCACGTACCCCTGTAATACACGTACCCTGGCCAATCGCGTGTAGAACTTCCCACGCACCCCTGTAATACACGTACCAAGCCAAATCGCGTCTGATCATTACCACGCACCCCTGTAATACACGTACCAAGCCAAATCGCGTGTGATCATTCCCGCGCACCCCTGTAATACACGTACCCAGCCGATTTGCGTGTAGAACTTCCCGTGTACCCCTGTAATACACGTACCTAGCCAAATCGCGTGTGATAATTCCCACGTACCCCTGTATTACACGTGCCCTGGCTAATCGCATGTAAGACTTCCCGCATACCCCTGTAATACACGTTCCCTGGACAATCGCGTGTTGAACTTCCCGCGTACCCCTGTAATACACGTTCCCTGGACTATCGCGTGTTGAACTTCCCGCGCACCCCTGAAATACACGTACCCTGGCAGCCTGGCTAATCGCGTGTATAACTTCACGCGTACCTCTGATATGCACGTTACCCGCTTTGCGTTCCTTGTTTGGCAGCCCTGTAAACTGGTCCAGGGTTAGCGCAGCCCTTTGCGATGATTTAGCGATTTTGATGGCTTTTCCTTGCGCGAGGGCGTTCTTGGGGGCGTTACTGGCGCTGCTGCAGGGTCGCTGTGATACTCTGCACCACGGCTGGTTTGGGAGCCTAAAATCCATGAATACGCTGTGCGCGGAAATCGGTTTTAGCGCACGTGCCTGGCGCAGACAATCGCACGCGGACACGCTGTGCCAGCCGCTTGCGACACTTTTCTGCGAAATTCTATGAATTACCCTGTAAATGTGTTGTCAGGATTGTTTGCTGCATTTCTGTGAAGTACTAACATTTGCAAACACAATGGGTTTGTACTGTGTGAGTAAATGTTGTCAACAATGGTGGTAATTGAAATAGAATATTCATTGCTACATTTGCATAGCAACTTACACCAACTATATTTGAGAATTTAAATGGTCCAGGTAGTTCTGTATCTAACTGCTTTTTTGGAGTTTGTCTTCCTTCTTTAAAGAAGTACCTGGTTTACTTTCTCTAATTGATTCTTTTTTGTTTGTGGTACTTGATGAAGTATAGTTTCTTTTACTCTCTTTGGAGGATTCCAGTGACGTCCTGTTGCATTTCAGTTTGATTTAGTTTTCTTTTACAACGTTTTAGTTTTTGTGGAACAGAATATGTGTTTAGATGGGGAGTGCATAGTGAGCGAAGTCTATTATATTCTAAAATGCAAGGAATATCAGCGTTTACTTTACTTGCATCAAAGTTGATTAGACATAGACCGTCAAGTGTACGTAAGCGTGATAGTGCTACGTAGCTCATGCCTTCTTTAAAGACTGTGTTACCAATATCTATCATTGCTTTGTCTAGGGTAAGACCTTGTGATTTATGAATTGTGACTGCGTATGCAAGAGTTACAGAAAATTGTTCTCTGCGTACATACATATCTTTGAAGAGAAGGAATCTAGCTGTTGAGCGTCCTATCCGTTTTACTTCTGAAAGTTTGTCAAAGAGTATATTGACAAACTGAATTTTGTTGTCACGTGGGTATGTTTGAAAGCCAACAACTGTACCCAGTGCTCCATTAACTAGTCCTTGGTCCACGTCAAGGTTACGTTTAAGCATTACTCTGCAATTTAAGGATAATTTTAACATCTTTTCTAAGCCTGCTGTGTTTGAGATTGATTTTTCTAAATTATTTAGTCTTGTTGTGGCTTGGTCACACATGGGTAGTGTCATACCATGTACATCTAGTTTGTCTGTGGCGCTAATTTCCATTATTGGTTGCATTTCTTTACTTAGCATGATTTCATTGAATTTGAAACAGCTTGCAAGAGTTGGCATTAAGGCCATACAATTGACATTTTTGTGGGCTAATTGTTCCATAACATCTGTAGCACATGCATTATCGCCATAAAGTGTATTAATGTGCCGGGTTTTCAATGTTGCTTCTGCTTCTTTAGAAAGTATACCAACTTTCAAGCTTTTTAAAATGTTGGCATAAGTTAGATCTGCAGATTGGTGCATGTTTTCTGTTAATTCTCTGTATTGGAAATGTTGCCAAAGGTTGACATTTCCAATGCTGCCAACAGTTTTACGGCAGAGTTTGTGCCCTAATGTTTTAAAAATAGGTTCACCTTTTACTGGTGTTAATTGAAGCAGATCTCCAAAAACAATAATGTGTTTTCCTGCAAAGAGCTCTTCATAGTCTGTTTTGAGTACTTCTTGTAATCTGAGGTGAATCAAAGCTAACATCAGGTTGGAGACCATGCTCACTTCATCTATTAGTAGCATTTTCATTTGTTTCAATACTCTGCATAATTCCATTGCAGCTTCTGCAGAAAGTTTGTAATAGTCTAATTTGTTCTGGTGTTCTACTGGTAATAGTAGTAATCGGTGTAATGTAACACCGCCTATGTTGTAGGCAGCTAAACCTGTGGGGGCAGTGACAACTGCTGACAGTTTGTTGTTTGTCAATTGTTGAAGGAACTTACTAATGATTTTCATTAGGAATGTTTTGCCAGAACCAGCTTCACCACTGACGTACAATAGTATAGGTTTATAATTATAGCAGGAACATTCTTTATTTTCATGTTTTAAACCATGTGCAATTTGTTTTGTTACTTCTTGAAAAATGCTACTTTGCTCATTGTTTAGTTTTGATTGTAGTATAGTTAAGTCTTCCTTATCTTCATACTGACACATGGTGTTTTCTACTTCTATTATAGCTAATTCTGCCTCATTTGTTATTAGTGGTTCTCCCAGTGGTTCTTGGCTTCCTGTTACAGAAGGTTGACTACTGTCAGGAGTATCCTTATCTAGTTGAGTTTGGAGTTCTTCTTCATGTTGCTGTTCATTGTGCAACATTGTTTTGTACTGTGTAAAGTTTACATCAGTTATAGTGCTTTCATTTGCTTTGAAAGCATCCTCATATGAGTCATAGTTATCTAGTAATTGTTCTTCTTTTCTCCATAGTTTGAAGAGTTGTAACAGGGACATGTAATATACTTCTTTATGTTGAGGAGTCTTCCATGACAATTTGATATGATTAATTAAATTTGGTTTAGTGAGTTTAACTAAGCTGCCTTCACAGTCTGTCACTCTATATTTACCTTTTTTTTCATCGGGTTTCATATTATTTTTGTATGTGTAGTTTTGGGCTATTTGGTATAGACACATATTTTCCAAAGTATTACTTCTGTTTGGGTAGTATGTGCCCAATACATTGTTTTTTAAAATGTCTTGGCTGTTGGGATCATGTTTAGCTATTGTTTCTATATCTTCATATGATTTTAGAACTCTTTTTCTAGATTTAGCTGGACCAAGACTTAGCCATACTATATTTTCAGATTTACCATATAATGAAGTACCAGTTAAACGATCAGCTGCTTCATAAGATCCACATTCGCTATGGGTGAGCATTTTTATGCCCAAGCTGTATAATTTCTGAGATACTGTTTTATCTGATGACGGTCATTCCAGAGGTCTTGGAGCTCTGTCTTTTCTGCTTTAATTAAGTATGCTGTGACATATCGTGCAACTGCAGTAGAATTGTCTGCAATGTACTAGACATCTATGTTTGCATTCCATAAGTGGGCAATGATTGCATTATAATCATTGATATATTTTTCTTCTTCTTTTCTTTTTATGTAATATGTATTTTTAGGTGACTTTCCTTTAACAGTATGTCTAACTGAAGACATGAGGTTGTTTACTTGACCTGTATTTCTAACTGGTCTAGGGAAACCAAATCGGCATTTGGTGTAGTATTTGCCTTTGTTTTTGTATTTGCGACGACAATATTTTCCAAATTTGTGTCTTTGAAATTGTAAAATGTGTGCACAAAGATCACTATTTGTGGCTTCTGATGGAATTTGACAAGTGACATATTTTTCAATAAACTGTAAAACAGTGGCATCACTGTCTTGACCAAATTTAGGAGCATCTTTAATCCATAAAAGCATGTGGATATGTGGTGCTCCTCTGGCTTGGTATTCTTTTCTCCAAAAGAAGTGTTGCACTTCTCCAAGAGGAGGAACAGTTTTATTACAAATAAAATGTAGCATATCAATGAAGCGATGGTGAAAATATCTTGAAACATTAACAGGATCCAAAGAACAAAGTTCTCCAGGTGTTAGAATATCTATGTTTGTTTTGTTTTTATTTGATATGCGTAGGAAATCATGTAAATCTTCCCATGCATATTCTGCACAACTTAATGTAACAAACCAAGTGGGTGGGCCAAGGTTTCTGATCATACAACGTACATCTCCATGACGTCGAAACCAGTACTCTTTAGTACCACGCATATTTGCTAATAGATTTGTAATATTTGATTGTAAAATCTAATCCTTTTGCTGCACTTTCTCTAATAATTGTGTAGCTGTCATATTTTGAAAGTGTGATCCTGATTTTAATATGTGTGCAACTCCGTAACATAAAGTTGCTAGTTCACTTTCAAAGAGTAGGTGGAATATGTATTCCACATTTTGTCTAAATCTGGGATCTTCAGAATACATCCGTAATGAGCGGTATTCTGAAGCTGATATTTGAATAGGTCTATCATCATATCTTCCTCCTTTGCCAGTTGGAAAGAGTAGATGAAAAGCACGTGCTTCTATAATTTTTTCCCATATACTGATTGGCGATCCTTTTGTTTGACGCATTTGGTAAGTTTCCAGTACATCTTGTACGGTGTCATTACAGTGCAAAGGATGAATTGTATACTGGTCTAAAGTATTTGATATTGTAGCAGGATCTAGTAGCTCAAATTGACCAGCTTCTTGTGTTTCTTGAATTATTTCAGTTGTATCTTTCAAGTTTTCTTCAATATTAATTTCTTTGTAATATTCATTATTCTCTTTAAGATATTGGAAGGCTTGTCTAACTTTATATAAATATACCAGCTGTTGCCATATTTTTTTGTCTTTTGTAGGTACTCCATTTACTAATATAATTAAAGATTGGTGCATTGGACGTTGTACTCCTAGAGTATGCACATTTTCTTTTAGATTTAATGGTAAATAAACTACTTTTCCACGAATGCCTTTTACCAATTCAGAGGGAGGTAATTTTGCTGTTTTTGGTTGAAGGCGTATTATTGCTTGAAATGGGTGTACTGTTTGAATTATGATGCTCTCATATAAATGAAGTTGTTGTAGAGGTTTTGGTACTGGGTATAATTCCAAATTATTTGTGATAGAACGTGAAGGAGTTTGGTTGTTGTCAAGTTTTGTAGTGCAATAACTGCAAAGTATTAAGGGCTCAGTAATTTCATATTTGTTTTCTGCTAGAAGGTAGAGAGCTAATTCAAACCATTTAGAATCTTCATTGTCTTCTATTTTGTATGATAGGTTCACAGTTTTTGTGTTACTTTTATAAAAAATTCTACGGCAACATACACATACATGGTTTGGTACTTCAGCTGATGTACTTTTAAATTTTAGTATTTCTTTTTTGTATGTGTTTAGCAAAAGGTTGCCATGTGTAGAATTATTGCTTAATTGGTTTAAAGCTATTTCATTCTGTAAATGGCTTTCACTTCCAAAATATTGTTTTCTGGATATAGTGAATTTCTTCAAGTAGGTCTTTTGCTGTACCATGTAGAAGGATGTTATTTAACTTTGCTAGTGCTAAAGCAGGACTTTTAGCATAGTACAGTTTATAGACTAGATTTCTTATAGTTGAATGATGTGTTGAAATCCTTTTGATATCATGGAAAGTGGTTTTACAAGTAGGTCCTGTAATGCAGGCCAATGAATGTCCTTGTAGTCCTGTGTACTTGCGCACTGGACAGGTATCTATATTTTGCAGTAATTTAATTTTGATTTTGTCTTTGCTTTTTACATATTTATTGAGGAATTGGTGTAAAGATTTGAAACATTGTTTGGGAATGTTACACATTGACGTGCATGGCCATTTTTACACTAGACGTTCTGATTCAGTTGAATGGAGGGGTAATTCTAAGTTTTCAGGGCATATTTTTGTAAGGAGTACTTCTTGTTCCATTATGGTATTATTCACCTTTTCATAACCTCGACCACTGCTATTTATGGCAATTGTATTTGTTTGCTTTTGTTTGTACGCTTCTTCATTAAAATATCGTTCTGTGCTCTTAGTGTGATTCCATTCACCTCCGCAGATACTTATGAAGTTCTTTCTGTTGACATTTCGCTTATTGAGAAGTCTTTTTTGTAATTTAGTTATTAGTTTTGTTAGTGGTTTCATTTTGTTTAACAGTAAAATAAATAAATTTCTTTTGAGAAGAATTGCACTGTCCATCGATGCTTCTAAGATTAATTTCCTACGATAGGTTTTAAGCTTTGAACCTGTTTTCTCTCCTGTTTTTATAAGATTTTGAAGGACTTTGTGACAGTATATTTTGGCTAAAATACTTTTCTTTGTATGCTTACTTTGCACTATATTAAAATTTGAACAAGTAGTTTTATCTGTACTGATAGGTGATTTTCTGTTAATTGTTTTTTGGTTTGTTTTACATTTTGATAGAGGAAGCGAAGTTGTTGTACTTGAAACTTTGTGTGTGTCACTAAATGATTGTATTAGCTGTTTTGTTTCAACTTTTTTTTACATATTCTGCTAGAGATGGATGCTTATGTTGGACACCTTTATTTTCATTTGCTCTAATTTTGTTTTGCTTTCTACGGAGTTGTCTTTTGGTAGGCATTCTTTAGGGTCTGTTGAAAAAAATAAAGAAGATATGGGTTGGGGTGTTCTGGAATGTATGTGTGCTGTGTGCATGAGTGTTTGAGTAAGATGATAAAGATGTATGTATTGGTGTGTGATTGTGCATTGGGAACTAAAACTACTAGGGGTAGGTATTCTTGAATTTATGTGTCACTAAACTGGGGTTCAGATGACAAAAAAAAGTAAGCTAGTGGTGTGGAAAAGTACAAATAGTAAATGTAATGTATACAATTAAAACAGTTGTTTTTTCTATAATATGAAAATTTTAGTGGTTCAGTTGGCTAATTAGTGTGTCCAAAAATAGAAATTTGTGGGCCATTCTGGTTGTAAATCACTGTTTACGACATGGACATTTTTGGACAAAATGGTACAATATCTCTATTTTAAGAAACCAAAATAGCTGGTATTAATGTTATAGTATATGTGATTAATAATATAAATGATATGGTGATATTTTACTTACTTTTTTTTTAATTAACAGGTAACTTCTTAGTTTTTCTTTCTTCTTCGAATTCGGCTGCTTCTTTTCAGGAAACTGGTGTTCACTGCAACTGTGAAAGCTTCAAATTAGTAACTTTGTTTGTATATAGCACTGTTTTTAATTTAGATATTGTTTTTTTTAATTGAAATCCTCAGTGCCTTCTGTAAAACTATTAAACTAATTTATTTACATAAGATACATTGCATCAGTTCAGTGTATATGATATGTTCTTAATGAACAAATTGTATTGAATGACTAACTGTAGCAAAAATAAAATATCTTTACTATGTCTTGTGAAATTTATAATATATTAGTGAATACCACTATTTCTGTAAGTAAACTGTTCTAGGTAATAGCGCCTCAATGTCATGTCTAATTTAAAGTAATTAAGTAAATAAATAAATAAAAACAAAAAATATGAAATTGTATAAGTATTTTTATAAAGGTTTAAACATAGATTGTGTTTGCATGCAATTTTGTTTGAATATATGTAGTCTATATATTTCATTTAAAAAATGTTAGTTTAACATGATTTGAGTGTGTGTGTTTAAAGAAAGTAAAAAGTATAAAGGTGTATAAGTGGTAGTTGATTTTAGGAAATTGAAAAAAGTACAGTAAATTCATTGGCTTTTGACGGGTCTCACACGCCTTGCAAAAGGCAGACTCACCTGCCAAGCCTCCTGCACGCCCATTCATTCCAATGGGCGTCTCACCCGCTAAAAACAAAATCAGGTGATTTCACCCACCTGTAAAACAAAAATGGTTGAGAGCTATATCATGTACTATACAGAAAATGTGCATACTTGAAGTTTGTGTTCATGCATATGGATATGCGTGGAGCTGCAAGTAGAAATCTTGTAGACTTGTACAGTATTTGTGGTAGATGCTGCTTGCCAATGATATGACACTTGTACTCAGAGAGATTCAGAGTACATTTGCAGTGCTGATCTATGATGATGCAGTTAGATGTAGAGGTCTTGAATGTGATTGGTGCATGGGCATGTGATTTTTGAGGTACATCCAATGAGGGAATGGCAGAGAGAGTGTAGTGGAAATGGTAGAAGGGCTGTTCATGTTACGATATGTCCGCGGACATGGCGGTAGTTCCAGGACATTGGGAGTTACATCCGGGGATTTTTGGGTTCAGAAGTCATGCAAATGAGAATAAGCACTGAAAGGGATTGGTCAGGAAAGTCTGGTGGGTGTGTTGTGCCAGGAGAGATTTTTTGAGATACTCTTTTTGCTGAGAGAACAAAAGATAGCTATGGCTGTGTGTTTCAGAAAACAGATTGTTTGGATTTTAGGAGATTCGTGGATACATTGGTTGAAGGTGCATGCAGAAAGCTGTGGAGTAGCTGTAGATCTTGGATTCCCACATGTGGAAGTACACTGGCATGGAGTACGTGGAATGAAGTGGTTGGATTTGCTACCTCTCTGTGCTACTTTGGAGACAGAGCAACATCCAGACATAATTGTAATTCATTGTGGAGGGAACAGTTTAGGGCATGTGACTGGAATTTTTTTGCAATTTGTTATGAAAGAAGGACTGAGGAAGGTTATGGACATGTTTCCTAATTCGCAAGTGATATTTTCACGGATTGCGCAGAGACAAATGTGGCTTCGTTCTTCTTCATTTGGTCCACAAATGGAAAAAGCACGGCGCAATGTTAATAAGGCTGTTTGTGGCTTTCTAAGAGATTTTGGCATGTCTTCTTTTCACAATGAAAATATTATGTTTTGTAGTACATACATTTTTCGCAGAGATGGAGTCCATCTTACTTATGCTGGCAATCAGATTTTTCTGAGAAATGTACAAAATGCATTGCAACCTTTTTTGGAATTACAACAACGATTTTGAAGTAGATGTTAAGCATTTACAATTTTTGACTTACAAACACCACCCAAAGGCTCTTTTCAGAGCCACCACTTCTTTCCAGAGAAAATTACAATGTTTGTGATGGAGTAGTAACCCAATTTTTTTAATGTTCGCGAACTGTTCGCGGCCTTCTAAAAAATACAAAGAGCCCTGCTTCATTTATTTTCACTTCTACTTTTTAACTGGGAAAGGCGGCTCTGAAAAGAGCCTTATTTTTTTTTGATTTTTGTAATTTTGTATTTTTTTTGGTTTTTCAGACACGACACAGTAGGAGAGGAGGGTAAAGGAGGGTAAAGGGGGGACATCAACCACAGGGATAAGAAAGGGCGAGCTGAGAGAGGAAGATGTAGAGTGGGTTTTATTTGGGTAGTGAGCAGGTCTTCTCGTGCTCTGAGACGATAGTCTCAAAAGCACTCTGAAGTCGCTCCCCCCTGCAGAGTACTGTGTCACAGTACATACATACAACTGTGACCCTCGAAAGGTAAGGGTCATCAGCATTCTGTATGGCCTGTGAGGCAGCTTGAGAAAGACGCTGTCCCACAGAGGTGGTCATTGTGGTGACAGGATCAGAAACAGAGGATGAAGTAGAGGAAGTCAACCTGCTACGTTCTTCGCAAGGTACAACCCTGCGAATAGCCCCAGAGTGAAATGACCTCAGGTGTCGCTTCATAGTAGTGGTCCCAAAGCTGTAGTTACCGTGCTTCCCGCGACTGAGTATCATTTTGCACTCATTGCAGGTAACATGGTTTGCACGAGCCTTAGGACCATTCCCATGAATGGTAAATAACCGCCACACCCAAGACTCACGCCTAGTGCGGGTAGTAAGGATTTCCTCTACCTCATTCTCATCATCCTCTTCTTCCTCCTCCGCATCCTCACTCCTGTTCCCCTCTTCAGGCCCTTGGGGAGGTGGTGGTGGTGGAGGGGGGGGTGGTGGTGCTGAAGCAGGTGCAGCACCAAGTGGCAGTTCAGCAGCCAAGGATGCCAAGTCGATGATGGTGTAGTCTGCAGGTGGCAGCAAAAATCACTGTGTTCTGAAGAATAGCCAGAAACACAATGAGAATAAGCTCTTGGGTGTTGTCTTTTATAGGGGTGCATGTGCGCGGTCCACGGATTTGTGATGTCATATTTGATGTCCTGGGTGTTAGTCTTAGCAGTGCACGGTGGTGGCACCAGTTATGGTTGCTTAGCTTACCATAACTGGCGAATTTCAAGGGTTTTTCGGTTTTACTTGGAACCATAACGTTCACTGAATATATATACATATATATATATATATATTTCTTTTTTTTCAGTGAAAAAACTTTGTGAAAGGGACCTTATGGTTACTTCGCATTAATAAAAACCTATCAAAACCAGTGGAAAAATTGTGTTAAAGGGATATTGCGGTTACAAGAAAAAAACACAGAAATTCGCCAGTTATGGTCAGCTAAGCAATCATAAATCACGCCACCAGTGTGCACTGCTAAGTCTAACACCCAGGACATCAAAGATGACATCACAAATGTCATTGATGACATCACTGATGACATCTCAAGTGCATTTACTTTCCATGAAAAGTCCCTACAAGGGGTTGTGATTGTAATGTTGGCAAAAAACGCTCAAGGGTGATCGGTAGACCTATCATGAACTACGTACTTCATTAGACAATGTACTGCTATAAACAACATATATACAGACACCTGGGCCCATGCGGATTTGATCCCCTGTGCCCTCCGAACACCACATCTGTCTGCAAGGTCTGTAAAGTTGTGGCACACTTTTAATCAGTTTGGGGATCCCAGCCCTATACTGCTGACATATGTGCGCATATGCATTCGATCCCTTGTGCCCTCCGAACAGTGCACCTGTCTGGGTCTGTCCGTAGCACGTGTCACACTTTTAATTAGTTTGGGGATCCCGCCCCTGTCCTACCAACACCTAGGTGCATGCGCACAGCACATCCTGCGCAATCGGTGTCCTATGGACAACTGATCTACCTGCGAACGTCTGCGACGTCACCATGTGACCGCACCCACGCTGAGCGTAGGTCTATATCCCCAGACACTGCTCGGGCCCATGCATAACAAAAAAGTGTTTTTTGACCATTCTAAGGCGTTTTAAGGTGAAACATCACCCTTGCAGAGGTCCTATACCATGCCCCGGGCGATCTAAAGACTTTTTGCAACTTTTTGAGCCCAGTTTGGGTTTCAAAGTGTCTGCAGAGCGCTTCCCAGCACCCCTATAAAAATCCACTCCCCAGTGCTGCTCCTCATTCTGTTTTGGATTTCCAGAACAAAGCACTACTCAACATCGCTGGATTTCCGAATTACTGCTCCACATTGCTGGATTATTTGATTGCCGGGCTGCTGATTTGCTTCATTACCTGGACCTACAAGGGTCTGTGGGGGGAGGCAGGCATTGTGATGCAGAGAGGGATCAAGAAGAGGAAGAGGATGAGGTAGTGGAATCCCCACTACCAGCTGCCAGCGAGAGTCTTGGGTGTGGAGGCTGTTTACCACCATGGGGGGGGTAGTCAAGGCTCATGCAGACAGGGTGCGCTGCACTGAATGTTACTCAGTCACGGCAAACCTGAGGTCAAACCAAAAGGCAGCAGTTCGGAGGGTTGTCCACTTTGAACAGGGTAGCAGGTTGAGTTCCTCTGCAGCATCCTCTGTATCTGCTCCTGTCACCACAAGGCACACTCCTGTGGGACAGCAGATCCCTGAACTGGCCTTGCAGGCCATACACACCCCAGCAGACACTGACTTTTCAAGGGCCACTGTATTGTGCATGGACTACAACATGGTACTCTGCAGGAGGGAGCAATCTCGAAGTGCTTTCGAGGCTACGGTCCAGGAACACGAGAAAGACTGCCCCCCTACCTAAGTGAGGCCCATCCAACATCTTCCTCTCTCCACGTGCCTCTTCTTACCCCTGTGTTTGGTGCCCCTTCTCTACCCTCCATTCCCTGCCTTGTGTGCCACCTTTCACAGTTCAAAAATAGAAGTGGGAAAAAAATGGTGCAGACCCCTGCGCAGTACACAAAGTCTGCAAACAGCACAGTAGTCCACAGACTTTGCAGTCTTTTTTGTGAGAAAGTGGTTGCTCTGAAAAGAGCCTTTTGTGTTGTTTGTTTGTTTTTGGAAGGTTTGAAGTGGCCAACACCTAGTACAAAAATGCTTGTTATAGTTGCAGAAAGGGCTGCAATGCATTTTGGATACTTTGCAAAAAAACTGATTGTCAGCATCATTAAGATGCATGCACCCAAGAGTCTAGGGGCATAACACAACCACCACAGCATAAAACAACCATGCAGCCAAAAGTCTGGCCAGTGCCCACATTCCATACACACAAGCCAGCCACTAAAAGCCCGTCCACCTCTATACACATACCATTACAGTATTTGCAAACAGTGCATACACTCTTGGATGCAGTGGCTGGCCAAAACCACCACAGCATAATACAGCCATGCACCCAAGAATCTGGCTAGTGTCCACAACCTAGACACGTAAACCAGCCACCAAAGGACCTGTCCAGTTCTGTACACACACTATTACAGTACTTGCAGCCAGTGCACAGACTCTTGGGTGCAGTGGCTGGCCACAACCACCACAGCATAATACAGCCATGCACCCAAGAATCTGGCCAGTGACCACATCTCACACACATTATCCAACCACCCAAGGCCCTGTCCACATCTGTACACATACCACAACACTACTTGCAGCCAGTGCACACTATTGCCGACTTAACATTTGTTGTACAGAGACATATAATGGACAATATTAAATACCAATGCCCCACCCTCACCAGTGCCCCTTCCTCCTGTCTCAACCAACCATCCACACAAATTCCCTGTTCGTAAAGACGTTATGATGAGACCTCAATACATTCCTCCCCTGATAACCAACCTGTGGAAAACCCCAAGTCCCCTCTGTATGCCTCCATTTCTGCTACCCCTTCCCTTTCCTAATTGTGTGTATTTATGTGTGTAAATAAAGTGCTATGTGTATACTGTTGCTGTGCGTGTGTGTTTTTAATTTAAACAAGCCCTGTTAAAGCACAGGACTGTCTGGGATGTCTGCAATTAATCAAAATGGAGGTGTCCTGAGGACACCGTGCCGGTCCATAAAGTCTGCATTCAAAATGGAGGTGGCCATAGGACTCTGCTCAGGTCTGCATGTCCGCAAAGTTGTGGCATACCTTTAATTAGTTTGAGGACCCCAACCCTGTCCAGCGGACACCTGGGCGCATGCGCATCCCATTTTCTGTGTTCTACGGACAACAAGCCTGTCCGGCATGTACACAAAGTTGTGACATACTTTTGATTAGTTCAAGGACCCAACCCAGTCTGGCGGACACCTGTCATCCCCTGAGTCCTACAAACACAACCCTGTTCAGAACTGTACTCCGCGTGTGTGTTGCACTTTTAATAAGTTAAGAGAGCCCAACCCTGTCCATAGGACACCTATACGCATGCACACAATGGACCCACCAATAGGTGTCATGTGGAGAGCAGTCTCATTCGCGGAAGTCCACCATGTCACAATGTGACCGCACCCATGCTAAGCATTGATCCGTATCCGCGAACAGGGTCTGGCCCCCAAATACGTGAAAAGTGCTTTTTTGAGCAATTCATGGTGTTTTACTGTGAAGCTTCACCCTTGCAGAGGTCCCAGACCATGCCCCTGGCCATCTGGACACTTTTAGCAATTTATTGAGCCCAGCTCAGGGTTCGAAGTGTCCGCGCAGCATTCGACTGTTCGTGGAGCGCTGACCAGCACCCCTACAATAGGCCACACCCCAGTGCTTTTCCTCATTCTGTTTTTGGATTTCCAGGACAGAGCACTTCTTGTCATTGGGCACTTGCTGTAATTGTCATTTCATTGCTGCATTACTTGCATTGCTATTGGTTGTGGCTGACCAGGACTACTGTTGCAGATTGCTGTATTCCTGCTGTTCTTGGTTCCAGACTACTTTCTCTTGAAAATGGCATCCATGGCTACCACTCCTGCTGCCTCTGCCTCAGCAGCACCCACACCCCCACCATCACCACCTCCCCAAGGGCCTGGAGAAGGGAGCTGGCGTCGCAATGCAGAGGAGGAAGAGGAGGAATGTGGGAATGAGGTAGTGGAAGTCCCCACTACCGGGTGCCCATGTGAGTCTTGGGGGTGGTGGCTTTTTACCACCATTGGGGGTAAGCCCAAGGCTAGTGCGGCCAAGGTTTGCTGCAAATAGTGCAGGACAGTACTCAGCTGCGGCAAACCTGGGCTGTACAGTTCTGGGACTACCTCTATGCTGTGACACGTAAGATCCAACCACAAAGCAGCAGTTTGGAGGGTTGTCCCCTTAAAACAGGGTAGTAGGTTGAGCTCCAGTGCCGCATCCTCAACATCTGCTGTTGTCCCCACAAGGGACACTCCTGTGGGACAGAGGATTCCTCAAGCAGCCTCGAAGGCTATATGCACGGCTGTGGATCCTTACCTTTCAAGGGTCACTGTTTTGTGTGTATATATTGCGACACGGTAATTTGCAGGGGTGAGCAGTTCCGGAGTGGTTTTGAGAATGCGGTCCGGGACCATGACGGAAAGTGCCCCCTACCTCGATGAGATGCACCCAAAATCTTCCTCTCTCCATCTGCCCTTCCTTATCCCTGTGGTTGGTGCCCCTTCCATACCCATCCTACCTTTCCCTCTCTTGTGTGTCGTGTTTAAAAAATCCAAAAACATACACAAAACTGAAAAATCCCAACTGCCTCTAATCATGTAGAGAGATTCCAGTAACATGGCCTAAACTGTTCCCTCCACAGTAAACAATAATAATGGCTGGATGATGGTGCATCACTAAAGTGGCACAAAGGGGAATCAAATCCAGCCACTTCATGCAGCATTCTCCATACCAGTGCACATCTTCATGAGGGAATCCAAGATTTGCAGCCACTCCACTGAGCTCTGCATACACCTGCAACCAATGTATCCACAAGTCCCCCAAAATCCATACACCGTACCTCCTGAAGTACACAGCCATACCCATAGCAATCTGCACTCCTCTCAGCAAACAGAGCTTCTGCTACAGTTTCCCCTTCCACACTACACTGAGGAAACCATATTGACCAATTCCCTGGTCTCCACAGTCCATTTCCATGCCTGCCATCCTCAAAAGCCCTGGATGTGACACGTGCAATCCGTGAACTACCGCAGCTGCCACGGACATATTTCACACTGCTCGCGGGTAGGGAAAAAATATCAAGCAGGGTAGGAGATTTCCTCTTCTGTGGTGGCTCTGGAAAGAGCCTTTTTTCGTTTGCTTAACAAACACCTTTTATTTTGTATTTTTCTTTTTTATCTTTCTTTCCTCCTTATATCAGCCTCTCAACAGCATCCCTCATATTCTGGAAAAAATTAGCATTCCCAAGAATGGACAACAAAACTCCATTGGCACTAAAATACTGCACATTAAGGGAGTCAATATTGTCATTGGAGAAAACAAACATATTAGCACGCCGCAGAACTACACCCATGCCTCTATTCACAAAGCGCCTTCCAACATTTTGCTGGGGATTGAACACAGTTGGGTGGTTCCTTTGTGCTCTTGGTAATATTTGAGAAAAAATACCTTTGCACATGGGAAAATTAGCATTAGTTTCTCCACCAAGGACTTCAACACAGGAATCAAACTTGGGGCACTGATGTACCCCAAAAACTTTCCTCCGCAGTGCATCAACAAGATATCAGGATTACCAAAAGGAGACATTTTTCTGCAAAGAAAAACCAGTGCCTCCAAATTGCATCCAGGCAGACTCCACCACAGACTCCATGCCTGGAAACGCAAGATCTGTAGAAACAGCTCTTGACTTTGCATATCTCTCCAGATCAGAAACACAACTATCTCCAATTATCCACACACAAACTCCTGCCATCTTCGCCATATAACCAACACAGCAATGAAAAAAAGTATTACCCTCCCTTCCTTAAAGCAAACCCTTAAAACAAGATTGGACAATCCCTATAGTACACTCCCATTTGAATGCCAAGCATGCTGACAGGCCCCGATGCAGCACATGTGATCCATGAACTACCCTTCTTCCCTTTCCACTTCACACTTTACAGCACTCTTTCAGTGGCTACTGGTAAGCAGTCCCAAAACCATCCACCAATCACATTATGATCTCTACATTCAACTCTAGCAACACAGTACAACACTGCAGATGTACTGTTGACCACTCAGAGAACAGGTCTCCTATGATTCCCAAGCACCTGCATTCAAAAGTACTGTACACCGCTCCCATATTTCTGCTCCACGCTCCACTCTGCTATATCTGATACTCTTGATAGCCTTTCCCCTGTCATGAGGATCCGTTTGAAGCCGGAAAGCCAAGTGCAACTCCTGGTATGATTCAGACCTCATCACCCTAAAACAGAAGTTCAGGGTGGCCGAGAGGAAATGGCGTGCTTCTTGTACATTCTCTGACAAACTGGCCTGCAGCCTGCTCCAAAGGCAATACCGACTCTCTGTCCTCACCAAGAAGAGAGCTCATATCCAAGCTGCGTCTCAGCGGCATCTAACAACTCAGCTGAACACTTTAAAATCTGCAAGGAATTGGCCAATCCTGCTGCAGTCTCTACCTCTCCTGTCCCTTCCCAGGCCCTCTGCACGGCACTGGCTTCTCACTTCATTTCTAAAACTCAGGATATCCTGTCCTCACTCTCTTGCCCTCCCCTCCCTCTACTCACTGCTCTTCCTCTGAGCTTCTGTAGCCAACTCTCCTCCCTCCTTCTCTGCCTTTCCCCTGTTCTCCACTGACAAGGTTTCTAGACAAGTCCGATCTATGAAAGTCTCATCAAAACAGATTCACCCCTGTTCCTCCAAAACCATTAAGGAACACATTGACACCCTGGCTCCTGCCCTGGCTGACTTCTGCAACCACTCCTTTGCCACTGGAGTCTTCCCATCCCCCCTGAAGCACTCCCTTGTACACCCTCTTCTTAAGAAACCCTGTGCCCATCCCTCCTGCCCGGCTAACTATCACCCAATCTCCATCACTAACTTCCTGGGCAGGATCCTGGAGAAACTGCCCAACTCCCAGCTTAATCTCTACACTGAATCTGTTGGTTGTCTTCATGACCATCAGTCAGGCTTCAGAGCTGCCGGAAGCACAGAAACTGCTCTCCTGAACATCCGTGAAGACCTGCTCTCCAACCTTGACTCTAACACCCCCTGTGTCCTCATCTGTCAACCATGCCATCCTGCTAAACTGTCTCCGTGATAGCCTAGCTATCACTGATCAGGCCCTGGCATGGCTGACTTCGTTCCTCTCTGACCGACCTTCCCAGGTCCAACTTGGGTCCTTCCTCTCTGCTATCTTTTTCTCTATCTGTGATGTACCCCTTGGATCTAACCTCTCTCCCTGGCTGTTGAACCAATACCCGGCACTCCTTGCTCACCGCATTGCCGCCTTCTGCCCCAACTTCCAGTGCTATGCGGATGACACTCAGCTCGTTTTCAGGCTACCTTCGGCCACCTCTTCTCTGTCCCTCATCGCTGACTGTCTGCCATCCAGGAGTGGTGTGCCGCGAATGACCTCTGCCTTAATGCCAGTAAGACTGAGATTCTCCTCATTGGCACACCCACTCCCTCCTTTCCTGTAGCTCTCTGGCCAGCCTCTCTTGGCTCTCTTCCTGCTCCCACCTGCAAGGGTAAAAACCTTGGAATCATCTTCGACTCCACACTCTCTTTCTCTCCTCACATCTATGACGTCTCTAAGAAGTCACACTACCAGCTGCACCTTCTCAGAGGTATTCTTCCCTTCCTCTCCTTCCCCCAGAAGCTCACTGTCTCGAGAGCTCTGGTTCTCTCTAGGCTGGACTATTGCAACAGCCTCTTTCTTAATCTTCCTGCTTCCACTCGCCGCCCTCTGCAACTCATCCAGAACAGGACTGCAAGATTTGTCCTTGGCCTCAAGCCCAGGGATTGTATCTCTCCAGGACTGAAATCTCTGCATTGGCTCCCAGTAGCTGTGAGGATTAAGTTCAAAACCATCTGCATTGTCCACAAAGCCTTCTGGGGCCTGGGGCCTCAATAGCTTCAACTCTCTCTTTCTAAATATCTTCCCTCCCAAGCTCTTCGCTCATCCGACTCCAACTCCCTCAGGCTCAGTCGCTTCTCCAAGCAACGAGTTGGTGGTAGATCTCTCTCTTCGGCTGGGGCCTCCCTCTGGAACAGCCCACCTGCCTCCCTGAAACTTGAGGAGAACCATCTTCGGTTCCGGAAGCACCTTAAAACCTTCCTCTTTGCTTCTGCTTTCTCTCCCCCTCTCCCTTGCTGAAGCCCTGGCTGACACTAAACTGTACTGATTACCTGGCTACCCATCTGATCTCAGGCCCAAGCCCTGCCAGGTGCACCCCTGCACTGCCTCCCTGGAAACCCCAGCACCTGGGGACTGTTTTCTGCATCCCTACAGTCCCCCCACCTGCACTTTGTCTGCACTCACCTGCACTTTCTACCAGCTGGCCGGTCTTTCTTTACATTGTTATTCATTATCTCAAGTACTGCAATTCCCCCCCCGCACTTTAGTTTTCCCCATTCACTTGCATTTGCGCGATCTGAATGACACCTGGCCTAGTAGTATCGTTGTCTGTCTTTCCTCTGTTCCCCCTCCCTTTCCACATCGCGCCTTGAAACACTGGTGTATAGGCGCATTATAAATGCCATATCATATCATATATCATATCATATCATATCCACATCTACATCCAGCATCATAAACATCAGGTATGCATATGTTCTGTAATGCACATTGAAAATTAAAACTGCATATATGTTACCAAAGCATAGCAAGTACATATATTGCATGCATCTAAAGAGGGTGCCTGCCACTTGCCCTGTATAACCTACCAAATAATCATACTGTCATTTGTACTATCTCCACACATCAACTGACAGTTACTTACAATGCTGTTTGCTTTCACAGTTTTCTTGTACTGCCAACTAGCATAACAGCTGCAAACCACATATTTCAATTTCAGCACCACTTCCTGTGATCTTTTTTTAAAATAAATTAATAAAAAACAACACTGGGAAGATTTCTACTGAACATGAAAGTGCCAGATGCTATCTGAATTGCCCACAATGCACACACAAAAGGGAAACTGCATGTATATTACGAAAGCACACTAAGCACATGCATTGCACAGTTGAAAAAATGCACCATTGGGAAGAAAGCAAATAAATGCATGTTTACATTGGAAAGATTGCTATCTGTATATTTAAATACATAACTTCAACAACTGAAAAGAATTTCTGCATTTATGTAGCAAGCATCAATGTGTGAGAAACTTAACAAAATTCCATACAAGGTAATATTCTACTTTCCAATCTCTACAACTTTTTCAAGCTCTACTATAACTTCCAATAATCCATTTCCAAAACAAATAGTGCAAAAACATTTCACACACCTCAGAATTGCAGCCCCAGAGGGCAAAGATATCACTGCAGCACTGGACCCCCATACCAACAATGCTAAACTCCCAAGTCCCTACTCATGTGCAGTGCTATACATTTGCACACGCACACTAACTCTTCCTGCCAAAAAATCATCCTACAATCTAAAACAATGTGTTCTCCTACTGTTAATACTGTACCATTAAAACAAATACCCACTAACTTCTTTCTTTTGCAATTGCAGTGAAGAACCGCCTTGTAAAGCCAGTGACGTCTCTGGTGAAATAGAACCCAGAAGAAACCTACTCTTCACATCCAAAAAAGTAAATGCAGTACTGTTGTAGTGTCCTGCTTGTTACTCAGACAGTGCAGTGCTCTTCTAGTATTTCGGTGCTGGACTGCCCCTGGGCAGGACAAAGACTGAAATGGAGGGAAATCTCTTCTCTGTGAAAGGGACAGTGAGCTAAAGACTTGGTAGAGTCTCTCCCAGGGGTTATTCACCCAAGAACAGGTCATTGGGCTGTGTTCGTGCTGGTAGAGAGATTCCCAGAAACCCCCTTGTTTTGCATAAGTTAACTTTGGGTCTCACCCTAAGTTAACCGGGCGATCCAGACGTGGACTCCATGCTCACTGTCCTTAGAGAGGCGCAGCTTCACCTCACTGATGATGCCCAACAAGGCTGAAACACGTGTATGGGGTTGCTGTTGGTACTCTTGTTCAGAGGAAAATTGCCTAGTATTTCAGTGCTGGACTGCCCCTGGGCAGGACAAAGACTGATATGCAGGGAAATGTCACCTCTGTGAAAGGGACAGTGAGCTAAAGACTTGGTAGAGTCTCTCCCAGGGGTTATTCACCCAAGAACAGGTCATTGGGCTGTGTTCCTGCTGGTAGAGAAATTCCCAGACCCCCACACCTTGTTCTTCTATTGTAGCCTATACAATGTTATCCAAACCCACAGCAATTGCTTCACCCTCACTCATTGCACCTTGCCAGTTCCACTGTTTCTATTGTCATCAGAACATCAGTATGTTGGCACCCACTAGTTTCATAAAACATTGCAATGTCCTTACTTGTTCAAGCACATTACACTGTCATGCACACTGAAGCAAACCATTCCCACAGGAACAAACACGCAGCACCTCAATGCCCCCGTGCTGCGTGAGCGTTTTAAAAATACAAATAAATAAATAACAGTACAACCTTCCCAACCAAAAATAACAGCCCTTTGCACAATCACACTCCTCTATGTATTCCTACCCTCATATTCAGACACTCATGCACAGTACACACAAATGCATTCCACAACTTCCAAACCCACACTTCTCTTTTTTCTCCAACATACACAAGACAATGGGGGTCATTAGGAGGTTGGAGGTAAGAAACAGTTCTTACCAGCATGGAGAAAATACTGTGTCTGTGTAGGAAAGAGCCTGCTAACAGTGGGCTATTACGAGTTTTTGTGCACGAGCGTAGCGGCATGCCGGTATTGAATGTACTGGCATGGCGCTAAAGTCCCAAAAATGCCCCTTAGCGGCATCATGGAAAGCACAGACAGCACTACCGCCGCCGTCCTTCCCTAAATAACGTGACCGGCATCAATGGATATGGCATTAGCGGGCACTGTTATTAGCGGAACCGGAAGTAGTGTCATCGCGCCAGAACGAGAAAGGGCACAGCGGCCATCTTGAAAAGCACAATCCATTGCCATCCTCACTACACAGGACCTGGAACCTATTTCCGACTGCAGAAAAATACCATCAACACCAGCATCATGCCTAAGGCTGTCAAAAAAGGTGCATCCCGGCAGAGCAAAGAGCGCTTCACGGAGGTCGAGCTGACAATGCTCGCAGAGACACTGGCAGATAATGCTGAGGTTGTCTTTGCCCACAACCTCAAGAGATAGGCCCAGGTGAAGAAAAAGGAGATTTGGCAACTTGTTGCCCAAAAAATCATTGCAGTCGGGAACACCCCCCGCACACTCAAAGACATGAACAAACAATGGTATGACCTGCGTCTGAGAGTCAGAAACATAATGTCGGCAAACCAGAGCCAGGGCCTGGCTACTGGTGGTGGTCCTAGCTCCCCTATCAAACTAATCCGGTGGGAGGAAATCTGCTCCATCACTATTGGCATCAAGGTAATAGAAGGTGTGGGCGAGATGGAACGTGGCACCACCTCATCGGCGGATGGAGGTGAGTGTCCTAAGAAAACACTGTAATGCAAAGTATAATGATAGGCCACCAATGTGTCAGTGCCAAGAGGCAATGCATGGACTTTTACATGCACATGGACACATCCCTGCCTAGATGCCGTCTTTAGCCCGGACACATCCACGTGCATGCAGCATGGCAATGCCATACCTGAGACACACCACACAAATCTGAAAACGGCATAAGTCACACTGCATGCAGTCCACAACAGAAATGCATGTCACACAGCATACGCCAGCTCCAACATGTGTGACCCTGACGGATGCCTGCATTATCCACCCATATAGCAAGCAACTTGATTGTCAAAACTCTAATACCTAATCCCCTCTAATGTGTAGAACATCAATAATACCAGTGTATGCATGATGCGTGTAGAACCATCACTGATGCCGTCCCTCTCTCGGTCACCCACAGGGTCAGATCCTGACAGCGAGGCACATGCCACTGCTACAGTCCCCAATACATCTGTGTCACCTGCACAGGATACAGTGGCCAATGGGGCCCTTTTCAGCTGCGAACAGCTCTGTTGGGGAGGTGGCAGCCATGGCACCCCAGACAGATGAGGATGCGTAGAGCCAGGTGTGTGTCACTGTGGAGGATGACTCTTCGGACTTACCTGCCCCACCCAGTCCCCCACCATCACCCCAGGTCACACCCTGGACACCAACAATGACACCACACAGGAGCAGTCTGGAGGGGAACCAGGTCAAGGGACCATAAGCCCCACAGAGGAGCCACACGCGATTGGGAATTTCCCACATGCACCATCCACCTCCACTGGTGTCCAGGATGGGGTGCAGCAAATGGAACATATGGTGCAGCGCCAGGAGGAGCTGACAGCCCTAGTCAGGCAGTTTGTGTTTGATGGTGCCCAGGCAAGGCAGGAGGGGCGGGACAACACTGCGTCCCTGAGACAGGCCTTTGAGGCCAGCACTACTTGTATATGCGAGGAGGTGTCTGCTCTGAGGCAGGTCCTTACCTGCATAGCGGATTCCTTGGTGGCAGAGCGTCCTGCCCCCAGACTGGAGCAAGCGGGCACTGCATCATCATCCAGCTCCACTCAAACAGCCCCCTTTGCAAGTTTGCACGCACCTTGTGGTGATCGGACATGCCGCCACCAGGTGCGGGAAGTGGACAAATGTAGATGGGGCAGCCTGATTAAGGCAATAAACGCAGACACCTGCAGCATTTGCTTGGACACCATGTGTGGGGGAGTTGTGTGGGAAGCGGGAGGGGGGAGAGGGTGTGTGGGGGAGTTGTGGGGAAGGAGGAGTGGGGAGAGGATGTGTGGAGGTGCTGTGGGGGGAGGGGGATGGGGAAGAGGGTGTGTGGGGGAGTTGTGGAGGGAGTGGGAGGGGGGAGAGGGTGTGTGAGGTGGAGGGTTTGAGCACTTTGTACTATTTAACAGTTTAATACACCCGTTGTGTAGCAGAAGAAATGCTTGAGTGGCATTACTTATTGCATGTGTGTCATTTATTGCTATACAGTGCATAGTGTACATGTACTCCTACACCCAGTGCCCTCTGTCCCACTTTCATGTCACCCTCTGCCCCCATGTGTCTTAGAAATATTGTCCAATCACAGACTGGCGCACAGCACGTCCCTCCTGTGCATCAGCACCGTGATGATGTGTGCCTACATCGTCTTCATCCCCTTCATCATCACCTGGTGGTTGCAGTTCAATGTCAGGGGTCAGGGGTACATTCCGTAAGATACACATGTTGTGCAGCATGACACATTCCATGATGATCTTGGCCACCTTCTCATGCCTGTAGAGGAGTGCCCCACGCAACCGGCTAATGCAGCGAAAACATGCCTTGAACAGGCCAAAGGTCTGCTCGATGACCACACAGGTACGGGTATGGGAACAATTGTAGTCCTCCTCATGCCTTTTCTGCAGGTTTCGGACAGGGGTGAGGAGCCACGGCTTCAAGGGATAGCCACTGCATGTGAGCAAAATAAGGTATGTGCTAGTCGATAGCTGTACTTATCACACAGCCTGCAGATATTTGTTGGTCACATGCACATGTCCCTGGTTGTATGCACACATTTTTGCCTCCCCCAATGTGTGCTGTGCCATGGTTTTATGGTGTGGATTGCGTCTTCAAGATGATACTAGGTGTACATTGCCTTGATGTCCTCATGCATTGTGGAAGCATACCGCTGTGTTTGTGATATATATGTGATGTGTAGTGTTCTGTATGATTTTCTAACTGGCAGTGTTGCCAGTAGTCTCTGCATTATTTGGCATTCAGCGTTGGTTATTCCCATGGTGACATACTGCACTACTATGGTGGTGGCCCTGTGACAAGCAGTGGATTGCCTTTGTGGTTTTGTTTTGTGCACTCTCATGGATGCTTGTCCTGTGCACTGATTTGCTGCAGACATTTACATTGTGAATACTCACAGCATGTTGCTGTATTGTGTTACGGAGGGTGAGGTCCGGTGATGGATGGTGCACGTGTTGTGGGATGTGGGGTGGTTTTAAGTTTAGCATGTTGTGATAGGTGTGCAGCTTACTTCATTGCTATGGGAATTGGTTGTCATGTTCAGTTTGGGATGCTTTGGGGCACAGTGTTTTGGGATGTGCAAATCACGCTGTCACCACGCCAGTGACACCATGGTGGTGTGTGCATCTCTCCCCCCATTTCACTGCCATGTGCCTGTCATGCAACTTACCAAGCAGCCAGACACGTTGTCCTGCATGTCGCTCCATTGCGCCGGACCATTGAGTCATGAGTTGATCCGGGAAATCAGGCACAACAATGTGTGATGATCTTGCTGGAGTCACATGCCATCTGTTCATTGATTGAGTGATATAGCTTACTATTGCGGTATACCACCTCTTTTGCATGCAGGACCACAAATTCCACCGGGGTGCAGTCAAGTGCACCAATACAATTTGGCATGCCTGCCAGTGCATGGAAGCCAACTTGTGTGTCAAAGATCTCCTGGGGAGTCTGTGGTAGGGATATGTAGTCCCTTGTTTGCTTCAGGAGAGCATCCAGCACTTGGTTCAGCATGCGAGAAAATAAGGGTTGTGATATGCCATGCATGTGCCCCACTGTGTGCTGGTAGGTGCCTATGGCCAGGAAGTGGAGCACAGACACTACCTTCAGTAGAGGTGGGATGGTGGTGCAAATTTTTAATCAGGCTGACAATGTCGTTGTGTATCATCTCCACAATGGTAGTGATGGTATCCCGGTCCAGATGGTACAGGGAGTGGATCTGCTCAGGGGTTGGGTTGACTGGACTGGCTCTGATGCGAGGGATTGCGGGCTGCCTGCATGGTACCACTGGCTGCACTGGTGGGGCTTACTGGGCCTGTCACACCCTCCTTCTCTTCCTGCATCTCCTCTGTGGTGCCTGCTGTTGTTGCTGGTGTAGCAATGCAAGCATGTCCTCCAGCCCAAGTATTGCTACTACAAGTGGAATAATTTTGGTGTGGTGAGGGGTGTGGTGTGTGGGTGTGCTCATTTTGTGCTGGCCCAGACTCCATTTCCATCACCTGTGTTGATTGTTTGCACCTGTGGCAGTTGGGAACACTGCACATTGCTGTTTGTGTGTGGTTCATGATGCCGGTATTTGCATGTCCGCCTAACTTGTGATGTCCTCCTGTTAGCGCCATCCCGCTATTGCCAGGCCCAAGGGCTGCGTGCCCGCGCACATGCTGGTACGGGGGAGCATGCTATCAGCAGTGGTGCTAATACCGGCTTGTTGTGTCAGGATAGCCCGTAGCGGTATGCAGTGCCGGTAATCCCTTACCAGCACCGTTTTTCCATTACCTCCAACCTCGTAATGACCCACAATGCCTACCAAAAAGCAACTCTGTAGAAAACAATGCCAACATAGAGCAGATAAGACTCAAGCCATGGAAAATGCCCATCCACCTCTAGCAGACTTTGTAGAAAAAGTTCAAATAAAACAGCAAATAAAGTCACTAAGCAAAAAGGAACCAGGTACCAGGAAAAAAAGTGTGACTTCTCTTTCTAAATGTAAAACTAAAACTAAATGCATTAAGAAAAATGCACTAACAGTAGTGCTAACACTACAACTACCAACGGTAACATAGCCACAAGTAAGCATTCCAAAAAAATGTATTTACAAAAATTGGTCCACCATAGGATCCATCAGAACCTTATAAAAACAGGGGAGAAATCACTTTCCACCATTACAACTAATCACAGAAAACTGATCCTGGAAGCTCTCATATATAGTACAATGCTCCGCAAAAGGAAATTATTTAAATTAGTTTTAAACAGAATGAAACCACTAACAAAATTAATTAGTAAACTACAACAAGTACATTGCAACAGATGCAATATCAGCATAGATACCTTTGGAAACGTCTATGCAGGTGAGTGGAGTCACACCACTAGCACAAAGACATATTTCAATGAAGAGGCATACAAACAAGAGAAAACAAACCCAATTGCCATGCATAGCAGTGGGTAAGGGTATGAAAAGGTAGAAAATACCATTATGGAAGAAGAAACGCTGCTTGCAAGAATATCCCCAGCAAACTTAGAATCAACTCTCCATTCCAGCGAACCAATACGTCCTGTCTACAAATTGCCGTGCTCATCAATGTGTAACGTGCGCAATCAATCTTTCCAATCTTTTTCAGCACTTCCTCAATCAGTATGTTAAAGCCAAAGACAAATTAAACATTAAAATATTACAAACTGTGGACTCCTGTTCAGTGCGCAAATACACAGGACTACAAGGACAATCATTAGCCTGCATTTCTGGGAATGCTTGTAAAAATCTTCCACCACATCAAAATGTTAGCAACAGTCCATTCTACTGTACGACATCTCATTCACAGACTGTACTATGCAAAAAGTCCTGCATTAGCACTGGAACATTTAAATGACATTCTCCTACATGGTACAGCCAAAGAACTGCTTGAAGAAATAAACCACATACAAAGCAAATATTTTGAAACTGAAAAACACTTACAAAATCCAGTAACTTTAGAAAAGAGTAGTTACAACCTTGCAGATGTCAACCTTCTGTTACACTCATACAAAAATTAAATAGCAAAGTTTAAAAGCAGATCTGCTGAAGTACCAAACTAAGTATGTGTGTGTTGCTGCATAACTTTTTACATAAAGAGCACCAAAACTGTAGATATAGTGTACAAAATAGAAGACAATGAGCAATCCCAGTGGTTCCAATTAGCTCTCTATCTTACAGCAGAAAAAGAAAATACAAAATGACTAACCCCTCAATACATTGCACATACTGCACTGCAAAACTTGACAATAACCAAATGCCTTCAGGGGCTATGACTAATAACTTGGTAATATTCCCACTGCCAAAACTACTCCACCAACTTAATTTATATGAGAGCATTATAATCCAAACATTGCACCCATTGCAAGCGATAATACGCCTTCAACCTTGAAACAGCAAAATTGCTTCCCTCTGAATTACTGAAAGGCATTTGTGGCAAAGTAGTTTATTTGCCATTAGATATCACAGAAAATGTAGACACTCTAGGAGTGCAATAGCGAATAAATCAATGTTTGATTATCCTAGTGAATGGTGTACCTACAAAAGACAAAACAATTTGGCAACAACTGGTAGACTTAAACAAAGTTAGAGAAGCCCTACAATATCTTAAAGACAACAGTCAATACTACAAATAAAACATTGAAGAACATCTGAGGGAATCCACCAAAATATTTCAGGATTCCTCATCAACTGGCCAATTTGAACTTCTTGATCCTACTAAAGCCTTCAATATTTTAGAGCAGAATACAATTCACCCACTGAACTCCAGAGACACCATAGACGATGCACTAGAAACATATCAAATGTGACAAGCCAAAGGATCTCCAATCAGCACATGGGAATAAAGTGTAGAAGCACCATCTACTGTTTCCTACTGGAAAAGGTGGGAGGTACGATGAAAGATGCACACAAATAACTGCATCAGAATACCGCTCTTTACGAATGTACTCTGAAGACCCGAGATTCAGACAAACCATTGAATACATATTCCACCTCCTCTTTGAAAGTGAACTAGGATCTCTATGATACAGAGTTGCACACACATTGAAAACAGGTTCCAATGTTCTGAACATGTCTGCTACCTAGCTACTTCAAAAGGCACAAGAGAAAGATTAAGTTGTACAGTCAAGTATTACAAATCGCTTGGCAAACATGTGTGGTACGAAAGAATACTGGTTCTGACGTCACCCAGATGTACACTACACAACCTTGGTCAACCCACATGGTTTGTCACTTTAAGTTGTGCAGAGTATGCATGGGAAGACTTGCACAATTTTCTATGCATAGCAAACCAAAACAAAGCAGGGATAGACATGAAAACAACTGTGTAAATGTATCAAGGTACTTCCATCATTGCTTTATTGGCATGCTGCACTTCATTTGTAATAAAACAATTCCTCCTCTCCGAGAAGTGGAAACCTTCTTTTGGAGAAAAAAACATCAAGCCAGAGAAGCACCACACATCCACATGCTTTTGTGGATTAAAGATGCCCCTAAATTTGGTCAGGACAGTGAAGCCACTGTTTTGCAGTTCATTCACAAATATGTCACTTGCAAAATCCCTTCAGAAAGCGCATGTAGTGACCTACATGCACACATTTTGCAGTTTCAAAGACACAAGTGTGGCAAGTACTATCGGTGCAAATATAAAAACAAAGGCAAATACTACACCAAATGTCGCTTAGTGGTCCCTAGAACAGTTTCAGCAACAAGAAAATTAAACAGCTTCATATCTTCTGTTAGACACAGTGTGAAAGGTAAATTACCTAAGAACACATACTGCATACAAAAAACCAAAACATCAAAGTACATCAAAGATTACAATGCAATCATTGCTCTCCTATGGATTGCAAACATAGATGTGCAGCACATTGCAGACAATTCCATTGCAATTGCACAATATGTCACAGCCTACTTAACCAAAGCAGAGAAAACAGTCTGAAAGAACTCTGGGATGAAATATCATCTGACAAAACACAGACACAAAAATTGCACAGCTTCGACATAAAAATGTATCGGAAATCTGAAAACATAGTCTGGCTAAGCCTTGGTCCTGCTGCATCCAGAAAAATTGATCTCAAATCATACCAAGACAAAGAAACAGCCAAAACCTATCCCAACAGCCAGGACATTTTGAAAAACAACTTATCAGACACATACTACCCAAACAGGAGAACTGCTTTGGAAACCATGTGCCTATACCACATAGCCCAAACTTCTCATACAAAAATAACATTAAACCAGATGAGAAAAGAGGTAAATAAATACATTGTCAAAACTTGTGTAGGGAGCCTGGTTCAATTTACCAAACTCAGCCTGATTAATCACATGAGGCTATCGTTAAAAACTCTGTAACATAGAGAACTGTACTACATGTACCGACTGCAACTTTTTAAACCATGGAGAAAATAAGAAGATTTATTGGAAAACCATGCCTCCTATGAAGATGCTTTCAATGCATATGAAAGCACTATAACAAATAAAAACTTTATACTGTACAAAACCATGTTGAACAATGAACAGCAGCAAGAAGAAGAACTTCAAGCACAACTGAATGTAGACACTCCTTAGAGCAGTCAACCTTCTCTTACAGGAAGCCAAGAACCACTCGGACAGTCACTCATAGCAAATGAGGTAGAAATAGCCATGATTGAAGTAGAAAAAAACATGTGTCAGTATCAACAATCTGTAGAAAACTTTGCTGTGCTGAAATCACAACTAAACAATGAGGAGCATAGCATTTTCCTAAGTAACAAAAGAAATTGAACATCGTGTGCAGCACAGAACCAAAACTTGTACCTGTCAAAACTATAAACCTGTACTCCTCTATGTAAGTGGTCAAGCTGGTTCAGGTAAAACATTATTGATAAAAATCATCAGCAAGATCCTCCAACAATTGATAAACATCAAGTGTTCAGCTGTTGTAACTGCCCCACAGGTTTAGCTGCCTACAACATAGGTGGTGTTACTTTACAGCAATTGCTACTCCTTCCAGTAGAACACCAAAACTTATGACACTACTACAAACTTTCAGCAGAAGCTACTATGGAGCTACACAGAGTTTTGAAACAAATGAAAATGCTCGTAATCGATGAGGTGAGCATGGTCTCCAACCTAATGTTGGCTTTAATTCACCTTAGATTGCAGGAGGTGCTCAAAACAGACTACGAAGAACTCTTTGGAGGAAAACACGTTATTGTTTTCGGAAAAATCTTCAATTAACACCAGTGAAAGGTGAACCTACTTTTAAAACCTTTGGACACAAACTGTGCCATATCTGCAACATTTCCAATACAGACAACTAACTGGAAACATGCGTCAGTCTGCAGACCTAACCTATACCAACATTTTGAGAAGCGTTCGTATTGGTATTGGTGTACTTTCTAAGGATGCACAGTCTATCGTAAATACCAGATGCATACATGAGCTATACGGGCATAATGCATGCTCTATTTGTGTCATGGAACAATTAGCACACAAACATGTAAACTGTATACCCTTAATGCCAACCCTAGTAAGCTGTGCACAATTCAAAGAAACAAGGTTGAAAAAAGAAATGCAACGGCTAGTGCAAATTTACTCTACAGACAAACTGGTTGTGCCCGGTATGACAGTACCTATGTGTCAACAAGCTAAATACCTTAGAAAACTCTAAGTTAAAAGGATAGGACACTCAACAGCCATATTCCTTCTTTTGAAAGACATGTATGTACGCAGAGAACAGTTATCTCTGTCTCTAGCATATGCAGTCACTATTCATAAATTGCAAGGTCTAACCTTAGATCAAGCATTGATTGACATTGGCAGCACAGTCTTTAAAGAAGGCATGAGTCACGTAGCACTGCCATGCCTACGTACACTTGAAGCACTATTTCTAGTAAATTTTGATGCAAGAAAAGTCAAGGCTGATATTCCTTGCATCATAGAGTACAAGAGAATAGGTGCACTCTATACACCCCATCTCAAAATGTACTCTGTTCCTCAAAAAGACAAACTTTGTAAAGGAGAAGTAGAATAAACACAACTCATACATGATCTCCCAAAAGTACCACCAAAGAAATTGAAAGCAGCTGGTACTCCATCAATTACCACAACCACAGAAGGATTACGGCAAAGGCAAATGCATACCCAACTGCACAAACAAAGAGAACTACCTCTTCAAAGAAACCATGTGGACTTCCATCCAATGAGTCAGACACAGAACTGGCTGGTCAATTCAAATGTTCCAATAAAACTGGTGTATATTGCTATGCAAATGTGGCAATCAGTGTTTTACTCCAATTGCCACCAATTATTGAAAACATTTACTTAAACAGCGCAGACCAGTTGTGCTTGCAAATGCTACTCCTTCAGAGAAATACAACAAATAATCCGAAGAACACTTACTGTGTCTCAGGAATAAGGCAGAAATTGGACTACTGTGCAGGAATGGTGAGATTCACTATAAACACAAAAGAAGATCCACAAGAATGTGCTAGCAAGCTCGTCGGGGTCTGCAGCCAAACGCAGCCGAGCACAGCACTGCACAGCACGCTTCAGTCCCTCACCAGTGCCCCTCAAGCCCCCAACGGGCCACAGGCACAAGCAAGCAACGCTGCCAATTATACAGCAAACAGCAATAACAGCAAACACAGACCCTAACACCGCTAGAGGAAAGGGCTTAGAGATGTGCAGAATCTCATAGGAAACGTGTCAAGCCGCACCGTATCTCACAGCCACTTCTGACACGTGGATGATTTACTGTAATATAATAATAATAATAATATATAATCAATATAATAATGAGAAAAACAAAGAAAAAGAAGTTAGGTGAATGTATGCTTAACACGCTTTTATATCTCATTCTGTAGGAGTAACCATGGCAACGGAGGGGGCCCCCAATGTGAACAACAGCAAACTCGATAGTAATAGGAATAGAGAGTTTAATTTATGACAATATTCATATGAATGTGGTTTGTTCTTCTGTGCAGTGATTTTCTTTTCAATGTTGTTTGCCTTAGTAGTGAATTGGGCCATAGCATTCATATCTATCGATCTGAATGGGGGTGGGAGGGCGAAGTTGGTGAAACAGGGGACCCATCTCATATGGGATGGGTTTAAATTAATTTGGGCACCCGGGACCCATAGAAATGACTCACAGAATGGCAACCATACAACCAGTACTCGCGCACATATGAATACTACTACCAGGTACAATGAATCTGAGTTCAGTATTTACGAGATGAACGACCCGGACCCCTCTGAATTACCCTCGTTGCATGATGATCCCAACCCAACTGTATTATTTATGCCAGATACAACTGAACAACACACATCATACCCTGAGGTTGAGAAAAATAGTGATGACAATACTGTTGAGAGGTATGTTGCTCTGTATAATGAGTGGGAGAAAGGGGGGGGGCAGGCGGAAAATTTCCAATCCGACATGAGGAACGAAAAGCCCTGGGATGCCTGGGAGGGAATAAAAGGAGGAAAAGGGGGGTGGGACAGAAGAGATATGATGAGTACCATGGGCTAGGACTAGACACAATTGAGGACCCACAACACCCGCACCAGTCTAACAAATGGTATGCAGACATGAGCACCACCGCAAAACAGACAACCAATGAGAGTTGCTATGTGTGCTCTCTGATACCCCATGCCTCGGGTACTCCTAAAGTACTGTTAGCACAAGAGTCACCTGTTGCAGAGGCACAGTGTCTCCTTCATCTTGCACTATGCAGAATAAAAAGCACTTTTCAAGCACACACTGTTTCTTTCGAAATACTGCAGAATGAGAAGACGTGGAATGCAAAACCACAAGGAGTAATGTGCCTGAAAGAACCTTTATTGGTGATCAAAGGAAGATTATATTTCGACAATAAGTGGCAAGAAGTGCAAATAACATGCAAAGCAGAGGCATTGCGAGGACTATCAGACGAAAATTTGCAAAGTATCCATAGAACATGCGCCCCGATATGGACCCAACACATCACGAAGCTCATGTGGGTGATGGCCCTTGAAAAACCATTCAAACTACAGAAGGAAATATCCTATGAGCTGTGCTTCCACGGAGAGGGAAAAGTAAATCTGGCAGCAAACAAGAACTGTAGCAAAACACTCATCATCCCAGGCATGAAAAAAGGAAAAGCTGCATTAATATGCACTTACTGGGTTTGCGGCAAACAGGCGTACCTGCACCTCCCACAGTCATGGAAGGATACGTGCTCTCTGGCAACGCTGCATTCCGCTCTGATGGTGATACCTGAAAGTCATATCTAAGGGGCTAGGGGGGCATCTACAGTCAAAGATCCAAAGCCCCTGTCAACAACTGAAGATACCCCTGTGTACGCCCTCTCTGAGGAGAAGCTGCAGAGCAAGGTCTCGCGAAAAAGATGATCAACAAACTATATCTCCAAGGCGTCCTCTGAACTTTTGGCACAGATTCCAGATCGGTTCTGAATGTTAAACTCTGCTGAAACATTCTTTGCTTCCCTCGTCCCAAGCATCCAGGCGCTGGCCAATGCAAAATGGCTCCAAATAACATGCTGGGAACTGATCCAGCTGGTCAATGACACAGAAGAAGGGTTCAACATGATAAAGGTGGAGCTAAGGGCCCTCTGGTTAATGACAATGGTATGTCCTAGACCTGTTGACCGCTATGGATGGGGGTGTTGGCCAGGGAGCACATGTTGCACTTTCGTACCTTCTGCAGATGCAGACAATGGAACTCTTTCACAAGTCATAGCAGTCGTGCACAACCTTGGCGAGTGTATGAAGGAAGAAGGAGGGGTACAGCCCAGCACTTGGTTCGATGATATGTTTTCGTGGGTACCGTCCTGGCTCGATATGACTAACAACCTATTAATACCCACCATCGTTTTTCTTCTTTTGATTTTTTGTGCGTGCCAATTAGGCCTTAGGTGCTGCGCAAATGCAGTACCTAACAGTGCAATGATGATGGTGACAATGGGCAGTGAAAAAGGAATGGTACAGATGACACATGAGGCACAAGTACAAACAGGAGATGACTCAGACCCGAAATATAGAATGACAGCTATATACAGCACAGGGTACATTGTAGACAGGTTATATCACACAACCATTAAAGAGCCCTGTGAATTAGCATGGTACAATGAAGTATGGGTTGACCTGAAAGGGATTGGGGGTTGCATTTACATGACCTGCACCCCGGATGAATATGCTAGGGCTGGAGAGAGCCTAAGGGCAGTGTGCAGAGCCTGGATTCCACAAAATGGAACCCCCACATGGGATGAGGCAGTAGCAGAGGAAGAAGAGCATAAAAGGTTAGGTGAATTACAATATTCCTTACTTAAGTAACGGAAGGGGGAATGTATGGTAGGAAAGATCTTTTAGGTCCCCTCCCCTCCATTTCTCTTTATATGCACCCTAGGCTCATCCCACGGCTGCCCATGTGCCTGTGGCCAGAGGTGCTGGACAGCCTCGGGATGGCACATACGAGTGCACACGTCCAGAAAAGGGCTGATTACTGACTCCATTTTGTACTGGACTCCACAGCCATTTTGCATATGCCAAAGCAGGCCTCACAGCAAAACTAGCCTGCAGGCCTGTAGCTCTTCCTTGGCACCGTACACAGTTAGCCAACCACACCCCCGTCCTCCTCCCCTCTGGTGTCCCTACAGTGGCCCTGTTCTCAAGGAAGACTGGGCGTGAACAGCTACAAGTAGAAAACTGTATCTCTCACCTTCCTCCTTCCATCACTGACCTGTGAATGGCCAGGCAAGAGCCTGGGCCTGGAAAAAACAATTAATCTCCACAAAAATGCCTCATTATTTGCAGACTCTACCCTTAAGTAATATAACGTGTATAACCCCCAACCTCACACCCCTTTTGATGTGGCAAATGCATGCCCCACGACTGTGTGCCACCTTGTTTCACCCAAAACACTAATCCCCTCTGTAAGGCTATACATTCTCTCATGTGCTAACATGTAAGGGAGCTGTCCCTATGAGATGTACCAGAACAATCAATAGCTAACCCACCTAAATCAATTGCAATGAATATGATATAATGATCCACATGTTGGTGTTCTATAGTACCAGTTTTATGTCTTTCAGTACCAAATGCCCTTGCAAAATGTAGTAGATGCTAGGTGGCTCGGACATTGGTCCTCATTCCGAGATTGGAGGTAGCCATGACGCTATATGCGCCATGGCTGCCTCCAATAGCGGGTCCGGCACAGGTCTGGTTGAATGGGGATTTACCGGGACATTCCGACCTGTGCGGACCCGGTAATTCCCCATTCAACCAACCATTCCCCATTCCCAATTTGAACCCCCATATGGCTCAATGGGAATGGGGAAGGCGATAATAACGGGTCTGCGAATAGATGGCGCATTATTAGCGCCCTGGTCCCTTAGCGGGACCCGTAAAGGATGTGTGGACAGACCACACGTCCTTTACGGTCCCGCTAAGGGACCTCGGAATTGGGCGGTATGGGATTACCGGCACCAGTCTCCTTACCGGTGCCCGTTATCCCTTTCCGCCCAACTCATAATGCCCCCATTATGATGCAAGCTGTGTGGTCCGCATGCTCACTTGTTTTTTAGTACTGTGTATACTCGCAATTGTATTGAGGTGTTATAAGACCCAGTGTAAATAAAAGCAATTCTGTAGCACAGGTGATCATGGTATATATGGAGACAGAGCACACGATTTAGTCAGAACCTGCTTTCTGTGTGTTTTAAACAAAGTGATAGTAATCATTAATGAACTCCCACGCCAATGGTTTACTTATAATTGCACTGATCGAACTGGGTCAAACCTGAAGTGCCAAAGGGCCGTCTCTCGCCTCTACTGCAGCACCGCACATGAAGAGCACACAGCCCTTTTTTCCCTCCTCATGATAGTGCTGCGGCTAGATGCCCATGTCTCACTAATGCCTTAATGCAACAACGGTATCCTCTCCCACTTTTACTATGCTGCACAGAATGTCACCTCCCTGCCCCCTGACACAAGATGATCCCATACCTTTTCTCCTCTCAAGGACTCAAGACAAATGTATGTATACATAAGTGTGAAATATATGATTCCCCCACCCCAACTGTCATGATGTTAATAATGGTTATTTTTTTATGGACTCTTGTTTTATTATATACTTTGAAGTGGTGTTTAGATTAGAGAGTTAGTATCCATTACCTTATCCGGAGGCCCATGAACCTCACCTCACACTGACCAGCCCAACAGATGCACATGATGTCCGCCTTCCTGCCAAGCAACTATCCAATCATCTGGAGGTGGCACCTATACAGCCATACTGGACTTGTGGATCTATCAATGAAAATGTATCTCATGTAAAACATGTACTGTTGTCATCTATGATGCTGTAACCCTTTTTAAAGTACTGTTAGAGTGATGTAAGGCAGAGCACTCTCAGAGTTTGCAGAGTTCTCTGCTTGCCCTATTTTGGTTTTAGATAAACTTTACTTTTACTTTCACCCACACTTGGTCCTGGTCTCATTCCCATCTGAGGTGTGTCCATTATTGACTCTCATTGGGGAGTTTTGATTACATTTTGGGAGACTCTCAATTTCACCACCCCAGACCCAGTGTCTCTGGACTCCCCTTTGAAGACCCTATCCCTGCACCATGCATATGTTTTTGACCTTTGACTTTCTTCCAGGCCTATTGCGCTCAATTCATCCATCCCCCCTCCACTATCAATGACAGTTTGCATCTTTGGGCGTGTGCTCACAAGGGAGCTGTGAGGGTGGGAATGCTCAAGGTGCCGAATACCATGTACCCCACAAAGGGTTCTTTCACATGGTGACCCTTATCCACATGGCCACACCGGACATGGCATCTCCAGACTTTCCTTTGAAGATCCCGTCCCTGAAATCCACAAATGCCTGTGCCCTATGACTGTATTGCAGGCCTATTGTGCTCTCCTCATCCACATCCATCCCCACTCCGCTATGGGCAAGTGGGCTGCACTGGTGGGATTGAGGCGGTCAAGCATTGTCATAGAGGCCTGGTGGGTGTGAATGACCATGTCAGAGATTCACATGCACACCCACTTCTGTGATCCTTTATAAAAGCTTTTGGAGTTAACAAGAAAACATCTTTGAGATCGACAGCTTTCCACTTTTTACCTTGCTTGCTGAGCCGGCTCATCTGTTCTTCTAAGTAACGGTTATTCAACTTTTACTATTGTTTTCTATAGTGTCAATGTTCTCTATTAGGCCACTTTCTATTGCTTTATACTCAATGTACTCAATGTACATCCTATTCTCATTTTATTTTATTCAAAATGTCTACAGCAATGTCAACCGCTATGCATTTTTATCTCTGTAATTTGCACATTACAGAGTATTGCTTCCAATTGTAATCTTATGCAGTGCACGTTTTCAATGCAGGTTTGCTTTAGGTGCCATTATTTATTACATTTTTTTTTAATTATGAAGGGAATATGATGTTTGATTTACTCACTGTGATACTTTTGAATAGTAATATTTATTTAAATTAATATAACAGATAATAGGTACAATCCAGCAATGCCTTCTTATATCATTTTGGGTTGCACTAATAGCAGCCATGCTAAATGTCAGAGTCTAGTCCTGCATGTATTTTTAAATGATTTAAATTTTATAAGAAAATTGCTCTTGAGCTTTGTATTTACAGTGTCCTAAATTGAAAGCACAGCTAAGGATGTCTTAGATGAGGTGAGGGGCAATCTATTTCATGTCTGCAGCATGAACTTCTCATAAGGTATGTACGTACAATCACAGTACACTAAAAGCATCACCCCAGACTTTTTGACAAATTACTTCCCAATGCAGTTTCAACTGAATTTCAGCACACTCTGACTCAGGTGAGTAGTGGACGCCGGTATAATATGTCTTATAAATGACCACTCAATATATTGAAATAGTCTGTGAACAGGTAAATGAATGTTTTTCAGTTTTTGGGGAATATTTCCATTGATATGTTACTACACAAGTTTCCTTCGTGAAACAATATAATTTGGTTTGTACATTTTGAACTTTAGATTACTTTGTGTATCCCTACTTTAGAGATAGTCAAATAGGTCAGTGCAATGGGAGCCTTTCCAAACATATACTCACATTACAACTTTTAAAAATAGGTCTTCTTTTAAAATGACCATGTCTGTCTTTAGGTAGACCGCACTGATAGAATTACAGACCATTACCATGGAGGAATCCACAGACACATCCAATATCCTAATGGGGAGGCCAATCAACTTGCACACAAACTTTATTTGTTATCGTTTTTGATGTGGTCTAAATTATAATAATGTTAATTTTCTATTGAACAATGGTATGAATATATACATCAATTAAAGCAACAGCAAACTCACTCAACTTTCAAGTATTTTTTTTAGAAAATTCCTTCAGATGTGAATATATAAAATATGTATTTGTTCACGTTCAATTTAAAACATATTGATTATTGTTTTGTATAATATGAGCTTTTGATCCAAACTAACTTGTATGCTTCTTTGTCAATGTCGACCATCGTTTACATGAATTATATTTTGTTGTTAGATCTTTATTATTACAATTACTGTTATACAGGCAGGGCCTGGAACTTCAACGACGTACACATCTTCTACTGCAACCGGTCTGGAGAATAAGGTATGAGAAGTGTATTATTTATTCTAATAGTCATTGATGAAAAATATCTTTTTTACATTTAAGATAGCTTATTTTTTGATAATGTGCAATACTATCAGCAAATTCCAAAGTATTAGATGAACAACCTTGATGTATTTATCTCAGAAACACATGCAACAATAAACCTTCAGAAAAAGTACTTTGTCACTGCATAACAGACCCTTTCACTATATGGATGGTGTATGTTTTGGTTTCCAAACTTTGCAAAAAATGGAATTGGTGAAACAAAATAACATTACAACGCATTAAAGGGGCCTCAATTTAATCCCTATGTTTTGCAGGATGATCTCTCACCAACTCCCTGCAACATCTCTGAAGGTTATCATGTACAGTTTTCAAATATGTATTTTTAAAATGTTACATGTACATAGTGTTTGACTTTATGTCAATACTAATTTAAACATTTTAATCAGACGATTAACTGTATCTTTGTACATGGGTTAACTGAAACTGTAAGGTCGATAATCATTAAATCAAGTTTCTGAAAATGTACTTTGTGAGATCAAAGATTTTAACATTACAATGTTTAACAATTTTATCAATCTTCTTTAAATGTGTTATATACAAGGAATGTACTACTGAATCGGTCAGAATTGAACAGACACATGGACAAGAGGTACACATACGATATTGTAAAATATCAGTTATCATCCATTTTAACTTTGATGTACTATTTTAAATGTATTAATGAGTTCCATAGTGACATTTTGTTATATATGGCTATATGATTCTTTAAGTGGAAGAGCACATTTCAAGGTTCCTACAATTTGAAAATGCAGTTTTTCAACTTGGTCTGTTGGTTGGCAAATCTGATTTGACTGTTTCAGAGAAAATTCAGAAAACAAGGGTACAATACACAAAGGTGTTTAAAAGAAATACGTTGTTTATCAGTTATTTCATTGATATTTAATTTTCATGTTGTAATTCATATATTCTGTATGCATGTTATAAATTAAGCATGTTTTTTTTTCTCTTTGATTAGAGGCCTAGGAAGAAGAGGAGCATAAAGACAACTACACAAACTAATGATGTTGCTTGCCAAACCATTGTCACTTGGAAGCAGCTACATTTTGAGGCTCAGCATGGTTCTTGCAAGATTCAGTATCGTGATCCAGATGCCCAGTGGCTGGAATTTGAATTGAATGTCAGCAATGAAAATTAACCTTTGATCATTATTACAGCACACAACGTCACCCAGAAGAAACACATACACAGAAGATGTTTCAGAGTTGCTTGCATAACTGCTCACACATTCCACACCTTCTAGAACAATGCTATCTAAGAAACAGACAATGTTCCCTCTTTCCCCAATATATGTGGACAAATCGAGAATATCACACACAGAAATAACCGAAGCATCTTCGCTCAGATTTACAAATATGCTTGTGTTGTGGACTTCACTCTTCCTAGTATTGAGGACTTGTCTACCATCATGGATTAACAAACCACTATAATTATCAACGATCGGTTATTAAAAGAATCAAAATACATTGGCCCTGATTCATTTTAACATGCAAATAATTCCATGGATCAGGGCCATTGTATTTGACTGCTGCCTGATCGAGATTATGAACATGATTAAATGTGATCATAAATTGTGCAGGAGGATTTGTGGGGCGCCATTGGTGAAGTTTACTTGTGTAGTCAAAGGCACCAACCTGAAGATCATGGGTAGCTGTGTACACCACCATAACTCATTTTCATTGTCTGCTCAACCTATACTTGGAAAAGTGCCTGCTGAAAAGTACTTTGTACCATTTCAAGTTTTTATAACTTTGTGGAACTCGAGTTCCTAACAAAAACCCAGTAGTACAAATATCAGAAGGATTTCTTGTTCCCCACTATTAGCCAGGCATGAACACTAAAACAGATGCCAATGGACAATGCTCTTGCTTGCAAAATGTTCTGGATTGCTGGTGATGGACAGTGTGTCAGTCCAGGTGTTTCTACTAAATACTGCATTTACCACTTCCAAGACATGGAAACCAAAAACATTGTGAGTCAGTCGTCATGCAAGTATCTGAATGTATATCTTCTGTTGCTATGGAAAAATATGGTTTCATTAAATCCGTTCAACTTCTGCAATCTAGAGGAATATAGCCACTGATAGGCACATTTCAATAGCCACACCGATGTGAGAGCAGGGCCCAGACATAAACCATCTGATGTCTGGAATGTCGCAAAATCAATTTAGAAATAAATTACAACTGCTGGACATAAAAGGCTACAGAAAATATTTTACATTGGTGATAGTCTATCAGCAACCATCTTTAATGGAGCTCAAAAACTTGTGATGGATCTGTAGATATTCTGCTTGAAAAATGGGGTTCATTGATGCACCATTGTTCTAACAAACACTCTTGGAAAGAAAACGTACATTTCTACACATGTGCACATGTACCATTGAGCAAGGAGCAGGAGCATAAGAAAAGGTGGTTGGCTCCAGGCTCCCCTCCACACACAGCACTTGAGAAGATTGTGCACGACAAAATGCTTTCAAAAGACATTCGTGGACTCTCAGAGTTCTGCCACCCTGTAGATTTGGAGGTGTTCCATAATATGTGCCTAAAGTACAAGCCTAAAAGGTTGCATTTTGGCGTAGACGGTATGGAGGATAGAACAAGGCTGGCTGGGTATGGAGGCCAGAATAAGACTGGCTGTACTTGCACACAAGGAGAACGTTGGGAGGGAACAAGCCAAAACTGCAGGAATTTTCGGGATACCTCGTTACAACAAGGAGTTTACCAAAAGACGTAAACAGTGGGTGGCAAAGCCAATCTTCGATCAGATGGATTTTGAATTTGTAAAAGATCTGACATTGAATGTGCTGGCCATGCAAATTCATGGAATTGATCTAAATTGTGTTTCCAGGGCCCAGCGTGTGACATAGAACATTGCAAAATAGGTTTGCCCTCCCAAATTTGAACTTTTTGAAAGGGTGACATCAAGATTCAAATGATGTGTGGCTGTCTTCACAATGTTTAGCAAAGCCAGTTTAAAGCTTTTGCACAGTGTTTGGAAAATGTTTTCATTGTATAATAAATGGAATAGTATGTCATTTGAGATGTAATTGTTAAATAATGTATTTGAAATTAATTACTGTTTGTGAAGACTAGATAGGTCTTAACATTTCTATTTTTCTTTGATGTGTAATGTCATTCTGATTATTTGAAGTATGGGACTAAAATCAAATGAAATGTAGAAGAGACTGGTGAGCTTAAAACCAACAGTCACAACGAGCTATTTTTGGCTTCCGCAGGCCAACTAATTTAACGCTATATACTAGCTCCTTGTTCCATAGTGGTAGCTCCTGGTGACCGGTTACTGCTGGATAACCAGGCACTGCTTGTAATTCCTGTGTATCCAATCCTAATTTTGAGCCCTGTTTGGTATGAACTGACAATGGTTGAAGAATATAAGAAGAACATTGGAGCAGTAGACATACAGAAACTCAATTGGCCTCATTAAACGCATGGTGGTCCGGGAACTACGGTACCGGTAAGCATGTCGGTACCGTAGTTCCCGGACCACCATACTACAAGCTGCGAGCACAGCATGTTGAATGCACCAGCACCATTATAAATGGTGCTGGTGCATCTGAAGTCCCCATTCCCAGTGAGCCCTATAGGCACTGGCACCAGGTAAGGCAGGAATTACTGGTTCCGGCAATGTTGGAATTACCCGGCAATTCCTGATTTACGGGTGCCGGAAAAAATGCAACTCCGGCGGCAGATGTGCCTGTTTAACAGGCAAGGCTACCGCCAGGTTTATAATGAGGCCCAATGTCTCCATATCTCTGGTCCTCTCTAGGCTGGATTACTGCAACAGCCTCTTTCTTCCCCAATCTGCCTAAATCCTCCCTTCACCCCTTCAACAAATCTGTAAAAGGACAGCAAGACTTATCCTTTGCTTCAAACCCAGGGACTGCATCTCTCAAGTCCAACAATATCTCCTCTGGGTCCTGGTGGCTGTGAAGATCAAGTTCAATGCTCTGCATCATCCACAATGATTTCTGGGGCCAGGGACCCCACTACATCTGACTCCTTCCCTAAATACTTCCCTACAGTGATCTGTTACGCTCACCTGGTCTCTGCAGAGGCATTGGGGCACGGTTGCAGCCCTCCCGGGGGTGGGTCGCTTGGGTCCGACTTCGCCTTCGGCGCTTATGTTGTGACTGGTGGTAATAGGTGGTAATAGGTGATGCTGCTCGGGACTGCTCCTGCGTGGATAATAGGGGGTGTGAGTATGCCAGATTGTGCACCTGATCCCCTTCCAGACCCCTTCTCACAAACCGTGGTACCCATGGGATGCGCTGTCCCTGGAAAGCTCACCTGTTGATTAGCTTTGGCGAGCACTCCGTCCTGCTGCTTCAGGCAGGGGCGCTTGTGTGATCTGGACCGAGTTCCTTCACTGTTCCCTTGCACGTGGTAGTGCAGTCCTGCTGCGACTAAGCCACTATACTTCAAGTAAGTGTTCCTGTTTGCCTTTGTCTTTCCTCATCTGGTTTTTGCTGTATTGTAAATTTTGTTGTCTTGTATTGCTGTCCGTTCCACTTTTTATGTTTGCTCTTTTCCTTTCTTCCCTTGCAGGTGATGTTGCCGGCCCGGCAGAAGCTGCGGAGCTCAAGGCGACAGCCGGAGGGAATGAGGAACAAATCTGTAGTGGTACAGTAGCTGGTAAATTGTTAACTAGGGGCCGTGCGTGGTTCAAATGTGGCACAGCCCTCGGATGCATGTTCTAACCTTGTCTTTCTTCTTCTTCACAGGGTCCGAGTTCGTGGATGCAGACTGCGGACTGCGGTGCTGCGGCATCGGGATTAAGATCCCGATTAAGATGAAGCACTTGTTTCCTGGAAGTGAGTATGCAGGAGAACACAAGGTTTCCAAGGTAAGTAAACTGGTCCAAGCGGCAGTGATTATCACGTTGCAAGCGAGTGAACAGTAACGCGAAGTACCGGCCTTAAGGATGGAGCAGCTTACATAGCTGAGCCCCTGAAGCCACGCCCACCAGGTTCAGCCTGCCTGCCATACCCTACCACACCCAATGAGTCCGCACATAAAGACCAGGCCTAGGGAGCCACATCCGATGAGTCAGCACATGAGGATGTTCTCTGGAATAAAGGCTTTAAGATCCTGGACATTTCTTGTTAAATAAAAGCACTCCTGCACTGAAATAAAGTAAAAGCATTCCTGCACTGAAATAAAGTGTTCCTTCTCACATCTCTATATGAGCCTGGTGCCAAAGGCACCAGGACTGAGTCCAGCCAGGGCACCTGTGTTTATATGTCCCAAAGGGACATAAGTGAGTCAAGTGACCCATTGCCCCCATCACTAGATGGTTTGTTTTGTGTGTTTTGGGGCCTGTGGCCATGACAGCATCTAGTTGCAATTCTCTGCAGATCAGATGCTATTCCAAGCAGAGCATGTGGAGTAGATCTCTGAACCTCTGCAGGAGTATCCCTCTGTAATGGCCTCTCTGACTCTCTCAGGCTTCTGCCTGATCTCCTTATGTTCCAGAGGATTCTCAAGACCCAACTTTTCTCTTCATCATTTCCCCCCCCTGCGAATGCCCACCTCTATCACATTGACCTGGTGCCTGGTCCCTTCTGAGCTCCACAGACCCTTCTCACCCAGTGTACCTCAGCACCCTGTCTTCCTGCCCCCCACAACCTGTACGTGCCCTTCCAGGCCTCTTTCCCCTGATAAGCCTAACAGAGTCTGCATCCCTACCGAGCCTGGTCCACACCCGTCCTTGTGCTTCAACATGCGCCTGTGGCCTTTGCATTGAATTGAATTGATAGTTTATTTGTATAGCGCCCATACACAATGTGTTTGAAAGTGCTTCAAAGCAAGGGAGGAGCAAGTGAAAATACAATGACATTTTAACAAGGCCTTGAAACATTAAGAATGTGAAATAACTATCGTTCTAGGCTTAAATAACTATCGTACTTGCAAATTTACATCTTACTTTGTGATGGACAACCAAGCGTGCATACATCAATGCACAAATCAACATGGTTGCTGGAATAGAAATACACAGAACCCAGTAAGCCTTTGAAACAGCATACATTCAAGGCATGCTGGAATTTTAGGGATGTCAACTTTATTTTGCCCTGTTTGCAACAGCCCACCCAGCATGGTGCAAATCGCCCCTTTTACCCCCCTCCGTTCCCAGGCCATATATGCTGTCTCTGTATATTAAACCACCGCTTTTGTATTCAAATTCGTTTTTATTTCAGAAAAGAAGTGGCGAACTTGGCAAAACAAAAAAAAAATGCCCCACACTATTAATTTGTTTTGTTTTTTCAGGGATTGGCCTATTGAAGTATATTCTGCACCTCGCCTAGGGTAATCTATGAAAGAATACGTACATGTTGTGGGAGCCCGGCATATTGATACCATTCAAATGGAAGTAAATATTTTCATATGTGGGATACTTGAAATATATCTTTCTTTTCACTGCACAGCTTGCAAATATTATTGTTCAGTTTTGTGGCATATGTTCCTAAAATGAAACTCCCTCTGACAGGCTGTGAACGCTGGATGAAGGGTTGCATTGTATTGTGACCTTGAATCCACTGCCCTAACAATTTGAAGGCCAAAATGTGTTGAATTTCCACAAAGAAGTGATAATATTCACAATATCGAAAGCTTACAAAGAAATGTTAAGTTTCTATTACTGAGATCGGTCTTTCGAAGTGGTTGGTCATCATCACATAGGCAGAATGGAAAGACAAGGCATATTGTAAGAAGCTTTTTTAATAATCTTTATGCAGGTGAGGCTGGCAGGTTTGCTGTATGCTACATGATTAACGTTATGATGGATGAATGTTCAATTTGAAGCAAATAATAGGCATTGTATGTGTTAATTGTAACTTAAATTGATAGTTAACATAAATATGTACTCTGTATATACAATTTAAATTGGGTACTGAAATATATTTTTGCATTCTCGAAGTTACATAGGTATATTATACCAATGTGCGTCTGTCATGGGTTCAGTTTACTGGTCAACAGCTTCTTCAATTGCGGTTGGAAAATAATCATCAACAACGCATCTGTGATAACTATTATCTGGGACGATTGCCAGACACCAATCTGTCCTTTTGAGATTGGAGTTATAAGGAGAAACATGTCAGCCCATAGCTTCTAAAAATGTGCGGATGTGAAAGTGTTGCATTTGAACTTTAAACCACTATTTTCTTCTCTGAAATTGCACGCCATGTACGTTGATCAGAAATCAGCGATAAAAGATAATAACTTTAATTGAAGAATGCAAAGACTGAGATTAATCATTCGATGAACGGAATCAACACATAAGATCACCATTCACAGTTAAAGGAATAATAAGAACCATTTCGTGTTTGCTAGCTATACCCTCAATTGGAAATAGTTAGCCATGTGTTTGTGGACATAATTACCTGTTTTCAGCGTTATTTCAAAATTAAAAGTAGTTGCTACGCTCCGTACTATTGCTGTTTTCTTCAAAATAAACAGTTTTTATCATTTTTGTGAAAAGAAACAAAAATGTAGCCTCTGTTGTGGATCTGAGTGTTTATGTTCCTGGTTCTGTGTTAGATAACGTTATCACATTGGTGATGACAGTGTACGTTTTGCTACACTGCCCACTAACGTCATTAAAATAGGTGGAGCAGATTGTGAGCGTCTAATGATGTCAGCGTTAGGGGCGGGTGATCTGAATTAGTGCTGCAAGGGCACTTTAACTTAGGGCAATCTATCAATGGATAACATTAACACAAGATAGCGGTACCCAACCCATCATTTTTGCAAGTGTTTAAGTGAGAGGAACCTGGGTAAGTTGCATTGGAAATCGTTTTAGGAATGATAGATGTATGATCAAAAATACATGCCTGATTGTTTGGGCCAATAACATTTCTGACCACACTACCGCTTTAAATATGTTGGGCAGTAAGGAGGTGTTAGTTTCTCGTTTGTATAGTGTGGGGATGTCAGCAAACTGCAATTTGTGCGCTGATGGGGAGTTTATATAGACACTAAAACATTTCATGGCCGAATGCACCAAATTGCAGGAAATCAGGATACCGTCCTTTTACCGATTTTTTAATCATACTTATTGGTTGAATACTAATGAGTATTGTTTTAGATTGAGCTCAGTGGTTGAAACAGTGTTATCGATAGAGGTCTTAAAATACTCAAAATTGGTCTTATGAAAATCAGATATTAATGCTTGCAGGTGTTGTATATTTAATGATGTGTTCATTGGTTTATACATGTTCTAGTTTATAGCTTATGAGATGCATTCATTTTATTTTTTATAGTCTTTTTTAATTAAAAATAATTGCATTGTGATGTTTGTATCATATGTATGACCTATGTATTATGAATGCTGAATGCGAAAGGTTGCTTAGGCAAACCATATCACATTAAATAAAAAAATATACTGTCTGAAAAATGTCCATTAAAATGCAACTTGATCCTCAGCAAAAAGTTAAATAAACAAAAATGGAATGTGTGCTTCCTGAAAAGAACTACTAAAAGAGCCATATATTAAGCTTGGAAATATATCTAAATAATGATTATGTTACAAAATAATTGACACATACACACGTGTCATTTATTAAAGTATGAATAAAACATGAATGTACTATATTTTATAATAAAAAAAATACCAAAGGATTTTAGCATTAAAACCACTTTTCCATACTTGCATGACTTCATGTCTACTTAATTTCTCAGGGTAAATCAAACACTACATTGCATCTAAAATAATGGAAAACCCTTTGTAGCCACAGACACTCCACTGACAAAGCCTACCTCAACTTGGTGTGATTTTATTCAAAGGGCCCCTTCCCAAATCACCCTCCCTTACTCTTAATCAATAATTGTGATCATAATCATTAAAACGTTATATCAGGATATACAATCCCATAAAATTGAAGAAATCCTGAGTGCCTTGTTAGTCGAGTTTTAAAATAAATAAAATGCATATTTTGATAGCTTTTATAAGACTAACTGAAAATACAATGCAGAGATGGAAAAATGCATTAGCTTTCGAAAGTCCCAAAGAGTTCTTCATTTGTTGCAGACAACCTTTTCTCTAAAACTTGGAACCAATGTATTTTTCTCATGATTTAATATTTCGATGAGAACAAAATAAGATGCATTTGTGGCTCTACATCGCTAGGACAAAACGGGCATGAGATATTTATGATATTAAATCTGCACCATTAACTGAATTAATATTAAGAGTATTAAAATATGCTATAGTAGACGCTGTGTTCATACACAGCATCCACTCTAAATAATCTTGAACATATTTTGCTCTCAAGTGAGATCTTAATTAGTTCATTTCAGACCTGCTCATTTCAATTTGACAATTTTAATTCCAGAAAAAAACAACCAGTTGTGGCAATTCCCACACTGTCATGTGACATTTTGTTTATAGTTTTTAGAGTGATTCTGAGATTCCAAGTATCACTTTTTTCTGGGTAATCTTTATTGTCATTTATGATACACCTTCTTTATAGTGAAATAGTGAATGGCATGTTCCAGGTTTTTCATGTTTTTCCCTTTTGTACAACTTGCCCATTGTACAATCTTTTGACCTCTGGCAACATCTTAAGTTTCCAAATTGATTACACAGACTTGGGGTAAAGTTAAGTTAACAATGATATATATTGCTTTCTTGATTGTTTTCTCTTTTATTCTATTAGTATTATATAGGTGTACACGTTGGGTTTCCCCATGGGGTGTTTTGCATTTCCTCTTATGGCCACATAAAGATAATATTATTTTGCCTCAGAATTCTTCATAGAAAATTAAGTAGTCAGCAGGCAGCAGTGGCACATGGAAATTAACCCTCGATCATTGTTACAGCACACAACGTCACCCAGAAGAAACAGATACGCAGAAGATGTTTCAGAGTTGCTTGCATAACTGCTCACACATTCCACACCTTCTAGAACAATGCTATCTAAGAAACAGACAATGTTCCCTGTCTCCCCAATATACGTGGACAAATTGAAAATATCACACACAGAAATAACCGAAGCATCTTCGCTAAAGATTTACAAATGTGCTTGTGTTGTTCTTCACTCTTCCTAGTGTTGAGGACTTATCCACCATCATGGATTCACAAACCACTATAATTATCGACGATTGGCTATTAAAGGAATCAAAATACATTGGCCCTGATTCATTTTAACATGCAAATAATTCCATGGATCAGGGCCATTGTATTTGACTGCTGCCTGATCGAGATTATGAACATAATTAAATGTGATCATAAATTGTGTAGGAGGATTTGTGGGGCGCCATTGTTGAAGTTTATTTGTGTAGTCAAAGGCACCAACCTGAAGAGCATGGGTAGCTGTGTACACCACCATAACACATTTCCATTGTCTGCTCAACCTATACTTGGAAAAGTGCCTGCTGAAAATGTACTTTGTTCATTTGCTTTGTTGTTTAGCCGATCAACGTACAGTACCATTTCAAGTTTTTCTAACTTTGTGGAACTCGAGTTCCTAACAAAAACCCAGTAGTACAAATATCAGAAGGATTTCTTGTTCCCCACTATTAGCCAGGACTGAACACTAAAACAGATGTCAATGGACAATCCTCTTGCTTGAAAAATGCTCTGGATTGCTGGTGATGGACAGTGTGTGAGTCAGGTTTTTCTACTAAATACTGCATTTACCACTTCCAAGACATGGAAACCAAAAACATTGTGAGTTCAGTCGTCCTGCAAGTATCTGAATGTATATTTTCTGTTGCTATGGAAAAATATGGTTTCATTAAATCCATTCAACTTCTGCAATCTAGAGGAATGTAAATAGACCTGATAGCCACTGATAGGCACATTTTAATAGCCAAGTCATTGTGAGAGCAGTGCCCAGACATAAACCATCAATATGATGTCTGGAATGTCGCAAAATCAATTAAGAAATACATTACAACTGCTGGGCATAAAAGGCTACAGAAACATTTTACATTGTTGACAGTCTATCAGCAACCATCTTTAATGGAGCTCAAAAACTTGTGATGGATCTGTAGATATTCTGCTTGAAAAATGGGGTTCATTGATGCACCGTTGTTCTAACAAACACTCTTGGAAAGAAAACAAACATTTCCACAAATGTGCACATGTACCATTGAGCAAGGAGCAGGAGCATAAGAAAAGGTGGTTGGCTCCAGGCTCCCCTCCACACGCAGCACTTGAGAAGATTGTGTACGACAAAATGCTTTCAAAAGACATTCGTGGACTCTCAGAGTTCTGCCACACTGTAGATTTGGAGGTGTTCCAGAATATGTGCCTAAAGTACAGGCCTAAAAGGTTGCATTTTGGCGTAGACGGTATGGAGGACAGAACAAGGCTGGCTGGGTATGAAGGCCAGAACAAGACTGGCTGTACTTGCACACAACGAGAACTTTGGGAGGGAACAAGCCAAAACTGCAGGAATTTTCGGGATGCCTAGTTATAACAAGGAGTTTACCAAAATACGTAAACAGTGGGTGGCAAAGCCAATCTCCTATCAGATGGATTTTGAATTTGTAAAATATCTGACATTGAATGTGATGGCCATGCAAATGCATGGAATTGATCCATATTTTGCTTCCAGGGCCAAGGGTATGACATAGAACATTGCAAAATAGGTTTGCCCTCCCAAACTTTAAATTTTTGAAAGGGTGACATCAAGATTCACATTATGTGTGGCTGTCTTCACAAAGTTTAGCAAAGCCAGTTTAAAGCTTTTGCACAGTGTTGGGAAAATGTTTTCATTGTATGATAAATGGAATAGTATGTAAGAGTTAATTGTTAAATTATGTATTTGAAATTAATTACTGTTTGTGAAGTAATGTCACTAGATAGGTCATAACATTTCTATTTTTCTTTGATGTGTAATGTCATTCTGATTATTTCAAGTATGGGACTCAAATCAAATGAAATGTAGAAGAGACTGGTGAGCTTAAAACCAACAGTCACAAGAAGCTCTTTTTGGCTTCCGCAGGCCAACTAATTTAACGCTATATACTAGCTCCTTGTTCCATAGTGGTAGCTCCTGGTGACTGGTTACTGCTGGATAACCAAGCACTGCTTGTAATTCCTGTGTATCCAATCCTAATTTGGAGCCCTGTTTGTTATGAACTGACAATAGTTGAAGAATATAAGAAGAACATTGGAGCAGTAGACATACAGAAACTCAACGGGCCTCATTATAAGCATGGTGGACCGTGAACTACGGTACCGGTAAGCATGCCGGTACCGTAGTTCCCGGACCACCATACTACGAGCTGCGAGCACAGCATGTCGAATGCACCAGCACCATTATACATGGTGCCGGTGCATCTGACATTCCCATTCCCATTGAGCCCTATGGGGCTCAATGGGAATGAGGACTGATAGGCACTGGCACCAGGCAATGCAGGAATTACTGGGTTCGGCAATGTTGGAATTACCTGGCAATTCCTCATTTACGGGTGCCGGAAAAAATGCAACTCTGGCGGCAGCTGGGTTATAATGAGACCGAATGTCTCCATATCTCTGGTCCTCTCTAGGCTGGACTACTGCAACAGCCTCTTCCCCAATCTGCCTAAATCCTCCCTTCAACCCTTCAACTAATCCGTTAAAGGACAACAAGACCTATCCTTGGCTTCAAACCCAGGGACTGCATCTCTCAAGTCCAACAAAATCTCCTCTGGGTCCTGGTGGCTGTGAGGATCAAGTTCAATGCTCTGCATCGTCCACAATGATTTTTGGGGCCAGGGACCCCACTACATCTGACTCTTTCCCTAAATACCTCCCTGCAGTGATCTGTTACGCTCACCTGGTCTCTGCCGAGGCATTGGGGCACGGTTGCAGCCCTACCAGGGATGAGGTCGCTCGGGTCCGACTTCGCCTTCTGCGCTTATGTGGTGACTGGTGGTAATAGGTCATGCTGCTCGGGACTGCTCCTGTGTGGATACTAGGGGGCGTGAGTATGCCAGATTGTACACCTGATCCCCTTCCAGGCCCCTTCTCCCAAACCGTGGTACCCGTGGGATGCGCTGTCCCTGGAAAGCTCACCTGTTGATTCGTTTTGGCGAGCACTCCATCCTGCTGCATCAGGCAGGGGCGCTTGTGTGATCTGGACCAGGTTCCTTCACTGGCCCCTTGCACGTGGAAGTGGAGTCCTGATGCGACTAAGCCAAGTAAGTGTTCCTGTTTGCCTTTGTCTTTCCTCATCTGTTTTTGTTGTATTGTAAAGTTTGTTGTCTTGTATTGCTGTCCAATCCACTTTTGATGTTTGCTCTTTTGCTTTCTTCCCTTGCAGGTGATGTTGCTGGCCTTTCAGAAGCTGCGGAGCTCGAGGCGACAGCCGGAGGGAATGAGGAACAAATCTGCAGCGGTACAGTAGCTGGTAAGTTGTTAACTCTGGGCGTGCATGGTTCAAATGTGGCACAGCCCTCGGACGGATGTTCTAACCTTGTCTGTCTTCTTCTACACAGGGTCAGAGTTTGTGGATGCGGACTACGGTGATGCGGCATCGGGATTAAGATCACTGGATGTCAGGAGATGAGTCTGCAGATGAAGTGATGAAGCACCGGTTTCCTGGAATTGAGCATGCAGGAGAACACAAGGTTTCAAAGGTAAGTAAACTGGTCCAAGCGGCAGTGAGCATCACGTTGCAAGCGAGTGAACAGTAACGCGAAGTACCGGCCTTAACGATGGAGCAGCTTATATAGCTCAGCCCCTGATGCCACGCCCACCAGGTTCAGCCTGCCTGAAATACCCTGCCACACCCAATGATTAAGCACGTGAAGACCAGGCCTAGGGAGCCACATCCGATGAGTCAGCACATGAGGATGTTCTCTGGAATAAAGGCTTTAAGCTCCTGGACAGTTCTTGTTAAAAAAAGCACTCCTGCACTGAAATAAAGTAAAAGCACTCCTGCACTGAAATAAAGTGCTCCTGCTCACATGTATATATGAGCCTGGTGCCAAAGGCTCCAGGACTGACTCCAGCCCGTGCCCCTGTGTTTATAGGTCCCAAAGGGGCATAAGTGAGTCAAGTGACCCATTGCCCCCATCACTAGATGGTGGGGTTTTTGTGTTCTGGGGCCTGTGGCCATGACAGCATCTAGTTGCAATTCTCTGCAGATCAGATGCTATTCCAAGCAGAGCATGTGGGGTAGATCTCTAAACCTCTGCAGGAATGTCCCTCTGTAATGGCCTCTCTGACTCTCTCAGGCTTCTGCCTGGTCTCCTTAAGTTCCAGAAGATTCTCAAGACCCAACTTTTCTCTTCTTCATTTCCCCCCTGCTAATGCCCACCTCTATCACATTGACCTGCTGTCTGGTCCCTTCTGAGCTCCACAGGCCCTTCTCACCCAGTGTACCTCAGCACCCTGTCTTTCTGCCCCCCACAACCTGCACTTGCCCTTCCAGGCCTCTTTCCCCTGATAAGCCTGACAGAGTGTGCATCCCTACCGCGTCTGGTCCACACCCGTCCTTGTGCTTCAACATGCGCCTGTGGCCTTTGAATTTAATTGAATTGACAGTTTATTTGTATAGCGCCTATACACAATGTGTTTGAAAGTGCTTCAAGGCAAGGGAGCAGCAAGTGAAAATACAATGACATTCTAACAAGGCCTTGAAACATTAAGAATGTTAAATAACTATCGTTCTAGTCCTAAATAACTATTGTACTTGCAAATTTACAACTTACTTTGTGATGGACAACCAGGCGTGCATACATCAATGCACAAATCAACATGATTGCTGGAATAGATATACACAGAACCCAGTAAGCCTTTGAAACAGCATACATTCAAGGCATGCTGGAATTTTAGGGATTACAACTTTATTTTGCACTGCTTGCAACAGCCCACCCAGCATGGTGCGAAATTGCCCCTTTCACCCCCCTCCCTTCCCGGGCCATGTGTGCTGTCTCTGTATATTAACCCACCGCTTTTGTATTCAAATTCATTTTATTTCAGAAAAGAAGTGGCCCACTTGGTAAAACAAAAAAAACTGCCCCACACTATTAATTTGTTTTGTTTTTTCAGGCATTGGCCTATTGAAGTATATTCTGCACCTCGCCTAGGGTAATCTATGAAAGAATACATACATGTTGTGGGAGCCCAGCATATTGTTACCGTTCAAATGGAAGCAAACATTTTCATATGTGGGATACTTGAAATATATCTTTTTTTTCACTGCACAGCTTGCAAATATTATTGTTCAATTTTGTGGCATATGTTCCTAAAATGAAACTCCCTCTGACAGGCTGTGAACGCTGGATGAAGGGTTGCATTGTATTGCGACCTTGAATCCACTGCGCTAACAATCTGAATGCCAAAATGTGTTGAATATCCACAAAGAAGTGATAATATTCACAATATCAAAAGCTTACGAAGGAATGTTAAGTTTCTTTTACTGAGATCTGTCTTTCGAAGCGGTTGGTCATCGTCACACAGGGAGAATGGAAAGACAAGGCACATTGTAGGAAACGTTTTAAATAATATTTATGCAGGAGAGGCTGGCAAGTTTGCTGTATGCTACATGATTAACGTTATAATGGATGAATGTTCAAATTGAAGCAAATAATAGTCATTGTATGTGTTAATTGTAACTTAAATTGATAGTTAACATAAATATGTACTCTGTATATACAATTATAAATTGGGTACTGAAATATATTTTTGCATGCTCGATATGTAGGTATATTATACTGATGTGCGTCTGTCATGGGTACAGTTTACTAGTCGACAGCTTCTTCAATTGCAGTTGGAAAATAATCATCAACAACGCATCTGTGATAACCATTATCTTGGACATCGCCAGACACCAATCTGTCCTTTTGTGATTGCAGTTATAAGGAGCAACATGTCAGCCCATAGCTTCTAAAAATGTGCGGATGTGAAAGTGTTGAATTTGAACTTTAAACCACTATTTTCTTCTTTGTAATTGAACGCCATGTTCGTTGATCAGAAATTAGCGATAAAAGATAATAACTTTAAGTGAAGAACGCAAAGACTGAGATAAATCATTCGATGAACGGAATCAACACAAAAGATCACCATTCACACGTAAACAAATAATAAGAACTATTTAATGTTCGCTAGCTATAACCTAGATTGGAAAATGTTAGCCATGTGTTTGTGGACTTTATTACCTGTTTTCAGCATTATTTCAAAATTAAAAGTAGTTGCTATGATCCTGACTATTTCTGTTTTCTTCAAAATAAACAGTTGTATGAAAAGAAACAAAAATGTTACCTCTGTTGTGGATGTGAGTGTTTATGTTCCTGGTTCTATGTTAGATAACGTTATCACATTGGTGATGACACTGTACGTTTGGCTACGCTGCCCACTAATGTCATTAAAATAGGCGGAGCTGATTGTGAGCGTCTAGTAATGTCAGCTTTAGGGGCGGGTGATCTGAATTAGTGCTGCAAGGGCACTTGAAATTAGGGCAATGTATCAATGGATAACATTAACACAAGACAGCGGTACCCAACCCGTCAGTTTTGCAAGTGTTTAAGTGAGAAGAACCTGGGTAAGTTGCATTGGAAATTGTTTTAGGAATGATCGATGTATGATCAAAAATACATGCCTGATTGTTTGGGAAAATAACATTTCTGACCCCACTACCCCTTTATATATGTTGGGCAGTAAGGAGGTGTTAGTTTCTCGTTTGTATAGTGTGGGGATGTCAGCAAACTGTGATTTGTGCGCTGATGGGGAGTTTATACAGACACTAAAACATATCATGACCGCATGCACCAAATTGCAGGAAATCAGGATACAGTCCTTTTACCTATTTGTTGATCATACTTATTGGTTGAATACTAATGAGTATTGTTTCAGATTGAGCTCAGTGGTTGAAACAGTGTTATCGATAGAGGTCTTAAAATACTTAAAATTGGTCTTATGAAAATCAGATATTAATGCTTGCAGGTGTTGTATATTTAATGATGAGTTCATTGTTTTATACATGTTCTAGTTTATAGCTTATGAGATGCATTCATTTGATTTGTATAGTCTTTTTTTAATTAAAAATAATTGCATTGTGATGTTTGTATCATATGTATGACCTATGTATTATGAATGCTGTATGTGAAAGGTTGCTTAGGCAAACACTATCACATTAAATAAAAAATATACTGTCTGAAAAATGTCCATTAAAATGCAACTAGATCCTCAGCAAAAAGTTAAATAAACAAAAATGGAATGTGTGCTTCCTGAAAAGAACTACTAAAAGAGCCATATATTAAGCTTGGAAATATATCTAAATAATGATTATATTACAAAATAATTGACACAAGCAAACGTGTCATGTATTAAAGTTTAAATAAAACATGAATGCACTATATTTTACAATAAAAAAAATACCAAAGGATTTTAGCATTAAAACTACTTTTCCATACTTCCATGACTTCATGTCTACTTAATTTCTTAGGATAAATCAAACACTACATTGCATCTAAAATAATGGAAAACCCTTTGTAGCCACAGACACTCCACTGACAAAGCCTACCTCAACTTGGTGTGATTTTATTCAAAGGGCCCCTTCCCAAATCACCCTCCCTTACTCTTAATCAATAATTGTGATCATAATCATTAACACGTTATATCAGGATATACAATCCCATAAAATTGAAGAAATCCTGAGTGCCTTGTTAGTCCAGTTTTCAAATAAATAAAATGCATATTTTATAAGACTAACTGAAAATACAATGCAGAGATGGAAAAATGCATTAGCTTTCGAAAGTCCCAAAGCGTTCTTCATTTGTTGCAGACAACCTTTTCTCTAAAACTTGGAACCAATGTATTTTTCTCATGATTTAATATTTCGATGAGAACAAAATAAGATGCATTTGTGGCTCTACATCGCTAGGACACAACGCGCATGAGGTATTTATGATATTAAATCTGCACCATTAACTGAATTAATATTAAGAGTATTAAAATATGCTATAGTGGACGCTGTGTTCATACACAGCATCCACTCTGAATAATTTTGAACATATTTTGCTCTCAAGTGAGATCTTAATTAGTTCGTTTTCAAGACACTGCATTTCAGACCTGCTCATTTCATTTTGACAATTTTAATTCCAGAAAAAAACAACCAGTTGTGGCAATTCCCACAATGTCATATGACATTTTGTTTATAGTTTTTAGAGTGATTCTGAGGTTCTAAGTATCACGTTTTTCTGGGTAATCTTTATTGTCATCATGATATACCTTCTTTATAGTGAAATAGTGAATGGCATGTTCCTTTTAATTCAAGTTTTTCATGTTTTTCCCTTTTGTACAACTTGCCCGTTGTACAATCTTTCGACCTCTGGCAACATCTTAAGTTTCCAAATTGAGTACACGGACTTGGGGTAAAGTTAAGTTAACAATGATATATATTGCTTTCTTGATTGTTTTCTCTTTTATTCTATTAATATTATATAGGTGTACACGTTGGATTTCCCCATGGGGTGTTTCGCATTTCCTCTTATGGACACATAAAGGTAATATTAGTTTGCCTCAGAATTCTTCATAGAGAAAATGAAGTAGACAGCTGACAAAACAACTACGGGCTTTGGAAGAACTATGTTTAAAAAATGTCTTCTTTTTGACACATTGCAATATATGCATTCTATAGGCAGGGAAAGCATACCCCTATGGAACACGAACAATGCTAATTAGAAAAAAATTATATCTGAATTGCTAGTTTTTCAGGGAGAGGTATCTTATTTAAAATGGCTCTGCACAATAATGGAGACAAATTCGAATGTGACAAGTTGCCCTTTCCATTGTGTAAACATTGTGTGATGCATAATGTAAAGACAGCAATTATGACACTGATATTGTTTCCATTTAATCACACAGATAGATCAGCATATGCCATGGACTTAAAGAACGGGACACGAGTTACCGAATTCATCCTCTTGGGATTGTCAAATGACTCGACTGTTCAGGCTGGACTTCTAGTTGCCTTCTCGATCACATACACACTCACCATAGTTGGGAATTGCCTCCTAGTGACATTGACCTGTTGTGATACAGCACTTAATACGCCAATGTACACATTTCTTTGCAACTTGTCCCTGATGGACCTGTGCTTCACAACTGTGACTGTCCCTAAAATGTTGTTTGACTTCCTCTCTGAGAAAAAAAGGATTTCATTTGTGGGATGTTTTGCCCAATTGTATTTCTTCCACTTCCTGGGTAGTGCTGAATGTTTCCTTCTGACTATTATGAGCTTTGATCGCTATGTGGCCATCTGCATTCCACTCCGTTATAACCAGCTAATGAACAGACTTGTGTGTTTCCGCCTGGCCTTTGCAAGCTGGATCAGTGGCTTTCTGTACTCTTTTGGGCACACCCTTTCGACCGCGGGTTTATCATTCTGTGCTTCCAACCAGGTGAATCACTTCTTCTGCGACCTTCCTGCGCTTCTACAGCTGTCCTGTTCTGATGTGCAAAGCACTGTCTTGGAAGTTTTTATATTTGGGGGGATGGTGGCAGGAGGTTCTTTTATTTTTACACTAATATCTTATATCTGCATTATTTCGATGATTTTGAAAAGTCGTTCGCCAGGAGGGAGAAGAAAAGCATTCTCCACCTGCACTGCTCACCTCACTGTTGTGTCCATCTTCTTCGGAACTATACTATTTATGTATTTCAGGCCAAAATCCAGCTATTCTATGGATCAGGACAAAATGCTCTGTGTTCTGTACAATATAGTGACCCCAATGTTGAACCCTTTGATTTATAGCTTGAGAAATAAGGAAGTGAAGGCAGCTTTCAAGAAACTCATTGGAATTCAATAATATATGCTGCATTACATCAAGAAACACACAAATATTGTACAATGTCTCACTTGACAAGGCATTAGAATACATCTTTGAACTATAAGAAAAAATGTATAGCAGTAGTAGAAGTACTTGTGACTCATGATCACCATTAAAGGTGCCAGTTTGTCATCAACCTTTCTGGTCTAAGCCTCAACAAATCCGGCCAAGGAACTGGACCTAAGCCAGGCCTATTTATTTCAATCCATATCCCGACCCATCACTCGCCTCAGACTAAATCCCCATTCTGATTATGAACCCAGTAATTAAGCCATGCCGTTTCAATACGGAATCAGAATATGTCATGTCCCCAGCAATAGCACACTCTAAGATGTCTCAGCAGGCCCTGACCATTCCAGTCATACATCACCTTTTAACAACATAATATGCTCATTCCTTCATGCATGCTGGTGTTGATTGTGAATACTCAAGCATGTCTCAAAAAGCAAACATTGGAAAGTGCTGGGTCTGGAAATCAACACCAGTCCATGTTAAGAGAAAATACATGTCAGGTCTTGAACAATCCAGGACATGTCTCCTATGGGTACCTGAAGGTTCTTAGAAGTGGAATGTATTGGGGGCGTGGCTAAGCAACAAACCTAGATGGCAGCATAGTTCTAGTGCTTTGCTCCATGAGGTGTTATATGAGGCTCTGCGTTTCATGTTTGACTTTAGTTTTCTTCAAATTTGTGGCGACTAAAAAGTATTGATGGCGTGGAAGCAGTTCAGTAGCTGTTTCATGAGGATAGTGACAGCGGGCCCTGCACTTTTCCTGGGAAGTCTGTGGTGGTGACATTTGCACCTGGAGCAGCTCTCTCCTCAGGCAACGGCCCTGCTTACTGAGGAGAACTGTAGGAGGTTTTGTCTTTTGGATCAAATCCTGGATTTGGCAGTATTTTCGAACTGTAGTAATTTGGTGGTAGATTGGCAGTAAACTGGCCTTACCATTAGAGATAGTTCAGTATTACCCTATTTTGGTGATAATATAGTGTTAGCTTATATTGGCGGTAATTTTAGTGGTATCTTATTGTTGGTGGTATTTTTAGAATTACCTTATTTTTGTGGTATAGTGGTGAGCATGTCTTTTTTATACTACCACCCCATCATAGAACAAACTCTCCCTTATTACAATTGTGACCCACCTTTGGCTGACTGCAGATACTCCATGGAAAAGCAACTTTAGGGAAACCATTGAGTGTATTCAGAATGCGACTTATTGCATGTTACTCATGTTACTGACTTATTTAGATTCAGTAACCTGTGTGCTCTGGGTACCGCCTTCTCTTCATAGCATGCAGAGAAAAGCGCATCCACGCACACACATAACCTTCTATATTGCTTATTTGTATATATGTAAATAGATGCATGAAATGAAGCACAAATGAAAAACCCAGTCTGATTTCAGTACACAATGTATTACGTAATCATAATAAACAAGGTTACTGTCATGATGCCTACCCACAGGCATCCGGACCAAGCCCATCAGCCCTGGGAGCAGGCATCTAGACATTTAGTAAAACCTCAGCAACCCCGGCTAGGGGCTATCTGGGTTCAGTACTGGCGCTTTAGGCGCCAGGCTCATAGTAGGAATCAGTTCACGCGCCTAAGGCGCCAGGCTCATAGTCATTAGTTATCTCAGGCAGACCATGCTGCAAATGACTCCAATCCAACATGAAGCCTGAAAGGGACTATTTTTCTACAGGGACTATTTTTTACTCGGGTGTGGTTCTAGGGACTTCTTACCTGGGACTACTTTTGAGGCTATTTAAACCACACCCGACCAGCAACACACACTTCGCGTTATTCTGCATCCAGCAGTGTAACACTCATGGTGCCTGCAGCCTGCATCCAGGCGTCTGCCACGCCTGCCTCAAATCCGGGGCTCCAAAAACAAAGAGGAAAGAAAGGGACAAGGTTAGAAAACAAACTAATTTCTATTTCACACCTGATTCTGGATACATCTTGTCTCCTGATCTCTAAAGAACATCATTTCTGCACGCGCCGCACCTCCAGCTGCAGCGCCGCACCATACTCACCAGTCTTAACAGCATCCTTCGGGTCGGTGCTGCCTCCATCATTTCTTCGCCGAACTTCGGCACCTAGGAGACAAAAGAAAAACACAAGGTGAGCCGAGGGAACCAACAAATACAATTCTTACCACCATAGACTTACCTGATTTACCACCGGAGGTATCCTTTTGTGACTCTCCATATTTTCATGTGCCGCATCTGTAAAAAGAGACAAAACAACACGTTTTCCTCGTGCAACATTTACCGGACAGCGACGGGTGACACAGACTCTTACCTGAGCGCCACCAGCTGCCACAAGAGCATCTTTTCACGAGCCAGCTGCAAGTCAAGAAAGGAAGGGAGGAACAAGAATGAACATCGGACATATTGAACTCTATGAACTTAATACTTACTGGTCCTCACCAGGAACCTCAGAGTCAATACTCTCCGAACTCTCCCGAGCCTTCAAAGTGAAGCAACTGGAATTGACGCACCCCTGCAAATCCACGCAGGATGGAGAGCTCATCTTTCAAGAATATAAGGTGAGATTGCTGTGAGGGCATTTCAGAGGTGATTAGTTAGGGAGGACTGTGGAGGACTGTGGAGGTGCCTTCACTTGAATTCACAAGTGGCTAAATCCATCTCTCCACTTGCAGGAGAATATTTCTACGGGTTAAGCAGACAAGATTAGGAGGGCAGATCCAGTCAGTCATCTCTGCACTACGCATCACGTGGGTGGAGAGCGCAGCTGTCCGGGTCCGATTGACGCCCCTGTGGGAGCCAGGTGAGCGTAACAGAACGCGAAGCCTATTTACAAATCCCCACCTGGACGTTATGGAAACCTCAGAAACCAACCAACTAGCCCTATTGTTAGGGGAATAGGGGAACTTAGGGCAGAAGTGCACTCCACACGCCAAGAGACTAATGCCCTCAGGATAGAACTGATTGTGTCAAAGGAGCACACTGATGATCTTGCTAGACAATTACTGCAAAACCAAGCTGGGCAAACACCATTACCTGGACTCGGGGGAATGGAACTCCTTTAGCTCCACCCGAACGTTTTGCTGGGGACCCAAAAAAGTTTGCCGTGTTTATGAACCAATGCTGCTTGCACTTTTTATGCAGACCTGGAGCTTTTCCGAACGACCAAACCAAAGTAGCCTTTGTAGTATCATATCTTAGTGCCAGCGCAGCGGATCAGTCAATTCCATTAGTTTACCAGGATGACCCTCTTCTTCGGGATTTTCAAGGTTTTCAATTGAGCATGGAAAGACTATTTGCCAGACATTCACAGGGACAGGACCTGGATAATAAACTTTTATCATTACGACAAGGTAACCAGGATCTACTAACCTATATCGCCACTTTCAATAGGTTAGTGGTGGAAACCGGATGGCCAGAGGTAAAACGAATTACATTATTTCATCGTGGACTTCGGGGTGAACTCAAAGACGTTTTGGCCCAAGTTGTGAACCCACCTCAGGAGGATTGTGCAGAATATATAGACTTAGTGGTCCAGTTAGACCACCGACTTCAGAATAGAAAGGTTGATCGAGCTAAGTTCGAGAATCGGGTATTGGTTAAACCCAATGTTACCCTCAAAGGAACAGATGTATCAGAACCGATGCAGATCGGGAGGGTCAAGGGACCCTTAACTCAAAAGGAACGAGAAAGAAGACGGCAGATGCAATTGCGTCTGTACTGTGGGGCCTCAGGACATTTTCTACGGGATTGCCCTATAAAACCATCCAAGAAAGTAGTCGGAGTTGCTGATAGAAATCAAACAGAGCCTGATTCGGGAAACGACCACGCCCGACAAGCGTAGAGGTCCACTTGCTGAGCTTGAAGAAGGATACTTAGACCTCGAACTTCATCATACCAATGGTCCTTATAGATCCAAGGCAGCCATCACGTATGCACGCAGGGAGGGCATACATTGATAGCGGGGCCATAGGAAACTATGTGGACCACAAGTTGGCTTCTAGGATGAATCTATCTCTCTGCAAAAAGACCACTTCGGATGCAATCACCACAGTCTATGGAACTGAAATTGCCTCTGGGCCTGTAACCCATTCCACCGCAGAGATGACACTATTGGGTCAGGATGGGCATCGAGAGACTATTGTGTTTGATTTAATCAAAGACCCGCAGTTCCAAATAATACTGGGGATACCTTGGTTGGAAACACATAATCCTTGTATTGATTGGCGAGAGAAGAGAATAACCTTCCCGGATTGTGCACATACTTGTTACCCAAAAAAACCCTTGAACCAAGGCCTGGCCACAGTCGCTACTCCAGTCGTGCAGTTACCTCAGGAATATCAAGAATTCCAGGATGTTTTCCAAAAGGAACAGGCAAACACCCTACCACCTCACAGATCATACGATTGTCAAATCGATCTCATACCCGGTGCACAACCTCCATGTAGGATCTATGCCCTTACGGAACCCGAAAACCTTCACCTACGACAATACTTGGACCAATACCTTGCTAATGGCTTCATTCGTCCATCCAAGTCCCCTGCATCTTCAGCTTTGTTTTTCGTGCCTAAAAAGGAAGGTGACCTCAGAACGTGCATAGACTACCGCGCATTAAATCAGATCAAGCTTAAGAACCAATACCCATTGCCTGTGATCCCCGAATTACTAGACCAAGTAAAGGACGCTTGAATCTACACTAAATTAGATCTCCGAGGGGCATATCATCTGGTACGTGTAAAGAAAGGCGACGAATGGAAGACTGCTTTTTGCACTAAGTACGGGTTATTCGAATACCAGGTGATGCCCTTCGGGTTATGCAATGCACCAGCAGCCTTCCAGCATTTTATGATTGATGTCCTTTGTGAACTCATTGACGTCTGTGTTGTTGTATACATAGACAATATTCTAGTGTTCTCCTCTCCAGAATCAGACCATGTGAAGCAAGTTTGTGCAGTCCTTGAGAAACTACGCCAGCACAAGTTATATGCAAAATTGGAAAAATGTGTTTTTCATGCTACGGAAGTTGAATTCCTTAGATTTATCCTGACTCCAAAAGGAGTCCGAATGGACTCTCGAAAGGTGGACGCAATCCTCAAGTGGCCATCACCCAGTTCAGTTAAAGGGGTACAAAGCATGCTCGGATTTGCTAATGTCTACCGCAGATTCATTCCGGATTTCTCACATGTTGTACACCCTATCACAGCACTTTTGCAAAAAAACAAACACTTCTTGTGGACCGAAGAAGCTGAAAAGGCCTTCCAAGAGCTGAAAGCGAAATTCAAGTCTGCACCTGTCTTAAAGCATCCACGCCCCGAACTTCCATACATAGTTGAAACTGATGCATCCAGTTTAGCCATGGGAGCTGTCCTGCCCCAGAAGGATCCTGAAACCGGTCAACTTCACCCAGTAGCATTTTTGTCCAGAAAGTTCTCGGCACCCGAGTTAAACTATGCGGTTACCGATAAAGAATTATTAGCCATCAAATCCGTCTTCAAGGCTTGGCGGCATTATCTTCTCGGTGCCAGGCATACCATTACGGTAATCACCGATCACCGGAACTTGTAGTATTTAAAAACAGCCAAGGCCCAATCGCCGCGTCAACTTCAATGGGCATTGTTCTTTGCCGAGTTCGATTTTGTGATCAATTATCAACCAGGTTGTAAAAATGGCAAGGCAGATGCCTTATCCCGAATAGGGATGGGAGAAGCATATGCGAACCCGGAACCCGTGCCTATAATTTCATAACTAAGAATTCTTGGCATAACCACTCTACATACACTAGAGGATATTTAAGTAAAGATCCAACAACTCTTCGATCCAACAGCCCTGCAGGACTGGGTGAAGAAAGGCCTGGACTACTCAGTCATCAATGACCTACCTTATTTTATTATCAAGGGCGACTATTTCTACCACACAAGGAACTACAAGAACTAGTTATCTCGAATTATCATGACACCCTGATGGAAGGACACCCAGGTATCGCATAAACTGAAGCTAAAATTAAGAGACAATTCTGGTGGCCCACCTGGCAAAAAGACGTAAAGTCATTTATAATGTCTTGTTGCATTTGCCCCCAAAACAAAAGTCAGAAGAAAAAACCAGCTGGCCTCTTACAACCTTTAGATAGTCCACCTACACCATGGCACACATTATCGTTAGACTTTATTACAGATCTACCTCCAAGTAATGGATTTAACACCATTCTAGTTATTGTGGATCTTTTTTCCAAGATGGCCCACTCTATTCCTCTAAAGGGATTACCTTCTGCTTCAATTCTGGCCAAGGAGTTCCTCGAAAACATTGTTCGAATACACGGATTTCCTTCCGTATTGGTTTCTGACCGAGGTAGTCAATTCATTTCACATTTTTGGAAGAAATGTTGTCAACTGGCGCAAATCGACGTGAGGTTATCAACCAGTCACTATCCCCAGACCGATGGTCAGACGGAGAGGACCAACCAGACCCTTGAACAGTACCTACGTTGCATGCTACACCAGACCGAAAGTTATTGTAAAGATATTTTTATGGATTTCCGAGTATGCATACAATAACTCTGTACATTCAGGAACTGGACAAAGCCCCTTTTATACCATATATGGACATCACCCTCGAACCTCAGAACTAGATTCGCCTCAGCATTTAGAAATGCCTGCAGTCAGTCATTTGCATTCTATTATTACACAAGCCTTTAAAGAGGCAACAGAACATTTCAAACAAGCAAAAGAGAAATATAAGAAAAACGCTGATCAACATAGAAGTGAAACTCCACAATACCAGATTGAGGATCAAGTTTGGCTGGCTACAAAACACATACCTCTGAAGGGAACTCACACTTTTAACCCTAGATATTTGGGACCTTACATTATTAAGGCCATTATCAACCCGGTAGCCGTCAAATTGGAATTATCCTCTAATATGCGCATTCATCCTGTCTTTCATGTTTCACTTTTAAAACCAGTTCAACCAGGAACAAGATTAACCAAACCACCCAACCCCATCTTGATAGATGGAGAACCTGAATTTGAGGTAAAAAATATCCTGGACTCCAAGATGGTTAAATCAAAACTTTTTTATTTAATCGATTGGAAGGGCTACGGATCACAAGAAAGGTCATAGGAACCTAGTGACCACGTCCATGCACCTCGGTTGGTGAAAAGATTCCATCGGAACTTCCCAGACAAACCAGGGCCCAGGGGAAGAACAGCTTTAGGAGGGGGTTTGGGGGAGAGTGCTGTCATGATGCCTACCCCCAGGCATCTGGACCAAGCCCATCAGCCCCGGGAGCCTGCATGAAGACATTTAGTAAAACCTCAGCAGCCCCGGCTAGGGGCTATCTGGGTTCAGTCCTGGCGCCTTAGGCGCCAGGCTCAGAGTAGGAATCAGTCCTGGCGCCTAAGGCACCAGGCTCATAGTCATTACTTACATCAGGCAGACCATGCTGCAAATGACTCCAATCCAACATGAAGCCTGAAAGGGACTATTTTTCTACAGGGACTATTTTTTACTCGGGTGTGGTTCTATGGACTTCTTACCTGGGACTACTTTTGAGGCTATTTAAACCACACCCGACCAGCAACACACGCTTCGTGTTATTCTGCATCTAGCAGCGTAACACTCACTGTGCCTGCAGCCTCCATCCAGTCTTCTGCCACGCCCGCCTCAAATCCGGAGCTCCTGAAACAAAGAGGAAAGAAAGGGACAAGGTTAGAAAACAAACTTATTTCTATTCCACACCTGATTCTGGATCCATCTTGTCTCCGGACCTGTAAAGAACATCATTTCTGTAAGCGCCGCACCTCGAGCTGCAGTGCCGCGCAATACTCACCAGTCTTCACAGCATCCTTCAGGTCGGTGCTGCCTCCATCATTTCTTTGCTGAACTTCGGCACCTAGGAGACAAAAGAAAACCACAAGGTGAGCCGAGGGAACCAACAAATATAATTCTTACCACCATAGACTTACCTGATTTACCACTGGAGGCATCCTTTTGTGACTCTCCATATTTTCACATGCCGCATCTGTAAAGAGAGACAAAACAACAGGTTTTCCTTGTGCAACATTTACCGGACAGCGGCGGGTGACACAGACTCTTACCTGAGCGCCACAAGAGCATCTTTTCACGAGCCAGCTGCAAGTCAAGAAAGGAAGGGGGGAACAAGAGTGAACATCGAACATATTGAACTCTATGAACTTAATACTTACTGGTCCTCACCCGGAACCTCAGAGTCAATACTCTCTGGAACTCTCCCAACCCTTCAATCCAGTGAAGTAACTGGAAACGACGCGCCGTTGCAAATCCACGCAGGATGGAGAGCTCATCTTTCACGAATATAAGGTGAGATTGCTGTGAGGGCATTTTGGAGGTGATTAGTTGGGGAGGTCTGTGGGGGTGCCATCACTTGAATCCACAAATGGCTAAATCCATCTCTCCACTTGCAGGAGAATATTTCTACGGGTTAAGCAGACAAGATTAGGAGCGCAGATCCAGTCAGTCATCGCTGCACTACGCATCACGTGGGTGGAGACCGCAGCTGTCCGGGTCCGACCAACGCCCCTGTGGGAGCCAGGTGAGCATAACAGTTACATTACATTACATCGCAAATGCAGAAATGCAGAGAAAAATCTGACATGCTCCTTTTAAATCTGACTCACTACACTGTCTGCCAATAAATGCATCACTTTTCATTCATTTTTTTTACGCACTCCTCAATTGTAACTAAACTCACCAGGGTATGCAAATTCTGAAGCACTTGCCACCGGAGCTTTATCTGTGCGAACCTTCCTCACACAGCTCAACCCGGGGATGCTGCTTTTGAAATTCTTTCTACTTCGAAGTCAGCAGCCCGGCACAGCATCTTCTGCCTGGCATATCAACTGTCTTCAAAACTGCATCTCTGAAGCCCAGATCCCTGGTTCCAGGAAGACACCAACAGCACTCGAGTCTCTGGCAGAACTGACTTCTCTCTGGCTGTCTGTCAAACTCAGACCCATGACGTGGCCAGCCACCCCTTTATTTTACCAATCAAATTATAAGAATGTCCTGCGACAACTGGACAATGGAGACTTCAGTCCAGCAAGGCAATTGTTTCCATTCATCTTCCTGTTGAACATATTTCTCCCCTCCACGGAAGAACACTAACACGGAATGAATCTCACTGTGTTTAATGAACTGCATTATATGTTAGAGGAACAGTTAATGGGTTAGTGGGACAAATTAGTATAGGATTAGTTCATTATATATTTCCAATGCAGTTCCACACAAAGAAACTCACCCCATCTGTACATTTCTGTATTTTAAAGTGACAGCACACTTTGCTAAATGCTTCTGAAACTAAACCCATGTTACTGGTTTGGCTAAATGCTTTTCCAAAAATGAATGCTTGCTGGCTTGTTGCTAAAAAAACTGCCCCTAGCATCCATTTCAAACTAACTGTATTTACATGCTAAACAATGAAACCCCCACTTTTTTGCTTCCCTTTCAAACTGTATATATGTGCTGTTGTTTGCACAAGTAACTCATGCATGGATATATCCCTACAGAGCACACCAGCATACGTTGGCAGGTCGGCAGATAAAATGACCTTGTTTTTTTTTTGAGTTAACTGAGGATTTACTGTATTAACTTACCAAACATAAACTCTTACATTGTCCTCAAGCAGAGTTTTTTGGGTACTTCATATAAAATACCCATTAAACACACATTTATTTTTCTTTTCTCTCACAAGGATAATACCTTTGCATACATATCTTCTGTAACTTTATCAATATTGCATCATATGCAGCAATAACATTCAAATATTAAACCTCCTGTATATATCTAAAGAGTAACATCATGGTGTCTTAAAACAAATGTCAAAATAAAGAGTACGCTCCTGCAACTTAAAATACATTCAAGCTCCCCAAAAGTGACTCTCCCACACCCAAAGTAGAACTTCAACAGCTGTCCATGCAGACTATATTAATGGAGCCTAAGGCATTGAAACCCTTTATAGGAACTACTAGAAACTACTAAAACTAAATTGCAGCAATTAGATGACAAATTGTCCTTATTTGTATCCAGAATGCTGGAAGTGACCAAAAAACTGGAGACGCAGAAGATGTTACTAATAGAGTACTGGAGACAGCAGTTAAGTCTCTGCAGAAACAGTCTGAAAACCTTGAAAACAAATCTTCTGATTGTAGGTCAGCCTAAAGGTGTGGAAAAACATAACGCTATCCTGTTTCTTAATACCATGCTTCCTAAACTGCTGGACCCCCCAACGTCTCTTCATCTCAACATCCTAAGGCACATCATTTGGGTCTTGTTAACTTATCACATAATGCTGGTGGCGCCTCCAGAACTTTAATCTTTGCCCTGTTGGATTTCACTCACATTCTGGCCATTCTAAACAAAGTCAAACAAGCAAAACAACTGATATGGGATGGCCAAAAGATATTCCTCTCACAGGATGTTTCCAATGATACTGCAGCAAGAAGAAAGAAACTCCATTCCTTCAGGCCTGCCCTGAGACAATTGAATGCCAGATATGGTATTATCCATCCTGGAATTATGAAAGTTAATCATAAAGTTCATACGTCTATGTTTGAAAATCCAAGAGCCCTAAGACATTTCATCCAAATCCATGAAATGAAAGACATGGACACGTATCTACCAACCCCATAAAAGTCTTGTTAAAACTTTCTTGGCATGAGCCCAATATCTCCATGATTTAGGGTTTCTTGGAATGGAGCCGGGACTGATGTCCTCTATCCCGGCACTTCACCTGCAAAGTTCTATTACCCAACATAAATTGGTGTGGCTGTTTCCAGTTAGCCACGGTGGTATTCTTACTTGAAAGTTGCAATTTACTTTGGATGAAGTTTATGTTGGCTTTGTTTGTCTCCCCTTATCCCTTATGTTTCTTCTCTTGTTACATGTTTTCCCTTCAGGATAATTTACCTGTGCATCTTAAATGAAGTCCTTACTGCTACTTGACAACAGGTTTTAATGTTACTCCCTTGATGCTTCCCTTTTCTTTAATTATTACTCAATATGTTATTTATCATTACTGTGTTTTACTCCTATGCCACTAAATATAACTTCTTGAAATGTTAAAGGTTTACACAATCCTATGAAGAGACAATAAGTACTCTTGCCAAATTGGGGGTCCAAATTGGGGCTGTCATAGGGCCATAGTAAGAGGTCAAAATATATCATATGTGGCTAGAAAAAAGAAGAAACTAAAACATGACTCAGAAACTATCTGAAAGCAATTAAAAACCCTTGAAAGACAATACACTCAGAATTCTGCTCAGAATATCCCTAGCAGCAAAATACAGTTAAAATTAAATATGATAAATTAACATCGAAATATTCATGTGCCCTATTGCTAAAGTGTGATGCTAAAATATATCAATGTTCTAATAAAACTAACAAATCTCTTGCCTATTATTTTAAGATTAAAATAGAAAGAACAAGAGTAGAAACAGCTAAGGACTCTTTGGACAATAGAATATTTTTAGATAAAGATATTATTGATATTTTTATTCAAATTCTATTAGGCATTATGTACTTCAGAATCATATCCAAACAATCTGTATTGTCAAGATTTCCTAAACCACTAATCTAGATCCTCTTACCCGTTGCTAGATTATAGCTCATTAAATACTCCAATCACTGAATGTGAAATTAATAAAGCAATCCAAGGCCTTAAAAAAGGTAAATCTCCAGGCTCAGATGGGTTCTCCATTGATTTCTTTACACATATCCAAGATGAATTAGATCCTAATATTAACCACTTTTGTGGCGCAGTGAAAATCTGAAGGAAACATTTTTGAAGCCATGCTGATTGTATTCCCAAACCCTAACAAAGATCTTGAGCTCCCTCAAAGCTACAGACCAATTTCTCTGATTGTACATTTTTTGCCAAAATTCTAGCCAATCGACTTCATTAATTCTTCCACAATTTAATCAAAAGTGATCAGGTGGGCTATGTTAAGGGTAGATTATCTTCCTCCAACATAAGACTATTTCTAGATATTTTAGATCTTGGACTGGGACTGGATAGCCACCCTGGATAGGCTCAGTGCTTTGCCATCAATCACCCAAGGTATGGACGAGCACTATTGCAGAGGCACCGTCCACCCTTACTTGGACAAATTTCCCTCAAATACGGAAAGATAGCGGTTCTTAAAATTCAGACTAAACCTCTTCCACACAAGAGAAGTTTTAGGGAGAAGAAACAAAAAAGAGGAAAAACCCAGTTTACTGTGTCGAGGCTGTGGGCAAGAGGCTGAAACCCTACAGCATCTAGTGATGAACTTTGTTACCTTAACTAAGTCCAGAGAGAAATGGTTGGGGAAGTACCTTTCAAATTTAAGTACTTTAACCTTGCAGGAAAGGTGGCTAATTCTGAGAAGGGGGGAAAAAGTATCTATGACCCTGGCTTTGTTGAACTTTATAAGTGAAACTTTTACAATTTTGGACATTTAGTTATATTTCTTGAGTTATACTGTTTCCCCCCTATATATATATATAATTGATGTAACTGTGTTTTTTCTTTCTTCTTCTTTTTTTTCAATTCTTTCTTTTTTATCTTCATAATGCATTTAAAGTTTCCTTTGGTAACTAATTGATGCAATAATAATAAAAAAAAACATTTTTTTAGATATTGTCGATAATTCTTAACCTCTGTTCAGCTGTAGCCCTTGATTTCGTAAAAGCTTTTGATAGGGTAGAATGGGATTTTATTTTTGATTCACTTAAGTGGCATGGTCTTGGTGATCCATTTTTATCAATCGTTTAAGTGTTATATTTAAACCCAAAAACTGGCATTTTCAACAATGCACACATGTCATATTGTTTCTCCTATCTAGAGGTATTAGACAAGGGTGCCCTCTTTATCCTCTCCTGTTTATATTAGCACTTGAGCAACTCTTGGAGACCATTAGACTTGACCCAACAATGCTGGGCATTATTTCCAGAGATGTGCCTATTAAATTACCTGCCTATGTAGGTATGTTATTTTACTCCTTAAGAATCCCAGCTCTAGCATACCAAGTCTACTGACCATTATTGCACGAGTTGCATTAGCTTCTGGCTACAAGTTAAACATGGATAAATCAGAAGTAATACCCCTCTATGTGTATTGCTGTAAATATCACATCCAAGCCTTTGGCATGAAGTGGCGCCCAAAAGGCATTAAATGTTTGGGCATACATATTTCCTCTTCAATAAAAGACACCATTAAGGAAAATACAAGTATTGTGTTGTCTAGAATGAGAAATCTTACGGATTCATGGTCCCGTTACCTTTGTCCTGGTGGGGCCGTCATGAGACCATCAATATGATGGTATCACTGATTTTCTTGTACAATTTATATATCCTTTCTGTATCCCTTCCCGCTAAGATTTACAAATCAATTGTTTCATATTTGGTAACATTTTTATGGGCAAGAAAAAACATGGAATCTCACAGAGTAAACCTAAGAGATCTGCTCAGAATTGGGGAGTAGGGTTCCCAGGTATTAGAAATGATCACTTTGCTTTTATGTAAAGACAAGTTCAAATGTGGTTTAAATATTTTAACTGTAACAATGCTCCTGTTTGTTTGTGATTGCAGAGTGATAGGTTTTTTCTTTTATAAGATACAGATTGTCATATGATTACGAAGAGGAATAGATTTATCAGATGCATAAGTGTTATTATCTCTAACAAGTAAATTACCTTTATACTGCTTGTTCATCCTAATTTGTCTCACAGTATCTTTGGTTTAACGATTTGATATGCATAAATGGTAAAACTGTTTTCTGGAGAGTGGTACAATAAAGGTATTAAATATGTATGTCAACTGTTTAATCAGAGAATGCCACTTACCTTTAATGAATTCAGAGTGAGGTTTTCTACTCCAGTATCCTTTTGTCATCGATATTATATTCTGATGCTTTGGTGGACAATCTTTACACCTTGTTGTCGAAAACATCTCCCCAAGTGATGAAATACAAAAATATATGTGTAATCTTCATTTTAGTGCCTCAATGTTTATAAACATGCTTTCTGTAGTTCATACTCTTGATCCTCAGTGGGGGTCATTGTCAGCGTGGCAACAGGATTGTTCCTTAGTCGATGAAGATAATGGCTGGCCTCTTGGTTGGAAGAAATTCTCTTTGATTACCTCATCTGCCAGTTTCACTCAAACGCTATATTTCTTCCATCATGGAATTTCTATTACTCCCTCCATGCTCTTCAAATGTAAGATCGGTCAAAATTATAAATGTTGGAGCTGTACAGATGTTGAAGGTTCATTAAAGCATATGTTTGTGGAGCGTAAGTTTGTTAAAACATTTTGGGAGAATGTTTGGGAGACTCTGAAACTCATTTTCAAAATTCAAGAGGATTTAAACTTTATGTTTCTCCTAGTTGGGAGTACTTTACTGCAGCACATGTTGGATATTGATACTTGTCATTTGTTTGATCTTTTTATCTTTGTAGCTATCCAAACTATTACTGTCTACTGGAAAAATTGTGATCATATGTGTCGGAATCGAAACAATATTATACCTCCTATCGCATTGTTTGAATGTGTGTTGGCCTACGCCAAGTTGTCTAAAAACATTTTGTAAATAGATTCCGCGGTAAGGTCTTGACCTTAATGTATTGTGTAAATCGCCATCTTGGATTTAGCCGCCATTTTAGGTTCTCTTGTAGTGTGGAAGTCACCCTGAACATCAAAATGGAGGCCGAATGACATTCCGAGTGGGATTCTGGCCGTTGTGACCTCCGCACACATGAATAAGTAATATGCCTGCAGGCCACTTGTTGGGGTCGCGAACTGAGACCTTGTCCTATCCCTGACCTATGTGTAAATGAACAACTGTATCAGCGGAACTGATCAAAATGCATACATTATGGGATCGACCTGGCAACGAACTCTAGGCCTGGTTCTAAGAATGGTTAACCCGTGAGGGGGTTGGCCAGAGCTGGATAAAAAAGTATAAAAACCTGAGTATCCCAATGTACGGTCTCTCACACTAACACGGCGAACTACCGTTGATAGTTCGTTCTGTTACTCTGAGGGCCGAATAGCTATTCGTTTGTCAATTGACTTTTGGTAATTGTTGTATCTTTTGAATAAAGCGCTTTGTATGTTCTTTGTAACTTGTGTTGGTGTGTTTCCTTTGGGCTTCCCGGCCTCATATCAATTTTTCTGTTTCCACAATATGAATCATAGAATTTGGTGGAACTGTATATGAAACATTCACAGATTAGAAGGATGGATTGCCTCTTAGCTATGTCTGCAGCACAAACATGTATTGAAATGGAAAGTGCTTTTAGATGACCTTTCTACTGATGCCTCTGTGTCTTAAATACTAGTGTCTTGTTCATCATATTATTCTGTTTCCCTCCCCTCCCACTCCTTATGTTTATGTTTGTTGTGTTGTTTTATGTCTTTATTATAGTACACACATATACTGTGCTTTATCTTTTTTATATATGACTGTTATGCATTCTTGTTATTATATGGCTATGTTTCACTAATTTTTAATACAATTCACTTAAACAAAAAAAAGTAAGATGTGGCATGTATTGATGACTGTGTACAGTGCAGATTGAGATCATGACAGGAAGCATGTGGAGTGATGTAACAAACTGTGAAGCAAGAGACAAACATTCAGGAAGCTTGGGACCAGGAGCTTGGGGGCTTTGAAGGAGAGTACAGGCTCCCGGTGCATCAGCATCTATATTGAATATAGAAACCAAGGAGGCCGACAGAGCTCCTTGTTTAATAAATGGAACTAGAAGATTGGTACTTAATTAATGGTATTCTCTAACCTCTTCCACTCAGCTTTTTGCAGTGCATCCATGTATAAATTAATATCACTCGCACAGTCTCCACTAATAAGGACTAGGCCATGTGAAGTCCTGTTAAATATTCCCACGTACCCATAGTATATAGGAGTGAACACATCTGATCTTTAGGGCAGAGACAGGGGATTTACAGTTGCAGTGTCCTTCCCTTTCCACCTCTTTTCTCATTGACATTAGTCCAGACATTTTATATGGCTTTCGGTGCTGTATAACCAGTTGAACGGATTACTGGGTGAGCTGGCTGAGCAGACTGGCTCTCTGCGGTCCTTAACTCACATCATGGCTGACACAAATTATGGTTTGAGAAGCAGGAGTGTGCAGTTTAAAACAGGACTTATACCATCTAAGAATTTTTTACAAACAAATGACCATCTTGAGGAATTAAATACAACCCATACAAATCTGCCTAAGCAGGGGAGTGAAGAGGTGAAATCAGATTCATGGGTGATAATGTCTGAAAATGTAGGATCAGCAGACAGTGCTTTATTACACAAATGCTTGAAACTAGAAACAGCAGATGGTTGGCTCACCATACTCCCCTAGTGAGGCAACAGCACTGGGTTTAGGAGACACAGAACATTAGGAATGTCCTGCTTTTGTAGATTTCCAATAGAACTTCTGTTACAACTAAAGACATCATAGACAAGGAAGAGCATGTCGAATTGAACGTTTGCTCTTCTTGAAAATACCTTAAGATTGGGGGCATTGTTGATTTAAAGGTATCCAGAATGTAAGCAGTGATAATTGGCTCATGTGCACTAAGAACCCCCACCAAAATTAGATGAAAAGAGGAACGGCTTCCACCTCATCGTCACACATTGTGGGAAGCAAGCATTATTGTGGGGTTAATATCAGTATCTCAGCAATGATCTTGCTAACTACCCGATCAAGAAACTCTGGAAAAATGGAATGTGAAGAATGCAAAAGTATATATATTGGAAGATTTGTTTCCATCAGAAAGCAAAAACATGGATCTGCGAAATACTCTGAAAAGATTATGGATCTTAAACATCTTTGAGGCAATTACTGGACTATGGGCATTACGTCCAGAAGAATTGTCCAAATGTCCTTCTCTACAAAGATTCTATCACCTTAGCTAAACTTGCTTTAAAGAAATCAATAGTCTCATTAATGTTCTCAATGTTATTGGAGACTTGGATATGATATATTCTTGGACTCAGCTTTATTAAGTAAAGAGCACTGCTCAATAAAAGAGAGGGTGGGCGAGGGAATAGGGTGACATATGATAGTTTAGATGTCCATAAAGACCCGAAAGACCTTAGAGTGAAATTAATTGGAAAGCCCAAAGGGAGAGGGAGTATTGAACTGATGTAGATAACAAGGGAAACAGGGCCCAATAAATGAAAAGTTGATTGTGGTTGCCTAATGCTCTAGAGGACTTGTTGATGACGCTCTCATAATAAGAAAGATGATCAAATTTATTGTCATGGAATAGTAATTGGAACAGACTTTTTCTGACAATAGGGCCTGGGAAGAATGAGCTTCATGAACATCAGATTATATGTATGCAAGAGGTATTGCTACAGATTATGCCTGGCCTGCATGACTACCAGAATTTTCTGTGCCCTGTATTAAGGTAAGGGCCTTGTTATATCCTTGGATCATGCTCATGGCCCTTTCCCTCATGACCTGCATGACCCATGGAACATTTGTTAGATGACAGTTGGTCATTGAAGCTCTGGCTCTGTTCACCTTGGCAGCCTTTTTCCCTCCTCTCTGTATTAAGGTATAAAGATTTTATAATTACATTCTCTTTGTGACCTTTTAACCCACATAAGTGATGAGTTTCAGGATAGAAAAGACACCTCGGTGGTGGAAACTGAGATGTGTGCTCTCACACTTTGCTCTGCACGCTTTCATGTAAAAACTCTGCCTCTTAAGCTGTGAGGTGAATATTAAAAGAAGATTCATCCTTGAGTGCTGTGGATCTCCTCCAGCATCATAGGTCGGTAAGGAGCATATTGGAGGGAGAGAGGGGCAGATTGAAAATATTGAAACACCTACTGGGCATTTTTAGGTATGACTGAATAATAAGAAGGAAGTGACAGAGAAGTTAACTACATGTTTAGAAAACAAAGACTAAAAAAAGAATATACTTTAAATAAGATGGAGAAGAACAGAGCATACGTGAGGAGAAACTTCAATATGTCTGTACAACTGCCTATACAATGTTTATAGTCTCCAGGTAATCCCAGAATGAAACGGGAATTGTGGAGAGAATTGTTTGAGGCCTACTTAGATGAAGACTGTAATAGGTGTGGAAGCAGTGAGGCTTATGAAACATTGACCTCCAGGTCGGGAGGTAGAAGATAAACATCTATTTGCCATATAGATGTCAAGGTTAGAGGAGCGATTTGCAGAGAAAACTAATGTAGTTCTTGAACAGTTTGATTTATATTCAAGAAAACAGATGCCTGGTGAAGGCATTGATAACTATGTGGGAGCATTAAGAGGTCTGGCGGCAAAGTGAATTTGAGAAAATTACTCCTGATCAAGTGCTGCAGGGTCAGATATTGATGAATGTGTTGAACAAGAAAATTAGGGAGAGACTTTGGACGGGAGATAATCCCGATTTACATTCTACAATAGATGTTATTTGAGGCATAGTAACAAGGAGCAGTATATTGAAGCAAAGTTCGTCAGCAGTGAGGACGGCGCTGCAGATTACGTCCTAATCGTGAATGGAAGTCTAGAACAGGATTATCGTGAAAGACCTTGGTGTTCGGTTTCATTTGATGGAGACAAGAAGAGAGTAATGGCAGATTCATGTTCAAAGTACACCATGTTTGGGTTAGAGGACCTCAAGGACATTTTGGGGAGTGTAATGTGTTTAAACCTGATATTAATCCAAGAGGTTATGATTTGGGTAGGATTGACATTGTAGGTTATGTTCTCAGTGACATTAATTAGTGCATATGGTAGGGATGGATTCATAAACTAGGGTTACAGATGAAGTTGCATCCTGGGGAAGATGAACAAGTGTTGTACATAGGAATAGGAAAAACAAAAGAAATAGTTTATGCTTATCCAAAATTCTTCAAGAAAGAGTTGGGCATGTTTTTGGCATGAGATAAAATTGAAGTAGCAATTACAGTGAGAAAAGATTTGGATTTGCTATTAGAGGAATGATAAAAGATGAAAGAATTGAACCCACTGAGTGTGCAGAATGGGATTCTCCTGTTGGTTTGACAAGAAAATCTGAATGAAGGTTCAGGTTAGGAGTGAATTTAAGGAAGTGAATGAGTTTGAGGTGGCTGATTGTTGTGATGCTGGAAATGCATCGGAGGACAGGGCCTCCGTATCCTTGTCCTTTACTGCTTTTTATCGTGTGTGTTTGTTGTGTTTTATGCGCAGGAGTTCATGTGGGACTCCTGGCGGTGCAGCTCTCTCTTTTACTTTGGTGAACAGACCCATGGGATACGCTTATGGCGCCCATGGGAGGGGGTACAACCCTGTGCCTCTAGTGTATGTTTTTGGGCACATGTGTGTGGTGCACAGAGCAGGGTATGGGCTGGTGGCAGCTCTGTGCTGAATTGACTGGTGCCCTGAGCGTCCTCCATTTTGGGATGCCAGGCCCTGTCATTGGAATCGGTAGATTCCTGATGGAGACAAGATGGCCCGCGTGGCCTCTTGCCTTCCATCGCCTGTTACCTTGATCATCCCGAAGACCTGGGAAGCCGTGACTCTGTCCCTTCACCCTGACTGGCTGTTGGGTGGAAGTTCCATATATGGTGTTAAGATGGATTTCTGAACTCTGTCCTGGAGGGGCAGAGGTTCAGAAGGCCAGCCTAGTTTCTTGGAACAGGGTAACCTCTGGACAAGCCAGACCAATCAAGGTAGCGATCGCAGCGGTCTAGACTAGGTCTCAAGAGGGGTGAGGGTGACTGAAAGCACACAATGAGCACACAAAGCAAGGACGCTTACAAATTACTCCAAGCAGGTGTTATATTAAAAATATAGACACATTTATTACAAGGCCTTTGTAATATTGACAATAGTAAAGAATCACGATAAAACTCAAGTAAACCAACACATCCTAATCATATACAATATATATACAATTACCGAAGGGTCTAAAGAGTTAGAAGCATGAAATATGCAGACCACCTAGATGGGGAGGAAAACAGGCATTGCAAGTAATCCTTTAGACCCAGTTCGCCTTCAGAGGCCACCTAACTATAAGGAAGTCCGAGCCCTATGAAGAGTGGAGCCTTGTGCTCAAAAGTAGCTGCACACGCTGGTGCCGATGGGCCAAGGGGAGTCTCTTCAAGGAAGTCAGGCAGTTCAGAGTGGTGAAAAAAGGAGGGACGAACAGATCTCCGCTACTCAAGCGCGGCCTCCACTTGCGGGCAGAAGCAGAGCGCGAGTGCAAAAAAGGTGTGCTGTTTAACACAGCGAGGAAAAGCTACGGGCTACTGTAGGAGGGCGACCAGTTCCTAGCGTTGCTACTCACTGGTCCCCGATGCAGGCAGACCCAGGCTTCTCCGCGTCAGTTTCAGTGCTGGCAGGCTCAGATGCGAGCAGGGGACGTCTCGGCGTCGTGTAGATTCTGCGGCAGCAGAAGTTAGAGTTGAGGATGTCCCAAACGCAGTGAACCCGCACAGTTTTTTACCACAGCAGGGCAACGGAGTGGCCGTGTGTATTTCAGCCCAAGGTACACTTCTCACTTCAGACCTGGGAATGCCAAGTGTACGAATCGTGTGAGAGTGCTAAGGACTCGGAATACAACACAACCTCACGGCGGTAACAGAGCAAGACTCCTGTGTAGGCTGGTCAGTCCACTGGATGGCCCAGAGATGCTTCCGAAGGCTTACATGCAGGAGATGATGAAGATGCCAAGCCAAGAAAAGTTGTTCCCACTATTCCAAAGGGACGAAGTACCAGTACAGACCTTCACGTTCGATCAGAAGCAGAATGGTTTCACAGAGCGACATCAGTGCAGAGGAGCAGTCCTTCAGCGGGTCACCAGCAATTCCTCGCTTCAGCCTCGTAGTTGCAGGATACTTGGCTCCTGTATCCGTTGTTCGTGAGAACTCAGGAGATTGACATGGTAGCAGTGTTTCCAGCCTCCTCTTATCTAGAGTTCCCTTTGCGCCAAAATGGAGGGGACCTAATGGGAGATCTGCTCACAAAACACTCACATCATGCGTGGACCTATCACAGACCACGGTGGTCCCAGGCATTCAAGACACACTAGACTCTCTAGCACCCAGGATGTGTATTGGGACCAGACATCACAGCCCACATCCTGGAGGCACACACAAGGCCTGTAGAAGCCCACAAAAGCATCTGTGTTTCACGGGAAAGTACATGCCCAAATAAGGAAGGCCCCGGGTCGGCTCGACCTGGGGAAGGTGAAGGGGGCAAGACAGTCAGTGGGCAGGACAAAGAGCCTCGTGGTCTGGCCATTTCGGGAGCCAGGCCACCATTTTGGGCTAAGTGCGAGAAACGCGCGTAAATAGCCAAAAGGAGCTCAAAACACAAAGAAACCATTGCTGCCACCAGTTCCGCCCGTGATTCACTTGCACCGTTCATTAACAATCCAAAGAGAGTATCTAGGGCCTGTAGAGTGACTAGAGACCCAAGAGAGCAGTAACTTAGCTTACAGTGCCCTCTTGTGTCATGTTGCGCGAAAGCTGCAACATGATAAAAGAACTACGGAAAACAACGTTTCCCGGTACTGACTGTCTTAAGGGCATGTCAGTTTCCCCCGGAAGAATGGAGCGAAAGCCCAGAGGAGTGCGGCGGAAGGCTATGCTTCTCTGGCAAAGTCTAGCTCAGGGTGAAAACAACAGCAAAAGGTTTAGGGGTTGCCACATGGAAGGAAAATTACCCATAATTAAGAAATCTTTCCTAACATATGGTAGTGTGTGGAAGTGCCCACCAGACTGGCTGGAGCCTTCCCAACAACCGTATGTTGTGGGTACGCCTGTGGGTGGGACCTGGGTGAATGGAGTGTGTGACGAATATGCATTCTGTGTTGTGGATGTCTAGTATCTGGTGTTTGACACAATGACTGAGACAGCCCTGCCCGAAACTGGTATGAATGCAGTGTGGAGTGTTGAATGGCCGTGTACTTGTCCCAATGCACATAACTTGTTGTGAATGTCTGGAGAGAAGTGAATGCCCTGAATGCACCGTGTGCCTGATTGGCCGCCTGCCTGCATGAATGCCCTTCACTGTGATTGTATGCTTGATTATTTCCCAGTGGAATAAATCAGAGATCAACAGTATATCTGGGGACCTCTCACTGCTAGAAATCATGTTCAGAAGCTGAAGTCCACTACGATGAGTAACTGGAGTAACTGAAGCTTGCCCTTGAAGCCCTGCTGGACGAGAAGAATTTCTGTTGCTCTCCTTCACAATCTGAAAGCTGCTGTGCCTCCAAGGACTGACCCAGAGAGGACCTGGTAAGGCACCCTTTTCCCGAGCTACAAGGGACCATCGTGCACCAGCTGATATTTGCCAAAGCTCCCCGGTAGACAGACCTACGACAGGCTGCCGACCCGAGACGTGGACTGCTGCGGAATCCCAAGGAGAAGCATCCGGACTGTTGTCCGCCACTATCGACGACCGCAGTCGCCGAACGGAGCCGCCGCGCTCCTGTTTGCATACGAACTTTCAAATCCAAGGAGGCTCTCGTCCGCATCGTCGCCGCTATATCCTGCTGGAGAAGGCCTGACTGTTGACGCGCCGAGGAGCATCTGCCGGTGGGTTTCCCGACACCCAAAAACCACAGAGGCGCCAATGACTCGACGCCCTTGCTGGGCCACAGTTCTTCAAACTCTTTGCGGTCCAGAACTATCGACACCGAGGTGCCCTGCACGCCTCTTCCTTGCAGGACGTTTACCCTTCCCCGTCAACGAGCACCGCTAGGAATAACGCTGCCACTTCACCATCGTAGCTCAACCTGTTCTCCGTCAGACATTCGACAACCTGTCGGACATTCGACAACTCCCTTAAAGGGAGGGCACTCAAGAAGGACCGTCGATTCCCTGACAAGGAACGCTACAACGCCAGGTACTTTGGGGTTGCAGAACTATTGGGAAGTCTGTTGTGAACAATATATGGACTGGGCTTGTATTTTTATTCTACAGGTTGCCCAGGCGGGGGGATCTCCACACAGAGTTGTGTTTAACAGTAGTGAGCAGTATTTCTGCCAATTGTTCATATCAACTGCCTTCCTCATTCTCTACTGCTGATTTCCTCTTTATTTGATCTTTGTGAAATTCTGACATTATGCACTTTAATGAAATCTGATAATATTCGTGGTACCACTTTAGAACTGTATATGTTCACCATTGTTGATTTCTGAGCACAAAGTGAGTTATTGTGATAGTGTACATAACCTTGAATATTAATTATATAAAGACTGTGTTTTAACTAATACAGCGAAATCTTGGCTGGGGTCCTCTGTGTCTCTCCTCTACCATATAGAGAGCGGAAGTACAGACCCCCCCCTCCGGTCCTTTACAATTGTCATCCTCTAGCTAATCTGCAAGAGCTGCTAACATTATTGGGTGAGGCAAATGTTTTCAGAACCTTGGATATGACGGGTGCATATCATCAGGTGAAGTTACATAAAAATTCAAAACCATTAAAAGCTTTTATAACACCTAATAGCCTGTATCATAAAAAAAAATGGGGATTTTGCAAACAAAGAAAACAAACAAAAATGCACAGGTTGCAACGAGCGATTCACTCCACAGCCCCTCTGACCTCCCCGCCCTCCCCTCCCAGGTCCGACTGATGCTTAATCTCAGAAAACCTTACAGTTTATGTATTTCAGACAGCGTTTTATTGACAGCAGTGTCAATGAGGGTCCGAGCTTGGGGATGAATTCTGTGAAGGGGTTGTGTCCGCGGTGGAAATCAAATATGAGATGTAGGGACCCCAAATGTCTGGGGGTCGGGCATGAAAAGGCAGAATTTTTATGAAGTCTGTTTCCACGTCTTGACAGTAGGTCACATTGTTTAGCCATCTTTGCAGGGGGGTCCACGCCCCTATGTGATTGTAATCCTTCTGTGAGCCAAGACCAGCAGTAGACCTGCTAGTTTAAGTCCGGAGGACGGTAAATGTCTGGTTAAGCCAAGAAGTGTCAGAGTGGGGTCAGGATCAATTGGTACTCCGATAATTGCTGAGTTTTTTTCAAGTACAAGGCTCCAGAATTGAGTGATGTGTGGGCATGTCCAGGCCAGGTGAATGAAAGCTGCATTTGGAGCACTGCAGTGTTAACATGCTGCTGACATTGTCGGCCGTTGTGAGTGAAGATATCGTCCGTGTGTGGTATACCTGGTGCAGGTAGTTGGCATTTATTTGCTTTAACACGTGTTGAGTGATACTTTCTGGGTTTGTCATAGGATGTAGGTCCAGTCCTCGTCTGATATTGTGGTCTTCAAGGCCCTCTCCCATCTCTTTTTGGGAGTTGTAAGTGAGGGAGTTGTGTCCATCAGGAGTGACTTTTATATCACGGAAACCAGTCTGCCTTTGCCTTGTGATTGTATCACCCCATGTAGAAGTTGCCATGCGGGTGGTTGTCGCGGGAATGTGACAAGGCTAGTTTGAAGTGCATTTCACAGCTGAAAATCGATGAACATGTCAAGGGCATTGATTCTTCATTTGTCTCTGGCTTGTTGTGAAGTTTGAAACGTGCCCTAAATAAAGAGGTCACTTAGTGTGTTGATTTGTAGCTTGTCTGCCCATCGTAGATATATCTTTTCGGTGGTTAAGGGAATTCTAGGTATGAACTTTGCCACGGGCTGAATGAGTGTGGAGTATGCCACTCTTGCTACCTTGCCCGCCCACAGCAGGTCGAGTATCAGGCACCAGATGCGGTGGAGGAACTGTTGAGTTAACAGCAGAGAGAATTTTTTTTTAAAAGATAGAGGAATTTTGAAAGAATTACCATTTTGACTAGGGAGACTCATCCCCATAGTGTGTGCGGGAGAAGTTTCCATCTATTTACTTTGCCCCATCTATTTACTTTGCCCCGTAGCGTTTCTACAGTTTTTTCATAATTGTCTTGCAAGAAGTCTTGATGGGTTCTGGACAGTAGGATACTCAGGTATTTGACCTTCAAATGTTGCCAGTTGAACCCATAGTCGTCGGTAAATTCCTTGGTGCTTGCAGTTAGGGGAAATATGACAGATTTCGAATGGTTAATTTTGAAGCCTGAGAAGTTGCCAAATTTGATCACCTCATGCATTATTGGGTTCAGATTCTCTATTGCTTTGTGGATGAAGAGGAAAACATTGTCTGCATATAATTAGATTATCAGTTTGTGGGGTTCGAGAGAGAGGTGAGATCGCAGATCGGAGGCTAGGGGTTCCATCACTTGTGTAAACAACACAGCCGACAGTGGGCATCCTTGTCTGGTCCCCCTCTGTAACTCTATATCAGATGACTTGGTTTTCCCCAAGATGATGTTGGATATGGGATGATTGTATAAGAGGGCGATCAAATTAAGGAAGTGATTACCTAAGCCCATGCGTTCCAGGACGGCAGAGAGAAAAGACCATTTGACGGAGTCGAAGGCCGTTTCGCCATCAAGCAGGACTGCTGTCACTTGGTGTTCGGGATTGAGCACCTCCAAAACTCCAAACATCCGTCTTATGCCAAATGTTGTGTTGCAGCCAGGTATGAAGCCAGCCTGGTCGGCAAGCACCAGACCAGGCATTAGGGGGAGTAGCCTTGAGGTAAGGATTTTTGCCAGGATCTTATTGTCGAGGTTTATTAGTGAGATTGATCTGTATGAGGCACAGTCTTCTGGGGGTTTTCCCGGTTTGTGTAGAAGGAATACGTTTGCTATGCGAAGGGTCAGTGGCAGCAGGGCTGCAGATAAGGCAAGTACCAGGCATTTGTATACATGAAAATCTTGTAAATGTGCAAGCTTTATTATTTTCCTGGGTACATTTACACACAGGTTTAGAGCAGAGGGCAGTGCAAAGGTCAGGTTACTTGACAGAAACCAGAGGCTTCTTGTGATTTTTATCTACATGGATGCAATTGCAAGCCACCTCTGAAACAGAATGTATTTCTCTGAAGCCTTTCAAAAAAATAAACTGCACACTGATACAAGGAATGGTTTCTTTTCATTCAGCTTCACAAGCACAGTGCATGTTTTCCGAGAATTTTAGGACTGTATAATTAATAAAATGGAAAACAAAGTTGCAATTGAGAATTTTCTTACTTTTTTAACAAGTTATGCTAGTTTTCCAGTGAAAGCAAACCAGTATTGCACAATTGTACTTTACAGAGTTCCAGTGCTGTGTGCACAACCAGGCAGAGGCAGATCATGTTTACACTTCTAATTTAATTTACAGTCTAATTATAAAAACTGTGTAAAATGATGACTATGCACAGTCTAGTTTATATCCATTCAACCATGCAGTCAATGGGGTACATTACTATAAATGGTCAGTGGCAGCAGAGTCTTTGCTCAAAGGTGAGTAATTGTCATTACACTGATCACAGGTATTCTAGCCTCTCAAATCTTCAAGACTACAAATAAAACCTGACTCTCAAGAAAGTGCAAGCGCTGTTCAAAAACAAACACATGAAAGTTACATTGGTAATTGAAATAGAAACTCAGCAAAACCTGTCCCTGTGATAATCCAGATAGGTATTTAACTTTATGTAGCTCTTCATAAATGGTTCATCATACATCTAGGTACTGTGATAATTATACCTCAGTCTATACTCATTTAACCAACCTCTGAAGGATGTTAGCCAATAAGATAGCTCAGCCGGTTGAGCACTTGTTGCTGCAATCTCTGCGTGATCTGTGGGTTTGAATCCCGGCAAGTCCAACTCAGACTTTCATCCTTTCGAGGTCGATAAAGTACCGACTTTGATTTGGTGGTAATTGTGATAAATATGTTCTATGTACAGCACTTTGCCAAAAGAGCTATATAAATAACCATTTGACCACTACATTAGATATAGAATTTAGCATGGAGTCCTTGCCTCTCTGCACTGTTGTACCATAACATTGGCATACCATTAGGTAGTAATAGCTCCAGGAAATTAGGACTTTCATTAAACATCAAAAGACAATTCATCTATCAAATCTCAAAACACACAATACAAATTCATGTATGCTTTACTACATAATTGGCTAGGTTTTTGTGAAATAATGAAAGGTGTATTCTGTCACAATGCAGAAAGCTGCCACATAGTAATGATTTCCATAGAGTTTTTTCACACGTCAGCTGGATGTCGCATAAATGTTACTCTCTTGCGAAGGAGAAAGTCATTTTTACTCTCTTAAAATCACATTTACTCTCAAAGTTTAAAAATAGAGAGTAAAATACTCCCACCTCAAAATCTTATCTGGGGCACTGAGTGGCAGAACTTCGGTTTCCTGTGCTTCCTCGTATACCTGCAGCAGGAGCGTGGCCAGTAGGTGGGCAAAGGTTTTATAGAATTTGCCTATCAGGCCATCAGAACCTGGGGCTTTTGTGTTAGGGAGTTCTTTAATTGCTCAGAGGATTTCTTCCAGGGTGATGGGATTGTTCAGCGGTTCTCTCAGCTCGCCATTCACCCAGTACAGTTCAATGTTTTCGAGATGTTGGGACAGGTCCTCTGGGTCGGCGGTGTATCTGGTGCTATAAAGCTCTTGATAGAAGGCGCGGAAGGTTTCAATGATTTCTTCTTCAGTATGCACCAGAGTGCCATGCTAGTCTTGGATTCTTTCCACCAGGGTTGGTTTCCTCTCTGCTGCTACTAGTCGCGCAAGGAGGGCTCTGGGTCTCTGACTTTCACCGCATTGACGGACTGTGTAACCACTGGTCAGAAATGTTATTTCTCTTTTGGCTGTGGACTTGAATTTGTTGCATTCTACCTTGAGGGCTGCGAGGGAATGGAGGTCATCCGATATAGAACACTTGTGTTTGAGTTCTTTCAGATGGGTCTCGCTGGTGGCTAGTTCTCTCCTGATTAGTTTCAGTATCCCATTTTCTTTTCCTAGGCACACTCCCCTAACATAGCATTTCAGCGTCTCACAAAGGGTGCCAGCCGATGAAAGAGAGCCTTGGTTTAATTCAAGAAAGGATGTGATCTCAGTTTGATGTTCATCTGCGAAGACTTGATCTTGTAGGGATCCAGGTTTAAATCTCCAGTGCGGCCTGCCCTTCTTGTTGTTCAGAGTGATGCATTCGAGAGTGACTGTAGAGTGGTCAGAAAGGTTCTTGGTAGAATTTGGCTTTGCCCCCATTGGAGATGGCTTTGTGAGGATAATAGCAGGTAGTCAAGTTGCGAGCTCGTGTTGTGGACCCATGAATAAAAAGAATATTCCCGGGTCTCCCAGTGGTTGTGCCTCCATATGTCCATGAGGTTATAGGCATTACAAATTTCGAGGATCTGGGGACTTGCTTTGGAGGGTGGGGCCCATTGGGGCATGGAATTTGTCTTTTTGGGGATCGAGCAGTGTGTTTAGGTCTCCTCCCCAGATGGCCGTGGCTGATCCTGCGGTCTCCAGGAGTGTCATCCCCCAGTCAAAATTGTTTACACCGTCAGTGTTTGGACCAGTGGAGCTCACAAGGATAATTTAATTTCCTTCCAGGATCCCTCGCACTGCCTTCCGTGTCTTTCTCAGTCAATATCAGTCTGAGCTTTGTCCTCTTGTCTATCAGGATAGAAACCCCTCTGGGGTATGAGGAGAAGTATCTATGACAGCCCCAGTCTCGGGCCCAGCCATTTTCAGAGCTGGGGAGAAGGTGCGTCTCTTCGATCAGGGCTACGTCTATCTTGTGTCTTCGGCGATATTGGAATATTTTCCGTGTTTCAGTTGGCTGATTGCCTCCCCTGATGTTCCAGGTGGCTAGTTGGAATGCAGCGTTTGGTGATTATTCCTATGTCGGAATTGTTCGGCTTTCTCAGTGATTGTGGCTGTTATTGTTGTATCAGTCTTTTGTCTCCAGGTTGATGACAGTTTGCTGAACAGCTGTGAGTTGAGTTGGCTGGGTGATTGTGGAGTCGGACGGCGGGTGGCGGATCTACAACGGCTGCATTTCCCAAACAATGTGCTTCTTCTGTCCCTTGCATGGGCAAACTCCAAATTGCCCGTAATTGTTCCCTCCCTTTTAAACAAAGTCATTAATGGTGGTGCGCTTTGGGCGCTAGTGCCCATCCAAGGACAGTAGCTCCCGATTTATTCACAATATCGCGAAGCTCCGGTGTGAACCACAGGTTTCAAGAAGTTTGTGGTGGGTTTGTGGATTCTCATGTCATGGCGGGTTTCTTCTGGCACGGTTTCTTCTTGGTGGTCGTGGGTTGTTTTCGGGGGGTCTGCAGTGATCCCGTCTAGAAAGAAGTTTGCCTCTTCTGGTGAATTAAATAACTGGGCTTTCCTGTCGTGTTGGATCTGCAATTTTGCTGGAAAGAACATTGAATATGACATTTGGTTGTCTTGCAGACGATGTTTAACTCCTCAGAAGGATCTGCTTAGGGTTTGGACCACTGGGGAGAAGTCGGGGTAAAGTTAGATGCTGTCTCCATCAAATTGGAGTTCCCCTTTGTCCATTGCCAGCCGCAAGATTGTGTCCCGATCTTTAAAATTGAGGAGTCTGGTGAAGATCGGGCGTGGGGCGGTTCCTGCAATGGGTCGGCTGGATGGTACTCTGTGGGCTCTTTCGACCACAAATAGTTGTGACAGAACAGAGGTTCCGAAGAGGTCTTTGCATACTTTCTCAACAAATTCTTCAATTTTCCCCAGGATTTGCCTCTCCCTCACCCCAACCAGCCTGATGTTGTTGCCCTGCAAGCAGCCTTCAAGATCCTCCTTTTTGGCAGTTACTGCCTTCATTTGGTTTTCTAGCGTTGACACTCTGGCGGTTGAGACCCTCTGTTCCATGGTGTCTAGCCTGTCTCCGTGTTTATCGAGGCTGTGCTGCAGCAGGTCAACCTTTGATGATAAAGCGTCAAGCTTGCTGTCTAAGTTGCATATTCCGGCCTTCAGTTCGAGCAGGATCTCCCGAATGTCTACAGTTTGGGATGGTTTGTCTTCTTGTTCCATTTCCACAGTCAGGAACTCCATTTGATTGTTTGATTTAAGGGTTTTACTCACTGCGCCAGATTCAAAATTCAGTTTCCTTTGGGATTCATCTGTTTTACCCATTCTGCTTTATCTGTGCATGAACCAGGGCAGTGGCTGGGTGAGGCCAGGGAGGACAAGAGTATCTTTGCAGGTCTAAGCCAGGTTGATGGACGGTTCGTTGGGCTGACCTACGCAGAGAACTGACATCTGTTGGCAGTTGGAATTTTGAATATGAGTTTGTTAGGGTTAGAGTCCTCGGGTTGGGCAGAGGCACCGTTGGGGCTCGGCTGCCGGTAGTTAGGATTTTGTGGGCTGGTAGAGAGGGAGAGTTCAGGGATCTGGTGGATGTTTGACATTAGAGATTATGGTATTTGGTAATGCCTCAGGGCAACCAGGGAGATCTCCTAGCCTGCGATAGAGGGAAAGTTCAGCCTTGTTAGTAAAAGGTAGGTTGAGATAGTCTTACGCAGTTGCTGTATTGCCGCTGTGGCTTGCGTCAGGTGAATGCAAAATTTAAGGGCTGTTGCTCTGGAAGCTAGGTGTGGGTTCTGTAATCTTCTGGATTTAGCAGGTAGTGTCTCGGATAGCTGCTTGTTCTGCGGAGTCTCCCGTTGTGGGCTGACACTTGGCTGCAGGGATCAGGGGTTTAGGCTGTAGGTTGGTCCTCGATGTCTGCACCGTTGAAGTGGCGGGCGAAGTGGCCTGACTGAGGAATGAAGGAAGGACCCTCGGGGGACTGCGAATGCTCCTTCGGTGCTCCACCCCGGGCCCAAAAGTTATGTGGGCTTTCTGCTCTAGCACGGAGCTCGGGGGGGGACCAGGTGACTCTGTATTAGGGGCCGCAGACTCCTCAGACTCTGGAAATGATTAGGGGACCACTCTTGTTGGGAAATCAACAGGCTGTGGCAGGGCACCATCCGTAATGAGTGCACAGGATTGTGGGGATTCGGATTTATTAGTCTCCAGAGGGGCAGGTGTGGTCTTGGTCTCAGTAGTTATTCATTTTTAACAAGAATGTGGGTCTCTGGGTGCATGCCTGCTTCTCTTGTCTGTGCTCTGGTTGACCAATGAGGAAAGGTCTGGTGATCCGTGTGGCGTGGCTTCACGTGATGGTATCTTGGATGAGAAGAGGGCCTCACGATCTCAGCCTCAGTTTTGGGGCATGGGTGATTCACATTTTTGGAAGGGCCTGGGGCACTCCTGAGGGTGGGTGGGGGGTGTCCTGGGAGCGGTTTGCTTGTTTACCTGTCCGTGTAGGCTATTCATCTGTGCCGGCGTTCTGAATGCTTGGCTTACCGGCATGGTGTCCTCACTGGCGGTTAGTGCGTCGTTCAGATATGCACTCAGATGCTGCCGATCCGGACTCTGGGCCTCCTCCCTCTTGCAGTATTCCCGTATCCCAGGTGTGTATCACAGGATGGGGCCGGTCCTCAGGGACCTCTTGTCATCCTGAAGGGGTTGTTTGCAGTGCCGCAGGCCTGACTTTGCCTGATGCACCTTGGTAAATTGTGTCAGAGTCCAGTCATGGCTACACACCTGCTGCCTGTTGTCTGCTGGTGGCCTCTCCATGTGCAGGGCCAGGGAGCCGCCCGGCCCGTCCCTCACGTTCTTCCTTCTTGGTGCTCCCGGCGGCACTTTGTGGTCTTTTTGGTTGGGTGGAGCATGGCTCGCAGATGTCTTCTGGAGATGCGAGGTGAGGCGAGCGCCACACAGGCGGGGGCTCACCCTCAGCTGAGGAGTCTGGGCAAGCTGTCACCAGGCCCTGCTGTGGGCCGCGTGTGCAGCGACCGCTGTCTGTTGGTGGGTGTTTGTGGCGCAAGGTCTTGGGCCACCCCTGTCTGGCCTCCGAGTTCGCAGTCAGCGCCACTGGATTGTTGCTTTCAGGATCCAGTCGCCACCTCCTCGTCTGGGTCTTTGGGGAGTGTCTTCCCTCTGGCGTTTCCGCCCATGAGAGCACTATTTATGCTGGCGGGGGAGGGCTGCTCTGGCGGCCGGGCCACGCGCCTGTCGAGGGCCGCCGTGGCTGATTTGGCCAAAAGGTGTGCCTTATGGTTCCGCTGCTGGTTTATCCAACACAAAGGTACGTTGGGCACTTTATACCCACTGCTTGTAGATGAAGGTCACACCAGGAGACAGTTTTATTACAGGATTAATCGGGAGCTCTGCCGGAGCTCACAGAGGAGCCACCATCTTGGTTGGCCTTCTAGCGCCCTCTCTGGCCTGTATCAATTTAAGAGGACACCATTTGGTTTAGTTAGCACCCCTTCTGTGTTTCAGATAATTATGCATCTTTTCCAGGGGTTACATTGTATGGTGGCATTTTAAGATGGTGTTTTGATCTAATTAGCAATCTTGGAAGTGGAATGATGTTTAAAGGTGAAAAATGCAACTTTGGTGTAAAGGAAATAGAGTATTTAGGACAATGTATTTTGGGAAAATATATCAAACCAAAACAGAATGACAATGACACTATACAAGGAACACCAGCTCTGGTGAATGTAGAACAGTTTAGCTCATTTTTGCACTTGACAGAATTTTACTTGAGATTTGTGGAACTTTCTGCACACAAGACAGAACTATTGAAGGCATTACTTAGAAAAGGTACAGTGCTTCACTGGACCGAAGTGGAAAAGAAATGTTTTCAAGACATTAAAGTGGACATTAAAGTGGCTTTACCACTCAAAAACTTTGAGAGCGGGAAAAGATGTGTGTTGGGTGTAGATGCAAGCAGTTATGACTTGGGTGCTACTCCATCGTAAAAGGATAAGACAGTTATGGGTGACACATGCATCTAGAACGTTAACAGAGGGTGAACTGAAGTTTTCAGTTATTGAAAAAGAGGGTCTGGTCTGTACCTGGTTAGTGTAGCATTTTAGGGTACAGCATGTACAATTAAAACAGATCACAAGCTGCTGTTGCATGTGTTGGCACCAGGAGGAGGTGCAAACCTAATGTATAGATTGCAGAGAATAGTGTTCAAACTTCAAAGTTATACATTCAAAACAGAATATGTGCCTGGTAGGGATAATGGACAGGATGATTGTCGAGATTGCCAATAAAGGTAACTGATGATATTGTTGAAGATGAATGTGAAGTGGCATGGGTAGTAGGGGATGAGGAGCAAATTGGAAATGAAGTGGGGTGGCTAGATGAAAAGGCAATCTCAAGAGATGAATGGCATGAAGAAGAAGGGAAGGAAAAGGTGTTAATTCAAGCAACGAGTATTGTGTCAAGGGTTGGCCTTCAAGAGAGGATTGAATGTGGACTTGAACTAAATGAGTAAAATTGCTGATGTAATTTGTGTTCAAGGAGAATGTGTTTGTGAGAGGTGAACTGTTGATTCCTCCTAGGTTGCGCATGAAGGCCATTTGGGTATATTGGGTACAAAAAGGAGAATTAGAGGAGATATTTGGTGGCCGAGTATGGATTCAGAGATAGAACAAGTTGTGAGATTATGCATACCATGCTATAATAGTGACAAGGTTCTTACCAAAACAATGAGTTCAATAATCCCCTTGGATTTGCCTGCAGGGCTGTGGAAAAAATAGCAATAGACATAGCAGGTCCTTTCCAAGTATTGCCAGAAGATTGCAAATACTTGATGTGTGTGATGGATTACTATTGAAAGTGGCCTGTTGTTCAACCCATGAGGGAGGTAAATACCATGAACATGATGGCTCTTTTAAAGAAACTATTCGCTTATGAAGGTGCACCAGAGAACGTTGTGTCAGATAACGGTGTACAATTCAAATCGAGGGCAATGGTGGAATTCTTGAGGGAGCATAATGTGGAACATGTGTGTACTTTCTTTTATCAACCACAATCTAATGGAATGATTGAAAGGTTTAACAGGAGATTACAGGAGTTGGTCCAGATGTTTGTTTGCAGTATAACTGGAATTTCAAGCGTGAGCTGGTTCATTGAGTCTAACCAAACTACTCTCTAAAGTGTAATAGGTGTATCTCCTTTCCAATTAATGCAAGGAGATTACCCTGTGTTAGGTTGTGTCCAGGATGGGTGAGAGATGAAGTAAGAGGATACAAATGGGATGAGGGAATGCAAAAAGCATTACAAGAGAGAGTAAAGGATAAACAAAGGGAGCAGAAGAGGTATACCGATGACAAACCTGGTTCCAAAATGCTTGGAATACAAAAAGGAGATTGGGTCAGTATAGTTACCCGGGAAAACAGTTGAGGGATTGTCGAGGCTTTCAAGTCCCAGAAGAGTGAGTAAGTGCAGGGTATTTGGAAAGTGAGGGAGATGGAACATGAATAGGATAATATCTAGTCATGGCGGAAGAAGTGCATGGGAAGAAGGAATTAAAGGCTCTTAGCAGGAGTTGGTGGAAGATCATAGAGAGAATGAACACATCGATACTCCTGTTGTCCAGGAGAATCAAGTACAAGGGAACAGCAATGAGGGTGTGAAGGGTGAAGGGAGTGATGGACATGTAAAGTAATCCAGAGGAAAAACACGATCCATATCGAAGGGTCCACCTGTGAAATTTAAAGATCTTGGGCCCCGATTAATGGAATTATCTGAGCGGAAAATAGGGTACTTGTGCATGCAATTGCGTGCATATCTACCTTCGCTGATTCATGGAATGGAATCCACTGCACTTTTCCAAGACTTGTGTGGCGTTTGCGGTGGCTCGGCACATCTCTGCGAGTGGAGGAACGCCTTGCGCAAGACTCCATGCAGAGGGGCGGCGGGACTACCCAGTGACCAAAATAGGGGGCGGAGAATGCAGAATGAGGAATAACAAGTGCAAATGTGGGTGTGTTGAGGGACTTGCCACAGTCAAGCAATCACAGGCCCATACCAGCGCAAATATACATATTCATGAATTCAAAACTCTGAAAGTCAGGTCGTGAAAAAAAGTTCACACCAATCCCTTTAGACCTCCACCCATTGTTAGCAGGTGTAAATGTCAACACGCATTTATAAAACACGTAATACACACCAAACTAAATGTATGCAGCTTTGATTAATCCAACATTTGAGGGAGCGATCGTGCACGGACACCGCAGTTGGAGGGGGATGGCCAGGGACCAGATCTTTAACCCATGTAACACCCTATTCGGGATGCCAGATGACCAGGTCTATGGCAGGTACATGTTCCCCCCCCCCATATCATCCTAGACCTGGTCAGAGAGTGGGTAGATGGGCTAACATCACCCACTGTGTGCTCCCAGGCCCTTAGCTCCCTACAAAAAGTGCTCACTGCCTTACATTTCATGGCAACTGGATCCTTCCAGCCGATCATTGACATAGTAGGTGGTTTCTCACAGGCCACACAGTCACGCTGCCTACACCGGGTGCTGGCATGCCTAACTGATGGATCTTGTGTGCAACGCCACATTTATATGCCAAGAACACTGACAGAAAGACAAATAGTCATGCACGATTTCTATGCTGTGGTGCGCTTCCTACGAGTGCTTGGTGCAATAGATTGCACCCATGTTGTGCTACGTCCCCCGTGATTGACAGAGCACATATACTAAAACCGCCAACATTGGCACTCCATCAATGTTCAGGTTGTGTGCGATGCCAAGGGTTTCATAATTGAAGTGTATGCAAACTATCCAGGAAGCACACACAACAGTTATATATTCTGGATGTCACCACTACACCGGAACGTGGTAGCCGGCAAGCATGGGAATGCATGGTTCATTGGTGAGTATGAACAGACCCGCACATGGATGCATTATGCACACTGACCAATAGACACTGCTAACAAATGTTAATGACAACCATGTACACCTTTACAGGGGATAGTGCCTACCCGCTGAGCACATTCATGATGACGCCAATACGGAATCCCACCACACCAGCTGAGATAAGTTACAATACTGCCATGTAGTGACTAGGGGCATAGCAGAGCACACATTCAGAGTGCTTAAGTCACGTTTCCGCTCCCTTAACCACTCTGGTGGTGTGTTGCTATGTGCACCACCAGTTGTGAGCAGGATCATTGTGGCAGCATGTGTTCTGCTCAATGTCACCACACACCTTGCACATGGCTGGCCAAAGGGCACATGGAGAGGCTGCATGTACCCAGCTTGTGCAGTCCTACTTTACATAAAATCCTGCCCCTGTGGAGTGCACATGATCAAGCCACATCCCAGGTGCCATTCAATTATGACCTTGGGCCAATCCTCCATGCCCTTGAAAACACAGTGAGAATGTGTCCCTGGCAGGGTAAAATTGTGTGCATCCATTAGGCATAAAACAACATGCACAAAGTGTGGCCAAATGAAAGAAACATAGGTGGGAGTATACACGGCCACCACAGTAAGCATGGAGTGAAACCACTCCTAAGGCACACATACATCACTAATGTCCAAAAGAATATCACCCAAAATATGTTATGTTATGTTATTTTGCATATATATAGTGCCTTATGTACCATTGGTATGATCTCAAGGCGCTGGTAGGTTGAACGCCCTCGGAAACCGAAGTTTAAGTCAGTAGAGAGAGAGAGAGAGTCATAAGGTGTGTGTGAGCACCGGATATGTATGCAGCAGGTGTTTTATTCCTGTGATAGCTGCTTCTTAGCGGTAGGTGTGGTGGTTGGGAGATCAAGAGTATGTGTTCATTCTGGCAAGTTGTTATCCAGACCGATTCTGGCTGCGTTAGGTCTGAGGAGAACGCCTAGGCTGAAGGGTGTGTAATCAGCTGTGTTTATTTAGGATGATGCGGAGTATGAGGCAAGTGATGGTATGAGAACAGCTATACCGAATGGTGTCATAGTATGGCTGTGTTCTAGTTGAGTGGTGGTGTAAAGAAGAGAGTAAGCGTGGAGATGTGATGTGGTGGTTTACCTTAGGTGCTTGAGCTTAAGTATACTGCAATAGTTCCATGCACTCCAACCGTTCCATGCCCTCCAAAACATTCCATGTCCTCTAAAAGGTTCCATGCCCTCCAAAACCGTTCCTTCACTCCGGTTTATGCTCTCCAACCATTTTATGCATTCTGACCATTCTATGCACTCCAGCCATTCTATTCATTCCAACCTTTCTATTCATTCCAATATTTCTATTCATTCCAACCATTCTAAGCACTCCAACCATTCTATGCACTCCAACCATTCTATGCACTCCAATCATTCTATGCACTCCAACCATTCTATGCACTCCAATCATTCTATGCACTTGAGCCATTCTATGTACTTCGGTCGTTTTATGCACTTCAGATCGTTCCATGCTCTCGAATCATTTGTGTAATTGTCCACTCGGTGCTCTCTATCTGTTCCGTGCATTCCATCTGTTGTATGTACTTGCTCACTTCTAAGCCCACTATCAGATCGATCAGTTCTATGTATTCCTTCTTATCAATGCACTTTGTCCGATCTATACATGTTATCCCTTCATCATCTGGTCTGCTCATTTCCACGTCATCCGTTCTCTATGCATCGTCCATCCACTCCACCCGTTCCCTCCACATACTCACCCGTTCCATCCTCATACTTCACCCGTTCCATCCACATACTTCACCCATTCCATCCACATACGTCACCCATTCCATCCACATACTTCATCCATTCAATCCACATACTCCACCCGTTCCATCCACATACGTCACCCATTCCATCCACATACTTCACTCATTCCATCCACATACTTCACCCGTTCCATCCACATACGTCACCCATTCCATCCACATACTCCACCAATTCCATCCACATACATCACCCGTTCCATCCATCCACTACATCAGTTCCATCTATCCACTTCACGTGTACCATCCACATACTTGACTCGTACCATCCACATACTTGACCTGTTCCATCCACATACTTGATCCATTCCATCCACATACTTGATCCGTTCCTTCCGCATACTTCACCCGTTCCAACCATCTACATACTTCACCCGTTCCATCTACATACTTCACCCGTTCCATCCATATGGAAGCAGGGTAGGGGTGTAACGGTATAACGTTATAGATACCGCGAACAGCTTAATTGAACTATAATAATCGTCACGTTGTTTATACCAGTATACCGTTTCAGGGCCTGCAGCTATTAAGTGAGCTTTTCAATCTTATTTGGAAAGGCTGCAATAAGCAAGTCCTGCACATTCTGGATCTTGCACTGTGAGATGTGGCGTTTGGCAGACAAGAGCATAGGGAAAGTGAGGCCACATTAGTAAATGTAGATTTGATGCTGTGACCGCTCTTTCTCTTATCAGGAGTCTGGTTAAAGATCAGCAGATTTGTAGTTTTCCCACCAATTTGAAAGATGGGGGAATTACACATCCCAGAATTGAAAGGAGGGAATGAACTAGTAGCCCTTCTGATGCATGTCCACAAAAAATATTAGCTCTGTAGAGTGTATGAACACTGGGCCTGTTATGTATTTTGTGGATATTTGGGGCTTTGCGGTATTTTCTTACCGCCAAAATACCTTTAGCAATAATCACTCTCTGTATTCATATTGGGTCACACATGACAATAATACATTGCATTATTTCAGAATTCAGACCTATTTAGATGTATGCGCAGTAGTTTGCGTGGTTGGTTGGTATAGTGGTTGGTTTATTTGTGGCCCCAATAACCAACATCCCTTGTTTTTTATCTAGATTGTTCTTGATCACTAGAGAGACCTCAGGCCTACATTTTAGGGATACCACATTTTCAGTGTTAGTGTTGTGTGCCACCATGGGCAATTGTGGTATTTTTGTGGTAATTTCCACTACCTCATATACGGTAGGGAACTATGTCCAGAGAGTCTCTCTTCCCGTTGACTCATGTACCTCTAACAGGCTATGCTACAAACAGTCACTCACAACTCTCCATACTGAATAGAATCATGCACACATCTGCTTTAAAATGACAATTGCACTGTTTAAAAATCTACCCACGTTTAAACCTTTCCCCATGCAAAATGAAAGAGAAAAATAATACACACTAGCTATCTGTTTTCAAATATGTTTGTATTATAGAAATTTCATTTAAACACAGTTTAACTTTTTTTACAGAAATAAATAAAATGGTACAACATTATTTGTGATAAAATGAACAGAGAGCTGCGAGAATATATCCAATTGGTAACATTAAATATGCTGATAAGAGACTGAGACTCCCTCTAATACACTGACTGAACAGCTTCGCGCACTTTCGCACAGCTCCCACTCGCTTCTGTAATTACCTTATCTGTTCAGCATGAGTTTTCTCCGGCTATTCTCTTTCTGAATTTGGCTCCCTTGAAGATCAACCCCAGTGAGAACAGGCATCTGCCGTTCTCAAACCGGGGTTATTGCCTGGAGCTCTCAGCTTTTGCAGCAGGAATGCCCCAGCCAGGAAAGAGATCCTTCTCCCAGCTCTGCAAGATGTCGACTCTCTTCCCCCTCTTCTCCAGCTTCCCCAGCAAAGTTCTAATCACAGCCTCTAGCATTATACTTGCTATGACGCTGCTCCAATCAGAATCAATCATGTCATCTCCTCCCTCACTACACAATGGCTCACTTCTACAGTGGCAATTGTAACAAACTGATTTCCTGCTCCTTCAAGCTCTTTGCTTCCTGTAGTTATGTGGACAGAGCAGCAGAGAAAAAAATGAATGTGCGTTTAAAAGTTCACTTTCAGAGTAGGCCTAATTCTGCAGTGGAGACACATTTTTATTAGTGGGTTATGTTAAATTAAGTTTTATTAGTCAGGTTAGTTGTTAATAAGGTTAGTTATTAATTTTCAAATGTGTCTCTTGCAACATAAGCATTTCAGGTGAAAAATAGTGTGCATTTTGAATGTGCAGATGTGTGCTTTTAACTGTAAAAATGGATTTGCATCTTATATGTAAAAATCGTTTTTGACTGAATAGCCTGTCTTTACTTATATGTCCATGTTACTCTGGCAACACATATAGCAATGCACCACACCCATGTAGTGGTGCTGCATAAAAATGCTACCTGTGCAGTAGTGCTGTACTCTGTGCTGTAACACACCAAATATCCTTACAGGCCTATCAATGTTTTGCGCTAGTATATAAACTGCCCCGCCCTCCCCAACTGTCCTCCATGTAGATTTACACATTGGCACTAGAGTTGTTGCTTCGCTTGATCCTTCACCTGCCTTCTGCATATGACACTGGACTCAAGCAAGTAGGACAGATTCTGCATTCAATTTGAAGTATCCAGAGCAATGGGGGTGAGATATTTCTCAGGTCTATCCTCAATTTGTGACAATGATAATGATGGGGCTATGGTGATGTGGTGGTCTAGGCCATATTTGTTGCCGATATATGTATTTTAACTTTGTAATTTTCATAAAGTTTTTGTGCCACTATCTTTAAGAAGGTACATGAACATGTATTGCAAGAATCAAGAAATCAACAACGCCCACTGAACGCTGTCCTGTTAGGATTACATGGTCAGTGGTGACTCTAATATCAGACCTTTATAATACATCAGGCAGATGGTAAACAAGCTATAGTGATTTGATCAATATGCAACCTTTCGGTGAGTGTGTGTTGACTATGACATTTTGACAAAAGAAACACAATGGGGGTCATTATGACCCTGGCGTTAAGGGTTTAATGGTGCCGTGAAAGGTGTCGGTACCGTTAAACCCTTAACGCCTGATTACGAGGTCCCTTTGCGGCTCCCAACCTTAACGGCTGGTCTCGACCATCCGTTAAAGTAGGGACCCGCAAAGGGACTTCCGAGGTAATTACGGTACCGCAATTTGCAGTACCGTAATTACTGCCTTCCCCAGACCCATTGAGCCCTATGGGGCAAACATGGGAATGGGAAAGGGCCAATGGTAAATGGGGAATTACCGCCCCGCCAACCATGGAATGGGGCGGTATTTCCCCATTTACCATTGGCGGACTCGTTACAATACTGGCAGCAACCATGGTGCTAATAGCGCCATTGGTTACCGCCAGTGTTGTAATGAGGGCCAATGACATGGGCTTTCAGACCTCACAAGTGACTTTTCTCCCTTTAATGGGATAAAGCGTTACCAAAACAAACTTTTATGACTGATCGCAGCAAGGGGTCATGATGCTGATGCCATGTGGATCCAAAATAATGCAGGTCGAGGCTGATTTTCAGAGCGATGACCTGTGACTGAGCAGCAAGCTCATTGCTCAAAATGTGCATTTTAACACTTCCACTAGTCAGACTTTCATTAAAGGAGATCAAGTGAGTCCCATGAAAGACCAAATCTGCAGCTGCCTTAGATTCCTGGAGGATCAGCTAAAAATGTGCAGAGACAAGTTTCAAAATGCTGACAATTTAGGACCTTTAAGAAAATATTTGTTAAGATTAGTTTACTCCACCTGCAATACCGCGATAACCATGATATACCGTCATTTGGCAAAAAGGTTATCATACTGCCATAAAACAAATACAGTGACACCCCTAAAGCAGGGATGAGGCATTTTATCATTTTATTCAAATCCCAGACTGCCACCCTAAACAAATGCTCTAAATCGTAGAAGTTCAGGTTTAAAGAGCCATTCAAAACTTTGGTGAGCCTATTATCCCATTGGATAATGTTACCAGCAAAGTTTGTTATGTTAGTGCATTTCTCTGTAGGTTTGCTTATTTTCTTTACCTTCCAAAATATGTGTTCCCTCACCTAAATTCATCAACTTGCCAATTACCAATTATGAGCAGCTAGGCATTCATGGACTATCAGTTTCATTTCCACCTATCACCATAAACCCAATGAAATAGGGCTGCACACCTGTGTGAGAATGTGCATGACCGGCACAAACGTATTCTTGTTGCTATGAGTACAAAAGCAGTGGTGTGTAGGGTATTTTGTGGAGATTTGGGGCCTGACGGTATTTTATTACCGCCGAAAAATAACTTAGCAATAATCACTCTTTGTATTCAGATTTGGCCATGTGCAACAATAATACAATGGACATGCATTATTTCAGCACCCAGACCTGCATAATTGGTATACGTGGTTGGTGGTATTTTGGTGAGCATAATTCCCTTGTTTTATTTGTGGCCCCAATGTCCAGAATCCCTTATCTTTGCTTAGATTTTTCGTGTGATCACTAGAGAGACCTCAGACCTGCATTCTAGGAATACCACATTTTCCAGTGATAGTGTTGGTGTGCCACCATGGGCGAACTCATTGACTTATTTACGACAGAGAGCTATATGTGGTAGTATTGTGGTAATTTCCACTACCTTATATACGGTAGGGAGCTATGTTCAGAGAGTCTCTCTTCCCGTTGGCTCATGTACCTCCAACAAGCTATGCTACAGTCACTCACAATTATTCATACTGATTCTGACATGCACACATCTGTCTTAAAATGACCATTGCACTGTTTAAAAATCTCCCCACTTCATCGGCATTGTAATGGTTAATATTAAATACACCACCCGTCTGTTTTCAAATATTTTTCTGTATTATAAAAGTTGCATTTAAACACGATCTCACTCTTTACAGAAATAAATAAAATGGTACAGTAAAAGCATTGTCTATGACACACTGCAAAGAGCGTGGCGGAGAACAGAACTCAAATTGCAACATTGGTATTTGATTAAGGCACGCACAGGAATCCTACACTGACTGCATATTACCGTACACACTCAGCTCCCACACTTCTCATTACCTTATCTTTTTAGTTGTTCTCTTTGGCTGTTCTCTTTGTGAATGTGGCTCCCTTGGATTAACTCCAGCAAAAAAGGAACGCTTGCCTTCTCAAACCGGGGTCATTGCCTGGAATTCTCAGCTTTTGCAGATAGGAATGCCTCAGCCAGTGGAAAGGTCCTTCTTTCAGCTCTCCCCAATCTCGACTGCAGCAGGACACAGGAATCTGCATTCAGTCAGGAGCCCCACAGCCAGCTTCCTCTCCCCAGTAGTGCAGAAAAATGTCCCCTCTCTTTTTCCCCGTTACTGCCCACTAAAACTTTCCTCTCAGCCCTCTGTATGACGTGTCCCAATGAAATCCATCATCTCTCATCCTCCTACTCTTCAACAATAGCTTCGCTTATACATTTGCAATTGTTGCAAATCTGACTTCCTTCTTCCTGCAGTTACTGTGCACAAAAACACGGAGAATCAGGCAGAGAAGAGAAGAAAAAAAATCTGCACACACATTTAAATGGTTTTCAGAGTATGCCTAATTCTGCAGTGGAGAACACATTTTATTAGTGAGTTATGTTAAATAAGGTTTTATTAGTCAGGTTAATGGTTAATAGGTTAGCTGTTAATTTTCAAATGTGTCTCTCGCACCATAGGCATTTCAGGTGAAAAATAGTGTGCATTTTTAAATGAGCACGTGTGCTTTTACAATGAGGAACTGGATTTGCATTTTATATTTAAAATCGTTTTTGACTGAATAGCCTGTCTTTCCTTGTTAATCTGGTGACCCATATAGCAATGCACCGCATCCTTGTGGTGGTGCTGCAAAAAAATTGCTACTTGTGCAGTAGTGCTGTACTCTGTGCTGTTTGCTACCTGTGTAGTAGTGCTGTACTCTGTGCTGTTTGCTACCTGTGCAGTAGTGCTGTACTCTGTGCTGTTTGCTACCTGTGCAGTAGTGCTGTACTCTGTACTGTAACACGCCAAATATCCTTACAGGTGTCAGGATCCACATGTAACATACATACAGCCAATATGGAGACAATGCACCCTGTATCAAAAAACGCATTGAACAGGACACAATTGACAAGTGAGACAAAGTGATTGGCACGCCCATATGGCCAAAGTCACAGATGCAGGAAGTAACGTAGCCATTCCAAAACAAAACAAACAGTAGGTCATGACCATAAGCAGCATGGCACTGCACCATTCACAAACACAGGCTCAGCAACAGCAAAGAACAGTGTACATGTCGTGCACCAAATACAACACATCCCACTAGACCAGTGGTCTTCAAAAGGTTTTGGCTTGGGCCACCCCTGAGCAAAAACTGGACAGGCCAGGACCCCAAAAAAATGCTAAATGGACACTATGTACAAATGGCTATGAACTATTGTGCCCCGTCACCACACCCTACTCCCAGTATACTCCCTGGGCTCCCCCACCTGCTCCCATCACAGTTTCTGGGCTCCCTCGTCCCACTCCTACCCAGTTCTTGGGCTCTCCCAACTCCATTTCTACCGCACATCCTGCTCCCACCACAGTTCCTGGGTGTCTTCCACCCCGTTCCCAACACAATCCGAGTGCCAGTGGCGGCTGGTGAAGTTTTTAAGAGGAGGGTCATAAATATTTGCCAAAAAAAGGCCATCGCGATGGAGTGCAGTGAGGTTGCACAAACCAATCAAAGAGGGTACGGGGGGTTATCCCCCTGTGAATTATTTTAAAATAATGGGTTAAAATGCTACATTTTAGAGCATAGTTTTACAAAAATATGGGTAAAAAGCCAAAGAGTTTGCGAGGGGCAGGCATGATATTCTTTACTCGACATCTATGATAGATGTCCAGTAAAAAGATACCATCCCTGTCCCCTGAGGCCCACAGTGCCTAACACAATCAACATGATTATGTGTGTATGCAAAGCGCTGGGGGCCCAGGGGGAAAGCATGGTATTTTTGACTACACATATATGATAGATATCCAGTAAAAAAATATCATCCCTGTCTGCTGGGCTCCACATCGCCTCAGAAGGACAGATTATTTTGTCAGGTGGATAGGGGGATTGTGCAACAAAGGCATTTTTCGTCCTCTTCCCCCCCACCTCGACAAAATCAGCTCAACAGACCAAAACAAACACACACAAACAGCAATCACTCATAACACGAGCATACATGCATCCATACATATATTTAAATAAAATATAAATCATCGTAAACATACCTTCTGCAGGGGCCTGTGTGTGGGTGCTGAAACGCCCAGCTCCAGCCTGCTCTGTCTATATGTGCGAGGAGGCGCATGACCTCCCACTCACACATACAGACATTTCCAATGAGCTATGCAAGGCTTGCGAGGCAAAATGCCACCAGCCTTGCATGGCTCAGTGAGCATGTGCGGCTGGTGAACTGAACTAAACTGTCAAAGGGATGCAGTGTCTCCTTTTGATAGTTTAGCCAACCCAGGAGCAGTCCCTCAGCTGGAAAAAGCAGCTAAGGGAGTGCTAAGTGTTTCACTGTTAATGGTGTTAACACAGTGTTAAAACAGTGTTAATGGGTGAGGAGGACACTGCGTGGATGCCCCATTGCCCATTATGGATGAACTGCCAGCCTCAGACTGGTTTATATGGCAATAGGGCAATGCCTGTACCAAAAATACAAAACGCTAGTGTGAGCCAGTCAAAATGGGCCACTTTTTTGGCAAATGTGGGCCAGTTTGATGAGCTACTTCACTATGCAGCTAGTCGTTTTGACCATTGTTGCTGAATAAATATTCTTTAAATATCACAATTTGCTTACATTTTAACAAAAACCTCCCCCTTGGGTACTATTCAAACAGTCTGTGACTAAAGGAATGAATATCGATTTGCAACTGTGGGCCACTTTTTCATTGGTGCCTGAGGCAGTTGGATGCTCCAATCTGACCAGGTGAGCTGCCCCTGCCCATTTCCTCCTATCTAAAAAATAAAAACAATAAAAAAAAATTTTTTATTTGTTAATTGTTTTTACATTTCATGCTGTGCTCTCGGCTACCCCCTCCCCTCCGGGATTCATCCATGACCACCTGTGGGGCGCGCCCCACAGTTTGAAGACCTCTGCACTAGAGTAACTCTCTGATGACTGTCACATGAACAACAACTGTACTTTATGTAGACACCAAACCATACACATCAGAGCACAAGTAGTAAGCCATTCTACTGTTTTGCAGCCAATTAACCCATGCAAGGAAAGCCCTGCAACCACAATGCGTGTTACACAACTATAAAAGCATTAATTGGCCAACCCATTCCCTGACTGCAACAATGCACACAATACTCAGTGACATCAAAGTAGTCATGTTGAATATGAACAACAAAAGAGCAACTAAAGTGCGCTGCAAGAGAAATGCACATCTTCTCTGTTTCCTGTGCATGCATACGACTGCAAGTATCCCCTCAATCCCATCATCCATCATATCATGACGAATGGATCTGCAGAAAAAGACAAATCAATGTGATCGCAGTAAACACAATCATGCACCCAAACATACTGCAATATGTGCCCCCCTGAGTGACATGCCGAAAATGCGAACAACAACTCACATGCCGACCATCAACCAGATATGCACACTGCATGCAAATCCCACACAAAAAACACACACACTTACAAAACCCATCCACAACCCACACACTTCCTGAACCCCTGAGTGCCCTGCAGTGAATGGCAATGTCACACCTACCCCATTGTCAAGCTGATGGCACATAATCAAAATACGCATCTGACAATGATTGGATCCACAAAAAGTACATCACTGAAACTAATACAAGGTTGGGTCACACTGGCATGATTTCCTATGGCATAACATGGCATGTCATCATCTGCGTAGCACTGGGACAGTGCAGTGGACACTGGCAGGAGAGCCAATGATGCAAAGCCCAAGAACGTCTGAACCCAAATAATCACCAATTGCACTGAAGACAGGATTTTGCGGAAGGCAGCACTTCGCACGGGCAGATGTCAGACCTGAAGGCTGGGCACCGAGGTAACTGACATGAATCACACAAGTAAAGATGACAAAGCAATGAGAAACAGAGACAAAAGACAAATGCACACAAAATGGAGCAGGCAACTGGAAAGTGCAAGGTAATGCAGACTTCACTGCAACTCGATTGCACCAGGTCAAATGTGCATTGAATCAAAGTTAGCATTGATATGCACCCAGCAGCTGTCAACATGCTGCTGTAATCCTCATAGTGCAACCCTGCTCAATGTAGTGTGCCTGGTGTCTGTTGACAACATAACATCCCAAACATGTGCAACAAATGTGTCATGTGTGTGGATTATTCTTTTTTCTGCACAACAAAAATGTTGAACCCTGACCAAGAAAGGCTAAATAGTGTCTTCCATGAACATGAATCAATATGTGTGAATCATTGCATGGGATGCCATGTGTCAGGCAAAACACATGTGAAAAATGCAAGGAAACACACACCACCACAACCATCAACACGTGTCACAGCCCACAAACAGCTGGCCCTGCCACCCTCCTGACAACTCAACAAGAAAGGCCCTACAGAGATAGATCACCCACAACTACGATCCCGCAAACTGTGGCACCATGATACGAGTGTGAAAACAGCATGCACAGACACAAGAGCATAAAAACACCATGTGACACATGCACCCACGAACTTGGACCTGTGCCCCACAAAATTGTTGAAACAAAGGTGAATGCACAAAGTGCCAGACTCCCTGTTAAACAGCACACTACAAGTGACACCTTGAGTGCCCTTCACCTACCTGCACAGGGTACCAACCAGGCCTGCATACGCTGCATCCCACCGGGAAACACATCCTCAAATTGTAAAGACATGCATTGCAACAACTTAATGACAGTGGACATCCATGACAACATTTAAGGAATCAGAAAACAGGCATAGATAAACCAGTGCAGAAGGACCACAGGACACAGAGTGAGAATTGCCTGGATGTGGAGAGTAGCACAACATAGTGAGAGAGACAGAGAGAGAGAGAGAGAGAGAGAGAGAAATAGAGAGAGAGAGAGAGAGAGAGAGAGGGGGGGGGGGAGGGACAAGTGAAAACCATTGCAAGGAGTACACTGTGTGGAGTGGAGACGGGGATGGACATGCCAAACATCACTGTGGGTGAGGGCACATAGAGGTTGACCTCGGCAGGACGATAGTGATATGGATACATCCAGAAGTACCATCATGGCATGAGTTCGCGGAAGGCATATAGAAGGAAGATATCCACATGAAGGACCCAAAGTTGTGGGTGGGGAAGGGCAGATCGACCCTACACAATAGACACTTGTGTAGGGTCAATCAGTAGCCCAATCTCTCACAAACCATGGCAAAAACCCACCATGGCATACATTACACAACAAGACAAATGTACCGCACTTCCGCACAACTAAGGCACTGAAAGCATATAACCGTACCCTACATATACCAACATATACCCCTGTTGGACAACACAGGAAATGGACATGCAACTGTACATTTACCCCCCAACACACCACACACCCTGAGTGAGACTACCCCAGTAAGTGTGCATGGATTCCAGGACTCACTTGAACCTGACACAGGGACAGCAGATAAATCCAAGCGGTGGAAGGAGAGGACATCAGACATGCATGCAACTACATTGTGTAGATGCAGTGTACACTCACAAACAGTGGCATTGAACATGAAGTAGATATTAAAACCATAAAACATGTAACACACGCCATTGATGATAACCAACAGTACAAAAGCATGTTCACAAAGTCAACATACTTGGTAAGACAGTCAGTCAAGGGTTCATATCAGTATATCTCTCAAAACCAACATGCATCAAGTGTGACAAACATGTCCTGTGGGGTCAATGCACACAAATATCCACAATGGAGTCACCAGAGCCCATGCCATGAAGTGCTGCAGTGTATGTTGTGCATACATGCCTATTAATGTGAATGGGACATGTTGACCAGTGGCCTGGCTGGCCGGGACATGTAAGCGGAGAAGGAAGAGGAATTTGAATTGGCAACAGTCAAAGAGTAGTTTGCACAGGGAGAACACCTGCAGGGCACGGTATGCAGCATAGGGACTGGGGGAGTAGAAGGGTGGCAGTAAGGAGACATCACCCCGGTCAGTGCACAAAGTGTTGGAGAACAGAAACCCCCAGAGTGCAGAAGCACCAATAATGCATGTGGCCAAGCAGTACATGCATCCACACTGAACGAAACACTGACAATGAGGAATGTGACAATAGTGCTGAACAATCACTTAGAAACATGCTGTCAACATCATGAGTGCATGCACAAAACAATGCATTGGTATAGAAGTGCTAATGCACATACACACACATCAACACAGTCATTCACTGTGACAAAAGGTGAACACCGCCAGCTGCTCAAGATGTGTACATGCAGAAACCATGGACAACAATTACACAGGCAGAACATTCAAGACAGTGACTGAGCCAGCATGATGTGATTCCTGCATCTAAATGCATGAAAGGAGGTCCAGTGCCTGGCAGGGGGAATGGGGAGGGACTTGGGACATCACAATGGGGCAGGGTGTCTGAGTGAATAAGTCATGGCCTTCAGAGAGCAACTGCACAACTCAAGTGAAATGGTAAAAATCAAAAAGAAAATAGAAAAAGATTCCATCTTGGAAAGAGATGAACAAAACCACATGCCAACAACTAGGCCAGGTGTCTTGAAATGAAAGATAGAAGCGTTAATGGCAAAGCAAGGGACACAAAAAAATAGGCCATGGCCATAAAAAATAAAAATATAAGAAACATTTTCCATCATGGACAGGGGTAGGGGTAGGGGTCCAACATGGAAGGGGGAGGGGCAGGGTGTATGTCAATTTGACTATGAAAAAAACAACTCTATGGGCCCGTGGACCTCACGGCAACAGTAGACCAGGAGAAATGTCTGTGCTGGGACCCCCATCCTGCGGTTGATCTGCAGATGGCCGTGATGCTGGAGGCAGACCATGCAGTGCTAAGGACTGATCTTCAGATGTGCTGGCCATGTGTGACACTGATGAATGCACCAGCACAGTTAGGTTGTTGATGTCTGTCTGAAGGCAACCATCTCATCGTGTATCAGTCTCCTGTGGCTGTTTGTTCTGCATGGAGTGCAATCCTCTGGGCCTCTACCTCAAATGCCATTGGCCATTCGGTTTTAACACTCCTAATATAGGGGTTTTCAATGTGATATGAATAGGCCTAATGATTCCTCTAAGTTCTACATTTTTTATTATTTCAGCTAGTGATTTCAAACATGCCACGGGTAACCTATATTGTCACACAAATACTGGCTTCCTTGCATGTCCTTATGGTAGTGTGGCAACATGCAAATCTGTTAACCCAAAATCATATGCATCTTTGGCAAAAACCTGTTTGAATTCCATAAATATTTTTCTCAATTGGTCTTTTTCTTCTTTGCTTGTGTAATCTGCAGCTTGAATTTGCTCCTCTACCATCTTAGAAAACTCTGGGAAGTCCTCCAACGGAGGAACATCTGTACTTTCTTCTAATTGTGTGTCAGTATCTCTTTGGAGGGTCGCTACATCAAATATTTTGGAACACTGACCTCCATTTCAATATGCTGCATTTCTCTTTTAGAATCACTTAATTCGAATAGAATACAATCATCTTGATGACAGCACACTATTTAATTTGGCTCATAAGTGTACACAGACTGAACTTTAAAGATTCCTTTAGGCTTAGAATCCAAGGATTCTGACAATTCACTCTGTGCAGTCACATAGCTTTCAGGAATGTTACCAGTCACTATGTTACTAAAATCGGCAGTGTAGTAATACTTCTGTATTGCCATTCCGATTGCTGAATTCTCTTAGAAATGAATATCTTGACACCCTTTATTGTTCACCAGGATTTGAATGGGTCCATTCCCAATCTATCAGTGGTGAATATTTGCATTCTAACCCTTGTTTCCCCATGGATTCATTTAGGCATACAAATGCATAAGAACCTTTTAGTTGTTGCCCCTTTCTGTATTTTAACGCTACTGCACATTGTCTGGTGAATGCGAGAATGGTAACATCCCTTTTCAACTGCAGTTCAACTGCATATGGTATCATTTGGGCACAATGGTAAGATTGTCTCTTATCTTCAAATTCAGGTGTGGCTCCAGCCACCCAGGACCAAATATTTTGAATCAGAAGGTCTAATAAAATACGCATCTTGCGCATGATGTCCTTTCCCAAATAAAATCTATTTTGGGTTCCGCTAACAATCCACACATTGTGATGCATACTCTTAAGACCAATTGTAATCTTTAACATGCATCGCCTACAATTCTTTGCCCCAACTCGGGATAATCTAGGACAGAAAAGTGTTGATTCTTTATTCAGAACTTTGGGATCTCCTCCCTGTCAATTATTTGCTGAAGTACCTTTCATTAATGCAACTTCTTTCATGTTCAAGTGCTAAAGTGGCTTCAATTGTTTCAGGATGCCCATTCACATGGTTAGGGATCCATGGTTGCCCATCTCCCATGTGTATTTCTGAAAGGGTTTTCTTTAATTATCTCTGGAGTTAAGAGATATTTAGAGAAAAATACAATGTGTTTTCATCTATTTCTGTTTGCCATTTTTTCTTGGGGTCCACATAAATCTCCCAAGACTGCCTCTCTTTTTCTACTTGCATTTCATCCTCACACATGAGCATGACAGTGACCCTGGGCACACAGCCATTCTGAAGATATACCTCCACTGCATTTTCTGATTTGGCAACGGTATGACATTCTTTCACATTAATGCTTTGTATCATTATTTTCTTAAGTCTCAATGGTTTTTTAGCTAAGGACCACAATACTCCATTTACCCCATCAATGAGGGGTGGAAACCTCTTCAGGCAATTTGTTTGTGAAAAAGGTAAGAGAAAGGTGTTTCATTAATGGACATAATCAATACTTCCTGTCTTATCCGATGCTTCCCTATCTTTATGTGAACCTCAGTGACACCTTCAATAGATATTTCTTCCCCATTGAAGTTTTGCACATGACCTACGTTTTGCCTCACCTTTATGTGATTTTGTAGGTATCTCCCTTCTTTGATATTTTTCACTAGTTATTTTGACATTATCGTTGTTTGGGCACCTGTATTAATCATTGCAAATGCATTACATTTTTCTTCAATACTAATAGGAGAACAGTACCTATCTTCAACCTTATCTAGCACACATAAAAAGTGTGAATATTTGCTGATTTCAGGACTTACTTTACTTAGCTCTTTTTTACTCCATGCATTGGAACTCCCTTTCACCCCACATTAGAGCAGAAATATCCCACTTATTTTTCAGCAAACTATCAAAACTCTTCTATTTGCATGAACATGCCAGCTGTTTAGCTATCGTATATAACATGCCATGTAAAACACCTTATGTCAATACCTTATTGTAAGTAATGCTTTTACATGTAAACTATATGTACGCTCCATTTAACTACGCCACCTTCTTGTGACAGCACCTCAATGGCTTTGGGCTGTTTGAGCAATTTATACATGTCTATTCTCCTGGGCAAAACCATTTGGAGTGTAGCCGCAGACTGCCCCTCTGACATTATTATTATTTTTTTAATTTATTTGCATTTATAAAGCGCACATCTTCCCTGTGGCATCATGGTGCTGTTGCAGCTTATTCAAAACAGGCATATTGCAAAACATTGAACAATGTAAAGGTAAAGTGAAAGGCAAAAAGAGCTGTCAGTATGGTTACAGTTGAGCAGCATATATATACATATTGGTTAGTTAGCGGACTTGCGACCACCAGTTTTCAAATACCAATTTCTTATTGTACTTTTCTCATTGTCTGGATTCTCTACACAGCAACCTTTTGACTGGATATTTTCACAAGTGTCACGTGCCAGTCTGTCAACTTCTGGCGCATGACACTTGTCTGTGTTTTGCATGGAGACTTTCATTTCTGCCCCTTGAAATATCTGTGGTTTAAAATACTCACCAAGTGACTGACTTGCACCCTCCTTTTGAACTACTGTTTTCTCTGTATGGGTATCAACCGTTTTCTAACTATTAAGTGAGGATAATCTACCTGTTGACCCTAACTCTTCGTCTTGCGTTTTATTTTCACATTGGGTGCTCATTTGAATCTGTTTCTCTGTTTTTTGGGTTTTTCTTGTTCATTTTCCCCTATTTGTTCTTCATTTTGACTCACCTCAATAATCTGGTTAAACTCTTAATTGAACCACACTCCATTTTTGTGTGTGTTGAAATTCTCTGTCCCACTTTCATTTGTTTGTTTTCTTATTTTTCTATATTTTAAATCAGTAAGCAATTCAGAACCGTTATTCAAATGTGATTCACAGACATCTATGTTTTCATCAGTGCAGAGATTAGTCACTTGTCACTTATTGTCAGAAAGCACAAGATCACTCCTAAGACATTCTGTACCTTCACTTGGCTGTTGCTTTAGAACTCACATAACTTACAAATTTGTTCAGACACCATTTTGACTTGTGCCTCTAAGCATTCAAACCTGTCCATGTCTCGGAATTTTTCTCTTTGTGGCCTGTGCCGGTAATTATTAAATTCACCCTGATTAGGACTATTCTGGTATCTCTGAGGAGATTGATTTCTATTTGTTTTATCTCTGAATTCTTTTCACACAGGAGGTGGAGAATGCGGAGTGACCATCCTTTGATCATGGTCGATTGCTGGTGGCGATTTGTTATATTGGCGAGGGACATAGTTCATATTTTGTCTTTCATTTGATGGGGATTGTCCCCTATGTCCCCCATGCTGTTTTCCATTTTCAATTAATCAATATCTTGGTCATTCCTGGTGGTCATATACCATTGTCTTAGAGTCAAATCTACTCTGAGCCCCTAATATCTGATATGGGCCATTGTATATTTGATTTTGATTGTTTTTTAGACCTGAGACATCATGGCAAAATCCCACTCTGGGAGAATTATACAAATATCTAGGGTTAATGTAAGAATCCCTATTGCTGGGATCAATGGATTGGACGATAGGCGTTTGGGGTGATGTTGTTTTTTGCCCTAATCTGGCCTGATTCAAGTGGCATCTTTACAGATGTTACCTCCATAATCGCTGGCACAGGTTCTTTTGGCTTTGGTTTTGTCTCCTTATTCTTAGGTCCTTGCTTTCTGACAAATATCCCTTCATACAGTTTGGTCCCCTGTTCTATTATCCATTCTAGTGGCTTTTCCCTGTCAAATTCACAAATTAACTGGGATACAATTTCTTTTTGGAGTCCATAAAAGTATGCAGTCTTAAATTCTACAGAGTTAGGGTTAAAGCATGAACATTTTCTTTTCAAATTTTGAAGATATTGGCTAGGAGACATATCTGGCTCCGCTGTCATATTATGAGCTGCTTTCTTGGCATCCTGTATAGAATGATAAGGTGCGAATTGATGTCAAACCTCTTTCTCAAAGTACGGCCATGACAAATGTTCCTGTTCATTGAAATGCCGAATGACACTAGCAGCTGCTGAATCTAGTGTTAAGTGAAACTACTGTCTATATTGTTCCCTAGGTATCTGGAGGGCTTTAAATATATTGTGAATGTTTCTAAATGGTCTTCCATGCAACAATCACCTCCCTTTTTGAATGGTTTAATGTAAGGTCTTGATAGATTTCATAATTTTGATAGAACTACATAGTGCATTCTGGTGTGTGTCATTCTGTCGTTCATTTCTGTTCTCTTGTGGGATGGAATAATTGTGAATATTTGCAGGTGATTCATACCCCACCATTGGGCTATTGCGAGGTCTGGCCACAGGAACAGCTGTTGGCACATTGTTTCCTAAGGCAGAGCTGTGATTGATTTCAATTCCATTGAATGTAGTGCCTTGTCACGATTCCTGAGATTTGAGACTGTTCTAAGTTCTTGCACTGTCCATGAAGCTGTTCTGCCTCATGGCAGAGATCAGAATTCTCATCCATAACCTTATTGATTGTTTCTTGCAATTCACTGATTTTGTGCCAGACACTGTTTAAACGCTTTGTCCTTTTTGTCATGTTCTACCAGTAATGTGAATATATCCTGTTTCATAGCATGGAACTCTCTGTCTTTGTCCATGTTATGTTCTCTAAGGGTTTGAATACCCGAAATAGCAACATCTTTGTCTTGTCTTATTTCTTCTAAAATCGCTTTTAAGTGTGTTAATTCTTGCTCGCTTTCATTGAATTGTTTCTCTTTCTGAGACAATTGAGTAGCCATATTACTGCATTTAGTTTGCAATTCCTTATCTAGCGCCCTCTGTTTTAATTCTGCTTTTAACTGCTGCACTGGATCACATTCATTGTCCAAACTGCATTGTAACTTGTTAATAACTTCAGTGTTATTTCCCTGCATCCTTAGGGACCCATGAAGCAAAAAACACAACTTTGCACACAATGTGATGTGATAATGCAGTTTTTCTCCTCCTTGTGCTCTGATGCTCGGAATAGCCTCATGAGGCACACCTGCACAATGCTTCCTTCATCAATTTCTTTTTTCAAATGCCTCCTTTTCTACCTGTGTGGTAATTCTGTTTTTCCATATTGTCACTTTTTCTGAAGACCAAACTGCATGGGCATAAAGCTTTGCCTCAAGATAGTTTGCCAGTTCAGGAAACTCAGCCTGGATTTGGGACATGGTGACACTATTGTGTGAGTCAAATGAGCACACAGTTCTGCACCACTTCACAGCACTAATGCAATGAATGAGTGCACAATACGGTTATGCTTTAAAATGCAATGCCACGACCAGTAACTGTTTTAAATTGTCCCAATGGCCAATGCACCAAATATGTTGGATTTATTTTGGGGTTATACCTTTTGCTTCGTGGTATTTTCCTTATTATGGTGGTATGTGTGGTAATTTGTTTGGATATTTTTATGGTGTTGAGACTTTTTTCAGAATATTGCCTAATAATTGTTTTTACCAGGATCACTAACCACGAGATACTGGACTTGATAAACTCTGGGTAAATAGCTTATGCCCCCTACTTGTTGTATTTTATGTACACCACCACACTATGCTCTTGTGGCTGAGATTCAACACTTGTAAAGCAGGCAATTGAAATATTGCACATTCATTCAGACTCTCTAGCTAGACAATTCACAGCAGTTACTACCCTTTTAAACATTTGTTATTGCTCACCCACCCCTTTGTGCAGACCGAATAAAATGACTGACTGCAGCATAAATGCACGTAGACTACCAGTTGTTTTAAAATGTATTGCTTTATTGTAACATATAAATATGCAATCTACACAGAGTAGCAGCTAGGTCCCAATATGTTTCACAGTGCAAATATGTTACAATAATTTTCCGTAATTAGCTGTGCCCATTCTTACCAACTGTCCTTGGAGGCGTGGAATTTGGCAAAAGAAATACACTTTGAAAACAAGAAAATAAAGTAAACATGCATATTTTAAAATAGACATTACCAAAAATGAAATGACCAAACTAGCTGACCTCATTCAAGACAGCAACTCCTCACTTAAACTGATATTTATTCAGATCTGTTGGTGATGTTTTCTGTTTCCGTTTTGATGGAAATCCTCATCAAACTTTTCACCTTTCTTCCCCAGGGTCACTCATACAAGGAACTTGCACACCAGACGGCCTGCCAGCAGTGATGTCTGTGTCAAGCCAGCTCCCTGTCACCTTGTATGCCAGCACCTGAAGATATCTGACCAGCTACTCCCTTGCAAACCCTTTTTTATTACTTCTTCCTGCCACTCAAAGGAGATACCTCTCCTTGCATAGATCATATCACAGAAAATGCCACGTGATTTCATTGCTGGACTCATACTCTTGAGTCCATAAATGTGTTTCAGCCCCTGATCCCCTATTGCAGTGCAAACCCACGCTAACATGTGTATGCTAAAACGACGAGCTGCATGTGCATGCTAAAACTCTGAATTCCTGCTCCTACACTACTCTTACAGTGGGAGCAACCCTTCAGTTATGCTGTCCAATGCTTTCCTTGACATTACAGCTGCCTGTGCACCTGTATCCACCATTGCAAGTACGTTGCAATGCTCTTCAATTGTATTGAGTACATAATACTTGTCTTCACATTCTTCCAATATGCATAGGAAGTTTGAATTGTCGCCAATGTTAGGGTTTATTTTCATTAGGCTTGCTGGCTTCTTGCTAAGCAAAGGGGTATATGAAATGACATTCTACCCCCTTTGTTGCCCATCTCTTTTTCAATTTCTCTGTTTATTTGCCTGTCCTTAGAATCACTTTGGAGCTATGCCACAGATTGTCCGCCTTGGATGGCGAGGCCACCTGTGTTTACACCCCATTCCTTTTTTGATTTGTCCCCATTATTTTGATTTCTTTAACTTACCTCCACACTCCAACTGTTTTGTGTATTTTTATCATTGTGTGGCAGAATATGAGCATGTTGTGTTCAAAACTTAACTGGCTCTTGTATCATACCTCTGCCTTTTGGAACATCTTTGGCTCCAAAAACTCCTGAGGGGACGCATCTACACATGTCCTTTGGTAAATGTTAATTTCTGTGGAGATATGATCACTATTAGAATTGTCAGGTAACGAAACCATATATTTAGTTTTTCTGTTTTTATTTATTATTTTATTCATTCTGGTATAATTTGCATATAGTGCACCGTTAATCCCATAATGGTCCACCTGGTCACTGGGTATCATTTGTTCAAAAGTATGTGCCTCATCATCTTCATGTTGCATGTTCATTTTAGATTGTCTTTTTACTTATTGTTCTTTGGGTGCATTTCTCTTGTCTTCTTTCTTGTTTTCACACACCCAAATAGTTTGGTTTAATTCTATGTTAAACAGAGGGGGGGTCTGGGAAACTCTCTACCAGCACGAACACAGCCCATTGACTTGTTCTTGGGTGGATGGCCCCTGGGAGAGTCTCAACCAAGTCTTTAGCTCACTGTTCTTTTCACAGAGAAGAAATTTCCCCGCATCAGTCTTTGTCCTGCACAGGGGCAGTCCAGCACCGAAATGCTAGCCAATTCTCCTCTGAACAAGAGTACCACAGCAACCCCATACACATGTTTCAGCCTAGTTGGGCATCATCAGTGAGGTGAAGCTGTGCCTCTCTAAGAGCAGTGAGCATGGGGTCCACGTCTGGATTCCCCTGGTAACTAAGGGTGAGACCCAAAGTTACTTGGTATGCAAAACAGAGGGGGGGTCTGGGAAACTCTTTACCAGCACAAACAAAGCCCATTGACTTGTTCTTGGGTGGATGGCTCCTGGGAGCGTCTCAACCAAGTCTTTAGCTCACTGTTCTTTTCACAGAGAAGACATTTCCCAGCATATCAGTCTTTGTCCTGCCCAGTGGCAGTCCAGCACCGAAATGCTAGGCAATTCTCCTCTGAACAATTCTAAGTTAAACCACACTCCTTACTTGTGTGTGTTTTTATTTCCCATGTTACCATCATCTGGTTGTTTTCTTAATTTCAAGTTACTCAGCAATCCATTTTGTTCAGTCAATAGTGGGTCATTTGTACCTTCAGTATGGGAATCCTGGCGGATTAGTCATTTGCTACTTCCATGTGCAATGTCACTCTTGGATGCTGTTTTTGCTCTGTACATAGCCTTCCTATCTGCTGAGCTAACATTTTTACTTGTGCCTTTAAGCACTGGAATCTATGCAGCTCCCTAAACTCATCCCTCTATGCTCTAGGCCAGTACTATTTGGATTCATATTGATCAGGCCTATTTTGGTTTCTTTCAGGAGACTGATTCCTGTTTGTGTTTCCCCAACCTCCGGGGACAGAAGAGGGGGAGAGTGTGGGGTGACCATCCTCTGCCCATGGTTTACCTTCGGGGAGGCTTGAACATGAGAGCGAGTACTACAGGTTATATTTTCTCTCAAATTTGATTGATACTGTTCCCTTTGCAGATTTCCATTTTAAATAAACCTATCCACATATTGTGATACTGTCTGATTTCCATATACCATTGTACCAGGGTTAAATCTACTCTGGGACCCTAATGCCTGGTAGGGCCCATTATACATTTGACTTTGGGTGTTATTATTTATTTATTTGTTTCTTGAGCATTTATTTGTCTCGGGATGATATCTCAGCGGCAACGTGCTCGCCTTGGAAGAAAGACGACACACAGCAACACAGGTTCGATTCCCGGGTCAGTGCTTAGAAACCTCTGGATATTAATGTTATAAAATAACCCATCATCATCATATATGGCACACTGTACATCAAAAAGTATTTCTGGGTGCCACAAGGTAGTAAAGCGGGGCGGGGCAGGTGATATAAAAAAAAAATAACGGTCCTCCTAGGCCGTGTGACATTTGGATTGTGCAAGTGCAGGGGGATAGAGGAGTGGTGGGGGTGTGCAAGGGCATATGATACATGGCAGAGAGGGGGGTAGGTATGGGCCAGGGGCCAGGCAAGTGCTCATGGAAGGGGCCAAGAACTAGGCAGTGCTAAGAAGTGTAGGCTGGGGGATCAAGTATCAGGAATAACAGGGGAGTACCACTATCTACGTGCGTGAGGGGGGTAGACCAGACTCAGGGGGGATGCCTCACCCACCACGCTGGTTATTAGGGAGGAGCCCGGAAGGCAGTGCTGATTGAGGGGTGCTGGTCTAGTCTGGTCAGGGGGGCCTGGTCCTCTGTGTGGTTCATAAACGGATCAGGCCAACAGTCACGGTGGCTGTAGGGGGCAATTAGCAAGGGAGGAGAATGGGGAAGGAGGTAGAGAAGAGGAGAGTCTTGAGAAGCTTCTGGAACGTAAGGAGATCTGGCTCAAATCTGAGAGGGTCAGGGAGGCCATTCCAGGGGGAGGCACCTGCTGAAGAGATAGATCTACCTCCACTCGCTGCTTGGAAACATTTCTGATATGTAGAGAGTTGGAGCTAGAGGCCCCAGAAGCCTTGTGGATGATGCAAGGGGTCTTGAATTTGATACTTGCAGTCACTGGGAGTCAATGGAGAGATTTAAGAGCTGGAGAGATGTGTCCGCTGGGCATGAGGCCAGTGATAAGTCTTGCAGTCCTGTTCTAGATTAGTTGAAGGGGGCGAAGAGTGTAAAGAGGTAGATTGGGGAAGAGGCTATTGCAGTAGTCTAGTCTGAAGAGAACCAGAGCTCTGGAGTCATTGAGTTTTTGGGGGAAAGTAAGGACAGGGAGACTGCCTCGGAAGCGCTGAAGCTGAAAGTGGGCCTTCTTGGCATGGTCTGTGATGTGAGGGGAAAAGGAGAGAGAAGAGTCAACAATGACACCAGGTTTTTTTGCCTCACTAGATGGTGAGGAGGGGAGATATAAGGAGGGTGGCCAGAGAGTGGGAGGGAAGCAGCGGGCAGGGTTCCCTGCTCCAATGAGAAGGATCTCAATCTTACTGCATTAAGACAGAGAACATTAGTTGTGCACCATGCCTGGATATCAGCCAGACAGTCAGGAATGAGAGAGGAGGAAGAGGGGATAGAGGAGGGGAGTTTAAAGGAGAACAGTGTGTCATCAGCATAACACTGAAAATGAGGAGAAAAGGAGCAAATCAGGTGAGCCAGAGGGGCAAGGTAGATGTTGAAGAGCCACGGCAATAGCATACAGCCCTAAGGGACACTATAGGTAGAAAGTGAGGTAGAGGAGAGGAAGGGGCACAATTGCACCTGGAAAGGTCGATTAGAAAGGAAGGAGGTTAGCCAATCCAGTGCAAGGTCTGTAATGTCAAGGGTGTCATGGAGCCATTTTAAGACGGTGACATGATTGACACGGTCAAAGGTCTAAGAGAGATCAAGGAGGATGAGAACAGGAGGAAAGTTGGAATCAAGGTTTGGAACAGGTCTTCATGGGTGTTCAGGAGAGCAGTTCCCGTGCCACTGGATGCTCTGAAGCCAGACTGGTGGTCATGGAGACAGCCAACTAATTCAGTGTGGTGGGTCAATTGGGAGATGACCAAATTCGCCAAGAGTTTGCACAGGAAGGGGGTAGTAGAAAAAGGTTGGTAGTTAGCTGGGCAGTAGGGGTCTGCAGACAGCTTTTCTAGGAGCGGGTGCACCAGAGAGTGCTTGTGGGAAAGTGGGAAAGAGTCTGTTGCAAAGGAATGGTTACAGAAATTGCCCATGTCAGGAGTGAGAGTATCCTTGATAGGTCTGGAGGAGCAGGGGAGCACCTGTCTGGAGGAGACTTTCATAGAGTGGGCAGCTTTAGAGACCTCATCTGGTTGTATGGGGGAGAACTAGGAGAGTACTTGGGAGGGAGAGAGCAGTGCCAAGGGAGGCCTGAAAGCAGGAGGGTTACGAAGGGGGTAGAGGAGAGTGAGGAGATAATGTATTGGGTTTTGGTTGTGAAACGGGAGGCCAGTGCAGTACAGAGGGCCTGGGATGTAGGAGGGGAGGTGGAGACTGCAGAAGAATTGGCAATTTCCTTACAGATTTTGAAGAGTTAAGCCCTATTGTTGGCGACCCCAGAGATGGGAGCTTAGATTTGGGCCCTTTTCTTGAAGCGGGTGGAGAGACAAGATTGCCTTTGGAGCAGGCAATAGGCCAGTTTGTCAGAGGATGTATTTGAAGCTTGCCACTTCCATTCAGCAGCTCTGCACTTTCGTTTCAGAGAGGCTAGGTCAGGATCGTACTAGCTATTGCGTTTGGAGGCAGGCTTCATACAGATCCTCATGACAGGGTCAAGGGTGTCAAGGGTGTTGGAGATGGAGAGATACAGGTTAGCGAGGGATGTGCCGATGGTAGAGGGATGAAAGTGGCAGCAAAAGCAGCAGCTAACACGAGCTTCATCGGTCAAATGACAGAGAAGGAGACTGGCAGTGCGGGTGGAGGCATGGCCAAGGAGCCCAAGAGCTCCATATGAGATGAGAGGAGGAAATGGACAGACCGGGAGAGAGGTGTGGTGAGAGGGTTAGAGATTGGTATGTCTGTTGAGATGAGAGCATCCAACCTGTGTCTGGCTCAGGGGGTCGGACCAGAGGGAAGAATGGTGAGTGAAAGAGAGTTACAAAGGTCATGAAGAGTACAATGGCTGCTGCAGAGAAATCAAGATGAATGTTGAAAACACTAAGGAAGAGAAGCTTGGAGGTAGAGTTTGTGAGACAGAAGGAGCAGTCAGCCCATTTGTAGAAGAAGATGGACAGTGGGCCAGGGAGCCAGTAGATGGTAGCCAAAGTAAGTGAGAAAGTAGAAGAGATACCAAGCCAGCATACAAGCCATTCGAAGGAGGAACATGATTGAATGGGTATGGTGGTAGCAAGGATCCATTCAGGGAAGATCAATGCCACTCTGCTTCCATATCGGTTGGCTTGGAAGAGGATCTTGTAGCCCTCAAACAGAACAGTGTCAAGAGCCATGTCTCAGTGAGGGAGAGAACATCAAGGTCAAAGTCTTCAAGTAGGTGACAGATGTTGGACGAGTGCTTACTGGCAGAGCGAGGATTGGGAGTAGCTAACTGAAACTGTTTTCTGCTTTTTAAAGTTTTCCTAGGAGGGATAGAGGGATGTGGTACACCTTTCAGAGGTGGTGAAGGGGTCCGGGGAGTGTCAGAGTAAAGAAGGGCCGGAGAAGGAAGGAAGTTGATGAGGGCCGGAAGATGTCTATCAAGAAGGAGGAGGTTGGGCTGGGCCATGACAGTGCCATTGTGATAGACATTGATGATGCATCAAGAGGATGGGAATTGTGCCAAGAGAACGTCCATCTGGTTCCAACATTGATGGGCAAGGAAGAGAAAGGGGAGAGGATAGAGATCATCTGAAGAGTCCATAGGTCGGGAGAAGGGCCGACAAACAGGTTGTCAGAAGTGATAGCCTGCCTGGAGGAAGCATTGACTTAGGTGTCAGTGATGGGCAGGCCAAGGTTGGAGAACAGGAGTGCTTTCCTGAAAATTTTCTTTCCAGGAATTGAGAGAGAGGTTGGATAGGAGATAGAGTAGCAATTTGACCCCACCAACACAGCGAAGCCCCACCTTTGGCAAAATACCAAGTACCTAGGACTAATGTATGTGTCTCTCTGGCTGTGATCTGTAGTTTGAAATACACTAACCTGGGATGGTGCTGGCTTTCCTTGCATGGCCATGCCCTTCTGGTTATGTGGTGTATCAATCTTTATTCAAGCAATCTTTACTGGTATGTTTTTTATCGGATTTGATTTCTAACACTATAGGGGCAGCTTCTTTTGCTTTTTGCTATGTGTACTCCCTAATTCTACCCTCATTTGAAATTACCTCATAAATCATGGTTGCATGATTAAGAATCAACTGTGGCTTATATCTCAAGTGAATTTACAAGCTAGCTGAGAGACCGCTTCTCGTTGCAGGCCGGAAAAAAGAACGTGGTCTTGAATTCTGCTGAATTTGTATCACATGCCATGTCAAAATGTGAAAAGGCTCTTTTTAGGTTTTGTAAGAAGTGCTGTAGCGATTCATATAACTGCGCTGTCATAGTATATGCTGATTTTTTTCCATCCTGGATGGACCGATATGGAGAGAACTGTTTTCGGAGCTCCCTTTCAAAATTATCCCATGGTAAATTCCCCTGTTCATTCAAAACTTGTATAAAGCTAGCAAAACAGGCATCCATTGTGAGATGGAAAAATCTGACATACTGGGCCTCATTACGACCCTGGCACTAAGGGATTACCGGTACTGGTAAGTGTACCGGTACCGGTAATCCCTTAGCGCCTGATTACGAGGTCCCTTTGCGGGTTCCCACCTTGACGGCTGGTTTTACCAGCCATTAAGGAATGGACCTGCAAAGGGACCTTGGTGCTAATTACAGTACCGCAATTTGCGATACCGTAATTACCGCCTTCCCCATTCCCATTATGCCCTATGGGGCAAAAATGGGAATGGGGAAGGGCCATGGAGAAAAAATGGGGAAGTACCGCCCCGCCAACCTTGGAATGGGGTGGTACTTCCCCATTTCACCATGGCGGACTCGTTACAATACTGGCAGCAACCATGGTCCTAATAGCGCCATGTTTAGCGCTGATGTTGTAATGAGGGACACTGAGTTCTACGAATGCCCAAAGTCTAAAATAGCTTGACGACAGCTTCCAAATGTTCCTCAATACTTTATATTAATAGCATTAAACTGTACTTCGTTTTGATCCCCCTCTTTGTGCACTGTGGGAAGCCGGCCCAGTCGCTATTATTGGAGTGTAGTCAGCTCTCGCCAAGTGCACTTTGCTGACAAATTTCCCAGACTGTGACTGAATCCAGCCTCAGTGAGAGTAATGCCCTGCTTCCCTCTGGAATTTGAGAACCGTTCTGGGTTCCTAAAATCAGAACTTTGTCACCTCATTGCTTTAAACTGTGCATGAAGCTCTTGCATTTCCTTATAGAGTTTTCTTTTCTCAATTTCACTATTAACTATTTCATTTCAGTAATTTGGATCTTATAATTATCGATCACTTCCAGCTTTCTATCGTCCTCAGACATGAATCTGAATATCTTATCCTCGAATGCTTGCAAGTCGCGTATAGTGACTAGCACATTTGCGTAGTGCCTGCACTTCTGATAAAGCAAGATCTCTGTCCTTCCAGACATCTTCTAAAACAATTTTTAAATGGGCAGTTTCACCTTCACCTTCAATCACCTTAAATCATCTGCCTCTCTTTCTGTTCAATCTGTACGTTTAAAGTGCCACATCTGGCCTGTAACTGGACACTAAATTCACTCTTATTGAACCCTCTTCTATTTATAATATTTTCTCGTGCATAGTTTCCAAGTCACATTGCAAGCCTGCAATGATCTCTCCATCCATGGTTCTCAGTTCCATGAGCCTACGTAAAGCAAACTATGCACCAGTGCGAATCAAACCGTCATTTTGTGTCTTGCTGTCCTCTGATTGAAAGAGCATGACTGAAATATCGTCTCCTCTGCAAACAACTGGTCGGGGCATTCTTTATCAAGCTGAGACACTACTCGCTCTCACCAACCCAAAATTGTTTCTGATGTCCAAGTTGCAAACACATAAAACTTGGTTTCTGCGTATGTGCAGTAATCAGCTATTTACATTTCTGCCATATATGCAGTGTACCAATGTTATCTGACACACAGTAGCACTAAAATGATTCAAAAGATAATTCAAAGCGTGCCCAGCACAGCACAGAATGATGACCCCACTATAATGTGTCATGCCTAACAAATGCACTAAGCAACAAATGCCTGTATTCTCCACCAAATCTGTTAGAATTTTTGTTTCCTACAGTTGGGATCTTTGGCTGGTGAAATGTAAGGCTTATCACTCCAGTAGGTATAAAACATTTTCATTGTGACTATACCGGATACAGCAGACTTCACCACATATCACAAAATGAATAGACCACAATGATAAAACACAATGAGGCTTTCATGATTATGCCCCCAAGCACTGTGTATTCATTCCACAAACCAGAATAAAAATATGTGCAGTCAAAGACATCAGAATGACATATCATTAAACACACACAAGTGCCAGGAAGAAAGGTCTAAAATAGCTTAGCAAAAACACAATTTTCATAATCGCTCAGTTCATTGATACTCACAGTTATATTGATATAAACTTCCTTAATATTCCCCTTCCAAGATAATGATTTTTCTTTCATGTCCAACAAAACTAGCTACTCCTTGGCAGACTACATGCATTTGTATATACAGCCTTGAAAGTATGATTGATACATTTTAGGAGTGCTGCAACTGCCTAGAGAAACAAATGGCATCTCACAATCTTAGGAAGCTCAACCCGTGGAGAAAGAAGGATTGATAGCTGTGTGTTTGTCGCATCAAAGAATAAGCTAGAATTCAAAGAAAGACCAAAAAGGCTATCTGGCTTGGTGTCAAGTGCTAGAAGCAGCAGATAATTGGTTATCAGTCCTTGAAGAACAAGTGAACGTGAGAAGCAGAGGTATCCCTTGATAAATTGCAAATAAGGAACACCCTGAGTGCCAAGTTTCTTCATTTAGGACAATTAAATGCTATAATATGGGCTGATTCACGGGCTCCAGTCATGTGAGCTGAGGATGAAAATAGATGGAGAGCATGGTGAACCAGACTGAAGATAGTGTATGCTCACACTCCCTTATCTTCCCAGGAGCAAGAAGCAATTGCAAGGCTGAGTTCAAAGACAATTTAATGGCAGAAAGCATGAGTGATGAGAGAGGATGGGCTAATTGGGTGGGGAGGTACGGTCAAGTCCACCCACCAGCACCTGGGGTACCAGCTTATGTGCTGCTAGAGGATCGAAGGTTCCAGAAGGGTACAAGTGTGCCAACCAATTGTAGAAGGCCGTATAATGATGGGCCTCATAGTTTTAAAGCCAATGATATGTTGTGTACTTAATAACTGTTGAAGCTAACTTACACTAAGGGAGGGCATAAGTTGTAAACATGACTGTAGAGACCGAATCGTAATCCAATCCCTTATAGAAAGTATACTTAGATGTTCCCCTTGAACCAATCACAATCCCCTGTAGGTTTTCTTAGTTTGCTACGTAGTATGATGTCACGTATGACGTGGTTTTGCTATAAAAGTGATGTTTTTTTATGAAATGCTTCAAAATTATGCTGTGTGACGTCCGTTGTGTCCGTTGTAACTCCATGTTTTAGATAATTGAGAATAAAACAGAGACATTTTGGCAACTTCCTGAATCAGTCTTATTATTGGTGAAGAGTTATTCTTCATTCGTCCATCGTATGATGTGTTAGCTTAATTAAAAGGACCGAAAGGATTCACTAGGTAGCATGTCAGATGGTTCGGAAGTGAGACCCATCGACCAGTAGACTCCAGTATTTCAGACGATCAGGCACCCTCCGCCATCCAGCCGGAAGATCGCAAGGTTTCCTGTGGAGAGCGGCCGATATAGAATTTTTGCAAGAAAATAGAGACAGTGGGATGGGTCCCTCTTTGAGGAAATCCCTCCTGGTTTCCACAGGCACTTCATGGACAGAAGACAAAAGTGGTCGATTGGAGGGAGGAGTCAATACCGAAGGCCTCAAGCTGAATGGACGAATGGTAAGTAGTAATTGTGGAAGGAGAATTGAGAAAAGGTTAAGGAGACATACGGCCTGATTCATTGAACGTTTTCCTATGGTATTGCGCCATTATAAAACACTTCCATGAATCAGGCCCATAGTGTTTATCTAGACAAACTGTCAGGACCGACTGAGATTATTGAAAAATAGAGGTTTTGAGCGCGACTGTTGGAGCGACCTATACTCTCATCAACTCACAAATCCCACATACAACAGAGCTAAAGCAGGCGGCACCAGCTTCAAAGTGCTAGCACCAAAGGCGTGGATCTCACTTCCACCCAGACTCAGGCAAGAAACATCCCTCATAGCCTTCAGAAAGACATTGAAAGCCATACTATTCAAATAATCTGCATCCCTTCATTGTTCCATTGTAACCGCAGAACATGAATTCTGTCCAAGATGTATTTGAATCTGTATCTGAGAGTTGTACCCGTTTACCTGGTAATAAGTGAATTTGCTGTAATAGCGCCACGATGCCTTAGGGCAGTTGTGCGCTCTATAAATGGAAATAAATAAATAAATAAATAAATAAAATTAGATAAATAAATAAATAAATATATGTGGTTTTCATAAAGGTATTTTACAAACATTGGTAAGTATTGACAGTCAGTTGATACTTGTCACAATGGGAGATATTACTCCTCTGATGCATTTATCTAAGACATTGCCAAAACAGCTGCACAAGCTCAAACAGTACATTGCAGAATGGGTGAAAGGCATGGCAGATAAGATGTTCATGCCATGACCACAAGGGGATTATTGTTGAAAGCAGTATTGCAACACATGACTACATACTTGCACGCTGCGTACACGGGAAAGTGATTGGAGAAAATGTTAGCTATTTTAGAGCTTTGGGAAATGTATCAGGAAGAAAGGGAGGATCCACCACCTGAGGACTGGATGCTTAACAAGAGTAAGGAGGAAGTTGTCAAGCCTTCTGCTCCCCTTGCCTTGTCTGAGGTAAAAGGTGATAGCACGGAAGACGTAGTATTGTAACCATTAAAGAAACTGAAAGCGGCAACGGGGTATAGCAATCCGATATACAAACCGCCTGCTTATAGTAGTGACGATAGTCCGGAGGAGACTAAGAGAAAAGAGGAGATTTTAAGGGCTTACAAAAAAAAGAAGAGAAAAATTAACAATCGAATGTCCCAACTGACATAGAATGAGAGATCAAGAGATGGAAAGAAGAAAAGGAGAAACTTAACGCTTGTACAGAACAACTGGATGGGAGGACAGATCTTATTGAAACTAGATGGGAAGAGCATTGAGGAAAAGGGAAGATCAGGACGAAGAGGATAGGAAAGTCAGGGAATGAGAAAAAAGATTAAAAGAAGATGAGCATAAAAGAAAGAGAAGTCAGCAACGAGAACAGATGTATCAGGAGGAGCAACAAAAGAAAGAAGAAATAAGAAGAAAGGGCAGAGGAGCAAGCAAGTATAATAATAGACTGAGAACAATAGAAGAACGGTATAGGCAAGAAAGGAAAAGAGAAGAGGAGGAAGCACAGAAATTGAGGGACAAAAGAATACAGAGACGGGAAGAAGAGGAAGTGAGAAGAGCAGGGGTAAGGAGAGAAGAGATACGACAAGAAGAGGAAAGAGTTAGATCGGAAGCGAAAAAGCGAAGAGAGGTAGATGAAGAATTAGAACAAAAGAGGAGATAGTGAGACCACGATATTTACAGCATTCAAAAGGAATTAATAGCGCCAAGTCCAGTAATAAAATGGGGCAGTATAGAGGAGTTCCTCCAGTTACAGGAAGCAACATCAGGGTCATCTAGAGTAACCCTAGATGAGGACTTTGATATAGGAAGTATCAGAGATATGATTGATAAAGCCTGTCAGGACTCAAGAGAAGGTGGCAAATCGGGAAACCGAGGGAAGGGAGGTCAAACCCTAGTCTTTCAATCACGAAGCGAGGAGAATAATCCATTCAGTCTTAAGCATAGAGCCTTGTCTTTAAGCAGACTGTCCTTAGATAAGGGTGAAGGGGATGAAAGTCACACCATTTGGGGACTAGATATGTCAGACGAAGAGGGAGAATCCTTCCATGGGGAAGAGGGAGGAGGTGTATGTGCCCCCGAGGGAGGCCTGCAGGTAGACACGGAAGTAGATGGTCTGATCTAGAGCAACCTAAGGATAGGATGCCAGATCCTATAGCATATCCAGAGCACCCTAAAGGACGATTGAGTAGCGAGAAGAGAGAATCACCACCATATGTAAACAGGTTAAGGTCATTGCCAGGAAGAAGGCGATCAGGAACCATTGTACCACTATGGACAGGCAGACGATGGTTGCTGATTGTGGATCAGGATTTATTCAGTTTCCCTTATTGGAAAAAGGAGGATCAAGACCACAGTATATTCCATGACCACAGATGGATAAGGATAATATAAGGTGCAAACTTCCCAGTTCAACGGCGGGTGCTGGAAAAAGGATTTATGAGTTAGAAGAAATGACAGGAGGAAATACCTTGGCAATAGAGGATAATTAAGGGTCTCCTAGCAGCCATCCTTGGGGAAAGAGCTGACGACATTTGGACAAGTGTAGGTTATTGAAGTGTCACAGCACAAAACACAATGCACGATGGAGCACCATTTAACAATTGTAGGGCATATGTCTGGAAGCCTCTCAGAGTACAGTATCCTGATACATCAGACATGGGAGCGATTATGACACGTAAGATGAAAGAGGACAAAGATGTGTTTGTTTCTTTGTTTTTTTCGTTTTATTATTTATATTGCGCACCAGACCCAAGGGTATTTGGGCACGAAGGCATAAGAGGGTTGTTAAGCTTAGGGTACAAATGTACAGAGATAGTCACAGCTGTGGTTACAGTGCTGTAACGATGACACAATGACAAGGCAAGTAGAGAGTGTACAGGTTAAGGCATATATCTGTGTGACATACATAAATATATTACGAGGCATTTACAAGTGGGTACAGCTGTGGTTACAGTGCTGTAAGGATGTCACAATAGGCAGGCAGAAAGAGAATAGAGAGAGTGGCATAGATGCTATAGTGCTTGCTTACATTCAGGACATTCTGAAATGCTGGACTCTTGAAACTCCTGAGCCGTGGGGAAAAACAGTGTCAGTATTTTACCACATTTTATGTCAGGGATTGCCTGAGCAGGTATAGAGGCAACTCAAGAAGTTAGTGGGAAGGGAAGCAAAGCCGTGGGCTCAAATATAGCTGACTATAGTGCATCATTGTCGGCTGTTACAGAACAAGAAGAAAGATGATGGTAGAAAAATTGAAGAAGCCAAGTTAGTTCAGAAGAAATTGTCAAAATATGCCATTGAAAGGGCAGTATTGACAATCGGAGAAGGACTAGGAGTATAGCAAGCAGTGGCTATACCTGGTGCCTTCCTGGTAGCCGCTCTTTTTCCCCCACTTATCAAGCCCCGCCCACATGGTGCCTTCCTGGTTGCCGCTCTTTTTCCCCACTTAAGGAGCACACCAGCCTCTCTTCCTTTGCAGATGGGGAGCAGGTGCAAGTGGGTCTAGGTCACCTGGCCTAAGCCCCACCCACCTGGTGCCTTCCTGGTTGCCGCTCTTTATCCCCACTAAGCAAGCCCCACCCACCTGGTGCCTTCCTGGTTGCCGCTCTTTTTCCCCACTTAAGGAGCCCTTCAGCCTCTCTTCCTTTGCAGATGGGGAGCAGGTTCAAGTGGGTGTAGGTCACCTGGCCGAAGCACCACCCACCTTCTTAGCCATAACTCTTCCTTCCTTCTCTTAACTCTTAGATCAAGGGTGTCCCTCACGAAGGGCAGACAAAGTAAAGGCAATTCCTGTTTGGACCTGTTCGGACCAGGAGGACCCAGGGCCTGAACTCCTGCTCAGACAGCAGGTAAGAATGCTGTGATGTTGTGTGCCATTCCCATGCCACCTCCTTTTTTGTTTGTTGTGTTTCCTGCCTTGGCTTATTCCTGTATATCCTGCCTTCCCATCCCTCTTAGCCCTTTTCCTCTGCCCAACCCACATCATACCAATGCAGGAGTTGTGTCTTGATACACTGTTGCTCTCCCATCACTGTGTTGTTGCAAATGCTTGGTTTTGACTTTGTGGACTCTTTTCACTCTTGTATCATGCTGTGCCATTTTCATCCTGAATCCTTTCTTACATTTGCTGTTCCCTGCAACATTAAGAGCCTCATCACGAGTTGGGCGCTAACCCTTAAATGCGGCTGTAATGCTATTACCATTGCATTTAAGGGTCTGGCAAATTACGGACTTGGCGGATTTTCCCCCAGCTCTGAGCTGGGGGCAAATTCGCTGCAATGTTGCCCATTTTTGGTGCTATTACTGCCGGTGGCAATACTGCCGGTGATAATAGCACTGAACATTCCCCATTGGGCCCAATAGGGAATGGGAAATTCCCGAATGGGCCCAATGGGAAATGGGGACTTACCATTCCGCCAAACCCGTGATCCGACACCAATAGCGCCGGGGGGGTTGGCGGTAGGGCTAACAGCCCCAGCAGTAATACTGCTGGGGTTAGCGCCCAACTCGTGATGAGGCTGTATGTGTTATCACTGACTCTGCAACTGCATTAGTCTCTCCCCACTTGCCTCTCCACTCTTTCTCACTGCTCACTCTGTTCTCTCCTCTTCTCCCCTTCTTCTTTTTCCCTCTCCTCTCCCCCTTTCCCTTCTTTACTCTATGCACTTACTCTATCAGAATTGTCCTCAGACATAGTATGATAGCTACATTGTTTGTCTCCCACCCCCCTCTCCTTTCTCTTCTTCCCCCTTCCTCTCCAGCACTTTCTGAAATGTCATCAGGCCCAGCACGATAGTCGCTTGTTTTGTTCCTCACCTTCCTTCTCCTCCCCCTCACCCATTCCACTTGTAATCCTCCAGCTCTATCAGAAATGTTGTCAGACCTAGTACGTTAGACGCCTGTTTGATCCCTTTCCCTTCCCACCCACCTCCTCCCTCCCTTATCTGTGTCTTAGCTCTTGCACTATCTGAAATGTCACCAGGCCGAGTAACATAGTACATTTCACATTCTTATTGTTCAAGGCCTTGTAAGAGTGTTCACTGTTTGTATTTTTCCTGTGTTCCCTCCCTTGCCTTGAAGCGCTTTGAAACACTTTGTGTATGGGTGCTATACAAATAAACTATCCTATCACATCATTACAGGCGAGTAATCAGCGCCCCATGGACCAAGGAGGGAATGTGTTTGTGCCACGAGTTAGAGGCATGGGTGTAAGGCAGAATTATCTACAGTACCCTCTGGGGACACTACACACAATTAGGACTACAAGTGGCAGCACAAATTCACCTTTGCTACAAGCTTGTACTACACAGTAAAGTGGTAGCAATGGCTGAGCAGCCAGACTTATCTCAGGAACAAGTGAGCAGTATCAAATTGTTACACAAAGGACAGAAATTACTATGTTTCAAGCAAACACTGACTCAAGGTTTCCCAGTAAAAGAATATACATTTATTTACTCTTCAGTTGTACAACATTTCACTAAAGTAAAGCAGTTCAAAAATCACACTCTTAATACACCACACCAATCCCAATAGTTTCCAGACAAGTCAAGCTCAGAAAATGAAGTGTGAGCAAAATGGCTCTCTGTTACTTAATAAGGGAGGGGAAGACACAATTAGGTAGAAAGGGAGCAGTACCAACAGGTAAGTAAGCAGGGCAATCTAGAAAGAGGAACTACAGTGATGGAATCAAGTCAATGGGCCTCATTACGACCCAAGCGGAAAACCATGGTGCTGATAGCACCATGGTCCATGCCGGTAACTTACCGACTCCGCCATGGAGAAAGGGGGAATTACCACCCCATTACAAGGTTGGCGGGGCGGTAATTCCCCCTTCCCCATTCCCATTTTTGCCCCATAGGGCAAAATAGGCTTGGAGTTTGGGTGAACTGGTTGGACCCACCAGCTCAAGGGAAGAAGATTCTTGGAAGATCATCTCTGTCGTTGGAGTCTGAAGATTCGGACCTAAAGCAGGGCTTCACCGGGCGGTTTAGTCATGTTAGGGATCCTCTTCTGTCAGCTCCTCTTCGGTTCTCTCGTTCCAGCGGCGACTCTGCTCTTCCAGACCCAGAGACCTGCTTTTTATGCAGTTTTCCCCCAATCACTCAGCCTGGCTCTCAATCACACAGCAGGGTGGGGACAGTCACCCAGCCAATCAAACAGGAGTGCGACTTTGGTTACCAAGGGAACCCATGGCAGGGGTCCTAAAACCGCTCCCTCACATCCTGCCTACCCAGACTTTCAGGTGCCTAAAGGAGGGCTTCTGTGCAGAAGCCCGCGAAAAGATAGTGAACAAAGGAACCAAACCTGGTTTGGCGCGTAGAGACGAACACGAGAAAGACTTTTCCAAAAAGAAATGGTGACTAAACCCCTCCGGGACAATGTTAAAAACAATATGGTGAAGCGGGTTTAAGTTTGAGGCTACCAAGATAGCCTAAAACAATACCATGGTTATTTAAGATAACCGCGGTAGGAAAAATAGGGTAGTTACCACTGCCACCAGCCAAGTCTTAATGGAAAGGGAGCAAAACAATGCTCCAAGGGAAACAGACAAAAAGGGATAAGTATTAACCCTTTCCAGTACTCCATGTAAGATGGTGTGTACTGGTTCTGTGGATTTAAAAGAGACTAGTAAAGTTAATGGCGACTTTACATGTTCTGGTGTACAGTAGTCAGCCCCAAAAAATGTAGTCTGAGTTGGGAAGTCTAAAAGACAACCCTGTGTCACTGCACTGAAGGTGCTTTGTAACACATAGTGAAAAGATGATGCCTGTGGAGTAGATGAGGCTCCACAGTCCATGACCAGAAAAAATGTTAAACACACACAGCAAAACACATGTAAGAGTGGGAAAAAAAGGCTCACACTCTTACCAGGTGAAAAAATTAATCCTAATAATCCAGCAAAGCTGCTGAGGGACTCACTAGATAAGGGAAATTAGCCATACTTGAGATTTCTCCATAACAATGGGCTATTGAGGAAGGGGTGGATTTCAAAACAATCAACGTGGGTTTCAAAACACGCAGAATGAGAATCAGAATGTGCAAGGGGGAAAAGTTTGAAGGGGTCCTCCTATATGTTGGACATGTGGGATGACAGGGCACATTGCACACGTATGTGGAAGCCAAGGGTATGCACAAAATGGCCACTTCTCAAGAGGGGGGACAGTTTATCCTCCAGCATATAGCTCAAAAGCTAGGAAAGGGTTTGCCCAAGATCAAAGAGTGTATCAGGCACAAGCGCTGCAAATGCAACATGCACAGGAACCACAGCAAGCACCATTGAATCCACAGCAAAGGCAGTCACAGCATGCCCCCATGCAGATGCTGCAGAATGCAAACACAGAACAATTATTGACACCTAGAATAGGGCATGTCACTGTGGTAGGAGGGAATCCCTTCACAGGTACAGGGGTATGCACGTATCAACAATAGTGCAACAACAAAAATGAACCTGGGCGAAATGAGATCAGAGCATCTGTACACATTTAAACAATACCTAGTCTTGTCAAAAAAATATATATTTATTTAATACAGAAACAAATAGCACTTACTCTAATCACCAAGAGGTGTTGGAATGTATGTTAATATATTGGTTCAAGGTGGTTTTAGCACCACAAGTGTGGAATATTGACATGTATAGTGAGATTGTGAATGAATGATGGAATGAATGGTGGTGTTTAAATGTGGATGTTGAGAACAATAAATATTTGTGTAAATTGGTTATAAATAAATATATATTTTGTTGACAAGACTTGGTATTGTTTAAATGTGTACAGATGCTCTGATCTCATTTCGCCCAGGTTCATTTTTGTTGTTGCATTATATTTTGCCTGTAGAACCTGTGGCAGTAAGGCAATCCGTATTTCGAAACTTTGTATCAATAATAGGACTGCTCACAGGGCAACTTGATGTGTTCAGTACTATCTGTGACACCAGACCCTGAAGAGGAACCAAGGGTTGATGTAATGATAGGTGGCAAATCTTTTTCGATTTTAGTAGACACTAGTCCAACTCATTCATGTATACGAGAGGGAAAATATCCAATGTCGGGAATTGCCATGAATGCTCAAGGATTCTCTGTAGTTACGTGTCGAGTTCCTTTTACTGATGAATTACTGATCTCCATAGGAGAGTGTGACATGTCTGTTCCATTGACCAATGGCTAGGTCACCCTTCCATCTGACATATTTGAACATGTAAAGGGCCAGGGAAAAGAGCATTACACACAATCAAACCAAAGCCTCAATTTGATATGCTCTATATGTAATGATGTATGTGTTTTTGTTCTTGTTAAATACACAGCTGTTTCTGAAATTTGTGTTATATCATGTTGCTGTCTGTATATTTATGTTGATGCACGACTATATGCACTAAGATTGACAAAGAAAGAGTTGAATAGTAAATAGAAAATATTCTTCACAAGAGAAAAAAATAAACGTTTTGAAAAAGAAAAAAAGAAAAACCAGATTCACTGGCTAAATAATAAAAGCTGTGTAAACTCAATTCAGTATTGTACTCCTCTATTTTTCCTGATGATAATAGTAGACACAGAGTTATTCCTGTTAAGTTAAAAACATGACAAAATGAGTATTATTTCCATAAATGGTAGTAAATACGTGATTGTATGTGGCAGGACACCCACCCTTTTGTTTCCATTGTTATTTTTTAAAAAAAATGTTTTATTTGCATTTGTTGTCAAACATACCTCTTTAACTTACTGCATGTTTGTGAACAACTTATGTTACAGAGACAGTGATATTAGTTTCTAACAACAGTTAAAACGTAAACAGCAAACAACAGGTACTGTTTTTTATTGCTGAGATAAGTTCGTAGCAGCTGCGTTTCAGGTGGTATGGTGGTTCTGGTGTTAAAGTACTAGTTATGGAGGTGCTCGTACTGGGTGATCCTTCAGTATTTTCTTTGTGCTATGTTGTAGTTGTGTAGTGTTTTTATGCGTTTTTCAGGGGGGCTTGTCATCTTCTGAGAGGAACAAGTCTCTAATTAGGGCCTTCCATGCTTCAAACATGGTGCTTATATCGTCCTCGGACCCCTTGTTTGCTTTGCTCCAAAAATTGGTCTCTGCTGCGGCCCATCTCTCCAGTTCTTTGTTCCATGGCACATATTGTGGTCCTCCGGGTGTTTTCCATGCCATTGCGATTGCCCTTTTTGCTAGTATGCATGCCAGGTCAATTAGTTTCACTACATGTTTGTGCTTGCTTAGTCTGGGGTATGTGCCCAGTAGACACTCTTTTGGAGACCAATCGTACCTGTTCACTCCCGCTTTTTTGCAGGTACGCTCGATTTTAGGCCAGAAGCCCTGTATTTTGGGGCAGCACTAGAACATATGCATTATGCCAGCCTCTTAATTTCTGCACCAGGGGCATGTTGGCCAAGTTTGTTTGTTGAAGCTTGTGACTCTAAGAGGTGTCATGTAGGTCCTACATAGGACGTTCAATTGGATTAGTCTGAATCTAGCGTTCATGGACACCTCTTTTGGGTGCATCAATGCCGTTTCACATTCTTTCTTGGTTACTGTTACCCCTAAGTATTTCTCTCATTTTTCTTTCAATGTGGTGCTATGTGGATTGGGCCTGTCTGTTAGTTGACCATACAGTCTGGACACAGGCCTCCAGCCATCACTTAGATTGTACATCTCTACCAGTATGGGGCTCAGTGCTGGTTCTTTTGGCATAGGAGGTTAATGACCTGTAACCTGCAATTAAATCAGAATTGTGTGCCCACGCGTTCATAAAGAACTGTTTCTTAGTGACCCCATGGAAATCGATTAGGTCTTGCTTTGTCAAGTTTAAAGAGATTAACACTTCGTTCATGCGCTTTTGATAAGCAGAAATACAAGCAGGATGGTCATCAGATAACATTGACTAGAAATCCTCATACAGAGAGTTCGGAGGTGGAGACAGCATTGCGACGATGCTAAAACATAGTCAATTAGTGAGTGGAGGTTGCAGCGCTGCCAGGAAACCGATGGACTATGGGAAGCGAGGGAGATTGGAAAAATGCCCCAGGCTTAAAAAAACTCAGACCAAAGCTTCCCTCTGTTTTGGGACTTCCTTGCATATGGGGTTGTCTTACAGGTGAATGATTTTTTTTCATCTAATTCCAGGCATGCATTGAGATCTCCACCAATCAAGATTTCATGCAGTGGATAAATCAGCGAGGCGTTAGACAATATCCGATTTAATGACATTATCGTAAGTTTCAGAGATTCAACATTAGGGTTCCAATAAATTGATAGCAGCAAAAATGAATATAAAGTGTAACCTTTGATACACAATTCCACCAATAGAAAAGTATCTGACTTGTCCACTAACTGTGCCTTAAATTTCAGGCTATTTTTAATAAGAATGGCAATGCCACCACTAGGGCGGCCTAACTGGTTGCGGCAAGCAGGTGCACTAAAAGATACATAGCCATCTAAAACTATTTCATTCAAAGACATCGTTTCTTGCAAAAATAAAATTTCCGGGGCATTTTGAATCCTGACCATTTGATGCGATGCCGCAAGATTTCTTATGCCACAACAATTCCAAGATGCAAGGACAATGCTCGATGGTTATGAGTTAGCGGTATCTTCCTTCAATGATGCTGCCACATTTATGAAGGGCTCCAGCCACGTTAAACCGCTTAATGCCTGAGTCAGTGAAGCCAGTTGCTGTGATAGTTCTCTACTATGGAGCCCATTTGATACAGAACCTGGACCCCCCATAACTCTGTCCTGAGACATGGGCAGGGCAAGGTCCAAGAAGGACGATGCATCCTCCATGTCTCCAAATAGGTGTGGATAAAGTCCCAAGGACTCAAAGTCGTCCTTGAAATCCAAAATTGGTTTGGTTATAATTTGGGACTGGACTTTACACAACACTCTGTAGTTGTTGTGGTTTGCTAGTTTGACCCATTCAATGTCCTTGGTGGCTAGATTTCGTAATGATGGAATCTGATAAAATGCGTTAATCAGAAATAACCTGGTAATCTGCGCTGTTACATTTATATTAGAATCGATTAACCAGCTGAGTATTTGATTCATCTCTTTGGGAGTCTCTAAAAACAACAACATTCTAGTGGAAGGAGGGTCTGGTTTGGCCTCCATGGACTCTACCCCCTCAACAACAGGTATGTCTTTACTCACCAAGTTGGACAGTACTTGCGGGTCCAGTCCGGTCTTAACGCTCTCTGCATCTTTTGATACAGCGGGATTAACATCCTCCGGTAAAACAGGACCCTTTTTAAATCCTTCACTAATTGTCAAAGGTTGTAACTAACCAGTTTTTTATTTTTTTATTTTCAGGCGACAGTCATCCTCAATTAGAGGGACTGCCGCCTTTTTACTTTCAACTCTCGGGAAAAAGCTATGTAGTTGAGATTGAGACTTATCTTTAGCTTTCCCCATAGGTTTTGGAACAGGCACCTGCAAATTGCTACTTCCTAGGGCATTGATCTGCAGATGTTTCTGACTTTCCTCGTTCAATTCCAGCAGATTTAGGGCCTCATCACGACTTTTTCAGTAACCCTTGAATCCGGGGGTTGCGCTATTACCGCCGGATGTAAGGGTCCGCCAAATCAGGACTTCGCCGGATTTCGCCACAGATCTTAGCTGGGGGCAAATCTGCTGAAAATGTGTGATATTACCGCCGGCGGGAAATCCGTCAGCGGTAAGAGCGCACATTTTCCCCATTGAGCCCAATGGGGAATGGAGCATTCCCGAATGGGCTCAATGGGAAATTACATTACCGCCGAACTCGTGATCCGGCGCTATTAGCGCCAGGGAGTTTGGCAGTAGGGCTAATACTGCCGGCGGAATACCGCCAGCGTTACCGCCAAAGTCGTGATCAGGCCCTTAGTGCTAGATCATCTACAATCACACAGGACTTGCTGATCGGGACAGGCACTGTCTCATTGGTAGGAGTGGCATTTATTTCCACCATGCATCTTGTTTGAGATGATTGTTTCTGCTTAACTTTGGCAGAATTTAACCGTTTTTGCTCTCTCAAAAACAATTTCTTTGCCTTTCGAGAGATGAACTGCATCCCTCCTTGGCCCACATTTCTCGCACCTGTCTCAGCCACCGATAGCTGGGCTAAGGACTTTGTAGAAGGCTGGAGATCGATTAAGTCTGTTAAGGAAGAAGGACTATCCGGAGAAGGGGATAGCTCCTTAACAACCACCATTGCTCCAATTGGTGACTCAGATGTCACTGAAACTTAAGCAAGCGATCATGGTGGAGTTTAGCCACCTCCAAGAGATTAATAGGCTTGTTACTACCATGCTCTGTTACAATAGCATTTGCAACTTGAAGCCCTTGAGAGTATGATCTTTGTGGTAAATAAGTATTGTATACCGTGTTGACAGTTTGCGTTCCCTGAGAAGTTACCTGGGGACTAGATAAACATGGAACAACTGGTTGGTAAGATGCCGTTATTTTTTCTAATTGGTTGAAATAGAAAGATTTCGATTGTGCATCAGACAAGATGTATCCTTCTAGTTTGATGATTTTTTCCTTCTTGAAGGCTAAAGAGACATGCATTTCTTTTAATGAACATTGGGTTAGTTCATAGACTTTGTCAAGAAGATTGAGAATTCTTGAAATCACCAGGAAGTTGTGTAGATCATGAGGAAAGATGTGGGAGGGAGAATCCTCTGGGGTAGATGATGGCATGTCAACTCTTTTTGGGGCGGCATAGCCAGCACCATCTTTCCTTAAATCATGATCACCTAAAGAGATTGGTAAACAGGAACCTGTAGCTTCTGGATAACTATCAGAGGAATCTCCCTGATCCGAAGCTATACCCATGCCCGACCCCTGATGAATGGATCTTGAGTTTCCCTTTTAGGTACACTAAGTTCCTTGCAGGTCAATTTGTCTGGGAGGTGAAGATGTACTTGTTCTCGGAACACATGAGACCTAGATGCTGGCAAAGAGGTGCCAAGGGAAAGACATACACATTTTCCTAACTCGCTCATAATTGCAGGCGCAAGCATGGAAGTGTCAGCAATGTGTGCAAAACCCTCCTGATCATCCTTCAATGCACAGTGGCAGTTGGCTAAATGTGGGGGATCGCAAGCCATCTGCCCTTCATTATCATTTGCATCTTTTACTGAAAATGAGGGTAGGTTCAAACCTACAGGGGTCACAAAAGGAATAGACCCCTCCTCAGAAACTAGACGTATCGGCAAAGGGGGAATATGAACCCCATCTGGGTCTGATGACAGTGGCACCAAGGGCGTTGTTACCAGCATTAAGAGAAGCGATTTTTTGCAGGACGGTAACAATGGTAATGTGCTGTGAGATAGTTTTGCAGCCAAACTCTTCACAGATGCTTTTATTGAGTCGCCCACACGATTTCCACTTCTCAGTGAATGACTCATGGTCTATTTCAAATCAACAGGTATTACCAATTGACTGGCGAAGGAGCAACCACCAACCCCCTATTATTGACACAGCTAAATTTGTAGATAAATTGTGCTAGACAAAACATACACCATCCTTCAATTTCCAACAAAATATGACTTCACAATTATCAATTGAACACAGTTCCCCCACCTGTCAGGGTTCAAAGGCACCTTGGCCCACAGTCATAAACCGATTCCGACCAAGTCACCACACTGCGGCCAATCACTAGGCAGTGTCCAGAGAATTGAAGTTGTATAAAGATCCTGCCCCAACTTTGTAAGCTGTAGATTATTGGCAACATAAACTTCCCACTATCTTGTCGATTTTCTAACAAAAGGTGGCTACACAAATACTATTTGAACACGGTTACCTCACCTGTCGGGGATCAATGGAACCTTGGCCCACAGAGACCCTCCCGGGGATGGACCGGAACTGATCAGGCCACCACATAGGCTTCCACCACCTTGCGAGGTTCAAAGGCACCACGGCCCGCAGTTACCCCACCAAGGTAAGTCGAGCTTGGCCTTGCCACTAGACACTGTTTAAGGAGCAGCCCTTGTGCTACATAGCTTTTCCCAATAGGGTACAAGGACACCTAGGTCTATAGATACTGAATATGGTCTAGTTTTATGCAGCCAGCTTGTACTAGATAAGCCTCAATCAAGGGCCTGGTTGCCGTAAACACGAGGGGTTCAAAGGCACCAAGGCCCGCAGTCACCCCCTAACATACAGCAGCTAACACATATAAGCCAATTGCCTTATAGTTGGGCAAGTTTTTTCCCTCCACTTTTTACCATCAGACACTTTAAATTACAACAAGACTACTTTCGGAGCAGGATGGACCCCCACACCATGGGGTACAAGTTCACAAAGGTCCAGTGCGCAAGTTCACAGGCTACCACATAAACTCCCTTCTACTACACAAAAGGAAGCCAGGTAGTCATTAAGTTGCATAAAATATTATTGAAGCCAAAACTCAAATGGCGACATGTTCCCCTGCACGACCAGTCACAATTTAGGTGAAGGCAGATGTTGTCATAAAGTCACTGATGAGATGGTGGTCGCTATATATAGAATACAAATGACAAACATCCAAGGCCAGCCGATGTTGCGGGGAGCGAGCGGCCTGAGGGATTTAGTAACTGAAAGTCACAAGGGACTCACCAAGGGCAGGGTTGCGACGTCCTCTAGAAGGGATCCTACACGCCTCTGCCTCCACTTGCCCACCGAACACCAAACACACTACTGGCACACCGCGCCACACTCTGTATATACACTGTATAAAGGGTGGAGCGAGAATCAGCTGTAATAGAAATAGGACTTCCAACGGACTTCAGAGGATTCCAGTGATATAGAGGAAATGGTCCATATAAGTCACTTAGAATTTTTAGGCAGTAACAGCAAATCCAGTAGCAAGACAGGAGAGGCACCAGAGACCAGCCTCCACCACCAGCAGCACCAAACACACTACTGGCACACCGCGCCACGTTACCTTACTTAAAAACACTGAAAAGGTTCACTCCTGTTCAATATTTCACAGAGACCAGATGAAATATGCAACGTGACATCCTCTGTTTGCTAGCTTGCACCTGCTTAGACAATGAAATCCTTCTTTCAAGCGAACATTCTGCCACCTCATTGTGCTCTGAATCTAATGTCTTCATGGCACATTGCTATTCTGCTTTCAATTTTCGTATTTATTTCCTAAACCAACATTGCAGTGTGATCTCATACACTTACTTCATGCAGCAAATCCACTCTGACCTCAGACTAATTATTAACGTCAGTAGGATTGTAAGTAGTTATTGTTAGTGGTGTTAGTAGTTGGGAGTTAAGGTATTTAACACTCTACACTACACTATGGCATGCCATGCCAAACTCCAAATCAACCCCCTATTTAGTTTAACCTCAATGCCACACATCAGTACTAATATCCTAAGTCACACATGTCATTTGAGCATCACTTTAAACTGGTGCACACCGTCTCTTTTTAAATCAGTGGCCCCACTAAAATGAGTGCACAGTTGAAATTTGTGCACTGCATTTTTCCAACACTAGTTTCTGCCACTTCCTCTGCGGTGGGGGCATCATACAATATATGTGGCAGACTGGAATTACTTCCTTCCACTTCCTCTGCTGGGATGTTCCCAGTTCTTTTTAACAGACTGGTTTCTACTACTGCATCCATAGGAGGGTTTTCAATCATTTCTGACAGTCTAGTTGCTGCTATAACTGCCTCTGAGGGGATGTTGTCAATAATTTCAGACACTGTCTTCACTCACTTTCTCTCTTCCCACAACTTGAAACCATGCAGATAATTCCAGTGAGGAATCAGGTTTAACATGTGTGTTTGAAGAAGATGCAAAGTCACCTTCCACTGTTGTCCCAGTGCTGCCACGTGGCTTTTTGGTGGTCTGAATTGAAAACATATTTTCAATTTCTTTGTTTTCTCTGACTTCTTCCTCAATCGGCTTTTTCTTATTGTCGTGTTGCTTTTTAGCTGTTCCTTTTCTTTTTTGGATCCATTTCTGCCAATAATTGACATTACATTAATGGGTCTCTTGCCGTTGCCACTGTCAGTCCAAGCAAATAGGCCTTATAGGAAACCTAGCCTGACAGTCGAATGGTATGTCCTAGAGATAGAACATAAAATTATCCAACCTATCTGCCATCACAACTAGCAATAATAGTAATAAAAAAACAAGTGTGTTAAGGCAGTTGACTTATCTCTAACTTAGGTCACAGTTTGTCAGTCTAGCTGACCATTAATCTTTGCAAATACATTTCTCTGTGACAGAGCCAGAACACTCGGCAAACGGCAAACACTACCAAACACATATAGTTAACTGATGTCCCAGCAAAACAAAAAGAGGGAGGGGTTTTAGCCAGTAAGTAACCTCCCTCCTCCAAAAAGGAAACAATGATCAATTGGGTCTATATCATGCCGAGTGTTACTGTAATGAACTCACGCACAATGACGGCTCAAGAGAAGTGGGTACATTAATGCTATTTTACCTGCTGGCCTTTAAGTTGTATTATGGTCTGAAATGAAGTCTGAGGAAAGTTTTTACCTAAGATGGAAAAGTTGTATTATGCTGTGTACACATAATATGTTTGTACATTTTTAAAATGCATAGAATGGCATGCAATATTGAATACATTTATAGCAAGTGTATTCCTGTTGCGTACACACACAGATGACATGTGTTCAACCATTGTAGTGCCTCTTGCTGCTTTTGTGCCCTGCAGCAGTAATCCAAGTTTTGCTTATGTGTGGGGCACAGGGCAGGCACACATTATGGCTGGATGGATTATGCATCCCTCACAAGAACACTACTTGACCAGATTGAAAAAGGTGGCTGATAGATTGGTAACTCTAAAATAGGCCTTGAGGATCAGGATATGAATTCTGCCTGGTCACTGGTGCAAATACACTCCCCTGGGGTGACAGGAGGTGGGCAGAGAGGCCACAGAAATGGCAGAAGTGTGCCAAACAGGACCACCTTAAATCATACTGAATTACAGGCACAGGTAACTACGAGCAGTTACTTCCCCACCTCAGTTCTGGGATTCTCTGACTGTTAGTGGCTGGAGTGGATGCTCGAGGTTTTGTCTGGCTGAGTAAAACATACAAAATAATTCAAAAATAGTAATACTCACAGTATATGTTGCATACATACATATGCATACAGCTCAGGGATGATTGTAACAAAGATATGACAATCAGAAGGTAAAAGAAGCCCATGGATATTGAGCATTATTAAAATAACCGGTGTTATCACTGTGATTAAAGAGTGGAGAGCCACTAGTGCACAACAAAACATTCCAGAAATCTACACAACATCTAAACTAGACAACTAAATGAGTCTATATACTGTAGCATTTCTACAGTGCAGTGAGAAAACCAATACAGCATGCAGAGTGCATACATCTGACCACACAGCTGCATTCAGGCTCCCACTTCCGCCCATCATACAATTTGCATTCTTAGATAGCATGCATTATATTTACTGTTGATTACTCCTACTTTTAAGTGCTGTAATAGCAGGATGTATTATTCAAATTAATAAGTGGCCAGTTTATGAACCACCTCAGAAAGATGAAAGGCCAAATGGGCTTGTGCAGTGTTAGGGAGAATTCTCCAGAATGGCTAATTTCCCTTACCTACTGAGTCCCTCAGCACCTTTGCTGGATTTCTAGGATTTATTTTTTTCACCTGTTAAGAGTGTGAGCCTTTTTTCCCACTCCTACATGTGTTCTGCTGTGGGTGTTTTACATTTGTTGTGTTCATAGACTGTGGAGCTTCACCTACTTCATAGGCATAATCTTTTACTGTGTGTTACACATCACCTTTAGTGCAGTGCCACAGGGTTGTCTTCCCACTTTAATCTCCATTTTCATGGAATGACAACTGTCTCCCAGAACATGTAATGTTGCCATTGACTTTATTAGTCTTTTTAAATTCACAGACCCAGTACAAACTATCTTACATAAAGTTCTGAAAGGGGTTAATAGTTATCCTTTTTTGTCTGTTTCTCATGGAACGTTATTTCGTTCCCCTTTCTTTAAGATTTGGCTAGTGGCAGTGGTATCTACCCTATTTTTCCTACCACAGTCTATTTAAATAGCCTTGGTACTGTATTAGGCTAAGTTAGTATCCTTGAACATAAATGCGCTGAACCCCATTTACTTTTATTTGGTTCGGCTGGGTTTATTCGCCATTTCTTTTTGTAAAGGTCTTTCTCGTGTTTTACTCTGCGCGCCAAACCAGGTTTGGTCCTTTGTTTCACCGTCCTTTGGCGGGCTTCTGCACAGAAGCCCTCCTTTGGCGCTGAAATGTCTGAGGGGGACAGGATGTGAGGGAGGTGTTTGAGACTCCCTGCACAGGGTCTCCTCGGAGACCCATGTCACACTCTGTATGATTGGCTGTGGTGACAGCCCCACCAGGACAGCCACCCTGCTGTGTGATTGACAGCCAGGCTGTGTGAATGGGGGAAAACTGCATAAAAAGCAGGTCCCTGGGACTAGGAAGGCAGAGTCGCCACTGGATCGAGAGAACCGAAGAAAAGCTGACAGAAGAGGACCTCTACCACGACTGAACCTCCTGGTGAAGCCCTGCTGCGGGTCCGAATCTCCAAACTTCGACAACAGGGAAGATCTGCAAGGAATCTTCTCCCCTTGAGCAGGTGGGACCAACCAGTTTGCCAAACTACATGCCAGGCCTCCCTCCTCTGGTCGATTTGCTGTGCACAGCTACAATGAACCAGATAGCCAGAAGAACCAGACCCTGCTTGGGTTTTAAGGAGCACACCTTTTATTTGTTGCTTTGCTCTGCTTCTGGTTTCTTTCCTGGGCAGTGCAGGACCCTCCAGTCTTCTTACTCTGTGTCAGTCCGACAGTCACTTCAGGAACAATGAGCCTGCTGGACCTGCCAGGAACTTCTGCCTCAGCTACAGCCTTCTTCTTCATTCAAGGGATTGTTCTAACCCAGTTGTTCATTCCATCCGACCGCAGTGAAAGTGTTTGAAATCTTTCGCCAATCCACGGGCTTGTCCTTCTCTATTCTTTAAAGTAACTTTTATTCTGACCAACTTCATTCCGAACTCTTGGCAAAGATTTAACTGTGAACTACTCTGAACTGTGTGATCCTCTGCAAAGACTCTGCTCCTTTACTTTGGCTCAGGCCTCTTGTTTGATTCCCTCACCGTAGTAGCCTTTTCTAGATTACCCTGCTTACTTTCTTGTTGGTGTTGCTTAATTTTTGTCTAACCTTGTCTTTCCCTCCCTTTTAAATTGCTGGAGTGCCATTTTACTCAAACTTCATTTTGAGCTTAATTTGTCCAGAATCTATTGGGTGGTGTGTAGTATATTAAGAGTGTGATTTTTCTACTGCTTTACTTTAGTGAATTGTTTTACAACGGATGTGTAAATAAATGTATATTCTTTTACTCGGAAACCTTGAGTCAGTGTTTGTTTGAAGCATAGTAATTGCTGTCCTTTGTGTAACTATTGATACTGCTCACTTTACTCTTGAGATAAGTCTGGCTGCTCAGCCATTGCTATCACTTTACTGTGTAGTACAGGCTTCTACCAAAGGTGAATGTGTACTGTGACTTGTAGTCTTAATTGTGTGTGGTGTTCCCAAAGGGTACTGCATATAATTTAGCCTAATACTGGTGTACAGCGGTGAGGATCAAGTATAGTAATTACACTTAGTGTGCTGCTATTACCTTGGATCAACTAACCACAAGGCTAAACATCACTAAACAGCAATACTAATCATGTCTGATATGGAAAGCTACAGTCAGGTGTCCCTCCTTATTTACACTGTGGATTATCTGAAAAATCTGTGTAGAGATAGGAATCTCTCTGTTAAGGCAAAAAGTCATAATTGATTGAAAGGTTGTTAGAGAAACAAAGTCTGGAGGGTGGGTCTGAGAAACCTAACCCCTCAGCAAATGTGGAAAATGATGAGGATGATAATGTATCAATTGATGAGTTATATGAGGCAGATGTGTCTCACAATGTAGGCCTCACTGGTCCTCTGCCGGCTCAGCAACCTCAACCTTTGTCAACTGGGGCCCCTACAGGTCCTACACTCAGTACGGAATTCATTGCTCTAGAAAAGATGAGGCTTGAATTGGAATGTAAATGTATTAATGCTCAAACTGAACAAAAGAATCAAGAACTGAAACTCAGAGAAATGGAGATGAACCATGCCTTTGAAATGAAAAAGTTATCTTAGGAAAATATTTCCCTGCCAGAATCTTCCAGGTCTTCCAGTCCTAAGAGACCCGGTATGTCTAAAGAAATTGTTGGTATGTATGAGGCTAAGCTTGATATTTTGGATTGGTTGGCAATGTTTGAATATAACCATGGCATTAGACATTACAGGGAATCAGTCGCTTGCTTGGCTCTTCTCTAGGCTACCCACTGTTACATCTGATGTTATGATGGAGTTGGGGGAGGTAGATAGGATGGATTATGAGTATGTGAAACTAGCTTTAATTGCTAGATTTGGGAAGATACCTTCCCAGTACCTTAAGAGGTGTAGGACCCTCAAAAAGCATGATGGTACCCTTTGGGCTGGTATGGGATGGTTGGCTTAAGGGTTACAGAGTAAACACTTATGAAGGTATGAGAAAACTTGTGATGTTGGAGTCAATTTATGTTGCTTGCTCTCCTGAGCTCAGACAACACTTGGCTGATTCTAAGGAAATAGATCCAAAGAAGTTAGCCAAAGCTGCTGGCTTGTGGGTTGCCAACAGGGCTACTCACACGGATGCTGGGGCAACTCAGAAGAAGGATGAGGGAAGGCGCCAAAGAAAGATAACAAGGAGAATTCTATTTCCTCCAATCCACAAGAGGGTCCCAAACAAAACAATAAGGGTAAGCCACAAGGAAACCGAATCAGGCTAGTGTACCATCTGGACCCAAACCAGATGGAGGTCAGAATAAGCCCCCATTCATCAAAACATTTGGGAAATGTTATGTTTGTGTGTCAACTGACAATGTGAAAGGATATCCCAGATGTAAGGGTAAACCTTCAGGGGTCCACACTGTCTCCTTATCCTTCTCCCCAGAGGAAGAAGTACCCATGGCAAGTGGAAACTTTCACTTACTGGCTGATGAACCCATGAGAGTCTCAGCTAGTGTTTCTTTAGTGTCCCTGGGTTTGTCGAAACAACAGAATTTAGATGTCTATAATTCCATCCCAGATAATACTAAAGTGTATTATAAAGATAGTGTTCTTGTGAATGGCCAGGAGACTCCAGCCACCAGAGACACTTGAGCCAGCATAATTGTGGTTGATGAATCATTTTTTCAAGATGGAGGATGTTGCTGAGGCACCCAAACGCCTAACCAAGTTAGCTGGAGGCCCTGTGCAAATGCTTCCCCAGTTACCAGCTCTAATCCAGTGCAATGACATGACTGTCAAGATACCTGTTAGTGTGCAGAGTGAAGTTCCTCGGAGAGTCGTGTTGGGTAATGACCTGAAAACTCTTGGAGTTGTGTCTAGTACCCCCCGGCCTCCCAGTAAAAGGAGACAGGAGCTAACTAGGCCTGCAAGGGAGAGGACCTTGAGAGGCTCTCCAGAGGAGTTGGTAGAGGAAAATATCACTCCCAGTCCACCAGAGTTGTTCACTGCTATTTCAAGAAAAAGAGAAGCAAAGGGGAAACCCGAGACCTCCAAGAAAAAGACAGACAGCACCCATGTGCTACCAACCAGGACATCCACACGGTTGTACAAAGTCACACCTGTGACTCCTCCACCTGCTGAAGCTGAGTGTGAGGTACAACCCTTTGTGGTTGATCCAGTTTCTGAAGAGTCAGAACTGGAAGAAGATATTGTTTTAGTTGGAGATCTGGAACCTGTTGACCATCGTGAGCTGCAGTCTTTACTGGCAGAAGGTGGACCCAACAGGGCAGACTTCAGCAGAGGACAAATAGAGTGTCCTTCTCTTGAAGGTCTTCACCTACAGGCAGCTTCTCAGCTCGATGTGCAAGAGCCTGGGAAGCATAGGTTGCACTGGGAAGATGGCCTCTTCTACAGTGAACCGACTGGGTCTATCCCTGGGGACTGCAAAAGACGTGTAGTGCCCCTAGAAAACAGACTCCAGTTCCTACAGTTGACCCATGAGATACCTTTGGCTGGTAATTGGCATTTCAAAAAGACCAAGGAAAGGGTCTCCCTATACTTCTACGGGCCTAAAATGGGTTCAGAAGTTGACAAGTTCGGTAGGAGCTGTCACACTTGCCAAACCTCTGGCAAGAGTGGAGCCAAGAATGTGGCACCCCTGGTGCCTCTCCCAGTGGTGGGAGATCCTTTTGAGAGGGTGGGCATTGACATTGTTGGTTCCCTCAACATCCCACATCTTCAGGAAACAGGTTTATCCTGGTTGTAGTAGACCATGCTACTAGGTATCCTGAAGCAATACCTATGTGGACTGTTACGGCTCAAGCTGGGTCTACGGCTCTACTTCGTATTTCTACCAGAGTAGGGTTTCCTAAGGAAGTGATATCCGACAGGGGATCCAATTTTATGTCCCACTACATGCAGGCCATGTGGAAAAACTGTGGTGTCACTTACAAGTTCTCTACAGCCTACCATCCACCAACACATGGAATAGTAGAGAGGTTTAATCGTACCATGAAGAGCATGATAAGTGCTTTAGAGGAACCCTGTAAAAGAAAGTGGGACCTTCTACTGCCATGCCTTCTCTTTGCTTATAGAGAAGTCCCTCAGGAGGGAGTTGATTACAGTCCCCTAAAACTTCTCTGTGGCCATCCTGTCAGAGGTCCATTGGTCCTGATTAAGGAGGGGTTGGAGAGTGCTCCTTCCCCCTATCCAGTCAGAGTGACTGACTATGTGATATGTCTCCAGTGGAGAATGGCACACATGATGGCAGAAGCTAGTGATAACATAAAAGCAGGTCAGGCTCCTGTCAAACATTGGCATGACCAGAGGCCAGCATGGTTGAGTTTAATCAATACCAGCTTGTACTAGTTATGGTGCCAACAAGACAGAGAGCCTTGCAGGACAAATAGATAGGACTCTTCAAGGTTGTGTGCAAACTTGGAGAGGTGAACTATTTGGTGGACTTAGGCAGAACTAAGTAGGCTCCCAGAGTCTTTCACACCAACCGTTTGAAGTCATATGTCTCAAGACCAGAAGTGGGAGAAGCTTCTAGCTTCAGTTCAAGAGGAGGAGGAGAGTGAACCTCTACCTGACCAACTCAGAGGCCAACCTTTGGATGAGAACATAGAAGGAGTCAATCTCTCTTCTAATCTGACATCTGGACAACAGGAGGATTGCAAGGTTCTGTTAAATCAGTTTGCCTCCCTGTTTTCATTTTCAACAGGCTTTCACCCCTTGGGGGCAACATGATATTCTTACTGGTGACTGTTCACCTGTGAAAAGCAGAGGCTACAGAATGTCAGAGCATGTGAGATCATCAAAGGAGAGGTCAACACGATGCTTGATCTCCGGGCATATAGAGCCCTCTACAAGTCCATGGTCTAGTCCAGTTGTTCTAATACCAAAGGCAGGATCCAAGGAGTTGAGATTCTGTGTGGACTATAGAGCTCAAAATGCAGTCACTCAGACTGATGCCCATCTTTGCCAAAGACAGATTTACTGGTGGATAAGCTTGGTGCAGCCAAGTACCTCAGTAAATTTGATCTGACGTCAGGCTATTGGCCAATATCCCTCACAGACCATGCCAAGGAGAAAACTGCATTCTCAACCCCAGCAGGCCTCTACCAGTTTAAGGTCATGCCTTTTGGATTAAAGAATGCACCTGCTACATTCGAAAGGATGGTCAATCAAGTTCTGAATGGGATGGAGGACTTCTGCATGGCATACTTGGATGACATTGCAGTGTTCAGATCTACTTGGAAAGAACATGATGATCACTTAGGATATGTTTTGCAGGCTCTTGAGCAGGCCCATCTGACCATAAAGGCAAGCAAATGTCAAATTGGTCAGAGCAAAGTGGTCTACCTTGGTCATGAGGTAGGAGGAGGTGAAATAAGGCCATTGCCTAGCAAAGTACAAGCTGTACAAAACTGGGCCACCCCTACTACTCAAACCCAAGTGACAGCCTCCCTAGGTCTCACTGGGTACTACAGGAATTTCATTGAGAACTATGGGTCCATAGCTTCTCCTTTGAATGTAATCTCCACTCCAAAATTCCCTAAAACGGTTAGATGGAATGAGTAGTGCACTCAAGCCTTTGAAAACCTGAAGAAAGCCCTTTGTCAAGCTCCAGTACTAAGAGATCCTGATTACCACCAACCCTTCATTATGCAGAAATATGCATCCAATACAGGTGTAGGTGCAGTTCTTAGTCAACTGGATGAGAAAGGTCGGGAACACCCCATTTGCTTCATTAGTAGGAAACTGAAGGAACCAGAAACAAGGTGGGCAACCATAGAGGCGTGAGTGTTTTGCCATTGTGTGGTCTCTGAAGAAGTTTAGACCATACTTGTATGGATCTACTTTTGTGATTCAGGCAGACCACCAACCCTTGAGATGGTTGATGCAAATGAAAGGGGAGAACCCAAAACTTCTAAGATGGTCAATCTGCCTGCAAGGGTTTGATTTCACCATTGAGCATAGGTCAGGATGTCACCACCAAAATGCTGATGGTCACTCTAGGATGTTTATAACCGACTAGAGTGAAGAGATTCATCCAGGAGTGGATTAAATCCTCCTGTCCCTTGGTCTGGGGGGGGGGGACGAGTGTTAGGGAGAATTCTCCAGAATGGCTAATTTCCCTTACCTACTGAGTCCCTCAGCAGCTTTGCTGGATTTCTAGGATTCATTTTGTTCACCTCGTAAGAGTGTGAGCCTTTTTTCACACTCTTACATATGTTCTGCTGTGGGTGTTTTACATTTGTTGTGTTCATAGACTATGGAGCTTCACCTGCTCCACAGGCATCATCTTTTACTGGGCCTCATTAGGACTCCGGCGCTAAACCATGGTGCTATTAGCACCATGGTCCATGCCGGAATCCGCCATGGCGGAATGGGGAATTACCACCCCATTCCGAGGTTGGTGGGACGGTAATTCCCCATTTCCATTTTTGCCCCATAGGGCTCAATGGGAATGGGGAAGGCGCTAATAACGGTACCGCAAATTGCGGTACTGTAATTAGCACCAAGGTCCCTTTGCGGGTCCCTACTTTAATGGCTGGTAAAACCAGCCGTTAAGGTCGGGTCCCGCAAAGGGACCTCGTAATTAGGCGCTAAGTGTTTAACGGCGCCGCAGCCTTTTACGGCGCCGTTAAACACTTAGCGCCTGGGTCATAATGAGGCCCACTCTGTGTTACACAGCACCTTTAGTGCAGTGACACAAGGTTGTCTTTTTTTTGGACTTCCCACTTTAAACTCCAATTTCTGGGAACGTCTACTGTCTCCCAGAACATGTAAAGTTGCCATTGACGTTATTAGTCTTTTTAAATTCACAGACCCTGTACAAACTATCTTACATAGAGTTCTGGAAAGGGATAATAGTTATCCCTTTTTGTTTGTTTCTTATGGAAAATTATTTTGTTCCCCTTTCTTTAAGATTTGGCTGATGGCAGTGGTATCTACCCGATTTTTCCTACTGCGTTCTATTTAAATAGACTTGGTACTGTTTTAGGCTAAGTTAGTAGCCTCGAACTTAAATCCGCTAGATCCCATTTACTTTTATTTTTTTCTGGCTGGGTTATTCGCCATTTCTTTTTGTAAAGATCTTTTTCGTGTTTTACTCTGCGAGCCAAACCAGGTTTATTTCCTTTGTTCGCTGTCCTTTGGCGGGCTCTGCACAGAAGCCCTCCTTAGGTGCCTGAATGTCTGACGGGGACATGATGTGAGGGAGCGGTTTGAGACTCCCTGCACAGGGTCTCCTTGGAGACCCAAGTCACACTCGGTATGATTGACTGTGGTTACTGTCCCGCCAGGACAGCCACCCTGTTGTGTGATTGACAGCCAGGTTGTGTGAATTGGGGAAAACTGCATAACAAAGCAAGTCTCTGGGACTAGGAACACAGAGTCACCACTGGATCGAAAGAACCGAAGAGAAGCTGACAGAAGAGACCTCTACCACGACTGAACCTCATGGTGAAGCTCTGCTGCGGGTCTGAATCTCCAAACTTCGAAGACAGGGAAGATCTGCAAGGAATCTTCTCCCCTTGAGCTAGTGGGACCAACCAGTTTGCCAAACTACATGCCAGGCCTCCCTCCTCTGGTCGCTACGGTGAACCGGATAGCCAGAGGGACCGGACCCTGCTTGGGTTTTAAGGAGCGTACCTTTTATTCGTTGCTTTGCTCTGCTTCTGCTTTCTTCCCTGGGAAGTGCAGGACCCTCCAGTCTTCCTACTTCGTGTCAGTCCGACAGTCACTTCAGGAACCGTGAGCCTGCAGGACCTGCCAGGAACTTCTGCCTCAGCTACAGCCTTCTTCTTCATTTAAGGTACTGTTCTAACCCGATTGTTTGTTCTGTCCGACCGCGGTTAAAGTGTTTTAAATCTTTCGCCAATCTGAGGGCTTCTCCTTCTCTATTCTTTAAAATAACTTTTCTTCCAACCAACTTCGTTCTGAACTCTTGGTAAAGACTTAACCGCAAACTACTCTGAACTGTGTGATCCTCTGCAAAGGCTCTGGTCTATTGACTTAGGCTTAGGCCTCTTGTTTGATTCCCTCACCGTAGTTGCCTTTTCTAGATTGCCCTGGTTACTTAGTTGTTGGTGCTGCTTAATTTTTTCTAACCTTGCCTTTCCCTCCCTTTTAAATTGCTGGAGTGCCTTTTTACTCACACTTCATTGTGAGCATAACTTGTCCAGAATCTATTGGGTGGTGTGTAGGATATTAGTGTGATTTTTCAACTGCTTTAATTTAGTGAACTGTTTTACAACTGATGTGTAAATAAATGTATATTATTTTACTCAGAAACCTCTAGTCAGTGTTTGTTTGAAACATAGTCATTACTGTCCTTTGTGTAAATATTGATACTGCTCACTTTACTCTTGAGATAAGTCTGGCTGCTCAGTCATTGCTACCACTTTACTGTGTAGTACAGGCTTGTACCAAAGGTGAATTTATACTGTCACTTGTAGTCTTAATTCTGTGTGGTGTTCCGAAAGGGTACTGTATATGATTCTGCCTAACATGCAAGATTCAAACTTGGGAAGTGCAGGCTGGCTCCACCATGAGCGACAACTGCAGGTGAGTACATAATTTGTGAGTGACCCTCCCAGGTACTCCAGGCAGTAGACACGGCCCTGGCATTTGATAATGATTTGTTATTTATATAGCGCTGTTGCCGAAGCACTGTACATAGAATATATTTGCATACAATTGTTCTCAACTGAAGTTGGTACTCATTAATTAACCACAGATTAATGAAAGGTTGAGTTGGCCTTGCCCGGATTTGAACCTGCTACCTGCAGATCACACATAGATGATAGATTGCAGCAGCGCCAGCAGCAGGCATGTTACACACAGACTGAAACTGTGAGAGGCAGCTGCTACCAGTGTCTACTATTTGGGCAGAGCATCTAAACACTAAATGTGTCAAGAACCATCCACAGCCAGTCTGATAAATAGCATAAGCCTTCACCAATAAATGGAGAGTATTAGGCTTGGATTGGTGAATTAACATACAATCCCAGGACTAAGAGTAAAAGTGATCACTGGCATTCATTCAGCTGTCCTAAAATCTCACTGCATGAGTACAGCGGCGTCCAGACATGAGCAGAGTGCACAGCACAGGTGAAACTGAAACGTTCTGAAGCTTAGCACGACACAAAACAGACATCAAAACATAAAGGTGGAATTCAGGGTAAAGTGCCAAACAATGCTGTGCCAACAATATGTACATGGTGTCATTCCAGTAGGATGCAAAAAGTGGCATGCTAATGCAAGAGAAAGACAGGTGTGCCAATAACATGCAAAGTAAGCCAAGACAATACCAAGTTAAGATAATCATGGCGATACCACCAAGTAAGTAATGCGGGAAATGCATGTAAATGGTATCGTGTCAATGCAATATGAAGTGCTGAGCCAGTGCCATGGCAATGCCGTAATAGTGCCAAATGCATTTATGTTATGCCAATGACATTTAAGTATCATGCAAATGCAATTCGTTAATTGGTGTTCTAATACCATGTAAATAGTGAGATGCCAATCATAAGAAAACAATGGCATGCACTTGGTGCCCGTCCTCGGCCAGGATAGCATTTTACATATTTTGATTATAATTAGCTTATTTTTAACCATCTACTCTATGAAAGTGCCAGGCAGCCATCTATGTGGCGCAGACCAGGCCATCTTTTGTGGTGACCACACAGAATGTGTCAGGAGGGGTGCGGAGTGAGCAGAACCCCGTGGGTCTGTGGCTCAGATGACCTTCTGTGACCATCCCACTAGGAAGGGCCCAGCTGCAGGCTCCCCAACATGAGCTCATCTCGTGCTGCGAGACCTTGGTCTTGTCCACTTTTTAACACAATAATGCCACAGATTCCCAGTCCCTAACTCCGGCTTGGGAAACACAGAGGGCCTCATTACGACCCTGGCGGTAAGGGGTTTACGCCAGCGTTAGCTGCGCCGACCCCTTACCGCCAATTACGAGGTCCCTTAGCGCCATGGCGCTTTTAACACCTGCTTTTAGCAGGTGTTAAAATCCATGGCGCTAAGGGACCATGGAGTTAATTACGCCACCGTAATTTACGGTGGCGTAATTAACGCCTTCCCCACTCCCATTATGCCCTATGGGGCAAAAATGGGAATGGGGAAGGGTAAATGGGGATTGGGGACTTACCGCCCCGCCAAGGTCGGAATGGGGCGGTAAGTCCGCCAACCACCATGGCGTAAACGTAGTTTACGCCATGGTGGTAAAGTCACGGCCCAGGCGGTAACTTACCGCCTGGGTCGTAATGAGGCCCAGAGTGCATTGCTTGCATGGCGCAGATTCTGGTGTTTCACTAGGATTGTGTGGTTCTGGAAAGCAACTAGTCATTTAAGTAGGTCTTTGGCAAGTTCATTGTAGGACTTTGTATTCTCTTTCATCAGAAAAGGAATGCTTGAATGCCTTGGGCGTGATAGGGACACTCCTGGCCTGCCAGGAAAGCAGAAATGCATTCAGAATTTCCCAGAGTTTTTCATAATGTTTGGAGTTTCTGGAAAGCAGAAGAACTATTATTTAGCTTCCTAGAGCAGGTGGTTACGTGTTAATGTTTCCCTGACATACACTCTCCAGCATACCCCAGTACCAGTCGGACATGCGGATGCGGGATGCCAAGAAGCGGAACAACACGGCTTGATGTAACAACATCAAGAAATAGCAAGACAAGTGTGATCCATTGAGGCATCAACGGGGCAGCAACAGATGTTTGCATGATAAGGGAAGTGGAGAGCCACGTACCCGCATCATTACAGAATATATGCAGGATAGATTAGAAATTATTGGGGGTAAAAACCACGGATTGCGAAAGGTCATACCTAAAAAAATAATTATGGACTGCACATTGCAGAATGTGCATTTTCTGTATGTTGTTTCTTAAAGCAAGCAAAGGCCATAAAAAGCAAGAATGCCCTTGAAAGAATCGCAAAAAGGAGGGAGTTGGAAATCACCGGAAGGTGCTGTTCTGTTTTCACTGATCATTAACTTGCACGTGTGTCAAAACTCCTCTGCTTTTCAACTAATCACTGAAACCGCATTTATTTGAATTCTGAAGGTGGCTTGAGTCGTCACTGAACACAAAAAGATAAAGGATTTCTAATGTCTCTTCCTGCTGCTTCGAGTCTGAAAGCACTATGAGACTGTTAATCCTGTGGTATTGCTGCACAGCATCGCTAAAATGCATTGCTGTGTCTGAGAAATCCACCCATTTTTGTTTATCTTAAATATGCCTGTATGTGTAGAATGTACATTTCTGCTGAAGTAACAAATGACCCCTCCCTCTCTATACTCAGCGGCTTAGCTTATGTTTTGTTAGGGATTTTGTCAGAGGGCTATTAAATATCTTCGATGGTATTTTAGTGTCATGATAAAATAGTGGTAATGTGGTATCACAGCATATTTATACTAATGCCCTATATGATGTGACAGGACTCCCCCCCCTCTTATTTTTGTATTCTGTTTAGTGTTGACTGTAAGTGCCAGATAGCAGACTTTACACTTCCAGGGACAAGACGGCAGTAGCTGTTATTCCAGTCACTTATTTATGAAACTGGACTACTGTATTTGACGGATTGTTCATAATACACCCTTTATTATGTGCATTGATTCACAAGCCACACATGCATCATACATTTTTTAACTTGCTAGCTACTTCCCAAACGTAACCTCCAACTTTACCACATGTGCTAAAAAATGTTTTATCGCTTTTGAAACACTGGGCACTTCCCTATAATGTCCCCTCTTTATCAATTAATTCACATAGGCACAGAAAACGCAACCCCACAGATTTTTAAAGATGTTTTTCTTTTTGTACACACTATTGTTTGAAAACAGGTCTTGTGGTACACATGTAAAAACAAATTAACACTTCTTCTGGATACATAAACAGCCTGTGTTCAAAATAAAACATACATTTCTCATTTCTTACCCAGACCTTGAACCCAAAGACAGTAGACACAGTGCACAATCTAAAAGAAAAGACTAAAGCAAATAACATAGCAACAAGCCAACTTTTTCATTTTCCGTTATGCCATAATGTTCTCAATTACAAATGTGAGAAAGAAAAATGATCTATCTGTTTAAATAATAACAGTCTAATTCTGACTGACTGGCTGAAAAGATAACCCACTCTCTGCACTATCCTCAATTCCACAGATACTCACATTCAATTGTGATGCCTCTGCGCTATTATCAGGGAAGCCCTCTCTCTGAAGTGAATTACCTGCAAGTGGGAGTGTCACAGATACCGCACAGCTTTCTCCCCACAAAGGTCATCTCACAGCCCCAGCTTCATCTAAAGGCCTGGACTGCCTGGGTCTGTTTTCTGTCTGCTACTCTCCTGTTCTCCTCCGGACGGCAAGAAGAAGACTGGCCCCCACCTCTTCATCCTCCTACATTTATGGACTAGCTCTGTCACTCAAACTTCCTCCTTCCCTTTTCTCCTGATGTCTATTTATGTATTTATTTATTTTTGCATTTTTAAAGCGCTCACACAGCCTGCAGGCATCGAGGTGCTGTTACAGGAATTGTTTGTTTTTTAGTTGCATAATTGTTTTGTCTTAGTTGCGTATTTACAACGCACTTAAATACCCAGAGGTTTCTAAGTGCGGACCCGGGGATCAAACCAGTGTTGCTTCTTGTCGTCTTGCTTCCAAGGCGAGCACGTCGCCGCTGAACTATCCTCCCGGGATGTCTATAACATCCGAGCTGATTTTTCTAGAAGCATGGCTTCAAAAAAATAATAATTTTGCAACACACTTTCTCTGAACAATGGGACTTTTCAACAGCAATGAACCACAGCACATATTTTGTGCACTGAATTACAGCCAGCAAATTGCACGTTTAAACTTGCACTGTAAAACAGCTCATAATTTTTTAGCCATTTCATCTGCCTCATTTTGCACTGTTTTTGTTAAGTGTAAATCATTAATTACTGGGAATTGTTAGCTGATTGTGGTTAATATGTGTATACAGTGCAGGATGGACAGATGATCTATTTACGCTGCAGTGCTTCCACAGAAAGTAATGCCATGTACTACAACATCCAGTTTACTGTCCCCACGGAAATAATGCATTATCTTTCCATTATCTTTCCCTACAGTTTCCTATGAATGTAGTTTTTAAATCACTGGCCGTGTGCAGAATTCCAACAGGACTGATGTTTTACAACAGTGCAGTTTATTCAACAGAATACAACCTTCAAAGTACTTTGATAGCTGTAGCAAAATGCATTTAAGAGGTTGTACTCTCCTGAGAATGTGTAGGAAAAGGTATCTTGATTTTGGCCACATGTCAAAGGTCTGTATGTGGTTAGTAGGTCTCTTCTGGTCCCTGCAAAATTGATGTCAGTGTCCGGAATATGCAGCAAAATGTGTCCAGACTAGTCATGTCCATTGACTACCGAAGAGAGTAGTTGTAATGTAGAGTTTATTGTGCAACAAGGATAACGCAAAACTTGCAGTTGGGACATAGCTTGTGAAGAAACTGTAATTCCTTTGTAAGTAGAATTCATATTACCGAAGCATTGGCAAAGCCAATAGTGGTAACATGTGTGACATTGACATGGTTTTGGAGTAAATAAGGAGTAGTGTTAGTAGATCGTTCACGATTCTATTTGTGTATAAAGGAAAATTACTTCAGGAACAATTAGACTTCCAATCAGTTTGCTACCTGCCTGTACAATGCATATATGTCATCTAATAACTAGTATATCCTCAAAAACTGGCAGTTACAATATAAACAACATTTTTACAAATTGCTTGACCTAGAAGGCTAGGTCTGAAACCACTTTTAGGCACATATCACATTTGGCCCCTGATCACCAGAGCACCCTCACCCTATTGTGCAGAACACTTACACGTTATATCTTCATTTCCCTTTGTCGTACTCTTCCTCATCATGACACCTTCCAGTCCCGCCCTGCCTCTGCGGTAGGATATTCCATGTGGCAATGGTCTTTGAGGTATTACATAAGAGGATGGGAAGATAATAGCCTGTATGTATATTACCTCCAAGTAAGGTGGGCCGGGTTTAAACATGTTTTAAAGAGTTCCTGTCATTTGGTGGGCAACCTCATAAGGAGGTTTTACAGTGAACAAGGTATTGTAGGATTTAGGCTAATCAAGTTATGCTGTTGGCAATCAAGGCATTAATAGAGTTCTTCGTGATGTAGCCAAGTTCATTACTGCCTAAAACAACGATTTGCACCTATAATTGTGTGCCAATCGTATCAATCTCTATCTTACTTCCTAGACATATGATAGCAGTGGATACGGCTCATCACGTTACTGTAAAGCATAGAACTAGGACCAGCCATGCAGAGCTGGACAACTCGCATGCCTGCATGGGATAGCTCTCGATGCTGGTGGGTCAAAAACTGGCATGATATGATATGATATGGCATTCATAATGCGCCTATACACATGTGTTTCAAGGCGCAACGAGGCAAGATAGGGGGAAAAAAAGGGAAGACAGACAACGATTTTACTTGGCCGGGTGACATTGAGATTGCGCAAGTGCAGGGGAAGGTGAGGGGAAAAGTTGAGGGGAAAGGGAAGGGGGCAGTGCAGTACATGGGATCACACAGTAAAACAAATAAAACAAATAAATACACATAAATAAAAAGGGAGGCCAGCTGGTGGCAAGTGCAAGGATAAGTGCAGACATCAAGTGTCAAGTGCTGGTAGGGAACTGTAGGGATACAGACCCAGACTCCATGTGCAAGGGTTGCCAGGGGAGCAACTAGTGCAGGAGTACAACCGGCAGGGAGGGGACCTGGGCCCGAGATCAGAGGGTACCCGGGTGGCCAGTGCAGTTTCAGTTTCTAACTAGTAGTTCAGCAGGGGAGAGGAAGAGAGAATGCACATTTTGACACTTTTCAAAAAATAAACATGGACTGATTTGCAGCAAAGTCGTGCAGGAGCATTGGCAAGGCTATGAAAGCAAGGTTTTGCTAATATGGCTGTGCTTTATTTTTTTAAAAGTGTCATGATGTAGATGCAAAAAATAGTGACATACGTTTGGAAACTGAGGTATAGCAGTGGCCAGATTGTACAAGTCTACTGGCCATGACCACGATGGACTGGCAATGGGGTTAAAGTAGGCATGGCTACCAGGGAATGGCTAAGTAGTACGCTTTTTTAAAATTATGATAGGCTTGAATGGAAAATTGTTTTTTGCCTGCGGCTAAAATTCTGCCAGGGGCTACAGCTCAAAGTGCTGCAGAGGATGGCATCAACAGATCACTGTGACTACCAGTGCATACACTCCGAGACAATGCTAATCAGAAGATAATTACAGAGGACGCTGAACCAGGTGTTCATGTGGTCGGCAGGTCACCCCCTCAAATCATGAACCACTTTTATTTGCGACCATACCGGGACAAGAAATTGGGATTGCATGCTGGACTCGTTTCCACAACCTCGCAGCAATGACTGGCCCACAATCAACACACATTGAGAAAGACCCGAGAGAGTCGAAACACATGTGGGCTGACTTATAAAAATAAATATAGCGCCAACAATGGTTTTCAAGACTGCTTTATTATGACAATAGTTACTTATTGAATAACCAAGTGCTAACGTGAACAGGGCTTACTCTCCTAATTTGAAACCTAACACTTGAAGAAGTAAGGGCACCTTCGCAAAAGACCTGCATCACTAGCCGCAGGGGAAACCATTTAAAGTACTAGATGAAGCGCAGAGATCTACCAATTCTACCGCCCTGCAATTACTTGATAATCGTGTACTCTGATTTGATTATTGGGGCATGATGTGGCCAAAGCCCTAGATATGAATGGGAACAAATATTTTGCTTTGGCTACAGCCTGAAGTGCTGTACTGAATTACAACAAACCTGTGCAAGGGGCATCAGTAAGGACCTGAAAGCATGCTTTTGCAATCTGTTTTGTGTTTTATTTTTTCGAAGGGTCCAAATGTAAGCACAAAAAATAGTGATATAAATTTGGTGCATGGACAATGGTCCTAGCCCTCGGCAAGGACAAATGACTACTCTGATTTACTTATAGGGGCATGCGGCATGGCCAAAGCTCTAGGTTTAAATGGTAAAAGAAATTCTGCCTGCGGCTTACAGGATTGCAGCAAACTTGCGTGAGGAGCATCAGCAAGGAACTGAAGGGATACTTTTGCAAATCTGTCCTCTGACTTTTTTGAAAGTGTTGAAATGTAAGTACAAAAAATAGTGATTTAACTTTTCTGACATGGGCAGTGGGCCTGGCCCTCGGCAAGGAAAAATATCTACTCTTATTTGCCTATGGGGGTATGCAGCATAGCCAAAGCCCATACCCCATGGATTGTGGAGACTGGCCATGCAAGCCACGAGCACTGGGCATTGTTTATAATATGAGGGTATATTGGACACTGAACTAGGATGCTGTGTAGGTGCACTGTATAATGGGGGTGGTTTGGTGGGGCTGGGGTCATGGTTGAGCCTCATGCCCTAGGCAATTCAACAATGACTTGCATCTCCATCATGCGCTGCTGATAACGATGCACATAAGTATGCTTTACACAAAATATGTTTCTTTAAGGAGGTTTGTAGTTGTTTAATATATGTTAAAAGAGGAATTATTAACAACTTATATATAGTGAAGTAACATTATGAAACATTTTCACTTATAAAAACCTATTCAATTGACAAAATACACTTTGTTAAAGGGACATTACGGTTAAGATGTACCCCACCCTTGGGACTCCTGTGCCCCAGCAGTTACCTAGTTGCCTCCCACCTTGGCATCCCTTGGCACTTTCCTCCTGGGCTCCCATGAGCACTTGTGCATCCATACTGCCTCTTTTATTTATGGAGTTCTCCCACTGCACAATGCATAGGTGCATTTATAGGAGCACTATGTGTAATTTGTTGGTATACATATGGAAAATGTAGATGCAAAAGATTTGTAGAGAATTGTTATGTGGCAGTTGGTGGGTGGAAGATTGATATGTTTATAGGCTATATGTAGAGTTTTTTAAGTGATTGGTGGATATATGTGTGAATTGTTAAAAGTAGGCAATGAGGGAGTGTTACAAACATAACAGAAACATGATTAGAAGGACTGTCCTGTGTGATGGTGTGCATGTGTAATGTGGGTTTTCTAATAAGGCATGGGCTAGACAGAGGAATGCAGAGACTGTGGATAGCCATAAAGGGCAATGGATTAAGGTGTTTATTGTATACTAGAGAGAAAGATTTTGGACAGAAACTAGTTTTTGTGCTTTCTTCTGTTTCTCTAGTATACAATTGTCCATTATTTCCATTAGCATAGTAGAAAATGCTAATGGGAATGTTGGAGAATCTAAGTGAATCTAAATCCTGAAAAATGTAAAGTAGATGAAGTCTAAAAGCTTCTTCTTTTTTAAGTTCAATTCTTTAACTGTGAAAGGTGGTTCCTAAAGGAACTTTTTTAAATGGTTTTCTTTTTGCAAGAGAGGCCAGAAAGTAAGATAGGCAGGGAAATGAGGGAGGGGGCTCCAACCACAAATATGGAGGTGCATGAGGACAGGGGAAGATGATGTGAGTGTGTTGCATCTAAGGTAGGGGCTGTGTTTCTCATGCTCCTTGATTACAGCTTCAAAAGCACTTTGAAATTGCTCTGCCCTGAAGGCAGGTATGTTGCAGTATATACAGAGTACTCTTGTCTTCGAAAGATATGGATCAACAGCCTGTTTTATTGCTTGCAAGGGAGCTGGTGGGATTTTGCGTCCCACAGAAGTGGGCTGTGTCGGTACAGTATTCATTGAGAAAGATGAGGTAGAGGAAGACAGCCTACTACTTCCTAAGAAAGGAACATCCTTTCTGAGAACATTGCAGTGGTTGGAGTTGGTGTGGCGGCCCATAGAAGTGGTTCCGAAGGAGTACTGCCCAGGTAGTACGCGACTGAGTACAGTGCATTTCACTTTGGTAGCTTTAGCCTTTAGCACATTCCCAACAGTGGTAAAGAACTGCCACACCCATGAATCTTTCTGGGGACTAGAGGTAGGCACTTCATCTACCTCATCTTCCTGGTGCTCTTCATTGTCTTTTGAAGTATTGCACTTCTTTCGTTGTGTAAGTCCTCCAGTTGGTGGTGTTGGTGGCTCTTAGGGTGTGGGCATGGCAATAGTTGATGCCATTTTTTAAGATAAATAGCAGTTTTGCTAATATTCTTCCGAGTATGTGCTGTGTGCTACATTGTTCATGGATAATGAGTAAGACTAGATGTAGGAGCATTGCAAGGGTACATTTTGAGGTTCAGAATTCCTAGATGAGCTGAAAAATGCAATTCCGAACTGTTTGCAAAGCACAGACCCATTTGCGAATCACAGACCTGCTCATGAACACGCCACCATGCCACACGCCCGTGGTCACGTGACACTGTCTGGAAAGTGCGCAATTACGTCAGATGCTCACGAACATCGATGAACACAAAAACAGTGGAAAAAGTTGAAAAACGTGTATAGGAGGTAAAAAAGGATGCTGGAACGTGGGGAATGGCAGAGTTGAAAGGTGAAACTTTCTAAATTGGTCAAAAATGTTGCTGTATGGGGTAAGTATGAGTTGTATGAAATTAAGGTACACTGGTAAATACACAAGACATATACTGAAAAAGCTTTGTTAAAGGGACGTTATGGTTAAGTTGCACTAATAAAAACCTATGAAATTCAATGAAAAAACATTGTTAAAGGGACTTTATGGTTGCAAACAAAACTGAAAAAACACAGAAATGTGCTTGTTATAGTAAGCTAAACTACTATAACTCGCGCCACCACAGTGCACTGCTAAGACTAACACCCAGGAAATGAAAGATGACATCACAAATGTCATTGAGAATGAGTGTGCCCATTGATTCCACTTCCCAGGACAGCTTGTTGTGGAGTAGTTGTCTCTCTAGGGAGGGTGTTACCTGCCCTCACAAAAAATGAAAGAGAGGCAATCCAAAGGTCCTCAGTCTTGCTGGCGACAGCTTGGACGTCCTGGCTCTGTGGAAAAAGCTTTGTTAAAGGGACGTTATGGTTAAGTTGCACTAATAAAAACCTATGAAATTCAATGAAAAAACATTGTTAAAGGGACTTTATGGTTGCAAACAAAACTGAAAAACCACAGAAATGTGCTTGTTATAGTAAGCTAAACTACTATAACTCGCGCCACCACAGTGCACTGCTAAGACTAACACCCAGGAAATGAAAGATGACATCACAAATGTCATTGAGAATGAGTGTGCCCATTGATTCCACTTCCCAGGACAGCTTGTTGTGGAGTAGTTGTCTCTCTAGGGAGGGTGTTACCTGCCCTCACAAAAAATGAAAGAGAGGCAATCCAAAGGTCCTCAGTCTTGCTGGCGACAGATTGGACGTCCTGGCTCTGTGGAAAACACATAGCCCGTCCAAAGCTGAACTGAGCTCACAGGGCTGACACATATGTTATATCAGTTTGACATGGCTTGAATAACTATGAGAGATGGCAGCCGTCATATTTTATACTCCGGTATGGCTTATATTTACAGTTTAACGTTTCACCAGATAAGGATTCTCATAGTAATGTAGTTTTTGGAGCAGAGGTGCATTTCTTAAATACAGCCCCTGCACCGCAGAGACTTGTCTGTCACTGCCGCTTTCAAGAGGGCAACTTGACCCCTGAAGCTGCTCTATGCTAATGGAGAGCAGGTACTGAGGATGAAGGTATTGATTCAGCAGGACACAGATGCACACTATGATTCTGGCATTGTGCTGTACAAGAGGAATCCAATTAGCAGAATACACTTTCTGAGATGGAATTACTAGCTTCCTTTCAGACAGGGTGTATATACTTGCCAGATGGAAATTCCTTACACGTAGCATCTTAAGAAGCCAACAAACCTGCTAAGAAGAGCAACTTGTTTAGTGTTCTGCAAATTAATCCATGTGTCCAGGAAACTATCCCCCTCTCCTTTTTTACCATTACTGTACAGTAAAGTATAGTATGTTACTGTACAGTGTATGTGTACTCCACAGCTAACTGACAATGCCAATCACTGCCAATGTCTGTCTCTGTCTCTACATATATTGTGTTCTTTTATTATGTTACTGTAGAATGTGTACTGCACATTGCTGCGAATGGCAATCTCTACCAATGTATATATATTTGCTGACTCACTCACACTCTCTCTTTGCCCTTTCTTCTGTAAATTCTCGTAATATGTTCCACTTCAGAATGTAGGTGGTAATGTGCTCACATATTCTAACCAGAATCCCCGAACAGGGGCCATTCAAACACCTGCTAAAATAGGACCTCAGCATCATCCCATTTAAATACACCATGAATAGTATAGTAAACTATGCATTCGTTATTATATATTAGTTTTAAGTATATTAATTATAATACAACAATGTATTCAAGAGGGGCCCAAAGGATGCTCCCCAGTGTGAGCTCGGATCTCGAGATGACTCAAAACATTTCACCTCAACCACACCATAAATTAGTTCACAAATGTGTTTGATTGCTCTGAATTGGCTTGAGCATTTAACCTGTGGATGGTGCACTTTGTCTAGTGACGTGCCTCAGTTGTAATATAATAAGCTCCTATGGGTTCACAGAGCTGTGAATTGTCTCACCCTATTTAAGTCAATGGGGGTCATTCAGAGTTAGGCGGTAAGGGTGAATGGGCACTGGTAAGGATGCCGGTGTCGGTAAACCCTTACTACCCAATTCCGAGGTCCCTTAGCGTTTCCCAGCAGGAACAGGTGGGCTGACCACACGTTCTCTGCAGTTCCTGTTAAGGGACCTTGGAGCTAATAACGGTACCACAATTTGCGGTACCGTTATTAGCGCCTTCCCCATTCCCATTGAGCCCTATGGGGGCTCAAATGGTAATGGGGAATGGTTTACTGAATGGGGATTTACCGGGTCCTCCAGGGTCGGAATGACCTGATAAGTCCCCATTCAGCCAGACCGGACCCAGACCCAGTATTTGAGGCAGCCATGGTGCTAATAGCAGCATGGCTACCTCCAATCTCGGAATGACCCCCAATGCCTTCTCAAAATATTCAGCTACTTTAATGGCTCAAGCTGATTCAACATTCTTCAAATCCATTGCTGCCTATGGGCTTGAAGAGAATCCAATCGGCTGACATGCAGGGAATATGCCACAAAGCACAATCACAAAACATTAATAATAACAATAATAATAATACTAATAATAATAATAATAATAGTGGCAATACAGTTTTTAAATCTGGCTCGCCAAACACTTACAGTATTATCACTTTCCAAAACGTCCAAAATCTGCTCCCACAACCACCTCTTGCCTTTCTGAAAGCTTCCCAAGACTGCATGAAGTTCAACTTCATGGCACCTTATAAAACTATGTATTTCAAACTTCTGGAACTTTGATGGTCTGAATTTTTGAACCATCTGATAGTGGGGTGGGTCGATGTTCAAACAAATACAGTTGTCCAGCAGTAGTAATATGTTAATACCAAGTGATTATTGAGCGTGAAAGTTTGAGACCCTAAGGTTGGGTGATTTAGAGGTATCAACAAACATATCTGAGCAATCAGTGCTTGTGGGGTCCTTAGTGGTGGAACCAGAGTATACCCGTTATTCGACGTACCTTCTATTTTATAGCATTCTTCATCTGAAGTGCTCAGCCAGTGTATATTCTAAAGCTAGTAGTCACGTGGTGATGTTTTTGAAAACGCTTAACACTGTCAAATAATAAATATCAATGACAAACCCTCCATCAGCACTAAAATCCCACCTTAAACTATATATGTGTTATATCTACTCTGTTCCTGTAAACTGTGAGTGTACAGAACAGGTGTCATGTTGATTTCAATGTATATTCATAAATATGTGGCGCTTTTGTGAAATCACTTGCGCCGGACCAAAGAGAATAAATAATTCATTGGTTCCTTTGAATGTCTCATGTTGACTTTAGTTCTGTAGCTTACATGACTCATGAAGTCGTTGGCACTCGTGGGACTCCTTTAATTCTTAGTGTTCTCAGTGGACATGTGCAGCATAATTTGCTATTGCTCTGGAGATGTGTTGGTGGATCTGGGGATGTCAAGGATTAGATGTGCTCTAGGTCTGAGGTACTTAACCAGAGCTGTGAAGATCTAAGCAGCCACTCATAAAAGCTGCAGTTCTTAAATGCCAGAGACATGATGTACCCTACAGCTAAGATGCCTTAAATCGGATGTGTAATAGATTTGATGTGCCGTTGTCTTCAGTTTCCAACAACCTGAGGTACTGAAGATTTTACAAGGGAAAGAGGTCATGTGAAAACTATTTGGAATCCTGTAGATCTGGGTTTGGTTAGATCTCCGTGCCAACAGTTTGAGTTGCATTTATTGGAAAACCGATATAACTGAGAGTAGTTATGAATTTACAGGTGTTCTGCATTATTCTCATTATGTTGCTAAAACACAAACCAGATGTTTCCTGGAGAGATCCAGATTCTGAAAGATGAGAACAGTGAGCAATGCATTCTGCATTTCAACTCCATTAAATGGGCCTCATTAAGAATTTGGTGGTATCTGGCTGTAAATCTACAGAGATAACACCAAAAGGAATCACCGTTACCACCACTTGGTCCGGCAGAATTAGGGCCAGATTACAAGTGGTTATAGGTGGTGTTAGTCCCCATTAATAGAAGTTCATAGGACTCCATGGGGATTTCGGCAGAATTACCGCTGGCCGTAATTCCACTGATTTTGATGCGTTTTTTTGGCGGAAAGGTGGCAGATTTACCTTCTGCTCTTAGCTGGAGGTGAATCCTCCACCTCTCCACCAAACTCGTAGTTATGCCGTTATGCGGTGCTAATTGTATTACCGCCGCATTACAGACGATTTTTACTGCGCCGCCCAACTTGTATTGAGGCCGATATCCATCCATGTCCTTATTTTTCTGTAATATATTCCTCCATTATGTTTTCCATTCCTTTTATTGTAATGATTTAAAATGAGTATTTACATTTACACTCTAATGTTTAGTTCTTTGTTTCCTTCGACAAGTTCTCAAAACAATTGCCGCGTCTGCCTTTCGACTGATGTATTTGCTTTCTCTTCATCTGCTCAATCATTTTTTTCCCTTTCTTTCTGGTTTGCTTATTGGAATTGCTTCTTAATTTTACTTCCTGTATGCCTAAAACTCTGATCCTTGTTTTCTTTCTCTCATTTCCTTCATTCTTCTTTTCCTCATGTTAGCATTTCTATTCACTCTTAGTGTTCTAGAGCCATGTTATCTTGTCCCTCCTCTCTTCCATGAATAATATATTGGTTTCATTCTTCTGTCTTTTCTTCCGTGATTGATTTTATCATCATTTTCTCTCTTCACATGTTGTCTGCTTCTCCATTATCTTGTAATTTTTCGTATTCCTCTCCTTACTTTTTCTTGCTCCTTCAATGTTTCTCCCCATCACATCCCGTATCCGTCTCAACCTCACTTTATCATTCTATTTTCACGTGTTTGTTTCTCCACAGTTTGCCGCCTTTTCATATTTTTTTCCAACTCCACTCACACTATTCCACTTTCTCTTATCCTGTACTCTATTTCCTTCTAATGTCGTGCCTTTTTCACTTTTGTTCCCCTCATTCATCAACTTTTAATCCGCTTGTTGGCATCCATTTATCTTTTCTCCACCTTTTTATATCTGTTGTTTTCTCTTCGTATCGTCTGGCTATATTGCACTCTCTCTAACAGCATACCTTTTCATTCTCTCCTAAGGATTTCATTTTTGCTGTTTTTCTCACTCTGTTTCTCTTGGAAGTGTTGCCTTTTATCCATGCCCTGCAATGTTCTCTTATCTGGCCCTTTTCAAAGTTTAAACACCACTTTGGAATTCGATCCTCTTATTTTTTCTATTTCAATATCTTCACCACTCTCATCCTATTTATCCAGTCATTAATTTCTCACTTCTTTTCATTGCTAGTCCACATTGTGTAATGTATTGAAGTAGTCATTTATATAGTGTCTTTTACCATTTGTACGGCCTCAAAGCTCTTTGTGGTAGGAACGCTTTCAGGGACCGTAGTCCAGGTATGGGAAAGTTCTCAGCCAAGGCTTAAAATGTGTGTGTGCATTTGGCCAAGATTAGGATTAGGACGGCTGGCTAGACTCCAGTGAGCAACCCAAGAGGTCAGGCATGATAACACCAAACGGAATTACTGTTACCACAACTTGGGTGTAGAGGGAGGACATGACAGAGCGCTATTGCAGAAAAATTTGATATGTACCCAGCTAGACCAATATTTTTCATAGGTTGTTGCGGTATTCTAATGGCAGAGGTGTTGAGGCAAGTCTTGTGTTTCAGTGAGAAGCGGTTATGTGATCAGCTAGACTGGATTTGTCATAGTCGCAGCTGCATTCTAAAGTGTGTGAATAGATAACCGTGTCTTCAGCCGATGTCCACAGAATTGGTGCTTTTATATATACCTTAAGCTCAGATGGAGCTTATCTTTGATGTTGCTGTGTCATCCAATCTTCTGTGGGAAGAAAAAGCCAGCTACCTTTGTAGACTTTTCTAGGCACTATGCAAATGTTACCCTCAAATCTACCAAGTGCAAGGGCTGGCTGTCCTAGAACATCTTCTAGGCAGGATAGACAGGCTACCATAGAAACTAGGATAAAGGGATTCTCTAAGTGCAATAGACAGGTTACCTTTTTAGTCTAACAACATATCTACCAAGTTCCAAATGCGCTAACCAAAGGAGACTACTAAGTGTGATATGAAGGATACCTGCATATAACCACTGTGCATTACAATGGCTAACCTAAGCAGTTATTTGGGCAATGGAGGGTTAATAACATATATCTCCGAGCATCATGGGTGGGCTAAACATTATAAGGCGTAAATGCGCTAATTGTAAAAAATACGTTAATCTGCATGTGCTTTCTTGTAGTTGCAATGCCAGACTACCCGCATATCTGGGTGCAACCCCATGGCTGTCCTTACAGGTATTGTAAGTGTATAAGCAGGCTAATATCAAGAAACTGTCAGGTACAGTACCAATGCCCCAGAGCAGTGACAAGCTATTGTAGTGAAGTTTAAACGGGAAATACTTTTCCCTATTCTGAATTTAAACAAGGTAGCTCCACATTTCATCATCCACAGTTTAGCAAAAGTTTGAATTTTAACTAGGGCCAGTGGTGTGAGACTCATGTGTGAGCCTCAAGCTGTGCCTAATAGATGTCAGTATTATAACGTATAAAGCACATGCCAGCCAATTTGAATTTGACCCTGCACAACAGATTTTTTCATTTGCACCACATCACAGCAATGGACTAAATGCAAAGAAGTACATATAAATCCTACTAATAATAGCACAGGTCCCAAAAATCTACTGCCCTACTAATATTCAATGCAATTTAGACCATTGTGAATTGATGCAAAATATTGGTGCATTGGGGTAAAGTGGCCCATTTCATAAACTGTAAATATATTTCAGCTGTCCAACGTTAACTGGAAATGTAGGACATTTAGAATTAGATTTATTTTGCAGTGAATACGTGACAGGGTTGAGATGCAAGTTGGTTTATTTAAACTGGCTCCATTTATCATTTATGAAAAAGGAGGAAATACCGCTGGATGAATGTAACATATTTATTCAGTCATGCAGCCTGAATCTTGGTTAAAGGCACAAAGGAAATCACGTGATATTTAATGGGCTGGTTTGTCAAGGGGGGGTTCTTTGAATGACACATGAGTTTTAGAAAAAGGGCTGGAGCAGAAAGGGCTAGGGTCATTCACTCACTCACTACCGAAGGGAGCAGAAGGACTTGCAGAGAGAGAGAACTGACTCCGGGGCCCTTATCTCTGGCTGACTTCGGGGAGCTGAAAGGCTGGCTCATTTGTTCCAGGCGAAAAGGGAGTGGACGTGATAAGAATTCTCCTGTCCTGTCCAGGAGATAAAAGAGAGGGAGTATTGCAAACAGATTGAGGTAATTATGCACTAATTTAGGAGCATGTAGTATACACGAGAAATGTTTACAGGATGTGTGATAGAAATATGTTTGTTTTTGTAAAGTAATTCACAAGCTATATTTTACGTGGATTCCCATTTATGAAGTGAGTTTTTCTTAAGATAACAGGCTCATACCTGCCAAAGATTGTGAGGGGAAACATTCAAGGTTACATCATCAGACTGTGCGCTGGCTAGCCAGCAACAAATTTGAAATTGAAGCTTATTATTAGAAAAACTATTTTATGTGCGCAAGCTCTCCATGTTCAAGTATAAGTCACTGTAAAGTAGCACAGCACAATGCAACTGTTTGGTTATTTTCTGAATTTTAACATTTTATAAAGCCACGAAAAGAGAAACATAAATTGTATACAGTACTCTTATTATGTGACTGAATTATTGTTAGCACATAGACTGAGGTCCAACAGGTGGTAAGCCCATTTTACTACAGGCAGTAATTCACATTACCACATGTGGTAAAACATAAGAGTCATTATTTTTGTCAGTTGAGCTATTCAGAAGTAGTAGGCGTGTATGTGAGTACAACTGTTTGGTGATGTGAAATGATCAATGTATTTTGAAACACTGCCAAAAGGGCATATTGTAGATAAGATACCACAAGAGGGCATGAGTTAATTATTCAGAGTGTATTAAGTCCAGTACTTGATTACCGTTAGTGACTCAGGTAAAATAATTATTAGGCTGTGTACTGAAGTTAGTCTCACCACTAAAAAGATACACCAATAAATCTACCACAATATATTATGAAGAACTAACAAAAAAAACACTGTATAAAAATATCACAAAATAACACGAGATTTTAAAATGATAGCCCCAAAAGATCTCTAACACTATCCTGACAGATCGTTAAGCACTGATAGGGCAATCCTGATTGTTAGGGAGAATTCTCCAAAATGGCTTATTTCCCTTACCTACTGAGTCCCTCAGCAGCTTTGCTGGATTTCTAGGATTTATTTTTTTCACCTGGTAAGAGTGTGAGCCCTTTTTCCCACCTTTACCTGTGATTTTCTGTGTGTGTTTAACATTTTTGTGTTCATAGACTGTGGAGCCTCACCTACTCCACAGGCATCATATTTTTACTGTGTGTTACACAGCACCTTCAGTGCAGTGACACTGGGTTGTCTTTTAGACATGCCAACTCAGACTCCATTTTCTGGGACTGACTACTCTCTCCCAGAACATGTAAAGCTGCCACAAAATCCACAGACCCAGTACCAACTATTTTACATAGAGTACTGGAATGGGTTACTAGTTATCCCTTTTTGTCTGTTTCTCATGGAACATTGTTTTGTTCCCTTTTCATTAAGATTTGGCTGGTGGCAGTGGTAACTACCCTATTTTTCCTACCGCGGTTATTTTAAATAGCCTTGGTATTGTTTTAGGCTATCTTGGTAGCCTCAAACTTAAACCCGCTGGACCATATTTACTTTTATACGGTTCTGGCTGGGTTTATTCGCCATTTCTTTTTGTAAAAGTCTTTCTCGTGTGTTACTATGCGCGCCAAACCAGGTCTGGTTCCTTTGTTCGCCGACCTTTCGCGGGCTTCTGCACAGAAGCCCTCCTTAGGCGCCTGTATATCTGAGCGGGAGAGGATGTCTCACTCTGGTATGATTGGCTGTGGTGACTGTCCCGGCAGGACATCCACCCTGCTGTGTGATTGACAGCCAGGCTGGGTGAATGGGGGAAAACCACATAAAAAGCAGGTCTCTGGGACTGAGAAGGCAGAGTCGTCACTGGATCGAGAGAACCAAAGAGAAGCTGACAGAAGAGGACCTCTACCACGACTGAACCTCCCGGTGAAGCCTTGCTGCAGGTCCGAATCTCCAAACTTCGATGACAGGGAAGATCTGGAAGGAATCTTCTCCCCTTGAGCTGGTTGGAACAACCAGTTCGCTAAACTGCAAGCCAAACTGCAAGCCAGGCCTCCCTCCTCTGGTCGAATTTGCTGTGCATAGCTACAGTCAACCGGAAAGCCAGAAAGGTCGAACCCTGCTTAGGTTTTAATGAGCGCACCTTTTATTCGTCGCTTTGCTGTGTTGCTGGTTTCTTCCCTGGGCAGTGCAGGACCCTCCAGTCTTCCTCCTTCTTGTTAGTCTTGTTCTTGTTAGTCCAACAGTCACTGCAGGAACCGTGAGCCTGCAGGATCTGCCAGGAACATCTGCCGCAGCTACAGCATTCCTCTGCTTTAAAGGTACTGTGCCAACCGTGCTAACTGTGCTAACCCGGTTGTTCATTTCGTCCAGCCGCGGTGAAAGTGTGTGAAATCTTTCGCCAATTCGAGGGCTTCTCCATCTCTATTCTTTAAAGTAACTTTTTGTCCGACCAACTTTGTTCTGAACTCTTTGCAAAGACTTAACCGTGAACTACCCTGAACGGTGTGATCCTCTGCAAAGACTTTGGTCCATTGACTTTGGGCCAGGCCCTTGATGTGATTTCCTCACTGTAGTCTCTTTTTCTAGATTGCCCTGATTACTTACGTTTTTGTGCTGCTCAATTTGTGTCTAGCTTTGTCTTTCCCTACCTGTTTATTACTGGAGTGCCATTTTGCTCATACTTCATTTTGAGCCTAACTTGTCCAGAATCTATTGGGTGTGGTGTAGTTTATTAAAATTGTGATTTTTCAACTGCTTGATAATAGTGAAATGTTTTATAACTGATGTGTAAATACATGTATATTCTTTTACTCAGAAACCTTGAGTCAGTGTTTGTTTGAATCATAATAACTGATGTCCTTTTTGTAACTATTGATACTGCTCACTTTACTCTTGAGATAAGTCTGGCTGCTCAGCCATCGCTACAACGTTACTGTGTAATACAGGCTTGTACCAAAGGTGAATTTGTAATGTCAATTGTAGTCCTCATTGTGTGTGGTGTTCCCAAAGGGCACTGCATATAATTCTGCCTAACACTGTTACATCTTCTTGGTGCAATTAACAGTCTATCCTCAAAGGACATCAGGCACATTGGGCCGGTTCTCCATATGATCTTCAGAGTGCTGGGGATACCATCATACAACATCTGCGTACATGGACAGGCTAGTGTGACAGTGCTACACCATTCCCACCCCCCTAATATCCATAGAGTTTGGCACATTTCCGACCCCCAACAATGCATTCAAGTGCGTCACTTTTCCTACTCCCAAAATCCATCTCAGTGCATCACATTTCTTACCCATAAATCCATCGAAGTGTGTCACATGTTCTCCTCCAAAAATACATCTAAGTGCATCATGATTCTTACCCCCCACAATTCATCTAATAGAACATTCTGAGCTTTTTTAGCAATTCCCTTAGATTTTGACATACAAAGGGCTACCAGTATGGGTTCTCTAGGTGTGCAGCTGAGGCGGGTGTAGGGACGTGACCCCAGTGCATATTTCATGTCCCGATCGGCTGTCCTGAACCTTTTCATCAGGAACATACAAGCTACAATCAAACTGTTGTATACTGGTGGCCTGAGCGCGCCAGTCAGCGTGAAGCATGCCAGGAAACGATATGTGATTGTGTGCAAAAATCAGTCTTGGGTTGAAGTAGCACGTTGGGCTGCAGTAACAATGGCCGGTATCTGCCTGTGGGTATGTGTAAGAGAGGTTGTTGGTGATTGATGTGTGTAAGGCAGGCTGCCGCGACAACAGCCAGCATCCGCTGCAAACGTGACGTGTTGGTGTTTCTATGAGAGTGAGGCTGGTGCTTGTGAATGAGACTATAGTGATGAAATGAGGTGGGGAGGAGGAATTCAGGTTATAGTAGGAAAAAGCCAAGTTTTGAGGGCCTTTCTGAATGAGAGGTGGTTATCAATGCAGTGGATGTGGAGAGGAAGCAAGTTCCAGATAGCAGGGGTTTGGCTGGAGAAAGAGGATCCTCCCAATCTGGTGGAGTTGTAATGGGTGATAATGAGGAGAAGAGCAGAGACACATCTGAGCTTCCTAGCATATGAGTTTATCTATAGGAGTTCCGGTCTGCAGGGCACAGTGAGTGATACATATGGCATTAAAGGTAGTCCATTGACTGATAGGGAGCCAGTTTAGGACTCTGACTGTGGGGCTGATCGGTTTACTAGGGGAGAGGTCAATGAGGAGACAGACAGCAGCATTTTGGATTCTTTGGAGTTTCCTGAGTTGGAATGCCAGGGTACCTAGATAAAGGCAGTTTACATAATCTCTGCTGGAGAGGATGAGGGCAAGGATAGCAGAGATGTAGTGTGGGTAGGTGAAGTACAGGAAGATTTGCCTGAGGATGCCTAGGTGGAAGAAGCAGGTCCTGACACAGAGTTGATGTGTTGGGATAGGGATATATTTGAGTCCAGCATTCATCTGAGGTTTTTCACATAAGTGGATGTAGCCTGGGGGTCAGGGAGGTCAGGGATCGGGGGTCCTAGGAAGTGTGGCTAGGGGATTGGTTGGGGAAGGAGAGTGGTTTTGTGGCATACTAGTATTTCTGTTTTGCCAGGGTTGAGGAGGGGGTGGTTGGTGGTCGGGGATTTTGAGGATGATCTGGGTGTCGTCTGCGTAGATGTAACAGATGAGATAATGAGATTGTATGATTGCAGGGAGATGGTTTAGGTAGATATTGAAGTGGAGGGGAGACAGGGAAGCTCCCTGTGGAGTACCTTTCAGCACTGGGCGAGAACGGGAGGTGAAGGGGGAGGAACATGATTTGCAAGTGATTCAAGATGAAGGAGGAGATCCATGTTAGAGCAGAGTACTTGATTCCTGAGGAGTTTAGCCGTCTGTGAGTATAGTGTGGTCAATGCTATCGAAGGCGGCAGATAGGTCGAGAAGGATGAGCGCTGTACAATCTTCCACATTCGCTGTTCATCCCAAACTGACACAAGGGAGGACTCAGCTCCTCAGAGGGGTCTAAAGTCTGTTTGATCTGGGTCAAGAAGGTTGTTGGATTCTGTGGTGAAGAGGCAGAGCTGTTTATATGCTCTGGAGTAGAGGAATTTGGCCACAAAGCAGGTGTTGGAAAAGGGCTGGTAGTTCTGGGAACGAGTGGGTTGAGCAGAGATGGACTAGTTAAAGATTGACTGTACAATGCTGCCTGTACAGTTTGTTGTTAGGATTTTCTTGAGGAGAGCAGGGGACGCAAGGGTTTTCAGGAGATCCTGACAGGTGGCTTTGGGCTAGGAGCATGATGATCTAATGGTGTGAGATGGGGAGAAAGAGAAGAATACTAGAATTGATAGGGAATATGTCTGGGGTCGGGTGGAGAGCAGGCAGGGATAGGGTCATCTGTGCTATATTAGAAAGGAGGGCACAGTGTCTATCAATAGCGATATTGTGAAAATCGCATAGAAATTGGGAGTTAAGAGGGAGGGGTTGCTCAATCTGGCATCTTGTTGGACGAAATCAGGGGCTTCAGGGTGGACATCGGGAAGAGGCTTGATTGCCTGGACAAAAAAGTGGACGGTATGGATGAACGCATCCATGGACTGGAGGCTAACCAAACATCTGTGGACCTCCTGGATACCCAATTCGATATGAGACTTTCGGAGCTGGAAAGTCAGGAAAAGAAGTGCACCCTCAAGATGGATGACTTGGAAAACCGAGAGCCCCACAACAACCTGAGGTTCCTGGGCTTCCCAGAACGAGACAGCGAAACCCAGGCGGACATCCTGAAAGCCATCAACAGAGTGGTCAGTAAGCTCTTTGACGAGGGAAACACCAGCAAACCAACGATCAATAGAGCATATAGAGCAGGAGCAAGCTCCAGAGGGCTGAAATCAATGCTTGCAAGGTTTCATTACTTTGCTGAGAAGACTAAGATCCTGGAGGTAGCGAGAAGGAGGGGCCCGATAAAGTGGGGTGATGCCCGATTAACCACCTATGAAGATCTGCCAGAATTTACCCTGACCAGGAGAAGGCTGTGTGGCCCCCTAACAAAGTGGCTTCAATCAAAAGGGGTCCACTACAGGTGAGGCATCCCCTTCTCGCTCTCCTTAGAATATGATGGATACAAATATTCCCTAGTCACTGAAGATGACATCCACCGTGTGACACAAGAGCTTCTAGGAGAATCTGCCTCGAGCTCCGGCAACCCAGAAAATCGTGTGAGGGAGTTGACGAAATCACAGAAGGCGGATGGCTTTGTCAAGCACTGCCACGTCCACGGCAATATGAAGTTTAGAAAAGTGGGCCTGACAACCCTGATGGCTCCCAACGGATAACCCTGTTCCCCAATGAACACATAGAGTTCCAGTGCTCTCCAAGCCTCCCGGGGCCCGAGCAGATACCTTTTTTGGGCCAGAGTAGGGAGGGGGCCTGGGCTGCATTGGAACCCATTAGAACTCTGGACCATTGACTGGTTTGGATCGATAGGTTGCCAGACGTCAGAACATATGCCGTGGCGACGATGCTCTGGTCTTGGGAGCCCTTTGGTACACTGGAGGAGATGTCATTTTGGTGCATTGTTAAACGTAGCGGGGGTACGAGTTGATATTTAGCGTTGTTGGTCATATCGGGGGGGCTCAGAGGAGGTATTTGATTGCAGGCTACAGCCTGGTGGGGGTGGGGTCTGGTGGCCTGGCCAAGCGGAAATTCCATTGTTGCAGGTAATCCATGTGCTCGGGAGGAGGGTATGGTAGAGGGTTCGTTTTTATTTACATTGTTGCTCATTTTTGACAAGCTACCAGGCTCTATTCTGGCCCACTGGGGGATGGGCATGGATTCAACAAGCTTGCGTGTCCGAAAACCTAGGGGGGGGCAAACACACAGGGCCTCATTACGACCCAGGCGGTAAGGGGTTTACGCCTGCGTTAACAGCGCTGACCCTTACCGCCTGAGTACGAGGTCCCTTAGCGCCATGGCGGATTTAACACCTGCTTTTAGCAGGTGTTAAAATCCATGGCGCTAAGGGACCATGGAGTTAATTACGCCACCGTAATTTACGGTGGCGTAATTAACGCCTTCCCCACTCCCATTATGCCCTATGGGGCAAAAATGGGAATGGGGAAGGGTAAATGGGGATTGGGGACTTACCGCCCCGCCAAGGTCGGAATGGGGTGGTAAGTCCGCCAACCACCATGGCGGAATTGCAACCTTAGCGCCATGGACCATGGTGCTAATAGCACCATGGTCCTCCGCCAAGGTCGTAATGAGGGCCACAGTGTTTAACATAGGAACGTCCATGAGACCGTTTCGCTTCCCCGATGGATGACACAAAACACGCATGGGCGCTGGGTTCACTAAATGCACAGGGTCTGAATTCCCCCCACAAACGTTCCCTAGCAGTGAGTGAATTCAATCGTCTAAAGTTAAACTTCATGTTTCTTCAAGAGACCCACTGGAATGCAGGGAAGGGAGCTTTCCCTAAGAGCCAGATCAATACAATAGGCACACTTTAAACAGAAAATGCTGCGCAAGGACCCAGAGGGTTGCTAATTGATGGTCAAGGGGAAGATTAGGGGCACCAAGGTTACAGTGATCTCTGTTTATTGGCCAAATGAGGCCCATGACCAGTATTGGGAAGGGGTTGGATCTAAAATAATGTCCTTTGCTGAGGGGGCCCTGATTTTGAGTCGAGACTTTAATAGGGTCCTGTACCCTGAGAACAACAGGAAGTGTAAGGGTACCCATTCAGATACTTTGGTTCAATGACGGTTAGCCACCCACTTTCGGAAAGTTAATGATGAGCTGGGGCTTTCAGACATGCACATGGTGGAGCAGGGATGTGAACCCTTATTTACATATGTTTCCAAAGTGAATGCTACATTTTCGAGAATCGATTATATCCTGGTAGATTCCTCATTACAGGAACGAGTAGCTGAGTTTATGGGGCAGACTATCCCATGGCCAGACCACAATCTAGTGAGAGTCCTGTTAGGTGTCCCTAGCAAGGTGGTCATGCAATGACCTGCTACTGCGTGATAAAGTGCTACCTCAGGCAATCCTATCCGTGATAAAAGAATACTTGGAACTCAATGACAATGAGGAGGTTGGAGTATCAGGAGTTTGGGAGGCAGTTTGGGAGGCATTCAAGGCCACGGTGTGGGGGATTCTCATTGGAATTGGTGTGAGGAGAAAAAGGGAGAGGGAGAACGAGGAGAAGCTTCTTAGAGAGAACATTAAGGCCATCCAGCCAGAGGGTACATTGAAATCCCAAATGTTCCCTGGGAGGTGGGCAGAACTTCAACAACATAAAGAGAAACTAAAGGCACTCCAAGTCGGTCAAACGGATCAGGAGCTGGCCCTCTTGAAACCGAAATATATGTAAAAGGGAGAAAAGGCTGATAAGATCCTAGCATGGAGGTTGAGAGAGCTTAGGAACAGTCGTAGGGTAGATACGCTGTGTCCCACCGACAGCCTGAAGCTTCTTGTGGATTCTCAGATAGCAGAGAAATTCTGTCATTTCTATGACAAACTTTACACATCAGAACATAACGGAGACGGGACGGACACTGACCTTTTTCTCGATTCCCTCCCAATTCCACACCTCCCCCCAGAAAAAGGCAGATCCAATGGAAGCGCCCATCACTCACCAGGAAATAATAGATACCATTAGTGGAATGAAAGGGGGCACCACTCCTGGGATGACGGGTTTATGGTAGCATTTTATAAGGCATTCTGCTCCACCCTCGCACCTTTCATGGCCAAAGTTGCTTAATAAGGCCCTAGAAACGGGCACCCTCCCCCAGTCAATGCTAGCGGCCCTGATTGTAGTTATACCTAAAGAAGGGAAGGACCCTGCTCAGTGCTCATCTTGCAGGCCCATCTCCTTCCTTAACACTGATGTGAAAATTCTGGCAATACTCCTAGCCAATATATTGGCCCAGAATGGCCCCTTGTTGGTGCATGGGGACCAGGTGGGGTTCATTCCCTGCAGGCAGGGAGTGGATAATATAAGGAAAACTATAATCTCTTCCATGAGGCAACACAGAGAGGACTGGGGGCCCACCTCATATTGATAGACTTGGAAAAGGTATTCAACCAGGTCCAATGGCTCTATATGGGCAAAGTCTTGCAAACAATGGCACTGGGAGAAAAATTCAGAGGATGGATCACAATCCTCTATAACGGATCAACAGCGAGAGTGGCTGTTGGTATGTCTCCTCCCCCCTTCAGCTCATGAGAGGGACTAGGAAGGGTTGTCCCATCTCCACCCTGTTATATGCCCTGGCTATGGAGCCCCTGGCTATCACCATTCAATTGGACCAGGGTATTTTGGGTATTCAATGCAGGGAGCAAGATTTTAAACTATCATTTTTGCCAATGATATTCGCTGCTACCTGACAAAGCTACCGGAATCTCTCCTGCGCCTCCAAGCCCAGATGCAAACCTTTGGCAGATTCTCGGGCCTGAAAATAAATCTTTCCCAGTCAAATGTAATGCCTATGGAAGGAGACGCCTGGGACACTGCTGGTAGGAAAACGATTAGTGGAATGAGAGTCGAATGTAAGTCCACCCTGTACCTGGGTGTTAAGCTTCCTCGGGACCTGGAATCCTTGCTCGCCCTCAACTACACCCCAATCCCGCTTACCCTATCCTGGTTTGGCCGAAGGATATCAGTAAAAATGAACATTCTCCCATGTCTCTTGTATCTTTTCTTGGCACTCCCCATTCACCTACCAGACTCCTTCTTCCTGACGCTCCAGGGCATGGTCCAGCAGTTTATCTGGAAGTGAAAAAGCTGAGAGTTAAATATGCAACCCTCACCCTCCCTACAGACCTTGGGGGATTTGGTCTTCCTAATTTAAAATTATATTATAAAGCAGCAGAGCCTTGGGTGATATTAGAGCACTTGAGGGATGATATGAGTACCTATTGGACATACATAGAAGACACCCACACTCACCCCAAGAAAGTGAGACACCTCCTGTGGTCTCCACTCAAGGAAATCCCCCTCCACGTTACATCCCAACACCACACTGATGGTCCTTTTGGAATTATAGGAATTATGGAGACGTAAGTGGGCTCTCATCCAGAACAGAACTGCGAGACTTGTCCTTGGCCTCAAGCCCAGGGACCGTATCTCTCCAGGACTGAAATCTCTACATTGGCTCCCAGTGGCTGCGAGGATTAAGTTAAAAACCCTCTGCATTGTCCACAAGGCCTTCTGGGGCCTGGGGCCTAAATACCTTCAACTCTCTCTTCCTCAGCCGCTTCTCAAAGCAACGAGCTGGGGGTAGATCTCTCTCCGCGGCAGGGGCCTCCCTCTGGAACAGCCTTCCAGCCTCCCTGAAATTTGAAGAGAACCATCTCCGGTTCCGGAAGCACATCAAAACCTTCCTCTTTGCTTCTGCTTTCTCTGTCCCTCTCCCCTGCTAAATTCTTCATTGAAATTGCACTGAATCTGCAACTGGCCCACTCTCACCGACCTCGGTCCTGGGCCCAGTCACTCTCCACTTGCACTGCCTCCCTGGCAACCCCTGCACTGCGGGACTGTCTCTGTAGCCCTACAGCCCCCCCTTCCCAGCACTTCTGCACTTACCTTGCACTTGCCACCAGCTGGCCCTATTTATTTATTTTATATTTTTTATTTTTTTTATTCTACTTACTTGTACTGCACTTCCCCCCTCCCCTTCCCCTTGCACTTTTCCCTTCACCTACCCCTGCACTTGCGCCGTCTGAATGATACCTGGCCTAGTAGGATCGTTGTCTGTCTTCCCCTTGTTCCCCCTCCCTGCCTCGTCGCCCCTTGAAACACCTGTGTATAGGCGTGTTACAAATGCCATATCATATCATATCAAATCATAACACAGTCCTCTCCAGCTGGCCCTCCACCCTGTACTTGCTGTAGGGCGCATCCCTTGATTTAGGTAACATAGGGCTTCGTAACACACAGAAATGGTCGGACATGGCTCTTGAGAGAGCTGCACAGCTGTCTAGGGAAAATAGTTTCATTAGTTATGAGGCCTTGGGTGAGGCTATGGGTCCGAACCCGCTGTCGGTCTTTGAATACCAGGGCATCTTGACGGACCCCAAGTGGTGTAAGGAGCTCTCCCTCCCCCCTGGCCCCTTTTGAGAAGATTATTGTGGAATTATTGCGGAATCCCCCAAAAGGAAGGGAGCACTCTCCAGAATGTACAGAGTCTTGATCATGGCAGACCTTGAGTGGAGACAGAATTTCAAATGTTTTTGGGTGGAAAAGGTGGGTGAGGAGATAGAAGATGAAACTTGGGGTACAACATGTAAATTGATGCTGGCTGGGTCTCTTCACATGGCAGCAATGAACACAATTTTAAAATCTTACATGCTTAGCACCTGCCCCCGGATGGGCTATATAAAATGTTTGTGGGAGTCTCTCATCTCTGCCCTAGAGAATGTGGACAAGAGGGAACATGGTACCATATGTGGTGGGAGTGCCCGACCATTCAAATTTATTGGGCTGAACTGTTGAACTGGATTAAGGACATGGTCGGTATCCCCCCGAAATTGCACCCTATTGAACTCTTGCTTGGCGTTCCGTCCTCTCGTTCTGAAATAAATAGCTTCCAGAGAGTAGTGGGAGCCATGCTAAGGGCCGGGAGGGTTACCCTGGGTCAGAAATGGAAACAGACATCTGCTCCGTTCACAAATTAGTGGCTCTCTGAACTGTGGGGTATCTTCATATATGAAAAACTCTCCGCGATTATCTCCGATAAAATGGACAGCTTCCTGTTGGAGTGGAGTGTGGTTTTGTTAAAAGAAGGGTGTGATGCCCTGAAATTTTGATCTGTGAGTTTCTCTAGGTTGATGTTGCTCCCTAGGCCTGACAGGTCTAAGGGGGTCCGAAGTAATGTGTTAACCACGTACGTAGATCCCACCGTGCCAGTAATCTCTAGAAAGCGGGATCTCAATTCCACCTACGTGTTTGTCCCCACCGGATGGCCAGGCTTGGTAGCTATAGTGCGGAGGGAGGGAAAGGGGATTATGGGGGGTAAAACTGTTGGTGTCATTGATTGTGCTTAGTTGAGTTACAAAGTATTGTTTAATGATAAATGCTTCATAAAAAAATGTAAGTGAAAAAAAATACACATACAATGGGCCTCATTCCGAGGCTGGAGGTAAGGGTTAACGGTCACCGTTAATGGCAACGGTCACCGTTAACACTTACCACCATATTCCGAGTTCCCTTTTGCGGGTTGGCATTTAACGCCTGCTTTTAGCAGGCGTTAAAAATCCAACCGGCAAAAAGGAACCTTGGAGTAAATTACGGCACCGTAATTTATGGTGCCGTAATTTACTCCTTCCCCATTCCCATTGAGCCCTATGAGGGCAGGAATGGGGATGGAGAACCGGTATGGTGAATGGGGAATTACCGGTCCCTCCAACCTTGGAATGTACCGGTAATTACTCCATTCACCATGCCGGATTTCATGGAGTAAATAGCTCCATGGTTGCTTACCATGGTGCTATTTACTCCATGTATAGCGCCAGCCTCGGAATGAGGCCCAATATCATTTCATTTTCCATTCTCAAAAGATTTAAAAGTTTTAAAAAATCATTTTACATCACATATTTTCAATAGGGTCATAACTTAAAATCAAAACAGATAAAATAGATACAAATAATGTAGATCTTTTAACAAATCATAGCAACATGAGAGCAAGCTTGCTGCCTCTGATAGTAGCACACAAATTAACCAGCCACTACAGTTCTCAGCAAACTTACAGCAAGGGACTAATTCTCTTCACTCCTCATTCATCTTTCCAAGTATTTTCGTTCTAAGTTACCAAGCCCTTTGAAAGTAACGGGATACTGAAAATACAATATAATGTGCATTTGAATCTCTATAGAATGTCAGTGCTTAACTGGTAATCCATATGCTAGTTGCCCTAAATAGCAGTATTCTGTATTGGATTATTAAATCTTTCAATTTTACGCGACAGTTTTGATGCCTACATCACAAAGAGGGCAAGTACTCAAACCCCCCCAGGCCTCAAGATTTGGTAAAGCAGGCTGGGTTAATGTTCCCATCCTAAACTGAGTCTACCACAATCTCTCCACAGGCTGATGTATGCAATCAAGGTAGCTCTCAAAACTAAAATCTGTTTTGCCCTCAAAATAGTCAGGGCCCAGTTTAAACTTTGCAGCAGCCTCTATCATAAATAATGTTTTCCTTACAATTGCTGCTTTCTTAATCCTGGCTAGGGCAGATTTGTCAATATTTCCAGGAGTTTCCCATAATACAGACTCATGTAACCCAATGAGTTGCTTCTTGACATATGCCTCCCAGGCTATACAGTTCCCCCTTTCCAGACTTAGTAAATGTTTTAATGCATCTCAGTAATTTGCCAGGCTATCTCTACTCCATAGTCAAAGCCAGCAACTAAGTCACCTACCAGAACAATATCATATTCAAAGTGTAATAAGGCAGCAGGTGAAATGTGTGGTAGCATAATCACATTTTTCAAAAACCTGTATTCAATTTTGTTGAGGGACCGTGAACTACCATAACCCTAGATTTCTGTACCAAAGATCTATGTTGGTATTGCCTGCTTTTGATATAATTCAGCTGCAGGGGAGATTGCACCACTCCACTGTTTTTAAAAAAAGGGAGTTTGTTGCCCCACAATACTTTCCAAGGTTAATACCTGCTTTGGCAACCTGTGAGGTCCACCTGCAGTTCTCATGGAATCTGATTCCTAAGTAGTCATAGAATGAAGTCTGTTCTAATGTATAATTGTCCACATAGGTGTCCAGTTGACTATACTTTGAGAACTGTGGTCTAAAGACCGTGCTCTTTGTTGTTTTTTAATTGTAATTGAAGCACCTCACATTCCTTTAGAAATACATTCAGATTTGCCTTTAAACCTTGGGGTAGTGATTAAAAGTGTTTGGTGTTGTTTGATCGTCTGATAATTGATTGCGCCAAACTGTCTGAAAAAGAACTGTCTGCATGCAATCAATTATCAGAGGATCAAACTGCAACTCAGATGCGCCCACCCCCACCCCTTAATTACCTGCTTGCTCGCCACCAGGTCCCCTTTCACCCCTGCGGTATCAGATCCGTCCCTCTAACGTGGGTGAGATACATGGTCCCTTTTTCTTTTTTTTTGTCCCCCTCCTTCCATTTTTGTCCCCCTCCTTCCATTTTGAGGAAGTGGGGGCCACCCCCGCCACCACCCAAGGCTTTTACATATCGATCATGGGGAGCAGGGGACACCCATGCAACCTCGCTCCACATGTTTGGTATGTATTAGGCTAATTTTTCATTTTTAATTGATCGAATGGTACTGGCTGAATTCGGTCAAATGTACCATTTGATCAATTAAAAACGAACAATTAGGCTAATACCAATAAAATCACTGCATCATCAGCGTAGAATAGAGCAGGAACATTATCCTGACCCAGTTTAGGGCAATCCATGCTCCTGTGCACCAATACCTGAATTATTTCTTTGATGTATATACTGAAGAGTAAGGGGGCAAGAACACATCTGTGCCTTACCCCTTCACTATTTCAAAGGGGCAGTTAGTTCTCCAGCTGGAACATAACATACAACTGCCTTATTCTCAGTGTACAGAGACTGTATAGCAGAGATCAATTCATGAGGTGCTCCACTGTTCCTCTCAATCCACCAGAGGGACTCCCGTTAGACACTGTCGACTGCCGTTCTGAGATCCACAAATACAGCGTACAACTTCATCTGGATCAGCACTTTGTACTTCTAAATCAAGAGAACTAGCTGGAAACTTTGATCGGCATTGCTCTTATGTTTTTGGAACCCCACCTGGAGGTCATTGATAATATTATTTTCATCAACCCACATCTTTAAATGCAACAAGATGGTTTTGTACAAGTTTCTTCACACTATCTAAAAGCAAAATGGGATGATATAAAGGTCTGATTACTGCATTTTGTCAGGATGCAGGCACTGTACCCAGTCTTGTCACTGCATTAAACATGTTAATTCAAATTTGACCCCAGACCTCAGGCTCATCTTTGTAGAGGTCTAGGGGAATTATCTGGCCCAGATGCTTTTCCGCTCACTCTTTTGGGTCTCAATAGCTCTCCACAATTCCTCTCCATTAAACAAAAGGGTCTCTTCCCTAGAAGTACCTTCTGGATTTAGCGAAAGGGGAGTACCCTGGTTTTGTCCCACGTTACTATCTCCATCTAGATTTGAAAAGTGCTGCCACAAATGTCTGCAGGGATGCAGCATAGACGAGAAGACACCTGTCATGATGCATGCCCCCGGGCATCCAGACCACGTCCATCAGCCCTGGGAGCAGGCATCATGTCGCCTTGAGAAAACCCAGCAACCCCTGCTAGGGGCTGTCTGGGTTCAGTCCTGGCGCTTATGGCGCCAGGCTCATATGGGGCATCAGTCCTGGCGCCTATGGCGCCAGGCTCATAGGTGCACACTTACCTGATGCAGACCATCCTGCAAGAAGATCCAAGCCCATGTGAGGCCTGGAAGGGACTACTTTACCTTAGGGACTATTTTGTTACTCGGGTGTGGTCGGGGAGGAATACCTACCTGGGACTACTTTGGGGGCTATTTAAACCACGCCGAAGAGCAGCACACACTTTGCGTTATTCTGCATCCAGCAGCGTAACGCTCACCGTGCCAGCAGCAGCATCCAGCCTTCTGCCACGCCCGCCTCGAACCTGGAGCACCTAGAAAGAAGGAAAGAAGCAAAGGTTAGAACAAGAGTATTACCTGATTTCTTACCTGATTCCGGATTCATCGCATCTTCAAACAAGAGGAAAGACTTTGTTTTAAATGCGTCGCATCGCCAGCGGCAGCGCTGCACCATACTCACCGTTCCATGCACCATCTCTTCGATCCGGCACTGTCTCCATCTTTACATCGCCGAATCCGGCACCTAAGGGGGACAAGAAACAACAAGGTGAGCAGAGAGAACAGACAGAAACAATCTCTTTAGCCGCCATATGCTTACCTGATTTTACCGCAGTAGGTATAATTCATCAGCACGCCACATCTTCTAATGCCGCACCTGTAAGATAAGGAGAAAGCAGCAAGTTTAACCCTTGGCATTATTTACCAGACAGTTTTGGGTAACGCAGACTTTTACCGGAGCGCTTTCAGATGTCAATCTTCTTATTGGGTCAAAGCTGCAAGATAAAAGAGGAATTGGACAGGAGTGAATTCCAGACATGTTGAACTCTTACGAACTATATACCTCCAGCTCTTTGCCAGGACCTTTTGGAGTCAGGATTCGTCTACAACTCTTCCAATATCTTCAGGCCAGTGAAGTAACTGGTCATCAACGCGCCCCTGCGTGCTTCGCTGGATGGAGGGCTCATCCTTCAATAATATAAGGTGAGATTGCTGAGAGGGCGCTTCAGAGGTGATTAGTGGGGAGGACAGTTGGGGTGCTATCGAATGCTATTGAATCCACAAGTGGCTAAATCTATCTCTCCACTTGTAGGAGAATATTTCTACGGGCAAAGCAGTCAAGATTAGGAGGGCAGATCCAGTCAGTCATTGGTGCACTACGCATCACGTGGGTGGAGTCCGCAGCAGTCCGGGGCCAACAGACGCCCCTGTGGGAGCCAGGTGAGCGTAACAACTCTCCTTTTAAATGTTCACCACACTAACATTTTCCAATAGGAAGTATAATACCCTTCTTCATACGCCTTTAATAACTTATCACATTTTTGTTCAACAAAATCTTTCTATTTTCTTACAATTAAAGACATATAATCAGATGTATATCGACGAAGCTGAATCTTATCCACAGTCCTAGCTAGACCCAAACACTGCACTATTTTGCTTTTTGCCTCCCTACAAGCCTTATCATACCAACATGGTTTTATTATTGCATCCCTTAACTCTAGATCCTGCACAGGTCAAATGAGGGACTCGGTTCTCTATCAATTTATCAAATTCAGACATTGGGCCTCATTCCAAGGTTGGTGCTAGTCATGGCGCTATTAGCGCCATGACTAGCACCAATACCGGTACCGTGTCCACCCTGGTTCGATGGGGACTTACCGGTCTAGTCCGACCTTTGCGGGACCGGTAAGTCCCCATTGAAAATGTCAATCCCCATTCCCATTTGAGCCTCCAAAGGGCTCAATGGGAATGGGGAGGATGCTAATAACGGTACCGTAAATTACGGTACCGTTATTAGCTCTGAAGGCCCTTTGCGGGTCCGGTCCGTAACGGCTGGTAAAAGCAGGCGTTAAGGACGGGGTCGCAAAGGGACCTCGGAATAGGGCGCAAAGGGATTACCGGCACCGGTCTCCTTACCGGTACCGGTAATCACTTTGCGGCCACCTCGGAATGAGGCCCATTAACTCTATATCAGAGACACTGGGCCTCATTACAACTCTGGCGGAAGCCGTTTCATTAAAAACGGCACGGCTGCCGCTGGAGTTGCATTTTTTCCTGCACCCGCGAATGGGCAAGAACCAGGTCATGCCGAGCTCAGCGGACCCGGTAATTGCCGATTTGCGGATACCGGAATCAAGGGCCTCCCATCCCCATTCAGCCCCATAGGGCTGAATGGGGATGGGGACGTCGGATGCACCGGCACATTCAGAGTTGTGCCGGTGCATCCGATGTGCTCTGCTTGCGGGTGCCGTTACACCCGCCAGGAAAAACCTGGCGGGTGAGATGGCACCCATGAGCAGAGCTCGTAGTTTGGCGGTCTGGGAACTATGATACCGGCATGCTTACCGGTACCGTAGTTCCCCGACCGCCATGCTCGTAATTAGGCTCACTGGGCCTCATTAGGAGTTTGGTGGTTGCCATTCCGTTCTTACCGGCATGGCTACCCCCAAACCAGGTACCGGGTCCGAGTCGCAAAAATAAAGAATTACCGGGCCATACCGACTTTAGCAGGCCCGGTAATTCCCATTCTCGGGACCTGGACCCGGTACATCCCCATTGCCAACTGAGGCCCCATAGAACTCAATTGGAATGGGGAGGATGCTAACAACAGACCCGTTAATGACGAGACTGTTGTTAGCATCCTGGTTTACTCGCAGGTGGAGGTATGCACGTCTGGTCTGGACCAGACATGCATTCCCCCACCCATGAGGTAACCCGTAATGTGGCGGCCCGGAATGAACAGCGCCGGTACCTTACCGGCACCGTTCATTCCGCGGCCGCCAGCCTCCTAATGAGGCCCACTGTGTGAACAGATAACTTCACGATTTTCAAGAATTGCTTCATTTATAACTGGTTTTGTGCCTTGTTCGACCACTGTAGTCCATTTCACCGATTTACGGGCATTGTCTTTGAGAGCTTTGGATTCCACCAGATTTAAAGCTTGAGCTGATAAATGAGCAGCCTTATAGTGTCTGAAGAGAACACTCAGAGGTGTATGATCACTTTCAATTCTTTTGTGGATCCTAAACGTACTTACCCTCACCCAATCTTTGCCTGAGACCATAATATAATATATGAAGGTGCTCCCATTGTGCCCAGTAAAAAATACTTTAGTAGGCTGATCTTCTATGAACTGGCTATTACAGTCTTTATATTCCATATTACATGAAAATACAAGCTGTATCAATGGCATGGTGATGAACCCTCTTTAGGGATAATGCTACCAGGGTGGGGATTTCCCAGGCATTATCCTGCTCTTCCCACAATCCCTCTAGTTCCCTTATGGGTTCCATTTGCAAATTTAGATCACCTGTCACAAATATATAGGTCTTCATATGATTAGATCCCCTCCATGAGTTTATCAGTTCTTGTATCTTTTCTACCACGGCCAACCCATTAGTTTCAGATGGTCTGTTATTTAAATTAAATAACACAATCCAATGATCTTCCTCAATACAAACAACCAAATGCTGGAGCTTATATCAATCTGTTGATCGAACAATCACCCTCCAGTCTAATATAGTCTCCAGCAAAATAAGGATCCAGGAGAAGGGGGAAGGGCAGTCAGGAGGGGAAAGAAGGTTGCAGAGTTATCTGTCCAGATTAGAGGACTGGGGGATGGCGGATGTAAGGTTTGTGGCACTGAGTACTGCATCAAGGCTGTGTCCTGTGGTGTGTGTGGGGAGTGAAATGAGTTGTGTCAGAGAGCGGTCATAGGGTTTGAGGGAGTGTCAAACCAGAGGTTCAAGTATCCCAGTATGGTGAGAGAAGGAAGGTGATTTAAAGTGGTCAAAAGTGTGTCACTCAGAGAGTCTGTGCAATTCCTGTTGTAGCCAGGGGGTCTGTTTAGGAGTAGACAGCTGTGAAAGATAGCAGGGGAGAGTTAGAATTTTACAATCAATGACTCACAATCAGTTATGCAGGCTAAGGTGTGCTTAAGTAGGACTGGGATGTGGTGTTGTGTTCTCCTCTTCTGGCTCTGTTCTGAAAAATCAGGTTGTACCCAGGGGTGAAGGCCTCATGTGCAATAGGTTTGTAATTGTCTTCAAACCAAGTCGCTGTGATGAAGAGGAAGCCCAGATTTTTGTCTGAGATAAAGTCAAGGATGTTAGATTTGTTTTTGGAGACAGACCTGTCATTGATGACTATACAAGAGAGGAGATTCAAATTCCAGGGAGGAGTGTATTACAGGTAGAAGCTGTGGTCAGGTGTGTGCTGTTGGAGAAGAATGATGAGTGGGAGGGCCTGACTGGGCTACGGATGCAGGGAGTGTTGTTTTAGGATGGGGGGTGTGGGGAGTGGAAAGGTAGAAGAAGAAAGGATGGGGTATTCAGAGGAGGGCATGGGAGCAGTAGGTGGGCAAATGGGGTTTATGGGTTTTGGGGGGAGGGGAGAGGAGACTAGAACTATGACAGGAGGACATGTTACGTGGCTGAACCCAAGAAGAACTGGTTTCCACAAATGTGGGTTTTGTACAATTTGTATATATGCGCATGACACAACAGACACATTTGAGGAATCAAACGGCACTACAAGGTCTATTAAGGATTTCATTAATTGCAAAACGTTGCACATAGTGTATGAAATAATTTGTGTTTGCAACAAAATATATATTGGAAGCACTGTCAGAACACTCAAGACCAGGATACGAGAACAAATCTCATCCATCAACAGCCAAGACCCCAGACTTCGATTGGCAGTTCACTGGCAAAGGTATCACCAGATGGAAAACAATCATCAGATTACATTCATTGGCCTCAAAAGAATCACTATGAATAAAAGAGTGGGTAACAAGGAACGATTGCTTAGACAAACTGAAGCTAAATACATTTTCTATTTCAGGGCAACTGAAATGGGTCTAAATTTTGACCACGAAATGAGCTCATTTCTATAAACACTCATGGTTGTAATCTAGCTAAGTAGTTCGTGAATGTGCATATATATGCCCTAGTAACGTCTATCAGTCTCATAGTGGTTCTTTACCAATTGTGCAGTGCAATGCAGAAACAAAACCATTTTTCTGACCCTACATACATGTAAAGGAAATACCAAATTGTAATTATGAGTACGCCCTATTTGGATTAAGGCACTCTGATATAATTGAATTGATAGAAGAATGATATTGTATCATGCTCATAGTCTATATCATAACACAGCGCAAGCATTATAATTCTGGCAGATCAAGGTATTCAAAATTAACATTTATTTAAGCACGCTTTAATTCGTATGCGACGCGCTAGTTAAATATATTCCTAACAAGGAATTGATGTTAGAGCAACGAGCTAAGTAGATGTAATGTATAAACAATCAACGGCATGCATAAAAAGGAAATCTAATCTAGGCGTCTTGAGTGGGCAGGGCTAAAGGCTGCCACTTGGGTATATATTTAAAAACAAAATGGTGGCCACGTTTGTTGTCAGGAACGCGGCCGCAAGTAGAACAAAGCTCTATGTATTTGGGTGAGTTAATGGGCAATGGATTTTTCCTTCAGCGGTATAATAATTTGAAACTGCAGCATTTTCCCCTCACATGATCTCAGTGGGGGTCTTTATACCCTAGAAACTGGTTGGGATGTGCATGCAACACTTATCCCTTTCAATGCTTATGCATAATATAAGGAGCCACTGGCTTGTGGTTGGGTGATTACAATAATAATTAGTTTCAGATGCACAGTAAGGCTAAAGAGGGCTTCCCTTTATAAAAAATAATTTGGTGATTAGTGGTAGTTTGCGCTCCTGGTATATGAATTTAAACAATCACACACCTTTAATGAATATACAACGAATTCATAGGTTACAATATTAATTTAGACCTAAACAATTTGTTAAGTAATGGGCGAAGCAGTTCCAGGTACAATATATTCAAAATGAATAATCCTTCTATTATTGCATAATCAGGGCCAATCAGCATCCAATATTTTAACAAGTCTGATACAACAGACACATATTGGCAAAGAAGCTATTACGAATTTCAACACATGATGTTTACATTGTAGGAAAAGGGATTATCCAGGAATTCCAGTCTCTACTGTGAATAATTTCAGCAATTACAAGTAATAAGCCAATCAGCTATTGGTGTGAGTACAACCCTTTAAGTATAAAATCAGGAACCACCAACTTGGTGGGAAATGTCTTAACAACAAACAACAATGGATTGAAACTGATGTGCAATGTTTCTTGAATTTTGAATTCATAGGGTTGTTTATAATTGTGTACATTTTCTATTTCTTTCTCTTCATTACCTATTAATCCTACCCGTCTCCAACCCATATTTCTCTGTCATCACACACATTTGCTGTAATCTACACAATGATTTATTATATGTCTGGTTTTCGAGACAGGCCATGGGCCAAAACACATGTAAACCGTAGGACATAATTTCTAATAAAATGTCTTTGCGCAATCTGTGACAATCCATTTTCATTAACAGTAACAGGAGCAGGGGGTTCACTCCTTGGCCAGTGAAACCGGAGAATCAACCTGAATAACTGATACTCGAGATTCGTGAATTCATGTCACAGAGGGACTCTCCTTAACACCGCACACACTATTTTCACATAGAGCTAGGAAACGGCTGAAGTTGGAGGGGGAGATTTGGGTGGAGTCTAGAGGGGGCAAGGATTTGGAGCGAGGATGGAGCAGAGAAGAGAGGAGGTGGGTTCCTGAGGCGGCTGAGTCCATAGCCCTTTTGTGGCATTCACGCGGCCAGAGGGGTGTGGATGAAAGTGGGGGGGCTATTGAGATTGGAGTGTTCGCCAGGGCAGCCCTTGCTGCACTTAGTGAAGGGAAGCATGAGTTGGTGGGGTTAGGGGGAGGATGCGAGGGAGATGTGGGAAGAAGGAGAAGTGGAAACATGGTTGGGTGTGTGTGTCGGGCAGTGGTTGGGTGGGAGGGTCTAGAGAGGAGAAATGGGAGGGAGGCTGGAGGGGTCGATGTTTTCATTTCTAGCTCACCTGCATGCTGTACTGATCTGGGAGGAGCGACATCTGCATCAAGGTGAGACGGGTGGGTAGTGGGGTTGGTTTGTTTTTGGGGCTAGGGGAGCATTTAACTGGGTGTGGGGTAGAGGGTAAATGGGGATGCATGTATGGTTGGGGGAGAGGTGTGGGTTGGTCGAGGAAGGGGGAGAGGTTGGTTGTGTAGGTCATTAGGTTTCTGGAGCGCCAGCGTGTCGCTTTGATCTGGGCGGTGTAAGGCATGGTGTCTAGAGTGGCAAAGATGCATCCAGATTCAAACATACAGCATTGGGAAATATACCTAGATTTAAAATACACAGCAATGGGAAATACACCTAGATTTAAAATACACAGCAGTCAGAAAAACACCTATAATTTTAAATACACAGCAGTGGGAAATGATCCCAGATTAAAAATACACAACAGTGGTAAATGCACCTAGATTGAAAATACACAGCAGTGGGAAATGCACCTAGAATGTTAAGCTCACAGCAGAAGGAAATGCACCTAGATTTAAAAAACACAACATTGGGAAATGGCTCATTTTGAATCCAGGGTTTAATTAATTGCAAGGTGTCTGATTGCTACCACCTCTGTATAACGTTCTCCTTCGAAGGGAGTTGTTTCATTCATCACATGATGCACTGTTGGACACAGAACCCAGGTGTATCACATGTACCAACGCTAATATGTAATCATATGGTAAATTTGCATTGATGCACTCACATTGATTATCAGTAATAGCAGTTGCATGAAATAAAACGTCGGAGATGCCAATACAACAGATCGCTATGGACTCTGCTTGCACTTTGCACATGCAAAAGAGTTAACGGAGTCTACAGAGATCCGTGTATCTCCAACAACATCAAAATTGGGATGCAGGCAGAGACAAATGCAGATTACCTGCATGGACTGGAGACACGTACAGAGCATATTTCCCACTGTCCATTCCGATTTGTTTGGGGAATAAGTTTCAATGTGAAACAGATGCAGCAAAACAAGTAATGAATATATTTCTTAATTTTCACGTCTGTGTCATTTTTCAGTCTCTTGAAAATGAGACCATTTGTCTTTGTCTCTCAGATATCTGTTTATGATGCTCTTCTATCTGTTTTTTTTTTAACCTTTTCTTTATTTGCATGAGGCAAAAGCAGGCAAACAACACAGTGCACATATCAAATAATGCTACACATAATGAAATGACATTGCATACAGGGATGAACAGAAAAAGACAAGCATTTTCTCGCGCCAATCAAAGCATTGCAGGAACTAACAGGGGTTATGAGTCCAACAGAGCAGAGGAAAGCAGTTCAATATCATCTTTACTGTTCAAGTAACTGCAAAAGTGAACCCATATGTTCTTGGGGCGGGAGGCCATGGGGACGGTGCTGATATAGTCCTCCTCACACATTTGGGTCCAGGCTAGAGCCTTCAGCCACATTTCGAAAGAGGGAGGGGAGCGGCGCGTCCAGCATTGTAATATACATTTTTTGGCAACCATTGTCCCAACATTCAGAAACCTGGACACCTTATTCAACTCCGGCCCATCCCATTACCCAAATAGAGCGGCCAGCGGGCCAGGAGCAACTTGGATCCCAGTTATTTCAGTAAGGGCCTCCATGATGGCCTTCCAGTATGGGCCCAGCGCTTCACAGGACCAAAACATGTGAATGTGGTCCACTTCCGTGGATTTACATCTCGGGCAAGTAAATTCCTGACTATGTGCAAATCTACACAATTTGTATGGAGTGTAGTATAGGCGATTCAGGAGCTTGTATTGTATGCATCGAAATCGAGCATTTAGGGATACCTTACGTGTATGCATGCACATCCTACCCCACATGGCATCGGTAATAGTCAAACTCAGTTCGTTATTCCATGCCTCCCGCATTAACGGAGAAATGTCACCCAATTTTTCAAGTAGCATCCTGTATAGGGAGGACGTAATACCTTTAACCCCAGCTGAGTTGGTTATAAAGTGAATTTCAGGAGAGTCTGGGGGTTTGTTGGGGAAGGAGGGCCACATGGCACGAATCTCTGTCCTCAACCTGAAATATTGAAATAATTCCAGCGCCGAGCCAGAGTGACCAGGCCGCCATGTCTGCGGGGAGATAAAATTCCCTTCAGGAAAGAGGTCCGACAGCACACGATAGCCAAGGCCCTGCCAATGTCGCACAAGAAGTTTGTCGTGAGTGGGACTGAGACCCAGGAATTGCCATATGGGCAGCCACTGGTAGTTACGGGCGGGAGCCAGAATGGGATTGTAATAATTGTCTCCATGCCATGATCGTGGCGGCCACCGGATCTGCAGGAGCATCGGCACGGTATGCGTGGTGGAGAATCAGGGAGAGAGTGTTGACCCCCTTGGTAGCTAGTTTCTCAAGTTTCACGTGTGGAGAGGGATCGGAGAATACATACCAGTGTGAAGCATGTTGTGCCTGTGCCGCTTTCCAGTACCGAGCGAGATCAGGGGCCGTAAAGCCCCTTTTCTCATATGGGAGGGCCATGTGCTGCCATTTTTTATGAATTACACCAGAGTGCCACAGGAATTGGGCGCATGATATATGTAGACTCTTAAAATATTGCTTCCCTGGCCATATTGGGACATTTGTAAAGATATATAAAAGCTTGGGGACAATATTCATTTTGATTAGGGATAGCCTGCCCGACAGGGAAAGGGAGAGGTTGCGCCATCTCAACATCCGTTCTTCCATCTGCCGCATCATGGCTATGTAGTTATCAGCTAGTAACGAAGGCCGAGAGAGGGATACTTGAACCCCGAGATATCTGATTCTAGCCGGTGACCAGCAGAGGGGGAATTTGCATGACGGTTGGGGGTAGCTACGGTGAGCAGGAATATTTCAGACTTAGTGTAATTTATGAAGAAGCCCGAGTATGTGCCTATTCTAGTAACGTCACGGATTATTGAGTCAAGGTGGGTGGATGGGTCCCTTATATAGCGGAGTACGTCGTCGGCATATAACGAGATCATCTCCGGAGAATCTCGTAGACGTATACCTTTCTGGCCATGCTTATTCCTAACATGATCAGCCATGGGCTCAATAACAAACGCGAACAATATAGGCGAGAAAGGGCAGCCTTGGCACGTATCCCTATGGAGTGTGAAAAGAGACAAAGCTGAGAATTGACCAGGACCCTGGCCAGTGGGTTCGTGTACAGTAGCTTAATGTATGAAATCATACGGGGACCAATACCCATTTTATGCAGCACTGCCCACATATATTGCTAAGACACCATGTCAAATGCCTTCTAGGCATCGAGGGTGACCGCTACTTCCCTGGCATCAGGGTCAATTCTGGACATGACATTAAACAACCGACGGATGTTAAAGGATGTTGATCGGCCTGGTGCAAAGCCATTCTGGCAAGGGTGCACCAGGTAGGTCATTATAGGAAGGAACCTATTTGCAATAATTTTGGCGAAGATTTTTGTGTCCGTGTTAATTAGGGACAAGGATCTATAGGACCCACATTCGTCCGGTGGTTTACCCGGCTTGGGGAGGACAGTTATGAGGGCTTCACGCATGGACTGAGGCAAGGTGGCCAGCCCGAGTGACTCATTCCAGACTTCAAGGAGCCTGGGTGCTAGAATAGCAACGTGCTCCAGATAAAACTCTGAGGTGAGCCCATCCGGGCTGGGGGCCTTGCCCCTTGGGAGGCCCGATATGGCAGCTGTGATTTCATCAAGGGTTAACAGAGTATCCAGTTGATCCCTAGTGGCAGAGGAGAGGAGGGTCATGGGATTTGATCCAAGAAGAGGTCCTTATCCTGTGGGCCGTGTTCCTGCTGAGGACCGTATAGGGTCATGTAGAATTCGGTAATTATCTCAAGGATGCTTTGGTCAGACCAGTGCTGATTGCCCCCAGCGTCCCTGATACAATCAAGGCGGGCCCTACCCCCTTCCGCCCGGACCAATCTGGACAGGGTTCTCCCCGGTCTCTCACCCTCACCATATTTTCGCGCTGCAAAGGGGCGAACATAGTATTGTGCCTCTCTATGGGCGTGGGCCTCAAAGGACTCCAATTCCGATCTTATCTGTGCCAGTATGGACGGGGAGGGGGCATTGATGTAGTCCCTCTCAAGTTCCTTAAGCTTTGCTTCAGAACTCTGCAGGCTGTTTTTGATGTCTCTGAGAACCCCAGCCTCCCTGGAGGTATGATATGATATGATATGGTATTTGTAACGCGCCTATACACATGTGGTACACATCCCCCTAATGAAAACTTTGAACGCCTCCCACCGAACCCCATCAGCTGTATCATGTCTTATATTACATTCAAAGAAGGTGTTAATGTCGGCCAGAATGTCATCTTTGAAAACTACATCCCTCAGAGCCTCGGACTTGAAGCGCCAGGCGGAGCAGGAAGGCCGGCCATGTCCCATCTTGATCCACAGCGTGACAGGGGAATGATCTGACAGCGTGCACGGTAACAATTATCTGTAGTCCTACCCACCATCTCGCTAGATATAAGAAAGAGGTCAATTGTCGACAGGCTGTCATGCACCAATGAGTAGAAAGAATACTCCCTGAGGAGAGGGTGAAGGGCCCTCCACCTGTAAATAAGTCCTAGTGTAGCGGCATTTACATGGAGACAGTTGGCATCCTGTGCAGTTGGCATCCCGTGAATCTGCGAGATGTGCCAGATCTGTCCAACTCATTGTTAAGAATTAGGTACATACCCCCCCAAATGACTGGGACTCCTATATACCTCAAAAGTATTGTGATGACGTCATCAAAGAAACCTGGGGAATACAAATTTGGGGCATATGTGTTCACAAGGAGGTATTCCGTATTTTCAAGAAGGCAGTGAAGAATCACATATCTACCCTCTGGGTCTAAGTGACAGGTGTGCAATGAAAAGTGGACTGATTTGTGGACCAAGGTGAGTACACCCCTAGACTAGGATGAGTATTTTGTATATTATCTATTCAGGCCTCAAGTGGGAGTCAAGCATGTTGCCAGGCGCCCAGTATCATGTGTTTCTTGAAGGAGGAGTATTTCAATTCCATGCCGCTGGGTGTACGCAGTGATCCTGCAGGTTTTAGTATAATTACTCAGCCCACAAACATTCCATGTCATGAAACTAAGGGACATAGCGCCACATCAAGGTAAATCCCAGCATCCATTTTGGCCATTCAGCACCCTGCACACAGACCCAGTGAGACCACACCATCCTGCCACCAATGCATCAGCTCTCATGCCATTTTCAATTAAACAACCCCCAACTTTGCCACCCCCCTCCCTCACTGCCCACCCACAATCAGCAGTGTAGTAAGCCCCACCCAGACGAGAGACAACAGGGTGCCATAACCAACCTGGCAATTCCAACCCATATACCCAACAGGGGCGAAACTGGGAACAGACCAAAACTACTAGTATTGCAATCGCAGCGGGGGTCGCCACTGCCGTTTAGCCAATTCAGCAAGTAGTGCAGCGCAAGAAGCACCTCCCGGGCGGCTACAGCATTTCAATGCACACTTTTCAATGAAAGCATAATGACGGATGGTAACAGACAAGGAGATATATAGTTAGCATTAGCATGTTGGAAGTGTGGGACAACTCAGTAATTGGCCATCATATGATCTCCAGGTGCTCTCAATGGGATTTGTGATGCGATGAATTTCACTGCTTCATCCGGAACTGTGAAGAAGTGTAACTTGTTACAGTAGGTCAATTTCAGCCGCGCCGGAAATAACATTGCATATTCAATTTCTCTTTCCCAAAGCATTTTCTTCACCCCGTTGAACTGTCTGCGCTCCGCCTGGACCCCCACAGAAAAGTCTGGGAAAATTCTAATGATTTGGAAGTCCATCCTCAGTTCACCCTTCTCGTGTGCAAGGCGCAGAATATGGTCTCTATCCTTATAGCTAAGGACTTTCGCTATTATTGGGCTGGGGAAGTCACCTGGCTTGGGGTGGGGAGCCAGCGATTGGTGTGCCCGCTCAATTGTGAAGAATGGTGAAAGCGGAGGATCGCCGATGGGGTCCTTAAGGAGGGTCTCCACTGCCAGCTCCATGTGGCCCTTGAGTGCAGCCTCCGGAACCCCCACAATGCAAATATTATTTCTGCGTGATCTTGACTGTAGGTCGTCACACTTGGCCTTGACACTTTTCATGTTGCGCACCAGCTCTGTCACGGTGTTTTGGAGGGTGACTACACTGTCCTCGCTTGCGCCAATCCTAGTTTCAACCTCAGTGATCCTGGCACCATGTTGATCTAACTTCGACTTGAGTGAGGCCACATTCGCATTTATATCATCTTGCTTCTCATGAAAAGAAGCAAAATTCTTTGCCATGGCCTCCATCATAACCGCAAGATCGGGCTAGGGGGGGTTCCACTGGCGTTTCCATTTCAGCACTGCTCGAGGAGGTAGCACCCCGCTCCGCCCTGGGCGCTGGTTGGGTAAATTTGTCTATAGCCCCAGCCTTCGCAGCCCCACGAGAATTATTAGGCATTCGAGGGTGGGTGATATTGCTTGCGTATGGAGGCAGGCACCGCCAGCGCAGTCCAGAGAGCTGGTCAGGTGGGCCCCAGGGGTGGTAGGGTGGCGCAAGAAGCAGGCCCGGCCCAGGCAGCAAGAACAATGGCGCACCCCTTGATGAACTTTGTCTTAGCGTGTCCCGGACGGGCAAGTCAGGAAGCCAACAGGTCGGGGGAAGTCCTATGCACCAGGTGCCTGGGCCAAGCAGAAGGATATAGCGCCCCCAGGCCTCGAGCACAGCAGAAGGAGAGCCCAGGAGCAAAAAGAGACAGGAGTAGGTCAGAATGCGCCTCAGGTATTAGATTTCAGCAGACCAGAGCAAGTGCAATGCTTCCCTGTGATCAGTGACGCATTGTGAATAATGGTAGGTGTGCATCCACCCCCCCAAAGCCGCGCCGGGTGGGCCCAGCTATTGCCTGATTGAATATCAGCAAAATGTGGAGCACAATATGTAGTAGGCAGGCCACCGGAGGGCGCAGGTTACGTTACGTGCTGGGTTAGAATGAGGGACCCCATATATGGGTCACGTTGTATCTTGCAGAGATGTAGGGGCCACTATGCAGTGCCCGCCTTCAGGCGCAGGGGCTGGGGGCCAGGTGCACAATACGTACGAGGCCTGTTGCTGCGCCGAATCCACGGCCCCCCGGCTCCTCACCTGCACTCCGAAGCTGTCTGGATGACCTGCAGTAGGGGCCCCACAGCGAAGATTAGCTCTGGTGCGGCCGACAGCGCAGGTCCCCGGCACCACCCCGCGCCAACAGTCCAGGGCCAAGCTGGGGACACGGGGAGCCGGCGTCAAGCAGGTGATCACCCACGACCGCTAGTGATCGGCAGAGCTCAAGCCCCGCGCTCCGCAGCAGAGGGGGTGCGGCCCGGCAGCCCGCTGAAGCCACAATGGCAAAGGGAGAAGGGGTCCCACCGCAGGCACCGCAACAGGGACTCAGAGGGGCGGAGAGCAGCACCCACAGGCAGCCGTTCAGCAGGCACCAGAGTCCGGATGAGGCTCAATCCAGAGTGGGTCCCGCAAGGCCTGCACGGCCCAGCGGCCAGAGCGCCACAAACACAGTCCCAGATGTCCGATTTCTGGCGAAGTTAGCTGGGGAGGTAGCCCAGGATCAGCGCTGCCCGTAGAACATAATTCCGCTGCAATATTATGTGTTTCGCCACCGATGGGATCCGATTGGAGTTTACTGGGCATGGAGTTCCAAGGCTAAGCAGCCATTTTGCAGGCTGCACCACAGCGCCCCCTCTTCTATCTGTTTTTGTTACCTTTTCTTTTTCTTTATGTTGTCTTCCTCTCTTCCTCTTTTGTGCTACATTTCTTTTTATTCCCCTCACAGTTTTGTTCTTCTTGCTTGTCATTTTCAGTTTCTTCCTTGTACTCTCTTTATCACAGCCTCTAAAACTTTCTGATTGCTTCCCTCCTTATGGTCTGCTCCTGTTATTAAACTATAATTTTGCTCTCTGTTTTCCCTTTTAACATTTTGCCCTTTCCTTCTCTATTTCATGTTTTGGGTACCCTAACTCTCATTCCTCTCGGTTAAATTCCCTTCTTTTGCACTTCACAATGTTTATTTTGCTCTTTATCAGTCTCTCCAATATGTATTGTTTTGTTCCCTCCTCTTATATTCTCTTTCCACCTTCCTCTTTAGCCCTTTTGCTTGCTCCCCATAAATATCTTCTTTTCTTTCTTTATCTATCTCCAATTACTGTTTGCGTCCATCTCTGTTACCCCTTCTCAATCACCTATCTTGTGCCTTCATCCTTTTTCATTTGATTACTTTTGATTTTATTAATTTATCTCTTGTGTGGCTACATCATTTTCGTTCTATTTTTCTGCTTTTCTTTATCGTTTATCTTTCTCACCCTATTACTCTCTCCCATTATTAAGTCAAACCTTAACATTATTTCGGTGAAAGAGCCATAAAGGTACAACATCACACATACACAATTACAACAAAACAAATCACAATCCATCCTTCCATGGGGTAAATGAACCAGGGACTATAGCCTTAAGCCCCTCTTAATAATAACGGGGCGGAGACTCAATTAGATTCTGTTCGAATTAACCAGATGTGCAGACTCCCTGCTTCCATTTATGGTACGCTAGGCCCTTATCCCTAATGGCACTACTAACTTAAAGCAGTTAATGAAAAGGCCTGGTAACTGAGGGATAGTTATTGTTATAGTTTGAATGGGCGTGATTTCAATCATACTGTTTTGTGGTAAGCATGGTCTTGTGTTGATATCCATGATGCCATTTTCCACTCTACGGTCCCTAAATTCAATTTCTATAAAATCTGAGGTACTCTCCCCCTGATAATGATGTCAAGTGCAATTCGGAATGTCCTCCCTGATCACAGACAGACAACTGCGTACATCTAGGAACCAGTGGGTACACTTGTTTATAAGCCCCTCTCTGGTTTCTAAATTGTTAGAGGCCAGTTTGTGTAACCTATGAAGAAATATGAATCCTCTTTTGTGCCCCCTCACGCATTATCATCTTCCATCTGCAAGGCCTACAGCAAATTCCATTGGGGACTAAAATTGGGGCTGCATAGTGTAAAGAAGGCATGGTATCAAAGTATGACATACATAAGTGACCACAGTTCAAGGGTGTTTATTGAACCTTATCAAGGGTGTGATAAACACCTATCTAAACCTAAATCTAATATGGGAGCAAGCAATGACCATCAAATAATAATAATGCAGTCCTAGTGGAGTCTCGTCAAAATTAAAAGGGTCTATACTAAAAAACATATTGCCAATCCTTACAGCTGATTTGCAAATAATGTGGGGAAATGTTCATGAAAATGATAAGACAGGATGTTCAGGCCGTTGGCTTTCCTTCCCCATGTTTTCAGCCGGGCTCGGACCAATTACAGTTCGTATATCTGTTCTCGGGTGACTCACGTTTCATTCCAGATCTCCCTCAGTCAGGCTCAGATCCCCATTTCACAATGAATCTCCCTCAGACAGGCTCAGACTAATTACAGTTCTTCTTTGCTATCAAAGACTTTAAAATGTGCACATGGTTTGGCTTGACCCATTGCAGGAACACTTAGAGTTCCCAGTTTACGGTTCTTACACTCTCAGTTGGATACCTTACAAAGACCTTCGAATGAGCACCCATGTGGTGCCGTACCGCTCTGTATATGGCATCTACTTTGGTTTCAAAAAGTTAATTCACTCCTTCGATATTCAATTATATTCACGTTGCTCAACGCATACAGGTCTCTGTTCTTCGCTGTTTCTTCATACAATGTTACCGCTTGCAACCTTGGTTCTAGCACAGACCAGTCTGCTATTCTTCTCGCTGACTCACTAGCTGTACTAACTTTACTGGAGCACCTTGGTTGTCAGAGCCAAGGACAGTACCAGGGCAGCAATCACTCCTCCCCGCCTCAACCGTATATGCGGAAAAGCCTTTGACACACAATGCACCTTTCTTCAGCTTTAATTCCTGATCTTATGTTTCTTATCCTCAAGGGGTTGTGAAAGAAAAGTTTTTCTTCCTCTGAAAAGGCCAGGAGCAATTCCCTCCTTTCAACCCTTTCTGGTCTTGACGTCTTTCTCCTTGTATTAAACTGCCATCTGTGCTTTCGCAGTCCGCCTTTTATCCATGTGGGGAAGTGTGATGGAAGTCAGGTGTGTGTGATTATCAGTAATTGACTGACTCTGCCTGACCTTTGAGTTGGACTTGAAAGGTATACGGCTCTGTTGTTAGTCCATTGTCGCTCACGGTGAACTGTCCGAGAGAATGTTTGCGTGTTGGGAAAGGGGGGGGGAGTTGAGTTTCTAGGTATCATACCTGGTAGGATGGGAAAAATATGTTACAAGGAAGTGGGTACCGTGCCTCACATTCCGGTGTCCCACTTCCACTCCCAGAGGACCCCTCATCTAGGTGATCCTCCCGCACTGGTCCACCCCAATAACTGAATCCAAAAGCGATGGCCATGTCCTGGCTACCTGGGTGACAGATCCCCGGGGACAAGCGGGTGAGACACCTTCTGGTTTCTCACAATAGCCAACCCCTCCAGGTGACCTGGTACCCATGTCATTAAATCTACAGTGCCCCTCCCCCGGCTAAGCAGCAGCCTGCTGCATTACTGGCACAGTGTAGTTTGATGAACTCGGGAGTCGAAAAGGAATGCCTTGGAGATTTGGAACCTGGGGCCCAATGGCAGCCAGGGCGCTGTTAGGGCCAGAGTACACTCCAGTTGCATCATTAGGTCTGTTCAGATTTAGGCAGGCCTCCGTGTTATGGTGGTCCCTCTCCTCCAAGGTGTCACAACGCCGCTAGCTTTACAACGTTGTGCTTACCTACCATGGAGAGCCCACTGTTGGTTCTGTGATCTCCTCCCCCCGGGTCTGTCACAGCACAATGTCTGTCCCCGGCATTCTCCAATGGGCACCACCTTGTTGAATGAGGTGCGCATGCACGGTAAACCCGTGGCCGGGTTTCATGCATGCAAAATTTGCCTGTATACAGGGGATTGCCATGGTGACTGTTTTGAACATGGTGACTGTTTTGAGGGATAGCCTTCCTCGCTGCTATAAATTGCAATGTCACACCACACTCTGTGCATTGTAATCTCTTCCGTGTGCAAAGAGAGACACTTCTTGATTCTATGATATGATATGATATGATATGATATGATATGATATGATATGGCATTTGTAACGCGCGACGAGGCAGGGAGGGGAGGAACAAGGGGAGACAGACAACGATCCTACTAGGCCAGGTGTCATTCAGATCGCGCAAGTGCAGGGGTGGGGGAGGGGGAAAAGTGCAAGGGGAAGGGGAGGGGGGGATGTGCAGTACAAGGTAAGTGGCGTAAAGTAATAAATAAATAGGGCCAGCTGGTGGCAAGTGCAAGGTAAGTGCATAACAAGTGCTGGAAAAGGGGGGGGCTGTAGGGATACAGAGACAGTCCCGCAGTGCACAGGGGTTCCAGGGCATCAGTGCAAGTGGAGAGTGGCTGGGCCCAGGACCGAGGCCGTTAAGAGTGGTCCAGTTGCAGAATCAGTGCAGTTTCAGTGAAGAATATTAGCTGTTCAGCAGGGGAGAGGGAGAGAGAAAGCAGAAGCAAAGAGGAAGGTTTTGAGGTGCTTCCGGAACCGGAGATGGTTCTCCTCAAGTTTCAGGGAGGCAGGAAGGCTGTTCCAGAGGGAGGCCCCTGCCGCGGAGAGAGATCTACCCCCAGCTCTGTTCTCACCCTGTTCGTGCTGCCCTGGTCTTGTTTCTTGGAGGTCTGCCTTTCTCTGGTTCCTGCTTGCGCTCTGGCATTCCTGCCATCATTACTTTCTCTACCTTTTGGAACTATATTATATCCGTTCCTCTACTTGCTTGCTATTCTGGACATCCACCCCAGTGCTCCATGCTGTTCCAGACACACATTACCCATGTGGATGTTCCAATTGTTTTTGTGGTTCTGGAAGAGGGTTCCGAGTTCCCAGATGTGTTTCGCTCCGCAGACTGGAGTCCAGGGGCGCTTTTCGTAACCATACTACGCTGTGACCTCGACTGGGCAACTAGATGTCATGGATCCTGGACCCTAAAAGAATGATGATTTCAGGTTCGAGGGATTCCTGGGGGGAATTGCTCGACACAAGGGTTGAGAGGCCCCCGTGCCAACCTTTGGTCTAGGGGATGGCCCTTCCACAGTACCCCTTTTCTTTGCACCACAAGGGGGTCCAGAAGCAGCTTCTTTATGTCTGATAATTCAGCAAGCACAAGAGTGCACTGAGATCCACATGCCGCTGGTGCACCCTCAGCAGCTCGATCGAAGGTATGCAAGATGGACAACCCAGATAGAATAGGTGCACAAAGGGGGCTAGTGTCCAACTGGGGGCCATTCTTGAGATGTGTGGCCTGCCCCCTCCTGAATGGGGCTGGACTATTGCCAAGGTAGCTATTACCAAGGTTTTCCCAAGAATGATCTTCTGCGCCCTTTGTCCTTGTTTCCATTTGATGCAGTAAATCTCTAATGGCGACATTATACATTCAAATTGTGCTCTCTGTTGTGTTACCTACTACTCTTCTGTGGTGTTTTTTATGAGGTCCCGCCTTGAAACACCTGTGTATAGGCGTGCTATAAATGCCATATCATATCATATCCTTAGCGGTGGCCCTCCCCCCTGTGACCACTTTGTTTTCGGGCTGTTTACTTGACTGTTCACTATACTCGTGCTTGAGGGGAGCCTTTGGAAGCATGATGGATAGAGTGAAATGATTTACAATCTCCTGAGTCACCTTCACAGGGCTTAAATCTGCCTCCGGAACTGAGCAGGCCTTCAAACATTAGCCTGCTGGGGTCACTTATATGTGAAGTGACATTTTCCTTGCTGTCAGTGCCTCTACCCTCGTCCCGCCGGTGGCCTGGCTGGTGCCAAGAAACAACTTAATTTCCAGAATAACGATGTATGCCTCGCGTGTATGCTTAGTTGGGCTGCTTGATCTTATCAAGTCGGCATCAGCATCTGTGCACACTATGGGGAGTGTTGTTAACATTTTGCGTTAGACTCTCAATATTTTCCTTCTAGGGACTGCATGGACATGAGTTTGGGCAGACATGATGGAATGGCATATGTAATAAAGAAGAAGGAGAATCTCTTGCCCACTTAGGGTATGGCAGTCTTGGTGATCTTGGCAGCACCAGTAATAGTTTAGCAATATAGCGGTTAATCGGCGGAGAGCTATGTCTGTTATATATGTCCCATCACAGCTCAATTCCTCACCTGGACTACATTTTCAACTTGGCTTTCGCATGCTGTTTCCCCCGATGAGCGCTGGTTCCACAACACTTGTCCACAGATTTTAAATTGCAGCCCCAGTCCTGCCCTTTCACGGGAGCCGAAGGGATGTCCTGGAGCAGAAGAATGGAAGGAGGCGTGGCTTCGGCCTGTTACAGATACAGGTCCCTGTGTGCAATCCTGGAATCAATCCTGGTGGAGGAAGTCAGGCCAAATGCCTGCACACTTTCCGCCCGCAGGTTTCACCCTGCAGGGAGGTCCTGTAGCAGAAGTATGGAAGGGGTGTGGCTTCGACCTGTTACAGCTACGGGTACCTGTGTGCAATCCTGGAATCAATCCTGGTGGAGGAAGTCAGGCCAAATGCCCGCTCCCTTTCCTTCCACAGGATTTCACCTGCAGGGAGGTCCTGGAGAAGAAGTATGGAAGGGGCATGGCTTCAGCCCGCTACAGGTATGTGTCCCTGTGTGCAATCTTGGATTCAATCCTGGTTGAGTAAGGCATGTGAAACGCCTGCGCCCTTTCCTCCCATAGGCTTCACCCTGGGGGGAGGTCCGGGAGCAGAAGTATAGAAGGGGGGCATGGCTTTGGCCCGTTACAGCTACAGGTCCCTGTGTGCAATCCTGGATTCAATCCTGGTGGAGGAAGGCAGGCTAAGAGCTCTCTCCTCCCGCAGGCTTCACCCTGTTGGATGGTCCTGGAGCAGACTATGGAAGGGGGCATGGCTTCAGCCCGTTAGAGCTACTGTCTCCCCTTTTTGTGCTTTCTTGTCGTCTTGTTTTCTACTGTACTCTTATAATGATCTTTTCATGGATTTTCGACCTTGTGTTACTTTTCCTTTCTTTCTCAGTCTCTTTGCTTAATGGTTAACTTCTCTTTATCCCGATCTCAACTTCCTTTAATGTCCCAATCTCCTACTTTAATGCATTCCTCTCCATCCTCCATTTGCATTCTGTAAATTCTTATCCTTTTTGTCTTTCTTCTTCTCTGTCATCCCTGTTCAACATTTCATTTCACCTTTTCTCTTAATTTTTTCTTTCTTCTGCTCTTATGTTCCTCTCTAATTATTTCCATCATTATCTCTTTGTTCAAATCATGGGTTTTTTTCCCAGTTCCCTTCTCATAGTATTTCTCCACTTATCTCTCTTAATCACGTTTCATTTTCTTCCACATTTCTTTTATCGCCATCTCTCATTTATTTTGTTCAAGAACCTCTCCCTCTTTGTAAGGCTGTATAATGACATGTGGGAGTATGGGTCTCTGTTGGCCAAACAACATTTTCTCTGGACCCTCTTGATGTCTTAGGTCTGCTTCTATCTGGTTATTTACAAGGCATTTAGGGCCTCTATGGGATTCATGTTTACTCTTGGGGTTATTGAAACAGATTTATTGGGGACTCCGTCATCTTTTTCAGACCTTGAGTCCATAGATACTTCCAAAGTTACTTCTTCCCTATCCCCTGAGCTTCCCTCTTTGTTACAACCACTCTCTGACTTTTCAGAGTCTTCACTGGAGTCTTGGGGCACAGCCAAGGGGATCTCGACTTCTCTCCCAGGGTCAGTTCTCCTGCTCCCTCTTGGCAATCCTCTGACCCAGTGAAAGATGTTTTAGTGTCTTCTCCTATTGGTTCCTCTGAGTTTCTCGGGATAGCTTTTTCTACATTTCCTCTATTCTCTAAATCTTCTGATAGATTGGAAGTTAAGGGAGTTTTTAGAAGGTGAGAAGAGCTAGTACTTTTTAGACTGGGTTTGACCCCTAACAAACTAATAGGGTATCGATTCTTTCCTACCCGGCCCATACAATTGTAAGGATCCTCCACTATTTATCAGGTGAATCAAATCCCACTGACACCACATGTAAGCGTGCAGAAGGAGGAGACTGGCACACAGCTGGCATAGTGATTGCTAAAGACTTTTATTAGTCAAGAAAATAACTTTTGCTATCTCAAAGGGGGGTTTCCCTGCTTAAACTAAAATACTAAGGGTGTTGTCAGAATGTCCATGTAAATCAATAGCCCACCATCCTGTTTCAACAACCCTGCTTCTTTCCCTTACACTTATAACTAAACTAAAGGTTGTGCCAAGGTTCTTGGCCCAGGAGAATGACTCCCTTCTCCTGGACTGGGTATCACAATTCCTGGTTTTAGTTTGTCTTACAAGTTCTTTACCCGCTGGAAGGACTACCCTCCCCTGGTCATAGTACTTGACCAATAATGGATAGCATATCCAATAACACACATATTCAGAAAGTTCTCTGTTTTCCATTCCAGGTCAATGACTCCCTTCCGATGGGTCAAATGTTCTCAACACAAATCCTGCCACAGTGATGACTTCATTCACTTGATCTCTGGGTTATCAGGAGAATGACTCTCTTCTCCTGGTACTTCAACTTCTAAGTTCAACACAACCAGGGGGAATAACTCAATTCCCATGGCCTCTCTTTCACATACTTTCACAACTTCACCATACCCAGGGGAATAGCTCCCTTCCCCTGGTCTTCCTTTTACTTGGTTTTGAGTCAATCTGGTTCACTCTCCTGCCAAGCCAGGCCCCAGGGAAAAACAATCTGCAAGTCTCCCTGGTTTTGGGTGCGGGTCCAAGACCTGTATTTCTCTGCTTTTCATGATGGGCTGATTTAGTATCCTCGCCTGCCAAGTTCTGCCAAGAGGAAGATTATGGATGACTCTCCCTTGGTTGTCTGTGGTTCACAACACCAGGGGGAAGGACTTGCTTCGCCTGCCCTCCCTTTCAGTTAGTTTCACCACTTCACCACACCAGCGTGAATAGCCCCCTTCCCCATGTCTTCCTTTCCCTTGGTTTTTGGGATAACTTGATTCACTCTCCTGCCAAGACAGGCCACGAGGAAAAAACAATATGCAAGTCTCCCTGGTTTTGCGTGCAGGTCCCAGCCCATATTTCTCTGCTTCCTGTGATGGGCTGCCTTGGTTTACTCGCCTGCCAAGTACTGCCACACGGAAGAATATGGATGACATTTCCTTCGTTCTTTTACTTTAGGTGGGGGTTTTCAGGATTCCCCTTAATTATAAAATATCAGCTTTTTGGAGTCTCTGGGATATGTGAGAGGGGATCTAATGTTGCCCTGGAACTGTATATGTCCCTTTTTGGTGCCACTCTGCAGTTGCCAAGACCCCATTCTCTTGTTTGTACTGTTTGCCTATAGACCTGTTGAAGGTGTAAAGTGAATTACATGCACACAGTGCTACCAACATTACAGTAAATGTGCAAGAGTAATTATTTAAGGCATATTTCAGGTAACATTATGTATACATAAATATGCTTATGATGTGAAGCATATACTTTACAAGCTGTATATTGTGTATTATGTGATTTTTGCTGTTAAGTCTAGACACGTGTACATTATGATTGTAAGGACACTTGTTAAATATGAGATGTGGCACTGTTTTCTCTACACATCTGTATGTACATGATTTATACATGACTATTCTGACTCTGTGTTCCTTCATGACTGCTTCTTCTCCTTCCGCTACTCCCTTCGGATACTTTTTGTTATGTGTTGGTTGGTCATGTTGGCGCTACCATGCCTCCGGGCTCGTTATTAGCACATTACAAGTAATATAAAATAAATAAATAAATATGCTTATGATGTCAAGCGTATAGTTTATAAGCTGTGCATGTACACACCTGTGCGTTATAATTGTAAGGACATTTGATGCTACTGCATAGATTCGTATTAACATTTTGTATATAGTGCTATGAATAGTATGCCAGTGCCTTACATCATATTTATTTGTATCTAGCATTACAAACATAACTGAATTTAATGTACACCCTTATTGAAGCTATGCAATGTATGAAGCATATGACTTTGTTGAAAACATAAATCGTACACTACATTTTAAAGTTGTATATAATTTTTATATTGCGTTATTGAATAAATAAATACAAGTGTAGATTGTATTGTTTAAAATGTTCACATTTACACAATATTTCCATTTACTGATAAATAGCTTTTTTATAAAAATTACTTATTTAACCAGGCTCCGTTGAAAACTTTTAAAGAATCGTTTTTTGTTGAAATTTTGAAATTTACTGCAATACAATTGTAATACATGATTTATTTTAAAATATGAATTTTGAAAATGACAAGTTTAACATGATTTATCAAACTCGTGGTTATTTTTAAGAACGATGTGAACAAGTTTGTAAAGGTTACTTACTTTGCATCCATACTGGTCACTGTCTTCTTTGAAGTGTTTAATCTTGTTATTAGGTGTGGATGAAAACGTTGTGCATTTGTTGTAAAATAAGTGATGCAGAGTGTTTCTGTATGGTGGTAGATTGGTGTACATTATGCATGCACAGTTGGTAATTATTTGCATGTACCACTTGTGAATGTACACTTTCTTTTGGCAACAAAGTTCACGATGCCCGGTTTTTTCAAAATGGAACACCAGGTAAGTGTATGCATTGTGTGAGCCTTTTAATATTGAGCTCTATTTAAAATTGTTAAAGATTTGTAAGAAACAAATGCTATAAATCCGCAATGTAATTTTCTTTCGCATTACGCATGCATGTGTATTTGTAGTGTTGCAGCATATTTCCAGGCATGTGAGTAGAATTATAGGTGCAGCGTTATTACAGTATACATGCACAAAATATTTGTATATTGAATTCTGCGTATTGTATGTTAGGCTTGCATGCACGTATGGTGTTTTGCATGTTATGCAAATTATTGTCATTTACGTTTTGCCTGCTTGTTTTTATATTTGTATCCAAATATCTTTCATTACAGATGCACTTGTATAGGAATTATTTTGGTAGTTTACATTTGGATTGCTTTACTTATTTAATTATGTACTTATGCATGCATTTGTCTATGTATTTTTCAACGTATGAATAGTGATTGAAAACACCTTTTTTTTCTTTAAATGTAGACATAAAGGGTGTTAATAATTGGAGACACCTGTGTATTTGGTTGGAACATTACATTTGCTAAGTGCTAACCGTTTCACCAACTGGTCATATGCAGGTGGAATGGTGTGTCTATCGAGGAGGTAAATGGCAAGAAATGATTGTGAAACTTGTCCTGTATTGTAAGTGTTGAAAAAACGGGTTTAATTGTACACGCTGGTGTAAATGATCTTGGTTACCCAAGGGCAACTGACATTTCTTTTGACATTAAAACTATTTTTTACACCTAGTAGGATTTTTTCCCCAAACCAAAAATATACTTTTGTGTTTGGCAGCATATGAAATTTGGATGTGGCGAAGTGTGAATCATTGTATTATATATCATGTTTGTATATATCTAAATAGATGTGTACATATATTTTTAGTTGAACATGGCATACGTTTTATTTTTCACCACAGCATTAAACATCAAATTGAAAGTATTTTTATGGTGGATGGAGTTGTTGGGATGCAGGTGCAATGCCCTAAATGTGTAGGGAAGTACAAGGAGGCCCCCGAACAGCAATTCATTATGGAAATAGAAATTATGGTTTGCAGAGAATTAGAGGCGACATTGCAGAAGTCGGAAGAGCAGGTAGCGAAAGCGGCGCAGGGACAAGGGGAGGGGCAGTGTACAGCAATGAGCACAGATGAAAAGGGGGCAGTGTTAGGACTGGCATGGTGGACAAATGTAGAGAAGGCCAAACTATGTTGTGACAGGGACCTTTCTGGGGAGCTGTAGCCAAACCAGTTAAAGGTAGCAGTGACAAGGGTCTAGGCTAAGTCTCAAGAGGTGGTGAGCTTGTAAAGGGTCCACAATGAGTACACACAATGGGAATCACAGATTACACTTAGACAGTATGCATACAAATACAGTTATTTTTTTATGGGCAACAACACCATGAAAAATGACTACAAACAGGTAAGTGTATCACACATTATGAATAATAGATTGCTTATATATAGCCACTAGAGTAGGGCATAACACAAATCAAACCCTTGTTAACGAAAGTGAAGATTAGGGTATGTACTACAGGTCCACAGAGTGTTAACCCTAACTTCAAAAGTCCACACCTAAGTTGTCTGGTGCCTTATGCCGAAAAGTTCAGGAAAGTTCCGGCACAGTTTGTGATGCAGTAAAAAATGAAGGTAGGGTCTCTGAGGTCCAGTGAACAGTTGCAAGTGTTAGAGGAGAATCAGCCTCATTATGAGTTTGGCGGTAAGTGGTAAAATTGGTGGTAACTGAGTTACCACCAATTGTACCACTACGCCAAATTATGAGTTTGTGTTTTGAGTGGAGGATTTACCTGGAGGTAAATCTTACCAGTCAATGGCAGAAAATCAGCAGAGTTGGTGGAGTTAACACAGCGGTAATTCTGACACTGTAATTCCACAAATAAAGCCCCATTTAAATGGAAAATCACACCACCACTCACTCATAATGAGGTGGACATTTTTGGAGGATTTACCTCCAATTTTCCACCTAACTTGTAATGAGGTCCAATGTATTCTAACTAATAGAAGTGTCTCCAACTTTCGGAATGCTTGGCCCAGCAAGCTAGGGTAAAACAAAAGTATGGTAAAAGCTAGGGAAACTTTTAAAGGGAGTTTAGGGGCAGGTAAGAACCACTGTAATTTACCCCCTGTACCACAATTAATCCCCAGACTTGGCAGGTCAATGGAAGAAGATCAGAGGATGCTTTCCGGCCATCAGTCGCAGACCTCGATTCGCAAGGGTTGCAGGTTCAAGCTGCTCTCTGGTTGGTGTCTTTCGCTGGAGCAAAGACTTTCAGATGAAGAATGCAGCAAAACTCGATGCAGGACCCCTCTCAGGACTAGACTCAGGTCAGGTAAGCTGTTTCGGACAGTGATCACCACAGCACGACGACGCAAAGGGCCTGACTTGTCACAGTCAGACTTTTCCTCCTATCTCGGGCCACCTTGATGCTAGGACTCTGAAATGTCGCGGAGGTAAGTCTTGTAGGACAGGCTGAGGATCCTCCAAGTTCCAGGTCGCAACTCTGAACATCGGTAGCATGGTAGCCCAAACACAGAGCTGGTCAGCCAAAGGACTGTCCGGGGACACCTCTGAAGGCTCTTCTTCTCACAGTACCGAGCAGACATCAGGAATGGATATTCTCTCCACTCCAAGGGTCGCAGCTACTTTGCTGGACTGCTAAAGTTCACAAGCAAAACAGGGCTCCACCAAGACAGCAGCAGAAGTTGGTTGCCAGGCCTCCTTCCATCAGGTCTACGGTCCATTCACGGGTCTCATAGTTGGGCAGTAGTCTTGGCTCCTTCAGGTTACTGCAGGACCTCTGAAGAATGGGTGCAGGTGTCCTCTTCTTATCCTAAAAGCCAGGTAAGAGCCAAAACTCCCACTAGCCAATAGCAGTACTAGCCACACACACACCCCAGCAATGGTCCAATCAGGACCACTGGCGGGAAGACTCATGCATACCACTCGGACACACTGAAACCAGTTTGTAGATTGGGACCAGACAGTCCCAGCCCACATCCTGCCAGCAAACACACACAGCCCTCCAGTAGCCTGCCAATAACCTCTGCTTTGCCGGGCACTGGAAGTCCATATAAGGATTTCCCTGGCCTCACAGGCGAGGAAGAAGTCTTAAGAACAAGATGGCCAAAGGACAAGCGAAAAACCATGTGGCACGGCCATGTTTAGATATTAGCCACAGTTTGTAGCAAAATGCGACACACGCGGTAAGGCCAAATTGAAAAGTACCAAAAAATTGTAAAAAGTCACTGCTAGCACACATAGAGTAACCAAAAATCCTTTGAGTGTTAGTCTAGGGCTAAACAAAAAGTGTACCCCATTATACGGCATTGTAAAATGCATTGTACAATGATAAAACGTTATCACAAGTGATAACAAGTTACTAAAAGTAGTAACAAAGTCACAAGACTAAGGGAAACAATGTTTCCAAGTACTGACAGCCTGAAGGACATATCAGTTTTCCCATTTCTACAAAAGGGATCGGGGAGAGCTCATAATGTGCCTTGCCTCAACATGGATAGGGAAAACGTAATGCCTTGCCCTCTGTGAGGAACTCATGGTGACAACAGTAAGACAGACCCAAGTGATCACAATTGAAGGGTGTTTATTTAACTGTATGCTGGGTGGAAAAACACCTACTCAAACCCTAAATCTAAGATGGGAACACGCGTTGACCATCAAATGAAAAATGCGGCAGTCCTTGTGGCGTTGTGTCAAATAATAAAGCCCTATACTAACAAACCTATTGCCAAACCTCACAGCTAATACAAAAAGGGTGTGGGATAGCTTTTAAGAAAATAAATAAGTGTTAGTAAATAATATGTCAGGATGAAGTAGCTTGGAACTCCCTTCCCCACGTTTGAAGCACGATTAAGATGGTAGCTTGGAGCAGAGCACACACTCTAGCTTTCCCAGCACGAGTTAACAGTTCCAATGGCAGCAATCAGGACTGTCAATGGCCAAGACCTGTTTCTTCTTGAAAGTCTCTTGCCTTCGAGGGCCTGAGATATTTACAAAACAAACAAACGCAAACACTCTTCTTGCAGTTAACATTGGGTGAAGGTTTCACCCTTGGGTCTCCCTCTTCTCGGGCTGATCCTTCAAAAACAGTTTCTCTCTTTAATGGGTTTTGGGTGATGAGTTCACCCCTGGAACTCCGTCTGTCGGGCTTGGACTCATCTTAACTGTTGGCCTCCCTCCGCCGGGTTCCTTATGGCTTTCAAAAAGTCTTCCTACTATGGTTCTCACAAAAGTCTGTTCAACAGTTCGCTGTGAATCCCCTTTTCTCAGGTTCACTTTATCAGGGTGGTAACTACTCACCGTTGGGTCCCCCTCTTCTGGGCTGACCCTTCTTTGACAAGCGGAACAGTGTACTTCTCCTGTCTTATAGTGTCTCTTGGTTCCTCCCTCAGTCGGGCTCGGATTCCTAAATGACCAGCGGGACAGTGTACTTCTCCTGTCCCCTCCTTAGCATCTCAAAATCTTTTCAAACAGTTCATAATGGACAGTCCTTGCTTTGTCAACAGACTGATTCTCGTGACTTTAGGCTTTGCCCCTTTCTTGTTAGCACCCCTCTTCTGGGTTCACTCTTGCCAACTTCACATTCACTTTCACTTGTAATATTTACAGGATTCACTTCCCCTTTTACATTCACCATGCAGGATTCACGTCCCTGTTTCTCAAGTTTGTGGATCAAAGTCTTTCGATTGTATGAGGATTTTACTAGAACTCCAGTAATACCACTTTGACCTCTTCTGGTGGCTCTCCTACGGCCTTCTGGTTTCTGTAGTTTTCTTCAAACAAGGATCGACCAGTCTCTCAGAGCGACACCCAGGTGGTGCCGGTTTCACTAAGCAGCTGGTCTCCCCTCAACAGTTTTACAGTTCTTTCAAAGTTCAATGCAGTTCAAACTTGCCACTTTCCGTTACTCATTCAACACAGCCCAGGTTTTATTGGTTTTCCCCTCGACTCACCAGCTGTGATGAACCGCTTGGCTTCCTGCTACATTGGATTCAAGGCCAGTACCATGGTAGCAGCCGTTTCCCTCACTCCCGCTTATCAGCATTGACATTCTCTGTGTACCATTGAAATCTACTGCAAGACACTTGTGCTATTGTCTACAGTCTTAGGTTCTCCTCCATGAAGATTCTGGTGGTCTGGGATGAAAAGGGCAAGGTCACTTCTCTCCTCGCCACCCTCTCGCTTCCAACGCCTTTCTCCTTCTCTTGAACTGCCGCCCTTGGGTAGCTATCTTGATGTGCTGTCTGCCGTGCTTGTAGTGTGCTCTCTCGCTCCACCTTTATCCCTCTGGGAAAAAGCAAAGGATGTCAGGAGTGCGTGATTCACGTTAATTGCCAGAATTTGCCTGACCCTTGCATCGGGACATGTCAGGTAAACAGGTTTATTACAAGTCTGTGGTTTTCTATATCGGGGAAACGTGTGGGTGTCAGAGTATTCCACTGTACATAATGGAGGAGGTAGGCAAAATGGACGAGAATGACCGGGATGTAGAACAGAAAAGAGGGGATTGTTGGAACGGTTGTGAGTTGTCAAAGCAGGTTGGGAATGCGGAAAATGATAATCAGAGGGACGGGAAGAATGATGGGGAGTATTCAAATGGAGACCAGTGAAACAATGGATTGTTTACATACGGAGGGGATGTTGGATTGTGGCAGGAGAATTCTAACAGGAGGAAGGGAGTCAGATGTAATACAGCCCATGAAAGCCTCAGATATCTTGGCCGCCTCTCCTTCCGAGGCAAGATGCTGCGTCTCCCTTTGGGCATTCTTCTGAGAATAACACCTGGCTCCCCTACCCAGGTGATCTTTTCCTGCTCGTCTGCCTTTTGGGTCAGGATAAGAGGAGGCCCTCCCTTTCTTGGCCACCTTAATAAGGGACTTTTGAAGTTTGCTAGGTGAGATACCCTCAGGTATTTCACACCTCCCTCGCAGTGGGTGGGAGCAGGCAATTGTGTTTATGCCTTAAAAAACAGACAGCAGGGATTACATTATCTGTAGGGGACATTAAAAGGTGCAAGTGGACAAGATATGGAGGAAAGCATGGTATAAAGGGAGGTCACAGAGCAAGATTGGTTTTCAACTATGTTTTCATGGGTACCATCATGGCTGGGTACTGCTTCTTGTTCTTGTTCTGTTGCTTACCTTTTTTGCACCTGCCAGCTTGTTATGGGTTGCTGCAGAAAGATGGTGTCCAAAGGAATGCCTATGATGTCACTTACATTGAAAAACAGCAAGTCCACTCCCCATTTCAAACATGTGAACATACAGACAGACAAATGGAAAAGCAAGATTGAGCATCATATGGGTAGACTATTAGAACCGATTTGTTCCACTAGGAACATTTCCTTATCCCCCTCCTGACCCAGAGAACTGTCGGGAATAATATGTTGACTGCACAGGGGATGGGGGTTGTTGTTTTCTGACATTTACCACTGAGGAATATGCAGTGCAAAGAAGAGATCTAAGTCATGTTAGTAAGATAAGGGTACCAAACACTGATTTTTACAAAATGAAAGAAGCATGTAAGGTAACTACCAGGGGGAATGTTGGGATAATATGATATGATAAGTAATTTATAACACACTTGTACACAAGTGTTTCTAGGCGCACAAGACAAGGAAGGGTAGATAGAGGGCGGAAAAAAACTAACAATCTTATTGGGCCTTGTGTCATTCAGATCGTGCTAGGGCGAGGGGGAGGCAAGAGGAGAAGTGCCAGGGGTAGGGGGGTAGAAAGTAGTGGCAAAATGATGTAAGTGCTGCCAGGGTGGTGGCTCAAGTAAGTGCAGGGAGACAAGGGACTGTGGGGTTGCAGATACAGTCCCTATGTGGGTAGCAGGCCCAGATGCACTGCAAGGGGAAACTGGTCATGCAGGAGTCTGGTGCCCGTGAGGTTCAGTAGTTGGCCAGGTAACCAGTTAACGCAGCAGCCAGGAGCATCAGCAAGGGAGAGCGAGAGAGAGAAAGCAGAAGCGAACAAGAAGGTCTTGAGTTGCACCTGAAACCTTAGGAGGTCCTGCTCAGGTTTGAGAGAGGCAGGTAGGCTATTCCAGAGGGAGACCTCAGCCGAGGATAGAGATCTACCACTCACTCTCTGCCATGAGAAGCGTCTGACCCTCCCAGATTTGGAAGTGGATGATCGGAGGGCTCCAGAAGGAAGATGCTTAGGAAGAGAGGGTTGGAGGTAGTGTAGTTCCGAGCCCCCCCGAGAAAGCCTTGTGGATGAGGCAGAGGGTCTTGAACTTGATCCTTGCAGCCACCGGGAACCAATGGAGAGATTTCAGGACTGGAGATATACAATCCCTGGGCTTGAGTCCAAGGACAAGTGTTGCAGACCTGTTCTGGATTAGTTGCAAGGGGCAAAGAGTAGAGGTAGGCAGATTTAGAAAAAGGCTGTTGCAGTAGTCCAGCATAGAGAGAACCAGGGCTCTGGAGACAGTGAGCTTCTGGGGGAAAGTGAGAAAAGGAAGAATGCCTCTGAGGAGGTGCAGCTGGTAGTGTGTGAGGAGAGAGATGTGAGAAGAGAAGGAGAGGGTGGAGTCGGAAATGACCCCAAGGTTCTTCGCCTCACAGGAAGTTGATGGTATAGAGGCCAGGGTGGGCGGCCAGAATGAAAAAGGGAAAGTGGGAGCAGAGGCCCCAATGAGAAATATCTCAAATTTACTAGCATTAAGGCAGAGATCATTGGAGGCACACCATTCCTGATTCACAGATAGACAGTCAGGTATGAGCGAGAGAGCGGAGGAGGCTGATGGGAGCCTGAAGGAGAGCTGACTGTCATCTGCATAACACTGAAAGTTAGAACATAAGGTAGAGATGAGGTGGGACAGAGGTGGCAAGCAATGGTTGAAGAGCCAGGGTGAGAGGTTAGAGCCCTGGGGAATACCACATGTTGAGATAGAGGTGGTAGAGAGAAAGGACCCAAGTTGGACCTGGGAGGGTCAGTAAAGAAGGAAGTTTTGTGTCAAGATTAGAGAGCAAGTCTTCACATATGTTCAGGAGAGAAGTTTCCATGCTTCTGGCTGCTCTAAAGCCAGACTGGTGGTCATGGAAACAACCAACACATTTAGCATGAAGAATAAGCTGGGAGATGACCAGCCTCTCCAGGAGTTTTCCCAGGAAAGGTGTGATATAGATCAGGCAGATTGTTTGCCAGAGAGGAAGGATCAGCAGAGGGCTTGCACAAAGGGGGAAGAGAAAGTTCCAGTGGCAAAAGGGTGATTGCAGAAATCCACCAAGGCTGGTGCAAGCGTGTCGATCGGGTCCTTGATGGTTCTGGAAGTGCAGGTGAGCACCTGCTTTGACAAGACTTTCATAGATCGGACTTGTCTAGAAACATTGTCGGGACTGAACAAGGAGAAGAAGGAAAAAGGAGGATGAGAGATGGCCAGAAAGGGGCCAGGAGTGGTAGAGGGAGAGGAAGAGGAGAGAGTGGACAGGATGTCCTGAGTTTTAATGGTGAAGTAAGAAGCCAGTACCATGCAAAGTGCCTGGAAGGGAACAGGAGAGGAGGAGACTGCAGCGGGACTGGCCAACTCCTTGCATATTTTGAAAAGCTGGGCTGTGTTGTTAGAGGCCGCAGGGACACACGCTTGTATGTATCGTGAAGAGGAGGAGCCAAGAACCTCTACCGGAAGTACCACCCCTATGTTGCCTATATGTTGGGATTCGGAAATTGCAACATGCGCAAAGCCAATAATGATACCTATACCGCAAAGAGTTCTTGAAACAAGGTACCCATTGAGAAAACCATATATGTATCCATGAAGAAATTACAGTTTTCTGAAGAAATTTCCAGAAGAAGTATGAAGATGAATGAAAGAGAAGACCAATAACGTCACATGAGGCAGACATGACGCACCAAGAAGAGATGCTGATGAAGAAGGTGAACAGATGGTATAGAATCTGATGGTGAAGTAAAGAATTGAGCAACCTTTTCGGAGCAAAATGAAGATTGCATGTGCAGAGAAGCGCTGGAGAAAACGCAAAAACGTTTTATAATTGTACATATGCTGAAATGCAAGTAGACAAAGTAATCATAAGGCTGGAGTGAATAGACTGCAGGCGATAATCCAATATATATAAGTGCGTATAGAATCTGGATGTTCCATAATGCATTTTAGCAAACTTGGACGCCGTGAATGGAAGGGTCTTAAAGTGTGGCGCAGTTGAATAAACAGCTGACGGTGAAGGAAGATTCAAGAAGGCTTGTCTGGACCAGTGTCAAGAGTCGGGGCTGCCGGGAGCCTGGTTATCTACTCGAGAAGATACAATGAACGTGAGAAGCTAGCCAAGCTCCTATTTGAGGTGTGACGGAAAAACACTAGAAGTAAGTTTTCTTCATTTAATAGTATTAAATGCAATGAAGGATCTCAAAACGTAGTCTCTAGTTATATGGTCAGATGTAAATAGACTTTGGGTTGAGCTACCCCAAGACCAGAAGATAAGGCCATGGTCACACTTCCTTTTATTCTCAGGCACAGTGAGCCTTGAAAGGCCGAGTTCAAAGACAATTAATTGAATGGTAGACCGCAGTAGTGATGATGGATGATGGGCTAATTGGGTGGGGAGTCATGATCAGGCCAACCCTCCAGCACTTAGGGTACCAGCTTGCATGCTGCTAGCGAGTGGAATATTCCAGAAGGGTACAAGCATGCCAACCAATTATACAGGGTCATGTAGTAAGGAGTCCTATAGTTTGAGAAGCCAATAGAACCTTGTGTATTAGTATGAGACGGAAGATGACTTGCACTTGGGGTGGCCTTAGTTGTCCACCTGACCTCAGAGACCCAATCACAATCCCAAACCTTACTGAAAGTATTCTTAGATGTTCACTTGAAGCCTATCAGAAACCCCTATAGGTTTTTCTTATTTTGCCACATAGTATGACGTCAGTAATGACACATTTTTAGTATAAAGTTGTGTTTTTTCATGAAATGCTTCAAGAACTCGTTGAGCGAGCTGTGCGGCGTCCGTTGATGTCCGTTGTACTCCCTGTTTCAAAGACTTGTTATTAAAAGAGTAAATGTTTGCCAACTTGCTGAGTAGGTCTGATTATTGATGTATGAGTAAGATCTGCATGGCCATCTCAGATACAGTTACCTCATCTTAAAGGACCGTTGTGGGTTCACTGCTCTTTTCTTGGACAGGGCAGAGAGTCTACATTACCTTTGGAGAAGGCAGCAGGACAGTTTTTTCGGAGGATGAGCCTGATGCCCTCCACTTTTTCTCAGCCAACCTATACTTGCGTTTAAGGGTGGTAAGGTCGGAATCATACCAAGAGTTGCACTTGGATGTGGGCTTCAAAGGAATCCTCATGACAGGGGAAAGGATTTAAAGAGTTTTAGAGATTCAGAGATGTATGTTGGAGAGGGCTGTGTCAGAGTGTGAGTCTGCCTCAGGAGTAGGGGGAGGAGAGAATGTAGCAGCAAAGGCCTCCACTGACACACGCTTAATGAGCTGGATGACTGAGAAGGTGGGCGGCACTGCTGCGGGTCAGCTTTACCTGGGGGACAGAGAGCGACAGGTTAGAGGAAAGAAGAAAGTGGTCAGTCCAAGAGAGAGGAGTGGTGTGATGGTTGGGGAGGGGGATGTCTGATGAGATAAGAACATCCAGGATGTGCCCGGCAGAGTGTGTCAGGCCACATGAAAGAATAGAGAAAGAGTCACAGAGATTGCAAAAGAGCCCAGAAGAGGGGCTAGAAGCAACCAAGTAGATGTTGTGGTCTCTGAGGAGAAGAAGTTTTGACGTCGAGGCAAATAGGGAGGAGGAGAGGTCATCCCACTCGGAGAGGAAGAGGGCGACCTGGCTCGGTGGCCTGTAGATGGTGGCCACAGTCAGGGAGAGGCCAGAAGAGATACAGAGCATGCAGACCAGGCTTTCAAAGGAGGAGTAGGCCTGCAAAGGAATGACAGAAGCAGAGACCAACTCTGGGAAGACCAGGGCTACTCTACCTCCTGGACGGTTGGTCTGGTTTCAGAGAGGATCTTGTAGCCCTCTGGGAGGTCAGTGTCAAAACTCGTGACAGAGCTGGCCATGAACCATGTGTAGGTGAGACTGAGAACATCAAAGGAGTCGGCAGATGTCAGAGGAGTGTTTGACAGCAGAGAGAGTGTTTGAGAGAGAGAGTTAAAAGTAGCTGCGTGGAGCAGATTGCCACATTTGAAAGACTTCCGTGGAGGGTTACAGGCATGAGGTATGCCCAGCAGAGGTTTTAGGGGTTCCCCAGAATGTGCAGAGGAGGAAGAAGAAGAAGGCAGAGTAGTCATAGAGGAAGAAGAGGGTGCCAGAGAGGTGGAAGAGGAAGGAAGAGGCAGAGCAGCCAGAGAATCTGAGGAGGGTGCCAGAGAAGTGGCAGAAGAGGGAGGCAGAGGAGCCAGAGAGATGTAGGTAGGAGTAGCAGGAGAAGGAAGGAAGTTTACAAGACACGGGAATCGTCTAAATCAAAAAGAAAGACATTGGGCTGTGGGCCTTGGACCAAGATGGTGCCATTTAGATAGGCTTAATGATAGTCTTGGAGGAGTGGACGGAGGCCAATAGAACCTCCCACTGAGTGCCACCATTAATAGGAGATGAGAAAAAGGAGAGAGAACAGAGACTATATGGGGGGGTCCATAGGCATGGAGAGAGAACGACAAAGAGGATGTCAGTGGGGGACTTTCTGGAGGAAGCACTGGTATAGGTATCAGTGATAGGGAGGCCTGGGTTGGAGAGCTTCTTCCTACCAGACTTAGTGAGAGGGATAGGATAAGAGATAGAATAGCAGTTAGAGAAGATAGGGGAGACTGAGAGCAACATGGAGGGGTGCGAGGAGGGAAGCAAAAGATGAAGAGGTAGCCCAAGCAGGAGGGGATTTGGGGGTACACACTAGGGGCACACAAAGAGGAAGGCACAAGAGGAGGACGAGTACAGTGATCACAGAGTACAGCAACATCAATAATCACAGTTAGTGGGGGATCTAAAGCGAAGGAGACAGAGCAGTAAGGTGCGATAATACAATACCGACCACTGAGGGGGGAACAAGAGAGTGAAAGCGGAAATGCAAATACAGTACAAAATATGCAGAACACTAGTAACCATGGGGCACCTAGAGGAGTATGAAGAGAAAAACAAACATGCAACAAATCTACAATACAATAGTCACCATACAATAGAGATTTAGAGGGGAATGCAAATACAGTACAATGTAACAAAACACTAGTAACCCTGGGGCACCTAGAGGAAGCAGAGAAATGCAAACCATACATCAAATAAACAATAAATAGTCACAGCACGGGGGACCTAGAGAGGGACAGAAAGAGGAGGGGGAAGGACACAATGAGCATGGGGAAGCGAAGCCTAATTTATGATTTGTACAACACAACAGCCTTGTCCTGCGAGGGCTTTGCCACAGATGGTGCGATCCTCGGTTCTTAAAAGCTTTGGAACATGGAAGTTGCATTGCATGCAGGTGCAATATCCTAAATGTGCAGGGAAGTACAAGCTGCAGAAGTTCTATTGGCAGGGGGATTTAGTCATTTTAGTGTTAGTCTTTCTGTCATTTGTCGCAGCGTCTCAGGTCATTTTCAAATGGGATTTTGATTTTGCTTTAGTTTTGCCACATTGAGAGAGCACTAGGCTACCAAGTACATGGGGAATGATGGGCAGCAAAGATATTGTTACAGGTTTCAATAAGCATAAGGGCCTCTTGCCACAATATCGAGGGTCCTGTCATTTTGAACTAAGCCCCATCAGCGTGTGTAGATTTCTGTTATTTAGGGCACTAGGCCACAGTCCGAGCCTCTGTATGTCCATTTATTTAAACTGTATTCCTGCTTCCCCCAGCAAGTGTTCAGCATGCCAAGGTCCTTGGAGGAAGGGTAAGGTACAACATACATTTTAGTTATTGTTGCAGGGCTTAGCTGTTCTTAGTAGCTTTTAGTGAAATGTAGAATAACAGTTTGTGTTCTTGACGATTGATTAAATAGTTGTTAAGAACATATTTTGATGTGAACAAATCCTTGGGTGAAGGCATTGCAAAAGCATCAAATCTAGAGCGTGGTCATACTGCTCTCTAGGAATTGTTGGTACAACTGGGTCTGAAATAAAATGGCATGGTAGCACAAATACATATGAGAAATTAATTTTCAAGGAGTGGAGCCTCAGTTACATTTTTTTTAATTAAGCTAATTGGTTCCGAAGAGATAGCTGGAAGAATGTGTGCTAAGGATAGCAACATGTTTCAGTGCGCGATTTGCAAAAAGTGTTGCAGAAGTAAATCACTACACGGCCCGAGAACTGCCTGGGATTGTCAAATTGGTTGAACTCATAGATGAGGATATTGCTATCTAATTTGTTGACTTCACTGTTCACACTCACAACATGATTGGGTCATTTTGGTGGGACTGCACATCAGAAGTTACATGAACTTGTCTTGACCAATGAGGGTATGCCGTTTTAGTAAATGTTACCTGTATAACTTTGGCCAATCAGGATGAAGCATGTTTAACTCAGAACACAATTAGGTAATTTGTAGGGGGCTGTACCTAGGATGGTCACAGGGGTTAATAATGGATATTGTTAACCCCCCGTGATAATGAATATTCATGAGCATGTGAAACCATGCCAGACGCATGCTGGAGAACAATAGTTGCAGGTAAGTAACTTGTTCCTTATTAGGCCTTTGACACACAAAGAAGGTAACATCCAAGAAAAGCATATATCGCCAAAATTCACATGTATCCACACATATGTGTACACAGTTGGTATTCTCAAATGAGACTACCTACATTTAACTTAAACAATAAATGAAACAAAATAAAAACTGTAAATATTAAAGTGGAAGAAAAATGCATTTAAACAACCATGTGTCCTCCTTCTAAATATAAGACCCCTCTAGCTTTAGCAGTGCTTCCCTATTCAGTAAATTGACCTAATGCTGCAACACACTCGATGTTCCATGTGAATATCTGAGCAGGGAAATGGAAGTCTTAAGTCCCCCCTAGAATGAGCTGTGGCAAAGCCAATAGGTTGATAGAAGTTGTAAATCAAAGCACATTTGGTATAAAGATTAGTATGTTTGGGTGCTCTTTCAATCCCATCACTCACAGGGTTACCCTTGGCTTGGACTCCACAAATTAAAGCCAGAAACAGAACTAGGGAGTGGGATTTATGCCCAGGCATTCCCTTTGCAGCGGGGGGGACATGAAAACAGATTAGTACACTTGCACCGTTTACTCAGTCTCTGGAGACTGTCGTTGGTCCCATATATTGAGGTCTAGATGCAGTGGTTGAAGTTGGCGTTAGGATTGGGTCTGGCTTGGCAGTGGGTCTGGCTAGACATTGGTTCCGGGATCCAGCTACAGCTGTTCAAACACACTTTTATCTGGACAGTCCAGATACTTTAGGACAACAGCCGCCAAAGTTCCCACAACTTGAAGAGACCTCCAGAACATGGCAGGGCAGTGTGGCAGCAAAAAAACCCTGGTCTGGTGGCGGCAGATGACATTTCTAGCGAGGAGAAAAAAAAAAGCCTAGGCCACAAGAGTCCTGACATCTAACACAAGATGGTGACCAGTGTGGTGCACAGCCCCTGGTGACCACAGAATGGTCCTGGGATACTGCATACCACTTCTGGTGGTGGGTTTCTCATCCACTTCTGGTGGTGGGTTTCTCATCCAAGGGTCAAGACTCCTTGGGCCTGCCATTGTGGCATCACAAGAGGGTCTTCTAGGATCATAGCAAGAGCAGCAGGAATTCATTGGGCAATGCAAATGCTTGTTATCCTTAACAGCAGTATTTAGGGTCTTCCGTTTGCACTCCTCTTGGGGTCTTGGCTCCTAAATGCATACAAGCCACCTGTTCTTTTACCAAATTTGGATTGGGTCACCAGTCCCCCATTGGCAAAGACCTGTATCATTCAAACAGGTAAGGGCAGCCTAAACCCTACATCTGCCAGCAACAGACATGCTCTGGCATGAATGTTAATTTCCACCTGGTCTCGCAAACACACCACACATCAGTTGGCCCAGGAGTCCTAGCTGTAGCCCATGAAAGTGCATACCAAATGAGCTTCCTTACCTGAAAGGGGTAGGAATAAGGCCAAAGAGCAAAATGGCCTAGGGATAGGGCCTTACATAGTGGCCAGAGTATATAGTTCCTTTCCTAAGCACATCAAAAACATAACAAAAATGTTACAGAAAACAAAGGAGAAGGGATGCAAAGTATGTGTGCAGCACTTGATTGTAAGGTGATGTGTGCAACAGTAATTACACAGTATTCGCCAACGGTCTTCCCACACTGGTCACTAAGGGCTGACCTGTGCACCCAAAATAAATAGTAAGTGAAGGAAAAGGACTTTTCTTACCTCCAAAGTCAAGCTAGGGTTTGTTTCATAGCAAAATATCTCTGGGTTCCTTTCGGAAACTTGCAAATGGACAAATCTTTCTTGACAGTAAACAGCCATTCTCAGTACCTAAGATTTTTGGTGTCCCACATTTCTTTCTTAGTCTACGCTTGCTTTTTCTTCGGCATTGCTAGATTTGTCATAATCAAAAACCTGGGAGTCCTGATGGACACCAAACTTACTCTAGAGCCAAAAGTAAACACTCTAATTAAGAACTGCTTCTTTCTCCTGTGAACAGTAAAAGGGATCCTGCCATTCCTGTCATTCACCAACAAAACACTCACCGTCATCTCTCTTGTCATGTCCAGAGTAGACTACGCCAATAGCCTATATCTGGGCATGCCAGAACGCCTTCTAAAAAAACTCCAACACATACAAACTGCGTCAGCCAGACTGCTCCTCAAACTACCTCGAAGACAACACATCACACCAGCACTGAAAATGCTACACTGGCTACCAATAAAACAGTGAGTGAAGTTATATACATGGCCAAGGCATGGAATTCCTAAGAGAAAAAATAAACATACTCCGCCCAACAAGGCCACTCAGATCCAGCAAAGACAGACATTTGGAACCAAAACCTTACAACAAAAGAAAATTCAGAGGATCCTTTTCACCTCACCCCAAAAACCTGGAACGAGCTACCAAAGAACATATGTAACACAAGAGATCACCTCCTATTCAGAAAACTCCTCAAATCTTGGCTCTTCACACAATAACTAGAACGAATGTCTATCGGGGCACATGCACAGCTGAAACAATGCTAAGAGAGGAAATCGATCCTACCTATGTCCCTAAGCTACCACCCATCAACTGAAGTAAGGGAAGAACAATCTATGGCATGTAAACTTACCAATTGAAAGATAGATAAGCTAGAATCATACCAAAGAACGATCAGAGAGAGATTGGGATGGAAGGTTAAGGATGTCATTTCAATAACAACTTAGCCTACAAAGTAAGCACAGACAGCAATGGATCAGCGACAGGAAATAGATAGGAAGGGAGCGGTTGATTGTAAAAATACAACACCAATTCCAGAGTGGGGGACAATGCACGCCTCAACCTGGTACACCAAGGTTGAAAATAACACAGCTGGGAACTTGCCTCACCATCACACCTAACAATTAGACGGACAGGAAAGAAAAAGAGAAACTATATGCCTACTCCATACAACCGGATACATAGAACAATAATTATAAAGACTAAGAGACATATATCCCACTAATCCAAAAGCTCAAATTTCTGCATACTTAACTCACACAAAAATCCACACAACCACCTTCTCGCACAGCAAACAACACGCACTTCACCACACTGCAACAACAAACTCATAAGTCTCACCAACAGAACAAAAGGCCTCACATTGATCTGATATTCAAAAAACCGAACTGAAGTGGGCAACAGGACATCACCTTTCTCACTTTCCTACTCCCTCTTCACCCGACTAACCCCACCCCGCCTTCTTGTTTGCAGATCTGCCTGAGCACCTGGGGACCAATTCCATTGGTGACGATGCGCAGTACAAATATCTTTAAAACTAACATTAACATTATATTGCGTTTATATTTCTTTATAGATGGGAGCCAAGAGGTAACATTGGATCAACATGTACTTGATATTTATAATCTGTTCTAAATTTGGTTCATTTGTCTTTAAATACTGTAACCTAATTTGGGCAAACCAAGAGCGTTTTCAGTTTTCAGTTCCACAGAGTTGACTGAACCTCCAGGCCCATAATTTGCATCTAAGAAAACAGTTTCTTCTTGCAAATCATACTCTCCATAATTGCTTCCCTGGGCTGATTTTCTATCTTATTGTTTTTGTTTGCCCTACCATACAGAGTGCATTTGAGTAAAGAGGGGGATTGTTTATTTGTAGGTAATATTGCTGAAGGTTTACATTGTGTTTTTCAGTAAGGGGCAGCTTTACTTTTGTTTTTTATACAACATATTGTTTTCTTAATAAATTGTTATTTATTTCCTTGCTTTAGTGTATGCATTTCCTTTCTTTGGCATATGTTGGAATGTGTATTTCATAGCTTTAGTGTATGTTTTTAATGTGTACGCAGTGAGGGTGACTCTGTATGTTGTGTGTTGTCATGATAATGTTAGTTACATATTGTTGCTTGAATTTTGTATTTCCTTGCTTGAGTGTATGTTTGCAATGTGTATTGCGACAAATCTAGCAACAAGCTTCGGTTACATGGCCAGGGAAAGGCAGAAACTACCTGACTATGACCCTGAGGGTGGCTATCTGTGGGAGGACCACATAGGTGAGGACAAACTCCAGAGAGGCAGGAAAACATTGAATAAAAAAAAACCTTCAGATGTTGTTCTTAGACACTCAATGTACCTTTGCAACATGCCCGTATGGCTTAGTGTGATGCAGATAAAGAATTTCCACATTTTCTTGACCAAACTTGTTCACCCCCCCTTTTTTTAGTACTGACACAAGGAAGAGGGATGGACCAATGGGGGTGGCCAGAAGCGGTAAGGAAACACCACATTCTAGACTTTGCAAAGTGTTAACTAATGCTGGCAGAAGTTCCCAGAAGCAAAGGAAGATAAATCGGGAGCCAAACGGCTAACGCGACACACCCCAGTCAGCGAATCAAAGAAGAAAATGGGCCACAGTTTTTGCCTGTTCCCAATATAAATTTTAACATATAAATGGCTCCTAGCAATGGCCTTTGACCATTGCCAGTGGGTACATCCTTTGGCCCTGCCCACTCTATATTTTAAAATACTAACATGTCACTAGCTACGGGCTTTGGCTGTGCCCACTGTATATTATATACACTAACCAGCCACTAGCCATGACCTTCAAAACAATACTGGCCAGTGGACAAGGCCTTTGGCCATGTCGACTGTATATTCTAACATATTAAAGTGCACTAGCCATGGCCTTAAGCCATGGCCAGTGGCTACAGCTTTCTACCTTGCACACTATACATTTTAATACAGTAACAAGCCAGTGGGCATGGCTTTTAGCCATGCCCATCGTATATTTTACAACACTAACTGACCATTAGATAGCCTTAGGTGGTGGCCAGTGACCACAGCCTTTGACATGGCCAAGTCCACAGCCTAAATTGTTATTAAGATAATCAACGTTTTTATGAGATAACTTATACATGATGTAATGTGTAACACTATTATTGATAGAATCTGTAATATACAATGTAATTAGTGTTGTCACCAGTGATGGCATCAGTGATGTGATCTGTGATGTCATCAATGATCTGATAGAACATGTAATTAGTGATGTCATCTGTGATGTCATCATTGTGGCAATAGGCTGCACAACAGAGGGCGTGAAGTTAAGGTGGCTTTAGCTGAATTTTTCAGGGTTTTTGTTACATTACGTTCTCATCTGAACATCACTGCAACTAAAGATTTTTCCTTGAATTTCAAGGGTTTTGTTATTCCATAGATTTTTTTCTGCGACAAAAGGCATGGTTCTTAACCATGGCCAGTACGCACAGCCTTTGGCCATGTCCACTATATATTTCAGAACACTACCAGACCACTAACTATAATAATTTTAATTTTATACAACCAAACCTATGTTTACCACAATGGCTTACCTTATTTCTTTCATGGATGTCTCATCTTCTCTGTTCATGTCAGTTTTACATCTGTGAAAGACAATACAATACATTTCATAATCTCTCTCTCTCTATATATGTATATTCAGTGAAAAAAACATTTTTAAAGGGACGTTATGGCTAAGTTGCGCTACTAAAAACCTATAAAAATCAGTAAAGAAAACTTTGTTAAAGGGACGTTATGGTAAAACCGAAAATTTGCATGTTATGGTAAGCTAAGCAACCATAACCCGCGCCACCTTCGTGCACTGCTCAGACTAACACCCAGGACATTAAAGATAACATCACAAATGTATCCCGGAAAACTCCCCTACCATACATCATGTCCAAACCCCTAATTACCCTGCATTTGTTTCAGTTTCTGCTTCCCCCTCTCTTTCCTAATTTTTCTACTGTTAAACAATAAAACCATTTTAAATGTGTTCTTGGTATATGCCTGTGTCTTATTTTTTTTTGTAAAGGCACTCAGGGTGTCAGCAGACAGCACGGCTGTCCGTTATATTAGTAATTAACCAAAATGGGGGTGTCCTAAGGACACTATGGGCCTCATTACACGATAGGCGGTAAGGGTTTACTGGTACCGGTAAGGGCACCGGTAAACCCTTACTGCCTTACTACGAGTCCCTTTGCGGGACCCGACCTTAACGGCTGGTTTTACCAGGTGGTTTTACCAGCCGTTAAAGTAGGGTGCCGCAAAGGGACCCTGGTGCTAATTATGGTACTGCAATTTGCGGTACCGTAATTAGCGCCTTCCCCATTCCCATTATGCCCTATGGGGGCAATAATGGGAATGGGGAAGTGCCTTGGTGAATGGGGAATTACTGCCCCGCTCACCTTGGAGTAGGGCGGTAATTCCACCATCCACCAAGGCGGACACGGTAAAATACCGGCGGCAACCATGGCACTAATAGCGCCATGGTTACCGCCTACCGTGTAATGAGGCCCTATATCTGTTTGTACTGTTTGTAATTAAAATGGAGGTGTCCTTACAACACACAAGATGTCCGCCTGTTCGCAATTAACCAAAATGGGGGTGTCCTATGGACAATACACCTGTTTGTACTGTTCGTAATTGAAATGCCGTTGTCCTCAGAACACACAAGGGGCCTCATTATAACCCAGGCGGTACGGGGTTAACAGCGCCGGTAAAGGTGCTGGCGCCGTCAGCCCTGTACCGCCTGATTACGAGGTCCCCTTGCGGGACCTGGACTGCAGGTCTGGTTTCACCAGACGTGCAGAGCGAGTCCCGTGAGGGGAGGAGGGAGAGAACAATGGGCCACTCGTAATCGGCCGATGTTTGCTCCCTCTCCCATTCCCATTCAGCCCAATGGGGGCTGAAATGGGAATGGGGAAGTTCCGGGCCCAGGTTCGTAGAAGGAGGGATTACCGGGCCCTCCAAATTCGGAATGGCCCGGTAATTCCTCATTCTGGGAACCCGGACCCGGACGTGATTTCTACGGCAGCCATGCCGTCAATAGCGGCATGGCTACTGCCGAGATCGTAATGAGATTCAAGATGTCCGCTTGTCCCAATTAACCCAAATGAGGGTGTCCTAAGGACAACATACCTATTTGTACTGTTCTTAATTAAAATTGAGATGTCCTTAGAACAGACAAGATGTCCGCCTGTCCGCAATCACCCAAAATAGGGGTGTCCTAATAATACCCCCACTGTTCGTAATGTCCGCAACCAGAATGAATATATCCATAGAACACATATCCCGTCCACCTGTGCGCAAAGTGTTGACGCACATTTATTTTATTCAGGGAGTTCAACATTGTTTGTAGAACACCCGCGCACATGCTCATCACACACTTGGGTCCTACGAACATCGTGCCTCTCTGCAACTGTCCGCCGCACGTGTGTCGCACTTTTAATTAGTTTGGGGACCTGAATACTGTCCATAGAAAAGCCGCGCGCATGCGCACAACCGTCACTGTGCATTTGTTGTCCTGCGGACAGCCGTCCCATTTGCGAACGTGTTCGCGACGTCATCATGTGACCACACCCATGCTAAGCGTGTGTCCTTATTTGCGGACACTGTCCGGGCCCCCGAACATTTAAAAACTGCTTTTTTGAGCAATCCAAGGTATTTTACAGTAAAAGTTCACCATTGCCACGTCCCAGACAATGTTCCAGCTGATCTATATACTTTTTGGACATTTTTTAGCCCGTTCTTGGCGTTCGAAGTGTTCGAGGACAGCATGGTTGTCCGTGAAGCGCGCTCCAGCACCCCTATAAAAGGCCACACCCCAGAGCTGATCCTCATTCTGCTTTTGGATTTCCAAGATTTACAATAGGACAATTGTGCAGGTTGCTGTTCTTGGTTCCTCGTTCCTAGGTCCTGGTTATTAACCTTCCAGATGGCATCCCAAATTGCTTCTGCTGCTACTGCCTCGGCATCAGCATCCCCACCCCCACAACCACCACCACCATGTCCCCAAGGGCCGGCAGAGGGGAACAGGCATGAGGATGTAGAGAAGACAGATGAAGAGGATGAAGAGGATGAGGTAGTGGAAGTCCCTACCACTAGCACTCATTGTGAGTCTTGGGTGTGACGGTTATTTACCATCATTGATGGAAAGTCAAAAGCTCAAGCGAACAAGGCGATCTGCACCTTGTGCCACATGGGGCTGAGTCGTGGCAAGGCTGGTTCGTATAGCTTTGGTACTCCATCAATGCAGCGACACCTAAAGTCATTCCACGATGGGGCTATTCGTAAGGTTGTACCTTGCGATAAACGTAATAGGTTGAGTTCCTCTGCAGCAACCTCTGTTTCCACTCCTGTCACTACAAAAGACACTCCTGTGTGACAGCGCATCCCTCCAGCTGCCTCACAGGCCATTCATGATGCTGTTCACCCTTACCTTTCGAGGGTCACAATATTGTGCATGTACTGCGACACAGTTCTATGCAGGGGGGAGAACCTTCGGACTGCTTTAGAGACTATGGTCAAGGAGCATCAGAAGGTCTGCGACCTACCTGAATAAGGCCCACCCTACATCCTCCTCTCTCCACCGTCCCTTTCGTATCCCTGTGGTTGGTGTCCCTTCCTTACCCTCCTTTCATCTCCTTTCCCCTCCTTATCTTGTGTATCGTGCTTAAAAAAAACAAAAAATATAAAACAACAAATGAAGGAGGAACGGGTGGCTCTGAAAAGAGCCTTTTTCTGGTGTTTTTTTGTGTTTCGAAAACTTCAAATGGTCAACACCTACTGCAAAATGGATTGCTCTAATTTCAAAAAAGGTTGCAATGCATTTTGTATATTTCGCAGAAAAATCTGATTGCTGGCATAAGTAAGATGTACTCCATCTCTGCAAAAAATGTGTGTGCTACAAAACAAAGGGGCCGATTTATGGAACAAACGTGCGCCGAAAATCCCAGCGCAAGCAGGCGCAAGGAGGCGCAAGCGTGAGAAAGCAAGCGCACGTGCACGTGTGCGATTCAAGGAAGGCGCTGCGCTACTTTCCCACTGGTTGTGCGCCAAATCCGTGCAAGGTGCACGCTGGCGCACACGTCTCCAAACAGCGTGCGCTAAGCACACAGCGAAAGCGCACATAGCGCGGCGCACACAACAAAAGTAGGCAGAACAGGGGGCGTAACACGCGGAATGGGGAGTAACGCGTGAAAAAGAAAGCGTAACTGGGGAAGTACTGCAGGGAACTACACGGAACACCCACACGCACGCGAACAACACGTATTCATGGATTCAAATACGGGAAACCCGCGCACGGCAAAAGACGCGCACAGGCATCAATGCGTCTGCCACACGCCCACCGTGGTCTGGGTGCCTGCAAGGTCTAACTCACACAGGCCTCTGAGACCCTGGAGGGGAAGGAGGGTCAGGGATATGCAGTCGGCACATGCATTGGCATGCTAGATAATGGGAATGAGGGGCAGGAGAGGGGAGTAGGATTGACACGGGAAAGTAGGGAATGCACCAAAATGTAGTACACACATTAACACATACACAAATCGACAAAACGTGTTCACATGCAAATAGCAGCAAATTACTCAAATGGAAGTCAAAGAGAAACTTATCTCTGGGGTGAGTGCTTGCCTCTTGCCTGCGCACTCTCGGGTCCGGCAACAGGAGCAGTTCAATGCTGCAAAGAGAGCCACAGTTAATAATCTGTGCCTGCCCAAAACACACAAACACACTACCAAATATGCCCCAAAGTAACAAGATACACTACAAACAGACAAACTTGTGTGGATGCTTCATACCCATACATAACATTACCCCTCTGATGGTTCATACACAGTCAATGCATTAAGTCAGGCACCGGTGGGTGCGTGGCAAATGGAACACCAATGTGTTATGATTCACACAACATGCAATGTTCCCTGTGTAAGCAGACAGACGCATATAGCAAGGTCTGACTTCAGAACAAGTCCTGTACCACCATGACCAAAATAAAGTAGCCAGTGCATGTATCAATTTCTACTTGGAAATTAAATGCACTGCACCCAAGTCTGTCCCTTGCTGTCTGTCCCTGTGAGCTGATTCATCACATGTCTCGGAATGCTACGTGGCTAATACAAGTGCCTCAATGGACCATGGTGGACCAGAGGGTATGGGCCACTGCCCCTGCAGGTGCCCTCGACAACTTTCACATCAACTAGTCATCAGTCCATTAACACATCTGAGCTGTATTGTGTCCTTCTACACCAATATTTGTCCAAGCTCACCATCAGTGCTGCTACTAACCATGCATGTTCAACTGGCCAGGTGGAAGGTTTGCTGTGTTGTGACCCCCCTGTGCTGCTCACCTTGCCTGGAGTCCCTTGAAACACGTCATCGATTTTCGGATGTATGATCGCAATCCCTGTGCCTCTGCCTGCGCACACATGCGCATGTCGGCAGCACCAAACGTATCCTAATTCCAGACGTCCAATGGCCCATTTCTGCTGGCAAAGGTGGTCTTGAGGCTCATCCCCCTGCAGAAATGGCATGAAACACATGATTAATGCTTAATATTCATCTGTGTGTGTCTCTTCAGGCATTACATGACTGGACCATGTCAGAGACGTACATCAGAAATCACACCATCAGTCCATCTATCACAGCAACAGTGTGGAACAAACTATCTACGGCATGATTTGCAAAAAGCACATGTTCATTTAAGATAAGAAACATACTACACAATGCATAGCAATGAATGTACACATGAATCATTAAACACCCCATCTAGCAAAAGAAGAACAGTGGACAATTACACCCCAATCATCCCCACTAGGGGTGTTAACACAAGTTCCACAGCAGCAGACATGCCACAGATATGACAGTCCATTGCCCTTGTGTAATAGGCTGTTACACCGAACCATCCTTGCGAGCCCATGGATAAGGGAAGCAGGAGTGGCATATGTGAGTCAAGGATCCCAAGCAGCAAACACATACACAAGACAAGCTTGAAGAGCCCAGCTGGAACAGACAGTGGATGCTTTCAAAAGCCACAAAGCACCACACTGTCACATGAAAGCACAATAGACTAGCAATTTTAAACTATATTAACTAATTACACTAACTATGAAAGACCTACTTTGCCTATTTAAATTAACTATCAAACAGAAACTTAACTAACTAAAAGAAAAATCAAAAATGGCCACATACGACCCAGAGGGGAGGCACCCAGGAGGGGGGAGGTACAGGGTGCTGCTCAACACCCACATGCGATGATGAGGAAAAAAAAAACTCCATGGGCTCAACAGCCCAACCTAAGTGGGAGATAGATTGTCGTCCAAGTCTGGCTCTACCTGGAAAGGAGGACGTGGCACAGGAGCATGACCACGCCTAGCCGCAGCTTGCCCCCCTCGTCGGCAGCAGGTCTGCCGGACGGGTGAGCCTGGTTATGTGTGGTGATGACATGTAGGTCTGCATGCAGGACCTCCCGTGATACACGTGCTTCCTCTTGCAAAGTAGCACGTGTAACACAGAGTTCCTCCTGCAAGGCCTGGCTAGACAACCGCTGCACCTCCCGGAAAGCATGTATCTCAGCCGAGATGGCACGCTCAAGCTGTGCAAACCTCTCCTCTGCCCGCTCCCTCTGGGACATCAGAAGGACACCCAGAGTGGATCTGAGGGAAGCATGCTCCTCCTTCAGGGCCTTCATGCGTGCCTCTGCGTGAGCAGCAATTGTTTTACGCAGAGACGACATTTCAGCCTGGCGTGCCCTGTCTGAGGCCGCCATGCCCAGCATGAGCAAGCGGGCCGTGGACCGTGCTGCCTGCTGCTGGAGAAGCACCTGCATAGCAGGGGGGAGCACTGATTGGGCCACGCGCTCCATGCTCTCAGCGATGTTCTCCATTGCTGCCCCCTGCCATTCAGAATGGGCAGTCATGTCTTGCTCCCACTCAGTATACTGTGGATGCGCGCGGCGACCACGTTGGGGCCCAAGGACCGTGTGTCCTCATTGTGTTGGCACCGCCCGCGGCTGCACGACTACATGCCCCCAATGACGTGATGTCCCAGGCACATCAGTGACTGGTGTGGAGGGTGACCCTGCGTCCCGATCCACCACGGGCGGAGGTTCCAAGACTGTCTGACCCCTCAGTGCAGGTGTCGCGGACAGAGGTGTGTCCACATCAGAATCACTCACCCCTGACATATGGACCTGATGCTCATCCAACTCGACATGGTCGTCAGAGTGTTCTTCAGGGCTGGACTTATAGGCAGCCAGAGACAAGATGGACTGTAGCACTTGGGGGTTTTCGTGGCCTACCATCCCACCACCCCCACTTGTGCCGGGTTGTTGTAGTGAGAACAACCCTGTGCCTGGCATGACAATGCTATCCTCCGGCTCCATTGCGTCATCATCTGAAAAATAGAGAGAAAAAAGGTCACTACACATGTTAGAAGCACGCAACACACACATACACCGACAACAAACACATCAGGCAGACATGTGACACACACAATAGAACCTGGCATGCATGCTGGGTCAACTTGAATTTGCTTCTGTGATTAGACCTGTTGAAAGGTGGCAGTTTGCACTGAAGTGGGTCTATGCAGTGCAGCAAATATGTATGTTACTCACTACCTACATGTACAAGGACTCCATGGTGTGTGTCAGAAAATGTGAAGGCAGTACAAGGTCAACTTCAGGCATCACGTGCAATGTGCATTCAATGGGTAGCATATCTACAAGCAAAGCACCCCTCCACCCAAGTGCAAAAGCAGGGATGCCTAGCATGGTATCAAAAGGCTGAGCATAGACCTGTGTATTGACAGACAGTGTTGACTAGCATCAACAGCTTCATGTGAGTCAAGTGACAACACTGCACATGATGATGGGACAGTAAGCAGGACACATGATGAAACCTCTGGAGTCCACCCACGTGTAAAGAAGATACTTCACCTGTTGGACAGAGACATTGGCCTTTAAACAGGCTGAGGCCTGTGACCCTCACAGATTGTCAGACCCTAAACATGTGTGCAACGCAGTACTGAGCCACAGTTGACATGGGAAGGCAGATGAAATGCCATGCAATTTAGGTCATCCTGGACTTGTATTACAGTCATCATCCAGTCATGGACACATATGGGCATGCGTGGAATGCACATGGAGCATGAATGGGCACTGTAGGGTATTTTGTGGAGATTTGGGGCCTGACGGTATTTTATTACCGCCGAAAAATAACTTAGCAATAATCACTCTTTGTATTCAGATTTGGCCATGTGCAACAATAATACCATGGACATGCATTATTTCAGCACCCAGACCTGCTTATTTGGTATACGTGGTTGGTGGTATTTTGGTGAGCATAATTCCCTTGTTTTATTTGTGGCCCCAATGTCCAGAATCCCTTATCTTCGCTTAGATTTTTCGTGTGATCACTAGAGAGACCTCAGACCTGCATTCTAGAGATACCACATTTTCCAGTGATAGTGTTGGTGCGCCACCATGGGCAAACTCACTGACTTATTTACGACAGAGAGCTATATGTGGTAGTCTTGTGGTAATTTCCACTACCTTATATACGGTAGGGAGCTATGTTCAGAGAGTCTCTCTTCCCGTTGGCTCATGTACCTCCAACAAGCTATACTATATTCTCTCACAATTATTCATACTGATTCTGACATGCACACATCTGTCTTAAAATGACCATTGCACTGTTTAAAAATCTCCCCACATCATTGGCATTGTAATGGTAAATAGAAAATAAACCACCCGTCTGTTTTCAAATATTTTCTGTATTATAAAAGTTGCACTTAGACATGATCTCATTCTTTACAGAAATAAATAAAATGGTACAGTAAAAGCATTTTCTATGTCACACTGCAAAGAGCGTGGCGGAGAACAAAACTCAAATTGCAACATTGGTATTTGATTAAGACACGCACAGGAATCCTACACTGACTGCATAATTTCGTGCACACACCCGGCTCCCACGCTTAGGTAATTACCTTATCTGAGTGTTCTTCAGTTGTTCTCTTTGTGAATGTGGCTCTCTTGGATTAACTCCAGCAAAAAGGAACGCTTGCCTTCTCAAGCCGGGGTCATTGCCTGGAATTCTCAGCTTTTTCAGATAGGAATGCCTCAGCCAGTGGAAAGGTTTTTCTTTCAGCTCTCCCCAGTCTCGACTGCAGCAGGACACCGGAATTTGCATTCAGTCAGGACCCCACAGCCAGGTCTTCTCCCCAGTAGTGCAGAAAGATGTCTGCCTGTCTTTTTCCCTGATACTGCCCACTAAAACTTTCCTCTCAGCCCTCTTTATGACGTGTCCCAATGAAATCCATCATCTCTCATCCTCCTACTCTTCAACAATAGCTTCGCTTATACATTTGCAATTGTTGCAAATCTGACTTCCTCCTTCCTGCAGTTACTGTGCACAACAACACGGATAATCAGGCAGAGAAGAGAAGAAAAAAAAATCTGCACACTCATTTAAATGGTTTTCAGAGTATGCCTAATTCTGCAGTAGAGAACACATTTTATTAGTGGGTTATATTAAAATAAGGTTTTATTAGTCAGGTTAATGGTTAATAGGTTAGCTGTTAATTTTCAAATGTGTCTCTAGCAATATAGGCATTTCAGGTGAAAAATAGTGTGCATTTTTAAATGAACACGTGTGCTTTTAACTGTAAAAATAGCTTTGCATCTTATATGTTAAAATCGTTTTTGACTGAATAGCCTGTCTTTCCTTGTTAATCTGCTAACCCATATAGCAATGCACCGCACCCTTGTGGTGGTGGTGCTGCAAAAATTTTGTGCTACTTGTGCAGTATTGCTGTACTGTGTACTGTAACACGCCAAATATCCTTACAGCACTCATGTCCCTGCGGGGCATCTGACCTCTGCACAGTCCAAGTGAGACACCCTGCATCAAGTACTAAAGATGTACCACAATGGATATGTCTGGCAGATTGGCCGCTGGATGTTAGCATGTACACAGGAGGCATGAACAGGGAAGTACCCAACGGCAATATTGTAGCAGACCAGTCCAGTGCTAAGGTGGAATTGGGGTGCAGAGCAGGGGGTTGAGGGGCAAGGGAGCATGCCTACATTGGGTACCCCCTTGCAGGCAGAGTACACATGCACGTCAGTCATGCTAGGCAAAGTTCCTGGGCTGAGAGGAAGCTCACCCCACGCTACATGCAGAAGTGCCAGTGAGCTGGAACATGGACTGGAGGGGCAAACTGGTAACCAGCATGTGAGTAGGATGCAAAAGTGGTGATGTGGACAGTCCCCATCTGCTCCACATGTCCACCATCCAGCAGAGTAGTCATGCATCAGGGAAGCATTGCATTACTCACACATCATAACCATGTACACGTGACATGTAGTGGCAGTCATGCACATCACATCACACAAGTAAAACACACACGTCCTCGACAGACACGCATCAACACTCACTGGACTGTGCATCAAAGTCCAGCATCTCTCCCACTCCTTCGACCGATTCTGATGGTATGAACTCTGCAACGAGTGACTCATGCGGAGTGTGGTCTTCCTCCTCCGGTGCAGGCCCCCCGCCAGTCACCAGAGTCAAGTTGTAATTTGAGGCACGCTTAGCCTTAGCGCTGCGTTTGAGGTAATTCCAATGCTTTTTGCACTCTTGTGCCGTGCGCACCTCATGGCCAAATGCACTCACATGTTCCGAAACTTGCTTCCAGTGGGTATCACGGTGGGCAGCCATAGTCTGACAATTAGCACCCATTAGCATGTCACAGCTGTGGTCCTGCATGTAGTCCACGAGGTAGTCCAGTTCCTGGTTGCAGAAAGGCTTCTTCCTCGATGTGTAGGAGGTCGTAGCTGTGTGTGGGGTCCCAGCCTGTGCTGCAGGTGCAACCTTCCTCCTCTTGGATTGTGGCGCAGACCCTGGCTGGCTGATGCCGCCCTGATCAGTATGGCCAGTGGGACCGGTGGAATGAGCCAAGGGAGTGGCAGGTGGAGGGACGACCAAAGAGCTGACTTGTGTCAGTGCCAGCTGGGTGCCCTCTAATGGACCCTGCGCAGCAACATCCGCTGTGGCAGGGTCATTGACCGCGACTGTCCTGGTTGGCAGACTCACAACCGGGGTGTTGTTGGGTGCATCTGCCCCTGCACTTGCCAAATCCTGGCTGTTCGGGGCAGCAGATGACATTACTGCCCCAGGGACACGTGTCCTCGTCAGGGCAGACCTTCGTGCCCCTACGGTTTCCCTCCGGGCCTGTTGGAAATCTTCCAAGGGCTCTTCAATTGCCAACGCAGCCTGCGCTGGCAGACCCTGGGCCTGGGTGGTGGTGTCCACAGCTGCACCTGCAGCTACCACTACCCTTGGGCCCATGGCAGTCGATGAAACGGACTGCCGGGTCACACAGGCGCCAGTGCCAGATGCAGAAGTTGCATCTCCCAGAACCACAGGGGGTGGTTGCATGACTGCACTGACACATGGATCAACATCGTGCTCAAGTGGCGCACCCCTGCCTCTTCCCCCTCTGTGGCCACCCTGGACACCCTGGAGTCCCCCTACTCCCTGGTTACCCGGCCACGTCCCTGACCATGCCCGTCACGAGGAGTATGCCCAGCTGAGGCGCCCCTCACCTTTGGTGGCCTCCCAACCATGGCACAGATGGAGTAGTGCCAGCAGAGATGGAGTAGTGCCAATGGGAGGTGTACACCACAATTGACCTGGGTAATTAGGTTGAAGGGGGTGGGATGCAAGATGTTAACAGCCCTCCTGCACCTGCAAGGCTGTATGTGACCCCGGTGATGTAGTGATGGGTCACACTACGCTCAGGCACCCCAAAACTGAAGTAAAACCGTGCAAGCAACCCTGCAGCCTACGTGCGTGGAATCAACCTCCCGCAGTACGTGGTGGCACCCAGTAACACGAAAAACGCATATGCGTGGGACACGCAGGTTACTATGACCTTGAAAACGGGTGCGATACACAGGGGCACCCGCAGTGGGAAAAATAGCATGCACGACTTACCGTCTGACTAGCGCGATGCAGAAAAACATGCGTAACCAATACCCCGGCAAAAGAAAAGATACGTCCTCGATCGCTGTGAAGCTGTGATGGCGCGCAAAACAACACGAAGCAGCTACACACGTCAGTCTCCACGAAAGGCACGTACAGCGAACTGCTGGCCCCGCTCACCTTTAACCCGTGCTGAGGGAAATGCCCGCACGTGTCACATCACTTACGCGCGTAGGCCCTTTCCTCGGATTACACGCATTCACACACGGATGTGCAGTTTTTTCAAGTGCGCTGAACCGCTATGCCCATGTCACGAGGGAAACATATGCGCCTACGCGCTAAAGGCCTTTCCTCCAATTACACGCTGATGTGCAATTTGTTCACGTGCCAAATCACTCCGTATCAAGCTGCCATGTGAAAACACATGGAAGACCACGCTCCTGCCCAGAAGGCCGAATTACTGCCCCGAGAGCCCCGAGCATGCTCCCACCTGCAATCTTCTGCTGCCTGACTGCCTGCTGCCCACGTGCCCTGCCATTTGCTGCCTGCACGTCAACCAGGGGTGCAGTTGCTGTGACCACCCCTGCTGGAACTGAAGACTCCAGACTGGGATTCTATCGCTCCACAGCCCAGCACCAGGACCCAGTTGCACACCCACTCCTGCCTCTGGGTTTGCCATGTCCAGCAGAACACCATCGAGCAGCACTGGCAACCCCCAGCCAGAGAGGCAGAGGGCCACCAGCTTCAGTGCCAGGGAAGTTGGTGTCCTCGTGGAGCAAGTCCTGGGGCAGTATGATGCCCTCTTTGGAAGTTTGCGCGCTGACAATGAAGGACGGACCAGGTTCTTGATGGACATCGTGACTGCCATAAAAGCGGAGGGAGTGGCAGTCCGCGACTTACATCATGTCAAGAAGTGCTGGATGGACTTCAGGTCCAGGACCCTCAACAAGGCCCGGCGCCTCGCAAAGGCAGCGGATGCCGAGGGGTGCCGGGCCAGCTGTCGGACAACCAAATGAGGGTCCTGCAACGCATATGCCCAGCGCTCTACGTCCAGATCCTTGAGAGGCAGACCCGTCTGGAGTCAAGCGGTAAGTGTACATGCAGAGTGATTGGACGCTGTGCGTGTCGTGGTGTGCCAGTAGTGTGCAGGTTGCACATGTGTTTTTGTAGGGCCATGTAGGGATGTGTATGCACATGGGTGTGAGGCTGCCACATGTGTGTCCTCTCATGTGTGAGACACATTGATGGTGTATGTGTTGGTAAGCATGCTGGACAAATGCAGGTGTGGGAGCACACATGTTTGAATTTCTGTGTATGTACATTGGCATGGTTGTGGCATGGATGGTGGTTCCTAATGCATTTATCTGCATTGTGTAAATGTGCATGTGTGTGTACTTGACAAGTGTGCAACTGTGATGCAACATGGATGCATGTGACACTGATATGTAGAAGGCTGAATGGCAGATCTGACATGTATGGCGATCTCATCACTGCAACAGTTGGAGGAGATGTAGACATGCATGTAAGTGTGGTGGCGTGTGTGCATGTCTACTGCACTCCCTGTGTTTCATGTGATGTCTGGCTCACCTTCGGATGCTCATGCTGTTGTATGTGTATGGATGGTGCTGGCTGTTGTGATATGGCTGTGGAATTGCTCATGTGTGTGAGTTGAAATGATATGTGTGTTGGGGATTGTGATGCCATGTCTGAAGTTTGACACTGCCACTCATGTGCAACTGTCATGTGTGTATCAGTCCATTGTACAGTGCCCTGATGCCTGTGTCCTATCTCTCCCTGTCTGCAGCGTCAACTGATGAAGAGGGCGGAGAGGGTGCTGTGGAACACAGCGGCAGGGATCTCACCGCTAGCCGGAGATGCAAGGCCCGGCTCTCCTCCCAGGTTTTCATCTCATCAGGGAGTGAGGAGTCCGGTGCCGCGTCCCAGGCTGCAGCTGCTGAGGGTAGGTCCAAGAGGCGGAGGTCGGAGTTGGACTCCTCGGCAGCAGAAGGGGCAGCTGAGACCTCACAGGGTCCAACGGAGGAAGATGGCACAAAGTCATCCAGGTTGGTGGGTGGTTTGGTGGAGGAGGAGGCCGTGCAAGGGACAGATTCGGGGTCTGGAAGTGGGGATTCCACTGGTGCTAGTGGTGCAGTGCAGGGGCAGGGACAGGAGGCAGCACAGGCCACCGCGGAGGTGCCTGTGTGTAATCCTGTCCCCGATCCTGTGAGTGCATCATCCTGCACCAGCAGGGATGCCTACGTCCAGACCCGTTTTCATGGATGGGATCCACTTACAACAACTGGCCTTCCTCTCCCTGCGGACGTGGCTATCCGGGACTGGGTTGAGCCTGTCCTGAGTAGGATGGCGTTGCGTCAACGGGGCATGCAAGGTGACCGGCAGTGTTTTCGTGAGGACACTGCACGTCATCTCGAATGCCTCGTTGACCGCGTTGACCTACTGGGACGGGTCACCAGGGCCGGATTGGTCCGTTTGCTGGACCTCGTTACAACCTCCTCCTCACCTGAACCCCCTATGCGCCAGTCATCCTCCATGCCATCTTCCCACCCATGTATCACCTGGGTACGCTGTGGAGCTGCCTCTGACCCTGCGGCCAGGCTGGTGGAGGATACCTCCATGCCACAGTCAGGAGTCGGACGTCCTGCAGGGGTGGCCACCTCAACAACTGCACCCCAGCCGGAGGAGGATGTGCAGGCAGCAAGAGCCAGGGCACAGGCAGAGGCACAGCAGCAGCAGCAACAAGGTGGGAGCCATGATGGCTCGGGGTCTTAAACATCAGATGGGCAGGCATCGGCCAGAGGGCAGGAGGACCCAGGACTAGAAGTGTCTTCCGTGTGGCAGCGGTTAGGCCATGCTATAGATGCGGAGCGGCAGCGGGCAGAAGAGGCGCGGCTCACCATGGTCAGGGCAGAGTTCTCCATGCGTCAGGCGTTGATGCGGGCAGAGTGCCTCGAGGCGACTCGCAGGGAGTTGGAACACGCCATGAGTGCCTCCCTGCGAGACCTCGGGGCCAGGGCAGAGTCCCGCCTCTGGGACATCGACATGGAGTTCCATGATGCCCTGGCCCGGGACACCACAGAGTGAGCCGCAGGACTTGCCCGCCCCCATTGTATATAGTTAGATAGTGTTAGGTTTCCTTTCCTTTTCTTTTTTATTTTGGTTGCGCTTGGACAATACACCACGTTTTTGTATATAGTTTTTTATTAGGTAGTATTTTTGGTAGGTTTCATTTCATCATTTGGGCTCATGGACCCTGGATTGTTCATTTGTACATAGTTCACCATTGGATTATTCACATTTTTTTTTTACCATGGAGCAATGGATTTCACTTTCTTTTTTCCCGGGGATTTGCTTTGTTGGACTGTGACTTTGGACACCATTTCTTTTGGATTTCTTTGGATTATGATTTCTTGTTTTTTATTCTTTTACGGACATGCAGCATGTCTTTAATTATTCCCATTGTTGTGTGTTTTTTTTAAATTACATTCATGTTGTGTTTAATACATTTTTTTCTTCATACTTCGATGTGTGGTATTATCTCATTGGTTTCATGCATGTCATGATATGCGTTTTCATATTCACTTGCACCCATTGTGTGTGTGTGAGAGGGACATGTGTTCATTTACATACTTGCCTTTGGGGTTGTATCATGTAATTGCCTTTTCTATGTGGGTGGATGCAATACTTGTTTGGGTCTTTCGGCTGGGGAGGCTGGCCATAAGGGCCATGATTGAGGATCGTCATGACGTGGGGGCAGGGGGACATGAGTGGGACATGAGTGGGGGCCAGCTGGCAGGTTCTCCTGACTGCTGGGGGGTGGGGGTGCAGGGGAACATGAGTGGGACATGAGTGGGGGCCTGCTGGCAGGTGCCCCGCACTGCTGGGGGGTGGGGTGCAGGGGGACATGAGTGGGGGCCTGCTGGCAGGTGCCCCGCACTGCTGGGGGGTGGGGGTGCAGGGGGACATGAGTGGGACATGAGTGGGGGCCTGCTGGCAGGTGCCCCGCACTGCTGGGGGGTGGGGTGTAGTGGGACATGAGTGGGACATGAGTGGGGGCCTGCTGGAAGGTTCCCCTGACTGCTGGGGGGTGGGGGTGCAGGGGGACATGATTGGGACATGAGTGGGGGCCTGCTGGCAGGTGCCCTGGACTGCTGGGGGGTGGGGGTGCAGGGGACATGAGTGGGGGCTGCTGGCAGGTGCCCTGCACTGCTGGGGGGTGGGGGTGCAGGGGGACATGAGTGGGGGCCTGCTGGCAGGTGCCCCGCACTGCTTGGGGGTGGGGTGCAGGGGGACATGAGTGGGACATGAGTGGGGGCCTGCTGACAGGTGCCCCGCACTGCTGGGGGGTGGGGGTGCAGGGGGACATGAATAGGACATGACTGGGGGCCTGCTGGCAGGTTCCCCTGACTGCTGGGGGGTGGGGGTGCAGGGGGACATGAGTGAGGGCCTGCTGGCATGGCCCCGCACTGCTGGGGGCTGGGGTGCAGGGGGACATTAGTTGGTGATCAGCAGTGCAAGCTGACATGTGGCTTGACTGGGGGGCATGCCCATGGTGGATGGGCTGCCTGCTGGACATGACCAGGGGTGCAGGGTAGTCCCCTGTGGTGTGGGCTGCCTGCAGGGGCCGTGGAGGGTGTAGAGGGAACACCTGGGAGGACCTACACTGCCAATTCACGTGTAGGACTCCCCGCACACCCCCGAAATATACGTACCCTGCTCATATCATGTGTGAGACTTCAGGCGAACACCAGTTATACACGTACCCTGCTCGCACGGGGCCAATCGCGTGTGAAACTTCCCGCGAACCCCAGTAATACACGTACCGCACTCGCACAGGGCCAATCGCGTGTGAAACTTCCCGCGCACCCCCAGAATACACGTTTGTTTGTTTGTTTGTTTATTTATTTATTGTGCGCACCAGACCCTAGGGTAGCAGGGCGCAAGAGAACAAGGAGGTTTACAGCTTAGTTAACGTTTACAGGTTACAGATTAGTTAACGTTACAGGTTACAGGCATAGTGGACATTTCGAATCTGCAGGGTAGGGCAAGTGCAAGTGCAGATAAGGCGTAGCTAAACAGTCAAATCTATGGCGATCAAACAGTAAGAGCAGGTTAGTACAAACATTATAAGAAGACGTTACGTATAAAGTGACATACGCTATGTCGCATTCTCAATAAGCCATTTTATGGTGTTCTTTCTAAAGTTATTGAAGGTTTGGTCAGATCTGAGTGCAAGGGGTAGGGAATTCCATAACTGTGCTGCCTTAACTGGGAAGCTGGAACCTCCAATGGTGGCTAGTTTGAATCTGGGCACTAGGAGGCAGTTGGGGCTGGCTGTCCTTGTGAGTCTCGTTGGATTTTTCCTGTTGAAGCGTTCTGAGAGGTATCGGGGAGCTTTGTTGTTTAGGCATTTGTGGATAAGGGACGCAGATTTAAGGTTGATTTTTTCTTGGGTGGAAAGCCATTTGTGTTTTCGTCTTATTTCTGAAATGTGTGCACTTCTGGGGATACTTAGGGCCGCTCTAAGTGCATTGTTTTGGAGCACTTGGATTCTGTGGATGATTTGTTTGGTAGTCCCTATGTAGAGGGCGTTGCAATAATCTAGTTTCGATAAAATGAGGGCTCTAGCTAGAATAAGACAGCTGACCTCTGAAAGGAATGGTTTCCCAGCTCGTATTAACTTGCATGTATAGGCAGTGGATGATGACAGTGAGTTCACCTGTTTGGTGAAAGATAGTGTCGCATCAAGGTAAAAACCTAGGGTTTTTACTTCTCTGGCGACCTTGATAGTGTTGCCATCGATGATGAAGGCGGAGTAGTTTTGGTTAAGTTTGGAGATACGGGCTGCCGTGCCCAGGATGATGAGCTCTGTTTTGTCATCGTTCAAGCATAGGCCATGGTTGGCCATCCATGCCTGAATGATGCTGTAGACTCTATTCACCAGAGCCAGATCTTCGACGTAATCCCCAGTAAGTGGTAAGAGAATCTGAGTATCATCTGCATAGTTAGTGTAGGTGATACCCAGATTATCAAGATCGTCAAAGAGTGGCTTGGTGAAGATGTTATAGAGTGTCGGCGAGACGCAGGATCCCTGGGGCACTCCGCAAGTGATTGGGATAGGGTCTGCTGCCGCTGCGGGGGAGAACACCCTCATGGTCCTGTCACTAAGAAATGATTGAATCCAGACTATAGCCTCCTCTGAGAAGTGGGCAGCCGAGTCCAAGTGATTACATAGGACTTTATGGTCCACCAGATCAAAGGCGGCTGAGAGGTCTAGAAGGAGGAGGAGAGCTAGTTTTCCCTCGTCTCTGAGTGAATCTATTTGGGCTTTTAGGTCGATAAGGGCAGTCTCTGTGCCGTGTTGCGGACGGAAACCGGATTGGCGGGTGCCGAGGAGATGGTTCATCTCAAGGAAGTTCTGGATTTGGGTGTATGCTACCTTGTCTAATATTTTTAGTAGGAAGGGAACCGTGGTGATGGGCCTGTAGTTAGTAGGAATGTTGGGGTCCAATGTTTGCTTTTTTAGGAGGGGGAGTACCCAAGATTCCTTTAGATTGCGGGGGATGGTGCCCGTAGTAAAGGAGGCATTGATAAGTTTTGTGATAAAGGGGGCTAAATCCCTAGCCGCATCCTTGATCAGTTGTGCGGGGCATTGGTCGCCTTTGCAATTAGAAGGTTTGAGGGTCAAAATGGTCTTCTCTACCTCAATTACTGAGACCTTGGAGAAACGGAATTGGGTGGATTCTGGGTTGTTGGATGAGGGAATTTTGACTATCAGAGGTTGAGTTGGCAGAGAGGCTTTCTTTAGGGCAATTTTTGTTTGGAGGTTGGATACTTTGTTGGTTAGTGCCAGTTGTATGTCTGTGCACCAAGTTTTGTCTTTGATGGAGTCATCCTGTACTGTGATAGGAGTTTCCAATTCCTTTAGGATGGAGAATAGCTCCTTCATGCTGGAGTTGGATTGGGAGATCCTATTATTATAGGTTTCTTGTTTGGCCAGGATGATGTCTCTTTTGTATTGCGAGGAGATGTTAATTAGGTTAGTTTTATTTTCAGCGGTCGGATGTCGGTTCCAAGCTGTTTCGCATTTTCTCTTCTGTAGTCTTAGGTTTTTTAGGTGGGGTGTAAACCATGAGTTCAAATGCTTTTTGGGTTTACTGATCCGAAGTTTAAATGGAGCAATACTGTCAAGAGCAGAGCACATGGCTGCGTTGAATGCATCCACTAGGATGCCTGGGTCAGAGTGGTCAGGTAGGGAATTTAGTTTGGGTAGGATGTGGGGCAGAATATTGTCGGCTGTAATGTTTTTCTTGTTTCTCGTTAAGGTGGGTGTGGCTGGCGTGGGTGTTAAGACTGTGGGTCTTTTGGTGTTGAGGGTGAAAGAGATAAGGTAATGGTCAGACCATATTTGGGGGGTGATGGCTGTTATAGAGGGGTAGCAGTTGTGACTGGCAATCCAGTCTAGTGTTCTTCCCTTGATATGTGTGGAAGTATTCACGAACTGCGTGAAGCCTAGCACTGACAGAGTATTGCCTGTGGCAGTAGCATGATGGTCGTTGATATCGTTGAGCCCTAGATTGAAATCTCCTAGTACTAGTGTTTGGGAGGATTCTTTTAGCTTCTCAGAGATAACAGTGGTGATGTCTACCCCACTCGCACAGGGCCAATCGCGTGTGAAACTTCCCACGAACCCCAGTAATACACGTACCCCACTCGCACAGGGTCAATCGTGTGTGAAACTTCCCACGAACCCCAGTAATACACGTACCCCGCTCGCACAGGGCCAATCGCATGTGAAACTTCCCGTGAACCTCAGTAATACACCTACCCCACTCGCACAGGACCAATCGCATGTGAAACTTCCCGCGAACCTCAGTAATACACGTACCCCACTCACACAGGGCCAATCGCATGTGAAACTTCCCGCGAACCCCAGTAATACACGTACCCCACTCGCACAGGGCCAATCGCATGTGAAACTTCCAGCGCACCCCCGGAATACATGTATCCCACTCACACAGGGCTAATCGCACGTGAAACTTCCCACGAATCCCAGTAATATACGTTCCCCGCTTGCCGTGCTGGTACAGGGTTAGCGCAGCCCTTTGCGCTGTATTGGGGATTTTGATGGCTTTTCCCTGCGTGAGGGGCGTTCTTGGGGGCCTAACTGGCGCTGCTGCACTGGCACTGTGCACCACGGCTGGTTTTGGTAGCTAAAATTCATGAATACGCTGTGCGCGGAAATGGATTTTAGCGCACACGGCTGGTGCAGAGATTCGCACACGCACACTGTGCGCCAGCCGCGTGCGCCACTTGTGCGCTAAATTTTATGAATTACCCCCATAATGTTTTCATTCTGAAAAGAGGACATACCAACATATCTCAAAAAGGCACAGACAGCCTTATTAACATTGCGCCTTGCTTTCTCCATTTGTGGACCAAATGAAAAAGAATGCAGCAACATTTGTCTCTGCGCAATATGGGAAAAAATTACTCCGGAGTTTGGATACATATCCATTACTTTCCCAAGTCCTTCTTTCATTGCAAATTGCAAAGAGATTCCAGACACATGTCCTAAACTGTTCCATCCACAATGAATAATAATAATGTCTGGATGACGCTGTGTCACCAAAAAAGCACAGAGAGGTACCAAATCCACCCACTTCATTCCACGCACTCCTTGCCCGTGCACTTCCACATGAGAGAATCCATGATGTGCAGCCACTCCACAGCGATCTGCATGCACCTCCAACCAATTTTTCCACGAATCTCCCAAAATCCAAACAATCTGCTTTCTGAAACACACAGCCATAGCTATCTGCTCTTCTATCAGGGAAAAGACATACTCACAAACTCTCTCCTTACACAACACACCCAATAAACCTTATTGACCAATCCCTTCTCTGCTCAGTCTCATTTGCATGCCTTGCAACCCCAAAATCCCTGTATGTAATATGCGCTGCCCGCAAACAACCACGCTGTCTGTGGACAAATCAAAAAATCTGAGCATGGGAGATGGACATTTAAATAGTGTGTCCCATTTCCCCTTTGAGGTTGGCTCTGAAAAGAGCCTTTTTTGTTTTTTTTGCAGATGCTTCACAAACACCTTTTATTTTCTGTTTGTTTTTTTTTCTTATTCACCTCCAAAAATCTTCACATTAGCTTCTCCACAGCAACTCTTACATTCCAAAACAGCATTGCATTTCCCATAAAAGATAAATAAATGCCATCTTCCTTAAAGTAATCAACATTACCAGACTCAATGTTGTCATTGTTGCAAACATGCCTCGGTTGACTAAGCACCTAGCAAAACAGAACTATTGTCCCATATTGCCCAAGTGTCAACCCAGAAAAAATAACCTTGGCATTTGGAAGGACTTTCATGATCTTGCAACAAAATAGCGCCATTAACATAGCCCAAATGCACAGCAGTACAGTGTAGGACAACTACATGTAGAATATGAAACCTAGCTACATACTGAAAAACTACTAGAATTGCCTGCAAATTCAAATCAGGCACAGTGCTCCACACCACATCCACTACTTTTGTGTCAAAATGGTTAGCCACATTCCTAGATTTTGCATACTGCTCCAAACCATTCACAAACATATCTCTAACCATCAACACCCTGACTTTCTGCACCTCTGCCCTCTTCACTACACACAGCCTCTCTCAATACGAAGCAGAACCTCAACACCTGATTGGCTAATCCTCAAAATACTCTCCCACTTCATGCTCGGAAACCCTGGATGTAGCATGTCCTGTCTGCGAACAGCTGCGCTGTCCATGGAGCACGTAAGTAACACTGAGGGCAGCCTTTCTACCCTTTCCACTGCACTCTCTGCACCATTTCCTCATTGGCTACTGTTAAGCAGTCACACAATCATACACCAGAACTCCATATCTAACTCTGTCATTACAGATCATCACTTTATATGTACTATTGATCACTCTCAGCACAATTTGGCTGTCACTGCAAAGAACCTACAGCAACAACTACTATAAAACTTCCCAAGATTTCCACTTGCAGATTCAAGCACATCCACATGCATGAACACAGACTACAGGTATGAATATTTTCTACACAGTACATGTACACCTCTTCTAGAAATACAATACATCCCAGGAGCATAGCTCAGCGGCAACGTGCGTGCCTTGAAAGCAAGACGACACGAAGCAACACAGATTCGATCCCCGGGTCCGCGCTTAGAAACCTCTAGGTGTTTAAGCGTGTTATAAATATGCAACTAAGACAAAATAATGAAGCAACTAAAAACCAAACAATTCCTGTACCAGCACATCGATGCCCGCAGGCTCTGTAAGTGCTTTAAAAATGTAAAACAAAATAAATAAAAATATGAACAGGGTAAATGCCACTGACCCTGTATAAACTGTAAAATGAACCTACTGTCATTTCTCCCATCTGCTATGATGAAGTGTCACTTGCAAAGCTTTCAGCTCTCCAAATTTTTGTTTACACACACACACCTATCTAAAGAAATATTGTTTCATATTATAGGATGTAAAAAATAACAGTATAATTATGAAAAAATCTGTCCAGTGTGTTATAAAATTACACGCAGACAGGATGTGTACATACATCTTCATTCAAGCACACACACAGACAATATCATTAGAAAGGCTCCCAAATCCAACAAAACCATTGCCTCGATATCAAATCCTTCTGCTTTATTACCCACACCTTCACAAAGGCATACATTGAATGCTTTTATGTACAATCTCTGCCATGTAGCCTGTTAAAATAGCACAAAATGCATATGATTATTTCTTATATCTCTTAACATCCATTAAAATAACATTAACAAAACAAGTATGCTCTATACGTTTACTATTATACTCATTAAAAAAAAGATATTCAACTAACAGATTCTAAATAGGATGCACATAGGCAAAGAAAAGTGCAAAGCAATGTCTACATTTACAAAAGTGCTATAAACACATATATGCACTAACTTCTTTCTTTTACACTTTCAGTGAACACCACTCTCCTGAAAAGCAGCAGCGTCTGACGTACGAACAAGGATTTAGAAGAAACATGCTCTTTCCATACAAAAAAGTAAGTACAAAAAAATGTACATAATGTTCTAACTGTTACTCAAACACACTAGCATTTTAGTGTTGTAGAAGAAACAAATATATTAACCCTTTACCATTAGATGTAATATTAGTGCTTCCCCTTGCCAGGTACATAAAGTATGTCATCTGAAGCCCAGTATAGTAACACACAAATACAAGAATAGCCTTCCCAACTTGATGTACCTGCCCACTGCACAAACACACACCTCTACAATCATACTTACCATCATACTCAGCGACTCATGCACAAAGCACGCATACACTTCACAACAGCCCAACCCACACCTTCTTTTTTTCTCCAACAGACCCCAAAAAATGCCTACCAAAAAGCAACTCTGCGGAAAGCAATGCAGAAGTAGAGCAAATCAAAATAAAAGTGTCCAAAATAAGCATCCATCTCTAGCAGATTTTGTACAGAAAGTTCAAACAAAACAGCTAATACAATCATTAAGCGAAACAAAACAAGCTTCCAGTACAGCAACTTTCCCCCCTCTATCAAAGTGTAAAACCAAACATAAAGTGATTAACAAGACTTCAACTACCATTACTGATAACACTGGACATATAAATCTTGATGCCGTGGCAAGTAAGCATACCAAAAAAAAATGTTTTCCAAAAAATGTTCCGCCACAGAGTCCTTCAGAACCTTTTAAAAACAGGAGAGAACTCATGCACAACCCTTAAAACCTACCGTAGAAAATTTATCCTAGAAGCTCTCGTAGACAGTGCAATCCTTCTCAAAAGGAAGCTATTTATTTTAGTTTTAAACAGGATGAAGCCACTTACAAAACTAACTACTAAACTACAAAAAAGACTTCGCAATAAATGGAATATCACCAAAAATAGCTTCTTAAACATCTGTGGAGGTGAATGGAGTCACACCATAACCACAGAACCATATTATAATGAAGAAGCACATAAACAAAAGCAAACAAACCCAACTGCCATACATAGTAGTGGACTAGGGTATGAAAAACGTAATAACACCATTATGAAACAAGAATCTCTGCTCACAAAAATATCCCCAGAAAACTCAGTATCACCTCCCCAATCTACTGAACCAAAACTTCCAATCTACAAATGGCTGTGCACATCAATGTGTAACATTGCCAATACATCTTTCAAATCTTTACACCAGTTCCTCAATCAGCATGTAAAAAGCAAAGAGAAATTCAAAATGAAACTACTACAAAATATGGATGTCTGTCCAGTGAGCAAATACACAGGACTACATGGACATTCATTAGCCTGCATTTCAGGACCTATTTGCAAAAGCACCTTCCATCATATCGAAATGATATCAACACATCATTCAACTATATGAAATCTAGTCCAAAAACTCTACTATGCTAAAAGTCCTGCTTTAGCACTAGCCAAATTAAATAACAATCTTCAATGTGGTACAGCCAAATAACTACTCGAAGAAATAGACCATATCCAGAGAAAATATTCTGGAATTGAAAGCCACTTACAAAATGAAATAGATGTACAACAAACTACCAACTGCTGTACAAATAGCAACCTTCTATTAAACACATACAAAAAAGAAATACTTAAGTTTAAAAGTACCTCAGCTGTAGTACCAAACCATGTGTGCGTGTGTTGCCGCAAAGTACCTCAAAAACTATAGACAGAACGTACAAAATAGAAGACAATGAAGATTCAAAATGGTTCCAATTAGCTCTCTACCCTATAGCAGAAAACAAATACGACATTACTGACCCCTGAATACTTTGCAATTACTGCACTGCAAAACTTGACAACAACCAAACTCCTTCATGTGCTGTCACAAATGACTTGGAATTATTCCCACTACCAAAACCCCTGCAACAACTAAATTATATGAGAGTATCATAAATCAAACAGTGCACCCATTTCAAGCAATAACAGACATCCAACCAAAAACAGCAAAATGACCTCCCTCTGAATTAGTCAAAGGCATTTGTGGCAAAGTAGTTTATTTATCATTAGATCTCAAAGGAAATGTACACACTCTAGGAGTGCAACGGACATTAGATCAATCTTTAATTGTCTTAGTAAATGGCGTAACTACAAAAGACAAACATTTTTGGCAACAACTTGTGGACTTACATTAAGTTAGACAAGCCCTTCAATATCTAAAAAAACAACAATGAATACTACAAAAAAATTAATATTGAAGAAAACCTGAGAGGAACCATTGAAATAATTCAAGAGTGACCAGAATCTGGTCAATTTGAACTTCTAAATCCTACTACAGAATCCAATATTTCAGACCATTATAGAATTCATCCTTTACACTCTAAAAACACTATAGATTATGCACTTGAAACATACCAAATGCGACAAGCCAAAGGATCTCCAATCAGCAAATAGGAAAAAAGTATAGAAGAACAAGCCTTTCCGCTACTCTTTCCTACTGGAAAAGGAGGTGGGTAGGATGATAGCCCGACACAGATAACAGCATCAGAATATCGCTCTCTACGAATGTATTCTGAAGACCCCAGACTCAGACAAAACGTGGAATACATATTCCACCTTCTCTTTGAAAATGATCTAGCAACTCTATGCTACGGAGTTGCACACACATTAAAATCAGGTACACATTTTCAAAATATGTCAGCTATGCAATTATTACAAAAAGTGCAAGAAAAAGATGAGGTTTTAGAGTCAAGTATTACAAATCTTTTAGCAAATATGCGTGGTGCAAAAGAATACTGGTTCCGACGTCACAGAGATGTACGCTGTATGATAAGAAACCTTGGCCCACGCACTTGGTTTGTAACATTAAGTTGTGCAGAATATGCATGGGAAGATTTACACGATTTCCTACGCATAGCAAACAAAAATAAAACAAACATAGATATAAAAACACCAGGCAGGATAACTCTGCTCTCTAGATCCTGTTTCCATCATCACTTCATTGCTATGCTACACTTTATGTGTAATAAGCCTGTTCCTCCCCTCTGAGAAGTTCAACACTTCTTTTGGAGAAATGAATACCAAGCCAGAGGAGCACCACACATCCACATGCTATTATGGATTAAAGATGCTCCTAATTTTGGTCAGGACAGTGATGCCACTGTTTTGCAGTTCATCCAAAAATATGTCACTTGTGAAATCCCTTTACAAACAGCAGATAGTGACTTTCATGCACAAATTTTACAATTTCAAAGACACAAATGTGGGAAATATTGTCGTTGCAAATATAAAAAAAAGGGAAACACTACAGGAAATGCCGCTTTGGTTTCCCTAGACCAGTTTCAACAACAGGTCAGGTAAACAACTTCATGTCTTCAGTCAGACATAGTGTCACAGGTAAATCACCTAAGAACACATATAAGAACAGAAGAATCAAAATACATCTATGATTACAATGCAATCATTGCCCTCCTATGGAATGCAAACATAGATGTGCAGTACATTGCAGACAATTCCACTGCAGTTGCACGCTATGTCACAGCCTACTTAACAAAAGCAGAGAAAACCGAGCATCAGGACCTCTGGGATGACACATCATATAACAAAACACTATCACAGAAATTGTACAGTTTAGGCATAAAAATGCTCTCTCATAGAGAATGTGGCTGCTATAAAGCTGTAGACCATTTAACTGGTTCTGCCTTGTATGGAAAATCTGACAATATAGTATGGCTAAATCTTGGTCCTGCTAAATCTAGAAAAAGAGTTCTCAAATATTATGAGGACATAGAAACAATAGCCAAAAATGATCCCAACAGCACATGTTTAAAAACAATTTACTAGACACATACTACCCAAATAGGAGTACCACTTTGAAAACATGTGTCTCTACCACGTAGCCCAAAACTTTGCATACAAAAATAATGTTAAACCAGATGAAAAGAAAGGTAGATTGGTAAATTGTGAAAGCAGATTAGTGAAACTTATCAAATGCAGCTTAATTAATCATATCAAATTGTCATTAAAAACTCCTCAACATAAAGAACTGTATTACATGTCCCTGCTACAACTTTTTAAACCTTACCCTTACCACCTACCGTGTAATGTGGCCCTTTGTTGTACTGAAATCACAACTGAACATTTTTCAAGAAATAACAAAACAAATTGAACATGGTGTGGAACATGAAAATAAAAACTGTACCTGCCAAGACTACAAACCTATACTGCTATACGTGAGTGGTGAAGCTGGTTCAGGCAAAACATTCTTAATCAAAATCATCAGTAAGTTCCTTCAACAATTGACAAACAACAAACTGTCAGCTTTTGTAACTGCCCCTACCGGTTTAGCTGCCTACAACATAAGCAGTGTCACTTTATACCGATTACTACTCCTTCCATTGGAACACCAAAACAAATTAGACTATTACAAACTTTCCACAGAAGCTGCAATGGAACTACGCAGAGTTTTCAAACAAATGAAAATGCTGCTAAAAGATGCGGTGAGCATGGTCTCCAACCTAATGTTGGCTTTGATTCACCTCAGATTACAAGACGTCCTCAAAACAGACTACAAGCAGCCCTTTGGGGGGAAAACACATTAATGTTTTCGTATATCTTCTTCAATTGACACCAGTGAAAGCTGAACCTATTTTTAAAACCTTAGGGTACAAACTGTGCCGTAAAACTCTTGGCAGCATAGGAAATGTCAACCTTTGGCAACATTTCCAATACAGAGAATTAACTGAAAACATGCGCCAGTCTGCAGACCTCACATACACCAACATTTTAAAAAGTATTAGAGTTGGTGTACTATCTCAAGAAGCACAATCAATATTAAAAACCAGGCACATCCATACACTCTATGGCCATAACTCATGTGCTACTGATGTCAGCCAACAATTAGTACACACAAATATCAATTATATGTCCTAGATGCCAACTCTTGCAAGCTGTTCCAAATTCAATGAAACAATGTTGAAAAAAGAAATGCAACCAATAATTGAAATTTGCTCCACAGATAAACTGGACATACATGGTATGACACTACCCATGTGTCAACAAGCCACAACAATACCCTAGAATACACAGCTGGTTTGGAGGAAATATTAAAATTATCTTTAAACTGTAGAGTAATTCTTAAACATAACCTTGACATTTGAGCAAGGACTAGTTAATGGAGCACTTGGTACAGTTGTTGGATTTCAAACATACCCACTTGACAACATTCCATTTACCAATATTCGCTTTGACAAACTATCAGAAGTTAAAAGGATAGGACACTCAACAGCCGCTCCCTTCTTTTCAAAGACATGTTTGTACACAGAGAACAATTTTCACTAACTCTAGCATGCGCAGTGACCATTCACAAATCACAAGGTCTTACCCTATATAAAGCATTAATAGATATTGGTGGCACAGTCTTTAAAGAAGGCATGAGCTACGAAGCACTATCACACTTACGTACACTTGACGGGCTATTTCTAATCAACTTTGATGCAAGTAAAGTAAATGCTGATATTCCTTGCATTCTAGAATACAATAGGCTGTGTTCACTCCACACCCCCCATCTGTAAACCTATCCTGTTCCACAACAAGCAAAACGTTGTAAAAGAAAACTACTTCAAACTGAAATGATACAGTATATCACTACAATTCCTCCAAAGAAAAAAAAAGAAACTAATACTTCATCATGTACAACAATCAAACAAGAATCTGGTGGTCAAAGTAACTCAACTACTTCTTCAAAGAAGCAACACACACTCCAAACAAATGACTTCCACACAGAACTACCAGGTCCATTCAAATTTTCAAATATAAATGCTGTAAATTGCAACACAAATGTGGCAATAAATATTCTATTCCAATTGCCACCAATTATTGAGAACATTTACTTACACATTACAGACCAATTGTGTTTGCAAATGTTAGTCCTTCATAGAATTGCAACCGACAATCCTGACAACACGTATAGTGTTCATGGAATAAGAGAAGAATTGGACTACTGTGCTGGGATTGTCAAATTCACTATAAACTCACAAGAATATCCACACGAATTTCTAATGTACTTACTACAAGTACTGGAAAACAAAAACATACCTATAAATGAAATCTTTCATATTTCATACATGTGGAAACATACATGCACTCTCTGCAACCATGTGGCACAGGAAGAAGTCCCTAATGAATGCTTTGTGTACGTATCCATACCTAACTGTGATTCCATTCCATTTCAGCAACTTGTACAAAATGCAAACCATGGCAGATTATGTACTACATGCAATTCAGAAAATCGCTCCACCTTACAAATATAGACACTTAATAAATATGTAATAGTAATGCTTTTACATTACAATGCAGATGGTACCAAAACAACTGTAAGCTGACCCGATTCACACATGGTATCACTTGGTAAGAAAACCTTCACAACAATAGGTATAATCTACCACGCAGGAGCCTCAACCAATGCAGGTCACTACACTGCATATATGAAAAAGAATTATGGATGGTTCGAATGTAATGATAGTACCATTACTCTAAAGCAGAGATTGCCAGCAAATCTTGTAAACGCTTGCTTAATATTCTCAAAACCAAAATTTAATACGTTATCTGTGTATGAACATAAGCAAAGCTTCAACTTCAAAACTGTGCACAGTTAGAGTACACCAACATGTATCTAACTGCCCCAAGATTCTGCAACAAGCAAACACATAAATAAATACCATTAAAATCAAACAAGAAATATACAGTTAGAATATGCCAACAGGTACCTAACTGCCCCAAAAAATCTGCAACAACCCAACAGATAGAAGATTATCAAGAAACAAGAAATAAACAGTAACACAATGAAATAAATGTATTGTACCACACCATAGAAGTTTTTTTTTTTAAATCCAGCATGGAACTGTTTTTTCCCACAGACCCAATGATTTAGAAAACAAACACAGAATCTGAGCAAATTGTGCAGCACACTGGTTTGAACTATAGTACTTGTAAAGTACTAAATATGAGGGTAAAAGAAATACAGAAATGTCTATTATGCAATGCAATAACTCATTATGAACTACCTGCTCTAACATATGATCTTTTCTTTTATCACAGAGATCGAAAAAGTATGCTTGGTGCATTTACCCATGTCATCAAAAAACTGCTTACAACCACAAAACACTCTACCAGTAAGTATCTAATAAATAAACTCAGAAACACTGCACTCCTTTTTACAAACTCTACATTCTTAATTGCATAACCTAACCAAAACTTCACATACAAACTCTACAAATGAAACAGTGCACAAACTTTTTGGTTGTGGATATTTGATGGGTGTTTGATTCTATGGGTGTGTTATGCTGCGGTGGTTGTGGCCAGAGTCTTGGGTGCATGGCTTCGTCTTCCTGTGCTGACTTGTTCAATTTTTTAGTTTATTGTCATGCTCTACTGGTAGTGAAAGTGAGTAGTCCCCCAAATACAATCCAAAACTCCCCAATGAGAGTCAATAATGGACACACCCCAGGAGGGAATGAGACCAAGACCAAGTGCGGGTGAAGTTAAATGTAAAGTTTATCTAAACCAAAATAGGGCAAGCAGAGAACTCTGCAAACTCTGAGAGCACTCTGCCCAACATTACTCTGACATTAATTTAAAAAGTGTTACAGCATCATGAATGACAACATTGTTTAAGGTACAGGAATTACAGTTCATTGGAGGAGCCACAGATCCAGTATAGCTTCATAGGCGCCGCCTCCAGATGATTGTATATTTGCTTGGCGGGAAGTCAGACATCACATGCATCAGCCGGGCTGGTCAGGGTGAGGTGAAGGTTATGTGGCTCCGGATAAGGTGATTGATACTAACTCTCTAACCTAAACATTGCTTCAAAGCACATAATAAAAAGACACCCATAAAAAACAACCAATGACATCATGACAGTTGGGGGGAGAACCATATATTTCACAGGTTATATATACATACATTTGTCTTGTATCCCTGAAAGAGAGAAAGGTAAGGGGGTCATCTTGTCTCAGTGGGGATGAGGGTGAACACTCTGTGGGGGCTCAGTGGAAGGATGAGATGATACATTTGTTACATTAAGGCATCAGTGAAACATGGGCCTTCAGCCGCAGCACTATCATAAGGAGAAAAAAGGTGGGGGGTGGGCTATGCACTCATCGTGTGCAGCGCTGCTGGAGAGGAGAGAAAAGGCTCTTTGACTCTTCAAGTTTGGCCTACTTCGATTAGTGGAGTTATGAGTAAACCATTGTAATGGGGTTTGAACATGTTTCATTTACAACAAGTAAAAAGGAGTTTCTGATTACATTGTGGGCTAAATCTTCACATATACTATGGTTGCCGGGCTACAAAATTGCTCTATTTATATTGGCCCCATAGGCTGCACCTTTTACATCACACACATGAGTCTCCTAGCATCTTGACACGTTTGCAAATATGCACAATACTAAAAAACAAACTACATCATCTAACAAGAGCATATCTAATATCATATTCATTTCAATTTGTTTGATGTATTATTTATCGATTGTTCTGTTACATCTCATAGGGACAGCTTCATCACATGTTAACACAGAAGAGAATGTATTGTCTCAGATGGGATTAGCATTGTGGGTGAAGCAGGGTGGCACACAGTTGTGGGACATGCATCTGCCACATCAAACGGGTGTGAGGTTCAGGGGCTATACAGGTGATATATCCTAGGGGCAGCATTTGCAAATAATGAGGCAGGTTTGTGGAGATGCATGTTTTTTTTCAGGCCCAGGCTTTGGCCCAGTCATGTGCAGGGCAGTGATGTAAGGAGGAAGGCAAGAGATACAGTGTTTGGTTTGTAGCCGTTCATGCCCAACTTTCCATGAGAACAGGGCAGACACAGGGACACCACAGGGGAGGAGGTGGGGGAGTAACTGGCTGACTGTGAGAGGCTCCAGGGGAGAGCTGCAGGCCTGTAAACTGGATTTGCTTTGAGGCCTGCCTGGGCATATTCAAAATGGAATTGGGGCTTGTTACAAAATGGAATCAGTTATTAGTCCTTTTACGAATGCTGAACCTATGTGTCGACCCGAGGCTGTTGGCACCTTTGGTCAGAGGTGCGTGACCAGCTGTGGGGTGAGCGTAGAGTGCATGCAAGGATAGGGAACGGAGGGGAGGGGGTCAAAAATGACCTGTCCTCCCTCACAGTAGCATCAACAATAGATGTAAAATAACATTTTCCTATGTTGAATGCTGCTACACCTGTTGGAGCAGTTACACTACATGACAGAGGGCAATCAGTTACATTTTGTATCATTTCTCTCTATGCATGGATTAAAAAAGATTTCCTTGTTCCTGCTTGTCCACTAACATACATCAATAAATGTTTGTATTTGACACCAGAACATTCATGCTTGTCATGCTATAAACCAGGTAAGAACCAACCTTTTATTTTACAATAAACTACCTTCTGCTCTACAATGAGTTTACTTACTAATGTATCATAATTTGCATCTCACACACTTGAATGGCCCTATGTTGTGTGTTGTTTATGATTGCTAGTGGAATTTCTTTAGCAGATTTTTCATTCGCTGTTGCTTTGGACACAAACCCTGCTGGGTTGGGTCAATTATAATCATTTTATAAAGGTAATTTCTTGTTCAATTCTAAATGCATGTTTTGCTATGTTGTGAGAGTGATGCTATTATGTTGCTTTATCCTTGGTTCCTGTGTTATAAACAAGCACAGCAGCTTTAATTAAATGCTGTCATGAAAAAAAATAAAAATTAGAGACCTTTAATTAATAAAGAGGCCACTCAATGTCACTTATCACCATGACTTTTGTGGTTGAGGGTAGCGATGGAGAAGGTCAAGTTATCTAGTAGTCCTTCCCCATGGAGACGCAAATACACCCCTAGTCAAAATATGCCTAATGGTTAGTTAGCAGCAGGTGCGTTATGTTACAAACTCTACTTTTTGTAGTCATTGTACTTACTTTGTTAAGCCTTAAATGGTGTCATGGCTTCTAGTCACAGGAAGTGTTGCACTCTTTTAATGGTGTACAACATAGGTGATCAGATTGTCTTGATGACTGATTTGTAATGGCATAAATGCATCATGTCTATCTTGCAGAAATCTTACTTTTTGGTGTTAAATAGAATGGATTTAAGTGGAAATCATGAGAGCACTGCCTTGTGTTGTTGTCGCCGTCAATGGTGTATTTAGGAAATGCTGTGGAAACACAGACATAAACAGCTATCATTTCTCTGTTGCAAGCGCTCACATTTAAAAAGCTGTGGTCATGTTAGACCGATCACTTTTACTCACTTCATATTTCTGTTTGCTCTGGTTCATGTTTGCATGCTGATTGTGGTCGGATTTACCACTTTATGAGCTGCTCAAGATTTATGTGACTATTCTAATCCTTTAGATTGGCCATGTGGCGGGACACACGTTTATTTGAATTGGATGTGCAGTTCAAGTGGCAGCCATCGTGGTGTGGCTAATCTCATTCACACATGCATGTTGTGTGACCAATCCAGCGTTGCAAAGAAATAATGCAGAGCCCACTAGTCAATTATTCTTATTATAATCAATATACGCCAATGTTCGACACAGCAGTATGGCTTGACGATGTTTACACAAAACCTTTAAAACCATAATTATGACATTATATTGGAATACTATAGAATGCTGGATATTCTATCCTGGCCTTAGTCTTGATATGTATGAATAATCTAAAATCAAAAGTGATCAGCTTTGTAAATTTAAATTTTTGTGTGTATTCTGGCTGTTGTTCTTTTTAAAAGTGAGGGCCTGCCTAATGTCTCTCATGTGAACATTAGATATGTAAGCAGGTGACCATATCATTGATCAGAATTATGGAAGTGCTCAATCTGATTATCTGGATAGATTGTGCCATTCGATATTTTTATTTAATCCTATCTCGTGGCTTTTAGTTGGGAAGATGAGGCGTGGTTCTTGCGTTGTCAATTTAATTTGGCCAAGGCTCTTATTAATACTAGGGTTGATTTTCATTAGCAGTGTCCATTTGAGTTCCTCGCATGTGTGTTCTCTTGCTATAAAATGGCCCACTATGGAAGCTGTCAGAATTTGGTTTCTAATGCAACTTTTGTGCTCACAAATTTGAGTCTTAATTTTGTGTTCTGTGTTTCTAATGTAGATCTTACAACAAGGACACCAAATGGCATCTATGACCCAAACATGTTATAGTTAGTGAAACCTTTTTGTTGCCAGGGTTTAGTGAGTCCTATATCTACTTCGAGTGTTCTGCTGGTTTGAGCACAGCATCTGCAGCCTCCACACGGGTTATGTCCAGTCAGTTTTGTCAATCCTCACTGTTCTGTTACGGTTGTTTGTGCCTTGGGCTGTTCGTAGATGTTGTTTCTGGTCAACATTACTTTTACATTTTTGCCTCTTTTATACGCGATTCTTGGATGGTTGACTGTGTATTTACCTTTAGATAGGATGTGCCAGTTCTTAGTGTTTATCCTGTTAATGGGATTAGATAAAGGAGTAAAGGTGCTCACCTACATAATATCCTCACTTGCTTCATTTATTCTGCTATATTCAAGTAAGTCTTCACAATATTTGTTTGAAGCTGCTCTTTTGAAGGCCTTTCTCACTATTTGTTTAGGGTATCCCCTTTTAATTAAACTGGACATTTTCTCTAGTGTGTTTGGGGGGAAAACTAGAGAAAGATAACATAGAGTTCTTATCTCTTTCCTTGTGAAAGGGTTGAACTTTCAGTATCTTATTCGTATGATCTGCAAAAATAGTGATGTTCAAAAAGTTAATTTTGGAATCGTTATGGCTCTCTGTGGATTTAAGATATGTATTCTGGTCATTTAGCCAAGAAAAAAATATTTCGAATCTGTGTATATCTCAGTTCAAGGTGACAAGCACATTATCGATGTAACGTTTCCATAGTTTTAGATGGCTTTTGAATGGGTTACTGTCTAGTAGGGTCTTGCTTCTTTCTAGGCTTTCAACATAGAGGTTTGATAGCCTGGGCACTACTGCCAAGCCCACCACTGTGCTGTGGATTTGATGGAAAAACTTGTTGTTAAAAATAAAGTTGTTTTCGGTAAAGGACATTTCAGCACACCATAATATGAAAGAATTAGGAGTCTGCCCTCCTTCTCTTTTAGTGTACAGTAGTTCTTCCACCATATTAAGGGTGGCTTCTTGTAGGATCTTAGTATATAGTGATACTATATCTAGGCCTAGCATTAATTCATTCTGACTGTCAAATGGGTGACCTTTGACCAAATTGGATTATTTCAGTCTTGTCTTGGATGTATGATGGCATATCAATTATGTAGGGTCTTAGAAAAATGTCTGCCCATTTTGCTAAGGGTTCTAAAATAGAGTCCGTGCCTGAGACTATAGGACTACCAGGAGGGTCAATGAAAGTTTTATAAACCTTAGGTAATATATAGAATTTATATGTCCTTGGATTATTATATGAAGAAATATGTAGCTTTTCATCAGGAGTTAGAGGTTCTCTTTTTGAAGTAAGTGCTCTCATGATTTGCACTTACATCCATTCTAGTTCACCTCAAAAAGTAAGATTTCTGCAAGGTAGACATGATACATTTATGTCATTATAGATAAGTAATCAAGACAATCTGATTGCCTATGTTGTATGCCATTGAAAGAGTGCATCACTTCCTAAGACTAGAAGCCATTACACCAATTAAGGCTTAACAAAGTAAGTAAAATGACTACAAAATGTATAGTTTGTAACATAACACACCTACTGCTGACTAAACATTAGGCATATTTTGACCAGGGGGTTTAGTTATGTCTCCATAGGGAAGGACTATTAGAGAAATCGACCTTCTCCATTGCTACCCTCAACCACAAAAGTCATGGTGGTCAAAATGACATTGAGTAACCTTTCATTAATTAAAAGTCTCCAAAAGTTGTTTAACTAACAGCTTTTAATCAAAACTGTTTTGCTTGTTTATGACACAGGAACCATTGATAGTATCACAAAATAATATCACTCTCACAACATAGAAAAATGTGAACCTAGAATTTAACAAGAACTCGCCTATGTGAAAATATCTATAATTGACCCAAACCAGCAGGGTTGGTTTCCAAGGGAAAAGTGAATCGAAAATACCACTGTAGAAGTTCCATTAATTCAAATAACAGATCTATTGGAATGAAACATGTTGAGTTAAACATACAGCCCCAATTAAGAGGTTGTTCAATAAATAGGCACCAGTGAGTTGTATATTGTCTAAAACAACAAAAAATCATTGAATGAAAAAGACAACCATTACAGTCTTAGCAATTGTTTTCCTGCTGTTGCAGTATACTGTTTAATAAATATGTTTCTGTAAACATTGAGAATAATGAAATTGAAATATATTGTGTATGATTAATCACAAGTCACTTTGGGGTGCATAAACACTGTTTATAAACCTTTTTTAACTGACATTTATTCTATGTTCAAGTAATAAAAAATTGATCAAAACATGTTGTATAAACAGAGTACACATTGAATCAGTGTGTCTCTATCCATGTTTCTTTCACTTACATCATTGATTACATATAGGGATTTCCTATCAGTTATAAACAAGCCTCAACATTTGGCCCTTTAAATGTGTAATTTCTATTTTCCTGCCAGGCTCAGTCCTTTTGTTTAACCCTGGTGTCCCCCCATATCTAATATGTTCATAATTTGCATCTACAACTAGTTTGTTGTATTGCACTTCCTACTTCTTCGATGCCGAGGTCAACATCAGCTTGAATAATTGATGTGCTGAAGACATGTTGACTTCCTACTGCAGAATCCTGACTGTCCTCAGGAGTCTCTTTTGCCAATTCATCTGCCGAAAGTTCTTCTTGCCGCAATTTTGTTTTAAGAAACTCTATGTTCTGCTCAAATTCAAATTTTGGACATCTAATTAACTCTTTTTAACAAAAATGTGTTTTTCAAATGTTTCAAAACTTCAAAGCAAATCACGCTCTGCACACCATCGTAAGAACAACTGCAAAAGGAAAAATAAAAACAAATCCTTTGTCTCTGCAGTTTGGCAAGACGGTTTCATGTGCTTGATGAGACTTGGCTTTTCATGTCTCACTAGACAGCCAGTACATGCATGTACTTTTAACCACCCTCTGTCATTGTTGTCTTCAATATTTCAATATGAGTAGTGTTCTGCTACTTCATATAAACAAAGAACCTCCAACTCTACTGACCTATAAGTCTTTGCCAAGAGTTCCGGATGAAGTTGGTCGGCAGAAAAGTTAGTTTAAAGAGTAGAGAAGGACAAGCCCTCAGATTGGCGAAAGGTTTCACACACCTTCACTGCGGCTGGACAAAACGAACAGCCGGATTTGCACAGTACCTTTAAATGGAGAAGAAGCTGTAACCGAGGCGGATATTCCTGGCAGTTCCTGCAGGCTCACAGTTCCTGAAGTGACTGTTGGACTGACACGAAGTAGGAAGACTGGAGGGCCCTGCACTGCCCAGGGAAGAAACCAGCAGCAGAGCAAAACAACAAATAAAAGGTATGCTCCTTAAAACCAAAGCAAATTCGACCAGAAGAGGGAGTCCTGGCTTGCAGTTTGGGTGAACTGGTTGGTCCCACCAGCTCAGGGGAAGAAGATTCCTGGTAGATCTTCTCTGTCATTGGAGCTTGAAGATTCGGACCTGCAGCAGAGCTTCACCGGGTGGTTCAGTCGTTGTAGAGGTCCTCTTCTGTCAGCTCCTCATTGGTTCTTTCGTTCCAGTGGCCACTCTGCCTTTCCAGACCAAGAGACTTGCTTTATATGCAGTTTTCCCCCATTCACATAGCCTGGCTGTCAAACACACAGCAGGGTGGCTGTCCTTCCGGGACAGTCACCTAGCCAATCAAACAGGAGTGCGACTTGGGTTAGCAATGGAACCCATGGCAGGGATCCTAAAACCCCTCCCTCTCATGCTGCCTACCCAGACTTTCAGGCGCCTAAGGAGTGCTTCTGCATAGAAGCCTGCGAAAGGATGGTGAACAAAGGAGCCAAACCTGGTTTGGCACGCAGAGTAAAACACGAGAAAGACATTTTCAAAAAGAAATGGTGAATAAACCCAGCCGGAACGTTATAAAAACCTATATGGTCTAGCGGGTTTAAGTTTGAGGCTACCAATATAGCCTAAAACAATACAGAGGTTATTTAAGATAACAGGCGTAGTAAAATAGGGTAGTTACCATTGCCACCAGCCAAGTCTTGATGAAGAGAAACAGACGAAAAGGGATAAGTATTAACCCTTTCTAGTGCTCTATGTAACATAGTTTGTACTGGGTCTGTGGATTTTAAAAGACTAATAAAGTCAATGGCAACTTTACATGTTCTGGGAGACAGTAGTCAGTCTGAGAAAATGGAGTCTGAGTTGAGAAGTCTAAAAGACAACCCTGTGTCACTGCACTGAAGGTGCTGTATAACACACAGTAAAAAAATGATGCCTATGGACTAGGTGAGGCTCACAGTCTATGAACACAAGATAATGTTAAACACACACAGCAAAACACATGTAAGAGTGGAAAAAAGGGCTCACACTCTTACCAGGTGAAAAAGAAAATCCTAGAAATCCAGCAATGCTGCTGAGGGACTCAGTAGGTAAGGGAAATTAGCCATTCTTGAGAATTCTCCCCAACACAGTATTTCCTAGGAGGGATTCTCTTTCTGGCCAGGCCATGTGCCATCTGTTTTCCAGGCCTGGGAGTAAAAGACAGTGAGGAGTTGAGGCAGCCTCTCTTACCTGCCTCTTGACCCTGCTGTCGGTCCCTGTTCCGTCCGCTTCCACCAGCGGCGTTGTCGGCAATGTCTCTTTACTGGGTTGCTCCTCTCGCCTTGATCGCGTGCTCTGCAGGCGGTGTCCCTCCTTGTCCTGCAGCATTCTCTGCTCCTCAGCTGCCTCGTCTGCCATGACTGCCAAGGCTGCATCACCTCTGCAGTAGCTCTGCGATACGCTCCATGTAGCGAAGCAGATTATGAAGGGTAGCTCCTCCTTCAACAAAGGATAAACAGCAAAGGCAGACTCCACACTCCAAGACTGCAGCACCTCTGCAGTAGTTCTGCGGTACGCTCCGCGTAGCAAAGCAGATTATGAAGGGTATCTCCTCCTTCAACAAAGGATAAAAAGCAAAGGCAGACTCCACACTCCAAGACTGCAGCACCTCTACAGTACCTCTGCGGTAAGCTCTGTGTAGCGAAGCAGATTATGAAGGGTAGCTCCTCCTTCAACAAAGGGTAAACAGCAAAGGCAGACTCCACACTCCAAGACTGCAGCCCCTCCACACATTTATTCGAGAAGCATGTGGACCCAACAGTGTTTCTGAAATGTGTTATTTTTACCATCATCCTTTTTTTTGTGTTTAAAGCTGTAAAGTCCAGCTCTTGCCATTTCTAAAAAACAAAAGAAATTCCGAGTTCTGGTGTAAAGACGGATTTAGTTGTCTGTCAGAAAATGCTTTCCCTGCTGACTGAGCATGCGTAGTTTGTCTGCGCATGCTCAGTCATTCATTAACAGGATAGCAATTTCTGACAGTGTCCCAACCCTTTTAAAAGCATTTTTCAGCTGGGTTCTGATGGGGTATAAGGCCCGACAACTCCTGCAGGAAAATGACAGACAACATTCTGCTTAGAACTTCATATCACCTCCTCCTGTCACCAAGGACTCTTCAGCTAGCCGCACAGTAACACCGGACTGCGCCCAGTACTGTAACAGAGACAGCGCTTTGTGACGCGCGGGAGACTACACACTTAAATATTAATGAGCGGGCTTTACGCTCATGAGACAGCAGTTAAGATTCGCTACTTTTTCTGCAAATATGAATTCATGTGTACTATATACTACACATTGCTGTATGACGGTTAGTAAGAACCACCCACAGAAGTAAGGACATTACCCGTACTCACTTCCCCAGCAAGAGTGACATACACACTTACAGCTTCCAGAGTTATCCGACTCCATTGTGGCACTGAAGGTGAAACAAATGCCTCCTGGCAATTTTCCTTTCAACACATGGCATAATCTATTTTCAAGCAAGATGCATTTCTGCTGAAAACTATACCCTCAGTCACCACGTCTTTATGTAGTAACTGCCAAACACGGATTGATGTAACCGTGCTTTCTGGAAACCGCGTCATTTTACACATGGAACAAACAGCACTGCTCCTGTTTTCTACATTCCACACATTATTCATTCCAACATGACAGCAAAGACCAACATGACAGCAAAGATTAACCCATTACATCCTTTCTCCTCAAAGAGTTAGCAATTTCAAATCTCTAATTATGTTTGTGAATAGGTCCAACAGCAAAAATATATATAAGGCATAACATACCCTCTATCATAGCTTACAAGGATATTGCAATCCACTTAAGGCCAGCTCCTTTATAAGGTCATGGAACTCCGAGGTGACTTGCAAAATCCTTTTTATTTATGGTAGGGGCTACTTTATTCCTTTTAGTACATAGCAAAACAATGGAATTACCTCTAATACCTAATCTCTTGCTTAATCTAATGTAAGAGATAGTTCATTTTTTCATTCATACTTATAAACATTGTCGTACTTGGGGGTGTGCATACACAGTGTAGTGGGGTGCAGGAATGGTTTACGGGTGTTCTCATGCAGGTTTTCCCAAGTTATAAAGCCCAGTTTGGCTTTAAAAAATAATATTTAGCTTCTGATGTGTGCAAAAAAACTGTTTAAGTATTTCAAAAAAATACACCCAAAATGTTTTGTGCTTTAAAATAAGTTCTAACTTGCAGATAGAGGGCCTGATTCATGGAATTAGTTTTGTGGAAAAAAATAGACTTGCGTGCCAAACTGCATAAATTCCCTGTTCGTTGATTCATGGATTCGACTGCCAAGGACTTTCCTGGGTCTTATGTGTATTTTGCACACACCTCTGCGAGCGGTAGAGTACCTTGCACGAGACACTATGCAGAGTTTGGGTGTGGGGTAAGGAGCAGAACTCAAAAAATGTGGAGGAACAAGGGAAAACGTGGTTGTTATGAGGGATGACCTCTCGCCTGCCTAATGCCCACGCAAGGCCCTCAAACTCTACGCCACCCAAAAGCAGGCGTAAGTACTTGTCAGAGGATTTGCAACTTCACAGGTGAGTTTGCATGTCGAATTGAGGGGTGCATGCAAGCAAATAGGTTACCGATCGTACTTGGGGGGTGTGCATTCGCAGCGTAGTGGGTTGCAGGAATGGTTTACGGGTGTTCTCACGCAGGTTTTTTCAAGTTATAATCGAGTTATGAAAAATCTTACACATGTTGTCGGGGTACCGTTGACAGTTGGGTGGGACTGAGTTGCAGACCTGCTTGCGGGGGACACAACGCATGGTTTACAGGGTGCATGTATGCCTGCCTGGGGAGCACGCAAATGTGCTGGTTTCTGGTTGTTTCAAATTTGCTTGCTGGCGTGTCCGGGGCGTACCAGGTGCGTCTTGCAAATACGGTTACTCTGCACATACAATTCCATGAATACACAGCACACTACAAATCTAACTTTCACATGAGATGCACAATACCTTGTTGGCTATTGTCCTAGATGTGTCGTAGTACTCCTTTATTAACATTTTCAAACACTCAAAGTTAATGTCACATATGCATGTTTGTAAGGCACCACTTGGACTGGGGGGCCAAAAGCAGTTCTTGGTAGCTGTTGGTTTCAAGGTAACCAGGCTCTCCTAGGGTAGAGGGAGAAGCTAAATAGCACACATACATTTTGAACCTTGCACTGTTGTGTTTATGTTACTATAATTGACAGACTGCCAGTTAAAATAATAAAGTTGCCAAAACATCACAACATAATCAAGCTGGAATCACAAATAAGTGCAGTGGCTCAGAAATAAGTGCCAGGGCTTGGCCCTGGCAAGCACCTTTACACATTAAGCACTGCTGAAGGGTATTAATTTGCCACTTCTTGCATAATCAAGCACCTCAGACCATGCACAAGCGTATCTATAGTTGACATTGTCATGCTGATCATACTGCATCTTTGATGACCGCACCAGTGGTAGCCACTTCAGGGGGAATGAGGTGGAGGCATCCATAGTGAAGCAGTGAGATGATTTGCAGGGTCAGTAGATGAGAATATTAGAACTTTTTGTTTGGCTGTTGTAAACCACCATGAGAGCTGACCTATTGTTTAGTTGATTCCAGGTGAATTCCCTGCAGGCCAGTTTTGTTGAAGCCCAGTATCCCGGGTACGACTTTTGCACAACAGGAAATCACGTTTCAATACCCCAGCTCCCTCTTGACTCTCTGCTTGTGTGAGGGGCACCCCCCACAGCCCGGTTTGTTGGGCCCTCACCCACACCTGGACCCTGATTCTTATCTTGTGCGGGGGACACTCTAGCAGCCCCTGATCTCAAGCTATGCCTGGCTTCTAACCGTCCCGCAAACCCTCCACCCTGTCTTTCATGCTCTCCCCCAAATGAAATCCTGCGTACTACCGTACCTCTTGTGGGTCTGGTGCCACCTCTACTTGCCTCTACCCAGTAATGCGCGATGATCCCCTGTGCTATTCCTGACTGACTGATGTTTAAGAAAAGTGGCTTATTGGGAAATAGGCCTTGGGGAAAATGGGTATTTCTGTTTCTTTTTTTGTTGTTTATTTTTGTTATTAGTTTTTGTGAACCCTGGTTTTTGAGTTTGCATTGGAAAAACTCAAAAAGATGTTTTTAAAAATGAATCATCCCTTCTGCTGCACCTCATAAAATACATAGGACAGTGAGGGAGTACTAGAGTACTATTATAGATTAGTATTTCAATACAGTAGGCCTCATATCAGAGCTAATAAAAGTAGGCAGTTTGGACTGAATGTGTGGGTGGAGATATGTACACGTCATGATGACTCATTACTCCCAATGCAAATACAGTTTTAGGGTCTGCACCAGAGGTTTTCCTTCTGCAGTGGGCGACTGGTGACTGTAGGAGATTTGTCTTTGGGACTAATTCCTAATTTGGTGGTATTTTGATATTGTGATATTTTGGTGGTATTTTGGTGTTAAGTTGACCTTACCATTGGTGGTAGTTCAATATTACCCTATTTTGGTAATAGTTCAGACCTTTCTCATTCGGGTGGTAAATTAGCATACTTTCCATCATACAGCCCTATGATAAGACAAACCTTCACTCTTTATAATTATGACCCACCTTTGGCTGACGATAAAGAACATTTGGACCTGGCACACTTTCAGGGAACCCAGTAAGATTAAACAGAATGCAACTTTTTGCATGTAGCTCATGTTACTGATTTATTTACATCAGTAACCTATGTGCCTTGGAGGGCACCACTTTCTCTTCAGCATGCAGAGAAAAGCCTAACCATACACACTCACTACTTTCTATCTTTCATATGTAGATTATTCCTTGTTTCCTAACTTTACCTTGGGAGGTAGCAAAAGTGGTAAACATTTTATTACTGTGGTGTAAACATCAAAACGCTCTAGACTCCTTCTCCCCCTTGAAACAGTAACCAACAGACGCATGGAATGAAACACAAAAACCAAGCACTAGTCTCATTTTGGTAATTTTATATGCTGGTATTGTTTGCCTTACACTTTGTATTGCACAACCATAAGAAAATGTTACATTACATGATATTACAATTACATGCTTTTACAGACAGTGGATACAGCTTTGAGTCTCTAAGAGATAAAAAAGAAAACAAATCCATTGCAAAATGGGAGATATTTTGAACGTGGCGTACAGCTCTTTTTACCCAGTGGAGAAATGCAGGGAGAAGAAAAAAAATATGACACTTTTGTTTTCCAACCTAAATCACTACACTATCTGCCAGTAAATACAATGCATTCCATACATTCTTGCGCTCCTCAGTTATGACCTAACTTATAAGAAGTGAAGTCTGGATCTCTTGCTGCCAGAGCTTATCTATGCAAACCTCACACAGCCCACGGGCACAACCTTTGGAATTCCAGTCACTCCGATGCCAGCAGCATGACGCCCCCTCTGCACTGCCTTCAAGCTGTCTTCCACACTGCAGCCCCGGAGCCCAGCATCCCAGGGAGGCACTGGTAGGAATCAAATCTCAGGTAGCTCTAACCACACCCCCCAGCTAAGCTGCTTAAATTTCCTCTGTCTGTCCATCACAAATTAACTCAGCCATCCCCGACATGGTTCTAACACCCCTGGACTTCTACCAATCACATTCCAAGGGCCTGCATGTCACTATTCACTTCCTAGAAGAACAATGGGAGTTTCAGTTATGCAAGAAACTGTTACCCTTCTACTGTGCATATTTTTCTCTTCTCCATAGAAGAGAACTAAAACCAAATGGATTTTCATCTGTGTTTACCAACTGCATTATAATGTTAATTTGGGACAATTAATTAGTTAATGGTATATGTAGGGATATTTGGGTGCTAATTCATGCAAATAACAACACATGTGGACAGGTAGCTGTGTTTCCAGGGGAAGTAACACAATGGGTGTAAATGTGGATGATCACTTTAAAAGCACTCAGCAAAATATTATCAGTTTTTCTCTCAGTTTGCAGCCAACAAAATGGGTATTTATTGTCAAAAGCACTCAACAAAATGTGCAGTCATTTTAAAATGCAAGTGTGTTAATCTAGGGACACAGGGCAGCAGGTTGATGGGATTAGCCTGAAGGTAGAGAAGAGATGGGATATTACAAGAAGAGAAATGCCACATTAGGTTTACATAAAAGGCAGAATGCAGAAAAAAGACAGGTTTTCAGTGTGCACATAAACAAATTAAGTATTACTATCTGTGACAAATTGCATTGTGGAAATAACATGTATAACAGAATATACTAACCAAAAGCCCATTGTCATAATTGGAGGAAACACATATCAATATTTAAAATGTATGTGTTACAGGATATCTCTCCTTCCCTATTGTCGCTAATAGCATGACCAACATCCTAATTTTTATAGTCAAAGCAATCAGCCATCCGCCCAACAACATTACCAAAATTGCCAGACACACAATACTCCATTCCACCTAGGTTCCCCACTTGAAGGTATTTATCTCCATTATGCCCAAGCTACTCAAAGTGATGTTATTTTTTTGTCAAGTTCATCTTAATGGTGTGACCTTCCTTATGGCTCAACAAAAATTCCACATCTGTGTCAATTGGGAACGAGTCCCTTTGGAAAAATGCAATATTCTCCACTTGGCTTTCCCATGTATCATAAGCAACATGGTACAGAGTTAAACCCCCAATTGAAGCAATTGTGTCCTTTGGAACTTATATGTAAAATACATTGTATTTCAACTGCTTAACAACAAATGTGCCATGATTTAAATGAGTGACCGTGTAGTTTTTCAAAGAAGTTCTGACCAACCACCCCTTCTTAATCAGTTTAGCCTGTGACAGCTCTTCACTTCCCGAATTGCTAATGACCACTTCACATCCTCCTGACACCCCTGGACAGGGTTTCAACCCACAAATGGCATCTGTAGCATCAGGAGCAAACGGTTTACCTGGACACATATAGTTTTGTTCCTTAAACCTTATACATGTGTCCAGAATCGGGATCAAGTAAACATCAGATTCCCAAGACTGAAATGCCACCACCTCTGGAGTTTTCATCTTAACATATTTATCTTTTTGCCAAAATCCCACAGAGTGTACCAATTTTGTCTGGTAAATGAGTTCAGGAGCAATATATGGAACACATAACAAGAACCCAATTTCCATGTTCTCCATGTTCACACAGGGGCATTGCGCTCCCCATCTCAAATGCAATCTGACTTGCATCACCTCGACTTTCCTTTGGGTACTCCTTGCCATCATTTGACTAATAATTTCAGATGATACAAAATATAATGGTATATGTCCCATATATTTCACCAATAACCTATCAAGAGGATTAATTATGTTTACAATATTACTTAACATCGGATCATGTTTAACTACAACATTTGTGCTGTGTTGCATAAATTCAGTCTGTTCATTTAATAGCACAGCAGTCTCATTTATGAACCTGACTTGTTCTTCCAGTCCGCCTCTAATTCCATCTAAGGTCCTTTGGATTATATCCAGATTGTGTGTCAGTTGCTGCATGGTAATGACTCTAATCACTTGTCTAGCATCCTCCTTCCGCATCTCCAACCATTCTTTGGTTTGGTCAGATGCAAACACAGCCTTATTAATAAATCTTTCAACTCAACTGTCAGTGTTTATGGTGATATACATATTCTGGTAAATCGATCATCAATTTCCCAGAATAAATCCAGGTGCCTCCTCCACTGCAATTCCAGATGCCGGTCCGAGTTCAACATTCACTTGTACGCCTGGCATTCAATCCCCACCACACCCACCATAAGTAGCGCAGCAATTATCCATTTATCGATGTCTCAGACCTGATCATCATTGCCTTTTCTTCTTTATACTTTGCCTTCACCTCCACTTTTCAGCCCAGAGGCTCTCTTGGGTTTTTTCCTGTGGACTTCAATCCCGTGGATTCCAATCCCATGGACTCCATTATCTCCAGGACCCCGCCCTGCCAGGACAATAGGTTAATGTCATCTAAATTGAAGAGAAAAGAAACAGATTAAGTGCATAGCATAGAACAATTGTCTATCCCTTTTTCCATACTTGATTAAAAATAATTGCAGCCCAAACATTGTACCTTCCAGAACTTGCCACTTTTTGACACCTGCAATTAAACATATATCATAGAGAAACAAACATTTTATACCTTGCATTATCATACATCATATTACTTCTTCATGCAGAAGAATTTTACCACACTGTACTAGAACAAGTTAATCTGATTCAGCGCCTTCTATGACTGCATAACACCACATTTTTGTCACAGGCTATATCTGGCCTTTTTTGATTGCTTTCACTTACTCACCAAACCATGTTTCTAATTATTAATAGAGTGAAATATACCACACCTTGTGCTTGCCCTTATGCATTATGAAATAACCAACAGTCTTCAATGCATCTGCCAACATATAAACATGCTATGCTTCTATTATTATTATTTACTGTCAGTTTTCTTTTGCATGCACTCAGTACATTTAACCCGACTCCACCTACTCCAGTCTCTTGATCTCAAGTTTTGGGTGGCAGGGCCTAATTTGATTGACATGGACAAATTGCTCTGTCACCATCTCACTCTCTGTCCTCAATATTTTATACACCACAGGAGATATTCTATCTACAATCTTAAATGGCCCTTGCCATTCTGTGAGAAATTCTGAATTTTTATGTCTACTCTTTCCAAAATTATATTTATACACCTGATCACTTATTTTGTACTCTTTCCCAAATGTCTTTTTATCATAATAGGTATTTTCACTTTCAGGAGCTCTTTCCAGATTTTGCTGTGCAAATGCAAGTGCATGTTGTAAGTGCTTCCTCAATTCTTCCACATATTCGTGAACTGTGGATGCACTCACAAGTGTCTGTTCATGTGTCCTGTACAATAAATGTTGTGGCAGCACCATTTTTCTTCCTGTCACTATTCATTAGGACTGATACCTGTTGTTTGAGCGGGAGTCGATCTAATGGCCATTAACACTCAAGGTAGTCGTAGATCCCAACTAAAACCTGCCTCTGCTACAAACTTCTTTAGTATCTCCACAATAGATCTAATGCTTTGTTGAACATTTCCAGGAGAGGCGGGCTGGTAGGAGATGTGTAATTTCCGTTTTACCTCAATATCTGCCACACCTTGATCATCAAAGCGCTCGTAAAATGACTTCCTCTATCTGATTCTATCCTTTGGGGTATCCCGAATCTTGAAAAGATATGATTTACCAACAATGCGGCTGCTGTTTGTGCACTACAATCTGGTGCAGGAATGCACTCCACCCATTTCGACATTAAACATACCACTGTCAATAAATACCTATTTCCCCTGGCAGATCTTTTTACAGGTCCAACATAGTCGATTTGCAAATCTGACCCTGGTAGAGTTAAACCTCTTTTCTTTGATGGAGCTCTATGCATTGGTGAAGCAGCTTTAAATGTTGTACATACCAGACACCCCCTGGTATACAATTCCACATCCTGGGACATATGTGGCCAGTAAGCATAGTCTTTCAATATTTCTAAAGTTTTTTGTGAACCGCTGTGTCCTGCAGTGATTGCATCATGCACATGGTGTAACATTAGTCCTCCGAATGAAAGAGGCACTACCCACTGTATCTGCCCTGTCACAGACTCCCTAATCATCAGAACATCCTGTAGTCTAATTGTCTTCTTATTCTTTAATAACACTCTCAGCTCCTCCTTTACTGCACAACCATTTTCAGTTAAGTAATTCTGTTCGGAGTCTATTAAGAGGTTATAAAAAACACCCAATACTGGGTCCTCTTTTTGTGCCTTAATCAGATCCTGATCTGGCGTATCATAACTCCATTGCACTACAGGTTGTTCAACTTCTTTTGGAGATTTGGAGCGTGTGACAGCATCCACCTATATTTCACCAATTATGTGTTCAATGGCAACAATTCTCCCATGACAGCCCCAATATTGGCCAATTGATCTGCTTTATCATTTCCCTCCTTATCCTCACCTGGTACTTTTAAATGTCCACAAATCTTCCCCAGTGTATTGTTAAATCATTCTCTGACACTAACTTGTCTATAGCCTGGATCATGGCCCCATGTTTGAGGCGCTTTTTGTTATATGTGAGCATGCCTTTTGCTTTCCAGCCAGGTAAATACTCTACAAAGCTATTTTGTGCATAATCATAATCAGTTACCAGGACAATTTCTTTGAATTTGTTATCAACTGCAGTAGTAATTGCTTTATAAATGGCAGATAACTCCGCTACTTGGCTGCTCCTGGTGCCAATTCTCATCCCCATGTAAGGAATGCCTTCACATTTTCTCCAGAAATTTCCTATCCCTGCCACCAGCTGTTTATCACTGTCATTTTCAAGATGATAAGCACACCAATCGACATACACGGTTTGGCAAATCCTTGCACATATTTTCATTGAAAGCTTTGTGTGGTGATTGTTCAAATTCATCCAAACTGGGCTCCACTTCTATCTCATCTGAGGCACACTCATCTGCACAGTCATGTATATCTGCTATCCCTTAAGCAATCAGGCTCTTTTTGTCCTGTCCATATCTTACTTCTACAGGGAATCCCTGCAACGCCAACATCGAGGAAGTAATTCTGGACTGTGCTAGGTTACCTGATCAAATCCTTTTACTTTGTAAGAATTGCAACAGTTGATGATTTGTTTCAATAATTACCTTTTCTCCCTGAATAATGGGACGGAAATGTTGTAATGCCCACACAGTGGTCAGAAGGGCCTTTTCACATTCACTGAATTTATTTTCAATCTGAGATAATGCCTTGCTTGCATAGGCGATAGTTTTATGATTCAAATCATGTTGTTAAGATAACACCGCTGACATAGACTGCTCAGTGAATCCTATTTCTACAAAGACATCTTTATTCTTTATGGGATAGTCCAAGCATGGTGGCTTCATGAAACATTCCTTCAATTTAGCAAGTGCCTCAGACAGCTCTTTTTCCCATTGCCAGGGTACATTCTGCTTCAACAGTTTAGTCAATGGTTGAGTGATTTCAGTGTAATTTTCAATATATTTCCCGTTATAGCCTATCATCCCTAATAGGCTTTTCAAACCTTACATATTTTTAGGATTTTTCAATTTCTGTATCGCTTTCACCTTTTTTTGTGTGGATTTAACCCGTTTTCAGTTACTTCATGGCCTCAGACATTCACTCTCTTTTGGCACAATTGGGCTTTCTGCAAGGATACTTTAGCTCCTACTTTCTGTAATTGGCCCAGCACATGTCGAATCTGTAGGGTATTTTGTGGAGATTTGGGGCCTGACGGTATTTTCTTACCGCCGAAAAATAACTTAGCAACAATCACTCCTTGTATTCAGATTGGGCCATGTACAACAATAATACAGTGGACATGCATTATTTCAGCACCCAGACATGCATATTTGGTATGCGTGGTTGGTATGCGTGGTTGGTGGTATTTTGGTGAGCATAATTCCCTTGTTTTATTTGTGGCCCCAATATCCAGAATCCCTTATTTTTGCTTAGATTTTTCGTGTAATCACTAGAGAGACCTCAGGCTTGCATTTTTGGAACACCACATTTTCATTTTTAGTGTGCCACCATGGGCAATTTCTCTCTGTCTTATCTACGGCAGCGAGCTATCATGTGGTATTTTCACTATCTTATATACGGTAGTGAACTATGTCCCGGGCCTCCCTTTTTGTCGACTCATTGACCTCCGACAAACTACAACACACACATTTAGTTATAACTGCTCATACTAAATTACATTGTGCACACGGCTGCAACCAAATTTGATGTTTAGCTACCTTGAAAATGACAATTGCACTGTCTAAACATCTCCCCACATCATCAGCACTGCTTTGGTAAATATAAAACACACCACCCGTCTGCTTTCAAATATTTTTGTGTATTATAAAAGTTGCATTTAAACACGATCTCACTCTTTACAGAAATAAATAAAATAGCACAGTAACAGCATTGTCTGTGATACACTGAAAAGAGAGTGGCGGAGACGAGAACTCAATTTGCAACATTTACATGTGATTAAAGCACAGGAATCTCCTTTCCTACACTGACTGAATATTCTCGTACACACTCAGCCCCCACACTTCTGTAATTACCTTATCTGTTCAGCCTGAGTTTTCTTCAGCTGTTCTCTTTCTGAATGTGGCTCCCTTGAAGATTAACCCCGGTGAAAACAAGCGTCTTTCGTTCTCAATCCGGGGTTATTGCCTTGAACTCTCAGCTTTTCAGCAGAAATGCTCCAAACAGGAAAACAGGTCCTTCTCCCAGCTCTCCAAATCCCGACTGTCTTCCTCCTCTCTTCAAACTCCCCCCAGCAAAAACTCTCATCACTGCCTCTAGCATGATACTTGCTATGACGCTGCTCCAATCAGAAATTAATCATGCCACATCCTCCCTCTCTACACAATGGCTCCTTTTTACAGTAACCATTTGTAACCAACTGGTTTCCTGTACCTTCGAGCCCTTGGCTTCCTGAGTTATGTGGACAGAGCAGCAGAGAAAAAGAAAAAAAAATGAATGTGCGTTTAAAAGTTCACTTTCAGAGTAGGCCTATTTCTGCAGTGGAGATACATTTTTATTAGTGGGTTATGTTAAATGCAGTTTTATCAGTCAGGTTAGTTATTAATAATGTTAGTTATTAATTTTCAAATGTGTCTCTTGCACCATAGGCATTTCAGGTGAAAAATAGTGTGCATTTTTGAATGTGCACGTGTGCTTTTAACTGTAAAAATAGATTTGCATCTTATATGTTAAAATCGTTTTTGACTGAATAGCCTGACTTTACTTATATGTCATGTTAATCTGGTAACACATATAGCAATGCACCGCACCCATGTGGTGGTGCTGCATAAATAAATTGCTACCTGTGCAGTAGTGCTGTACTCTGTGCTGTAACACGCCAAATATCCTCACCAAAATGACTTTTCAGGCTTTCATTTTTTTATTAGTACATCATCTACATAAACTATGGTCCCTCTTTCTGCTGCATTTGGTAGTTCTTTTCTCAAAAATATGGCAAACTCGCTTGCACTATTGACATACCGAAATGGTGTTCTGGACCAAGCGTATTGCCTTTTATCAAATGAAAATGCAAACAAATTCTGAATGTCTTCTGCCAATGGCACACAACGGTACCCAGATGTAAGATCTAACGTGGTAAACACATTTGACCCATGCACCTGAGCAAGACCTTGATCAATGAATGGAAGTGGCCATCTAGACACTGGCATCCTTGTATTTAATTCTCTCAACTCTGCGCACAAATGCCATTGACCATTTGGCTTCAATACCCCTTAAACAGGAGTGTTGGAGGTGCTATGAATAGGTCTGATAATTCCCCTGGATTGTAAATTCTTAATTATCTCTGCTTGTGACTCCAAGCATGCCAATGGCAACCGATATTGTCGCACAAATACTGGATTTCTACCACGTCCCTCTGGTAATGTGGCAACATGTAAATCAGTTAGGCCGTAATCATATGCATCCTTGGCAAAAACCTCCTTAAAGGATAGTTCCGGGACTTTTTTTTTATTGTCCCTACGGGTCGGCCATGTGTTTGTAAGCATAAATCGGTAGATCGTAGGAAACTTTCCTATGGACCTTACCCGACTTTTCGCCCATTATCGCACTCGAAATCAGCCTCCATTTTGTGATAATCCTATCATTCCGCCGCATCGACCTGGCTCACCTGCCTTTGCGGCACTAAATCAAATCCCCCGCCCCTGAAACAGACTTTATCAAAACATTCATATTCCCCGCCTCTATCCGTGACGTGACTGAGCTGCGTAGGCAAACGCGCCCAGGCGTCTTCTACGCGACTCCACACAGACCCCGGAAATCAACACAGATCAGCTCACAATACAGCGCACCACAATTCGGAATATGAAACTGTACTTTGAAATCAAACCGCAAGATTGTAAATGTGGTAAAGTACATTTATTTGACATCAAATGTTTAGAGAATATTCAGCGATTTGCATTTTTATTTGCTCATGTTCCAAAAAGTTCGTATTGAGGAACGCGATGGTCCTTTGCTGTACACAGGGTCTTAGAGCATCTCACAATACAGCACCACAATTCGGAATGTGAAACCGTGGTTTAAAAGCAAACGGCAAGATTGTACATTTGTCAAAGTACGTTTATTGGACATCAAATGTTTAGAGAATATTCAGCGATTTGCATTTTTCTTTGCTCTCGATCCAAATTAGTTCGTCTTGAGGGAAGCGATGTTCGTGTGCAGTACACAGGGTGTTGGTTTACGATAAAAATAAGCTCTTCTGTCGCACTGATAATCGCATGGCTGTTCCAACAACGAGGCACTAGGCCACCACAACGGTAGGTATGTTGCATCTAACCGTTAGTACCGCGTAAGGGCATACTTGTACTTGGCGATCGTCCCATAAAATGGTCAGGGTGGTAACGTTGTTCACGCGGAGAAGCAACTGGCGGCTGTAGAAGCCGTCCGCCGGTGTCTGGTACTCGTGACACAGACAGTAGTGAATGATGTACCTAAAAACATAAAAAATGAAATTAGTCTCACCATCAGATCCTTATTAAAATTATTCATTTCATAGCGAGGACAGCGCTACTGGGTGTACACAAGTGTTTAAAGGCGTGGCGAGGCATGGAGGGGGGGGAGTGGAGTACAAGGTAAGTAGCATAAAATAATAAATAAATAGGGCCAGCTGGTGGCAAGTGCAAGGTAAGTGCAGAACAATTGCTGGGAAGGGGGGGCTGTAGGATACTGAGACAGTCCCCCAGTGCAGGGGTTGACAGGGAGGCAGTGCAGGTGGAGAGTGGAAGGGCCCAGGACCGAGGTCGCAGACAGTGGACCAGTTGTAGCAGGGGAGAGGGAGAGAGAAAGCAGAAGCAAAGAGGAAGGTTTTGAGGTGCTTCAGTAAAAGCAGATGTTTCTCCTCCAGATAGAGCGCGGTAGAAAACACTATGCCACATAGAACGAACAAGTACAACTGAACCCGTCTTTAAAGCCACTGTATAGTAATGAAATTGCGGTATAAACTCATCAAAAGTTACTTACATTATATTTGCATTTTCCATTGTGTCTCTGTGTAGGGCAGACCCGAAACACCACTCCTTCTTTGCCGACGTTACTTCTTCTAATGAACGTGGCTCATCGTTTCGTTTCTGAAATTTTATTCATTATCTTTTCTTAGTCTTTCAGGATGGTCCCGGCCTGTCAAGGTCAAATCACAATAGAACCTTATATTGGGTCGTGGGCCGTTCCGCCACCCGAGCAAAACATCAAAGCAGCTGACCTTCACTTTGAGCGAGCACACATTTCTAGTTAGCTCCAGTTAGTGTAAGGGCATCTTGTCTGCGTGCCTTTTTTTTTATTGTCCCTATGGGTCGGCCATGTGTTTGTAATACGGAAACATTCTATAATTTTTGTAAAAATGATTTATATTACTGTTTGGTTTAATTGCAATGGGCCTGCAACATGAGGAGACTCGAGAGAAGAGAGAACAGACAATCGAATTACAATCATTTAAACCGTGATGTGTATTTCTCAATGAGCTCTGCTTTAGGTGGACATGGAACAGAGGCAATGTTGGGTGGCAATGCAGTTGTCCCCTGCATAGGTTCGTTCACCACTCCATGTATGTGCCTATCGAGGACATCTACGATAAGTCTCTCAATAAACTCATATTGCATATCCTCAAACACTGGTTTGATCACCCATTGTTTACTTCTTTTAGTGAAGGCCTTATTGTAGCGAAGCGTCCCTAAAGTTCCGGTCGTCCTACTTTGTTGACGGCCAACATTATGGTTATGTGCCAAGACCGCTAGAAGAGTCCGATTTATCATGCCTTCCATGCCAAAATGCAATCTTTTGGGCCTGTACTTGAGGCACATATTGTGGAACACCTCCAAATCTCCTGTGTGGCAGAATTCCGTGAGTCCCCTCAAAGCTTTTGTTATAGTTTTATCAAATACAATCTTTTCAATGGCCTTGTGAGTGGGTGATGAAGGAATCAACCACTTCTTCTTCCGTGCCTCCTCTGTGGACAAATGGCCATGTTCACATTTGTGGAAATGCTCATTTGTCGACCATCGATGTACGTTGCTACAGTGCAACATTACTGACCGCCATTTTTCCAGTAGAATTTCCAACGACCCTTCACATGTTTTTGAGCTCCACCAAAGATGGTTGCTGATTGACTTGGACCACTGTGAAATACCTTGCATATCTTTTTTTTTTCCTGCAGCCGACAATTTTTTATTGATTGATTTTGCAAGATGCCAAACGTCAAATTGGTGATTTATATTTTTGTACTGTTCTCTCATTGTCTTGGCAATTGAAACGTGTCTGTCCGTGGCTATCAGGTCGATCACCATTCCCCGCGATTGTAGTTCTTGCAATGATGCTACAAAGCCAACTTTCTCCATGGCCACTGAGGATGTACTTTGTGACACCTGCACGACCAACGAACTCACAATTTTCTTACTTTCCATGTCCTGAAAGTGGTAGGTGCAGTACTTGGCTGAAAATCCTGGACTGTCGCATTGTCCATCACCGGCTAGCCTGAAGCGTTTGCCCGCGAATGTACTTTCCATTGACATTTTTTCCATTCTCCAAGCTTCGCTGATGGCTGGAAATAGATAATCGGTTTGGTATTTGTAGAACTGACTTTTCGCAATGAAATGGATTCCCACAAACTGAAAGAAATACTGTAACTTTTTAAAACTTGAACCACTAAAAAGTGCGGCCGCTGCACAAAGTAGATTGCCTGCTGGCAGTTGCCCCAGCATGGGTTGTGCAGACCATGCGAACGGATGATATTGTGTACAGCTGGCATGTATTTTAAGGTTAGTGCCTCGAATTGCACGAGTCACATTAATCAATGGCTCCCCACATACTTCCCCACCAACCCAATGCCCACATTTCATCATCATAATAATATCCATCAAACAGCTATCGAATACAATGAATTTGGCCTCTTTCCTTATACTGTCACTCTGCATCCCAGCTGGTTCGGCCTGTAACGTTGAGGACATGTCACTCGCATGAAAGGTACAATCTCTGATATCGTCTTCCGCTATGCTGAGTGATATTGATGGTGTTTCATTGTCGTCCACTTCATTCTCTTCCATTGCAACATCTGTTCCTTGTCCGGAGATGGGAGAAAAAAACAATGTCTTCAACTTTCGCGTGCTCTTATTTTTTGCGGGTGTGGATTCTGTGAATTGATCTACGACTGCATCCAAACTACCAGGAGGACATTCACTATCAATGGCTGGTGGTGGTATAGCTCCGTTGTCAATCACTTCATATTCTTCCCATTGGCACGATGCATCTCCAGTCTCAAGTCCCTGCCAAAAGGTTTGACAAGCAACATCTCTCGTTCGCTTCACTGTCTGTGTAGATCTAGTTCTTACACCCACTCGCAACTAGAGGACAGATTAGAAAAGGGATGTTCAGTTTAAACACAACTTACAGTATTGAACTATTGACAGTGAAAGACAACATAATATAGTGAACAGGACACTAACCTTCTTTTGCTTTCTTTTCTTTGAAACTTTCTTTCCTCGAACTTCAACATCTGGACGCTGTTGCTCCGACTCGTGTGTGCATGTCTCCACTTCCTCTCGCGCTGCAACGACTATACTTTCATGATAAGCACATCCATCACTCACTGAGGCTCCATCGACTCGCTGAAACATAGAACTTTCATTAGTATGTATAATAATATTGAAAACACAAAATGTACTTGGGGACCAATACCCATACGTACATCTCAATAGCAAAACACGAATGAACGCATTGTGTAGAACATTCAAACGACAATAGTTCACGCATTGTTGATCTAGTTAGATTGAACTGTCAAGATCCATACCTCGGGCTCCGCATAGACTTCCATTGATGATATTATTGAAGATGAGGCTTCAGCAACTCCCTGAAACACAGTAATTGCATTAGTATGGTTTTGTATTTTGTTTAAAAGAACATAAACTTTCTGCAGGCGTCAACGGCTCATCTAAATAGACCTGCACAAATGATCAGTTGTCTAAAATAAATAATGGATATCTAAATATGATTCGATTTGCTCCATCGTTGGAAGTGTCACCACCCAGAGATCTGCATCAACTACTAGGGGTGATGTTCTTGTTGAAGAAGCTCCGTCAGCTCCCTGAAACATAGTACTTGCGTTAATAAAGAAGGAAGTATAGCGGATGTAATCACGTCATTTGATCTCGCATGATTGATCTGTCAGTATCCATACCTCGAAATGCATAAGAACATCAAGGGACGCTGTAACTGTGGTGCACACTTCTGCAAGCTGTTGCGCCGACCCGTAACTGCATGCTCCCCCTTCCTCTTGGACTAATGCTCCATCGACTCCCTGAAACATAGGACTTTCATTAGTAATGAACACAATATTGAAAAAAGAAGACACATAGGAGGGCGACGACAGAAGGACATACCAATGGCTAAAAACGAAAGAAACATTGTGTGTAACAATCACGCTACAAGAATGCAAGATCTGATGATCTCCATCGATGGAACTGTCCGGAAACGTACCTCGAGCATCTGAGTGACATCTACGGTTGTCGTCAATGCGTTGGACTCCTCAGCATCTCCCTGAAAGACAGTACTTGCATTATTTTGGATAACAATAATTATAACTGAAAACAAAGACTAGAGGACGAGTACTGTGGTGTACCATTAGGTAAAATAATTACACGATCAATTAAAACTATTGATTTACATGCCTAAAACAAGTCAGTGTCAGAATAGCTAAGTAAGATTACCCGATAGGCGCTTGAAGTGGCTGATGACTGCAATAACGACACGGATGGAGAATCTTCAGCCTTCATATTGAGTGGATACATAAATGGGGAAATTATTGTTAGCTAATGCTACACACTACCGCAATGCCGAGAGATAAATACGTAAACTTGACTCACCAGTGGAGGGATGTGGACGAATAGAGTGGGAATAGCGGTTGAGAGCAATTTTCGCCTCGCTCGCGGTGTTTTCGTCCTTATTAGCAATGATGTGGAGTACATGTCTGGGCTAAAGTGCCTGCTGCAGATGCGGTATCGATCACCCCTCTTGTCCGCAAAGACTTCTAGGACTCTACTTTCTATCTCAGAGGCTGGATATCCGCAATATCGGACCCATTCTCTTATCTGATCTATTGTCTTAGGGAAAACAGGCATTATAGTACCTTCAGATTTGTTATGGGTCTTTGAAGGGCAACCGCCAATGGAACAGGCAGGCATTATGGAAAGTTCTGAAAAGTAAAGATCAACAATTCTCTATGAATACCAATGTGTTAAAACATTAAATGACACATAAAAGGTTCAATGCAAGGTCCGTTTTGGTTCTTGGAACTATACACGTTATTCAAATGCGGATAAGTATTTCAATAACTTTCAAAAAATAGAAAAACTAATTTGACTAAACTCAGAACATGTGACTAGTTCCTTGCATGTACTGTCGTGAACGAAAAGAAAACATGGATGCAATTTGATGACTACTAGCAAATAGATATAAATCAAAAAATAGGACGCAAAATGATTATGGTACATGGACTTACCTTGACGAACAAACAGTTAGATGCAGGGATCAGAGTAGTTTCTTGTCGTAGAACAGGGAGCAGTTCACAGGTTGCAAACTGACGAGTTTGCTCAAAGTGGTCACGGAAGTTCACAGAGACGAAGAGCAGATAACCAGCACCTTCACGGGTTGACTAGCAAAGCGCAAAGAAGTTCTCATTAGAAATATGAAGTGGGTTATAAAGAATTCGAAACAGGGGTGTGTTTGTGAATGAATGACGTGTATATGTCGTGGCATTATGCGGTCTGCAGGGGGCCGTCCAGCGTGAGGGGGGATGCTTGGCAGGAGACACGGGGTCTGTAGGTAGACATGGGAACAACAACCCATGCTCTATAGACCACTTTGAAGTGTACATGGTCTTTGGCACCTCTTGGCCTTTATCGCTCCCTGACAGCTCCACTTGCCAGCACAAGTACCCCGGTGCGAACTGCCTTTGATAGGGCGGGGGGTGGATCGGGGCGGTGGTCGTGCAGACAAGACCAGTTTGCCGCAGGGCCTCACCAAGGAGAGGCCATCTAACTGAATGTAAGAGGATGGCTGCAGGATCTACTACATGGAATGCAGGGGGGTGAGTTTATAAATACCTCACCCTCCCAGGAGAATATACACTAGATTCATTTAAAACATCAAAACAACCATTGTTAAAATATATGTTGGGCTTTATTTTAGATTTTAATTAAACATAAATAATAAACATTACACATTGTAAAGTTGAGGTTGCAGCACATCGAGGGAAAATCCGCGGTATTGTCCACTGTCACTGGGGAAATGTTGTCTAATGGCAAGTACCGCACAGGCAGGTATTACTCTCCGAACGCGGTGTCCGAGCCTCCCGTGAAGCCACCAAGTGAAGCAACGATAGGCCACCAGCCTGTACCACCTGTGAAAAAAAAAGATGCAAACTGTATTAAACTGACCAAACTTTCTTATCAATGTCGATTCAGGTAACACATGTCATTTTTCTTAGAAAAAAATTATATCTAGAAAATGCACTATATGGAACAAATTTACATGCGTTCGAATGATATGTAAATGTAATTTTATATGTGGGAGACGACCATGAAATAGTGGTGGCATCACTGACATCACAAACAGAGTATACTTACTCGTTACTCGGATTACGCGGACGAACAGTGCCGCGAAGTTCGTGCATAAGCACCATCATCATCCTCAACACGGTCCGTGAGAGGCAGGCTTCCCTGAACTCTGGCAGCTCGGTGATGCATTGCGGACTTTGCTCGCCTTCCTGCAGACTTTGCTCGCTTTCCGAAATGTAGGCCAAGCACCCGGAATTTTCACGGCAGCAGCAGTTCTCCTCCTCAGTTGGCATTAGCTCGCACCGATTGCACGTGCACCAGGTGGAGACGCCGTCCATGCGACATGGTCCAGGCTCTTCATCCGTTGACTGGTCCTCCCAACTGCCGTCCGAATCCCCATCGTTTTCGCGTGCTTGACTTTCCAGTAGTTCTTCCTCGGTGTACTCGGGCTCGTACATATACGGCATTATTGTGGCCATTGTGCGGTAAAGATAGTAAAATAATTTACAGAGATGGTACAGGTGTTCACACGGGCTACAAGCGGCGAAGGTAGCTGACCAGAGCACTGAAACGAGTCACAGAATACTCAAAGTAACACAGAGAGAGGAATGGAATCGAAAATCTGCTGCTGTGTGTTGTGAAACGGTCTGTTTATACTTATTGGGGAAAGAGGCGTCCTGCCATTTCCATGGCAACACGTCAATAGCTGAGGCGCAGCGATTGTTGACACGAGACGTGCTTGAAATGGGCAGTACGCGTCTGCTGATGTCAGGCTCAGGGGCGGGGGATTTGATTTAGTGCCGCAAAGGCAGGTGAGCCAGGTCGATGCGGCGGAATGATAGGATTATCACAAAATGGAGGCTGATTTCGAGTGCGATAATGGGCGAAAAGTCGGGTAAGGTCCATAGGAAAGTTTCCTACGATCTACCGATTTATGCTTACAAACACATGGCCGACCCGTAGGGACAATAAAAAAAAAGTCCCGGAACTCTCCTTTAACTTCCATAAATATTTTTCTCAATTCATTCCTGTCCTCTTCACTATCACATGCATCTGCCGACAGAATCTGCTTCTCTACCATTTTTGAAAATTCTGGAAAATCCTCTTATGGAGTAACCTCTGTGCTCTCTTCTAATTGTGTGGCTGTATCTCGTTGCAGAGTTGCCACTTTTAAATATTTTGGAACATCCGCCTTCACTTCAATAGGCTGATTTTCTCTTTCACCTTTATTTAAATCAAACAATATGCAATTCTCCTGGTGACAGCACACTGTCTCATTGGAATCATAGGGATACATAGACTGAACTTTGAATATCCCTTTAGACTTGGAATCCATTGACTCTGGCAACACACCGTGTGCATCTATATACCTCTCAGGGATATTCCCAATCACCATATTGTTGAAATCTGCAGTGTGATATGATATTTGTATTGCCGTTCCTAGCACAGAATTTTCCTCTAGATACATGTCTTGACACCCTTTATTATCCACCACGATTTTGAATGGCCCTTCCCCAATATCTACCAATGGGGTATATTCACAGTCCAGCCCTTGCTGCTTCATGGACTTACTTATGCATAAAAAAGGCATCAGAATCCTTCATCCGTTGTCCACTTTTGCGCTTTAATGCCGGGACCATACTTTTGGTTAAGGAAATCTAATACCATACACATCCTGTGGATAATGTAATTGCCCAGGTAAAAATTGTTTTGTGTACCACTCACTAGCCACACATTTTGGTAGATGGTTTTTTGTCCAACAGTGATTTGTAACATACACCTTCCTGCAATTCAATTTTCAAAATCTGGATTGTCCGACCCAGCGATGTGTTGGTTTTTAATTCTGAATTTTGGGATCTCCTCCCTTTACATTATTTTCTGAAGTAACTTCTCACTAATAAAGCTCCTTTCTGGTTCAAGCGCTAAAAATGGCTTTTATTTTTTCAGAATGGCCATTTATACCAACATGAATCCATGGCTGCTCATCTTGCGTATTTCAGAAAGGGTTGTGATATGTTTTTCTGTGGCTACTTCCGGGATAGCATTTTGCTTCCACTTCTCCTCCTTTAGATAATAGCGCAATGCATTTTCATCTATTTCAGTTTGCCATTCTTTCCTAGGATCCAAATAAATCTGCATGGATTGTTTTTCCTTTTCACTTTGCTTTTCGCCCTGACACATCAGGATGACGGTGACAGTAGGTGCACAGCCATTTTGAAGAATACCTCCACTGCATCATTTGATTTGACAACAGTATGGCATTCGTTTACAGTACTGTTTTGTGACTTTATTTTCTTAGGCCTTAATGGTTTCTTTCTTTGTCAGAGACCACAAGACACCATTCACTCCATCAATGAGACGTGACAACCTTTTCAGACAATCTGTTCCCATCAAGAATGGAGTTACACTGATAGATGTAATCAATACCTCCTGTCTCATTCTGTGTTTTCCTATCTTTATGTCAACCTCAGTGACACCTTTGCTAGGCACCCCCTCGTCGTTAAAACTATGTACTGGACCTTCATTTTGTCTCACTATGATCTGATTTTGTGAGGATCTCCCTTCATTGATACTTTTTACCAACTCTTTGGAAATAATCGTGGCCTGTGTACCTATGTCAATCATTGCAAATGTATTGCACTTCTCTTCCACAGTAATGGGAGCATAATATCTGTCCTCAACTTCCTCCAATACACATAGAAAGTGTGAATTTCTGCTGATTTCAGGACTCACTTTTCTCAGGCCCTTCTCACTTTTTGCCAAACACAGGGGTAAATGAAAAGATATCTTTCCTTCCTTTTTGCCCATCTCATCTCGGGAATCTTGGTTTGTCTTGTCACGCTCAGAAATCATCTGGAGTGTAGCCACTGCTCGCCCCTCTGCCGGGGGACCATCAGCGTTTACACTGCAGTTCTTCAACTGAACATACTCACAAACATCACATGGTAAGTTGTTACTTTCTAATTCTGAGCAACTAATGGTGTCTGGCACAGTATCAAACTTTTTGATTTCTTCAAGAATATGTGGCTACAAAACACTTCAGGTGACTGAACTGTACCCTCCTGTACTTATTTTTAGTACTTCTTTTTCCTGTCTGCATTTTATAGGAATTTTGATTGTCTAGGGAGGATGTGATGTTTTAGCCATCACACTTACTCATCCATCAGTTATTTTATCAGTGTATATGATGTCTTTCCTGAATCTGTCTCTTTGCTCTTTTGGAACTTCATGTTTATTTTCCCCTTTCTCTTTTCTATTTACACAGACTTCCATAGTCGTATTCAATGCTAGGTTAAACCAAACCTCTTTTTTAGTTGTGGTTGCAATCCCTGCCTCATTCTCATATGCGGGCTTCTTCATGTTTAAATCAGCAATCAATTCAGGAACATTACACAAAACTGGTTTAATGGATTCTGTACTTTTATCATTGCAGGTGCCATTAGCATTTAGTCACTTATTATCAGAAGCCACCTCTTCACCCTTCTGCCCCTTTGTTTGATTACTGTTTTTGAACTACACAGAGCTTCCCTATCTGTTCAGACAACATTTTTACTTGGGCCTCAAGACATTGAAATCTGTCCATTTATCTAGAATCTTCTCTTTGTGGCCTAGACCGGTATTGGTTATTTTCACTCTGGGTAAATCTGTTCTGGTATTTCTCAGGAGATTGATTTCTATTTGGATTGTTTCTGAACTCTTGATTTGTGGAGGGTGGGGAACGTGGCATGCTCATTCTTTGGTTGTGATCCATTGGTGCTGGTGATTGAATATAGTGGTGTGTGGCATAGTTCACATTTTGTCTTTCATTTTGTGGGTACTGTCCCCTTAACTGGTTTCCAAATGAGTGCTCTTGAGCCAAAGATGAGGGCATTTAACAAGGATGAACATCAGCTAGCACCCAATGCAGCTTTTTGGTAAGGGCTCTTTTCATATTATAGGTTCTGTACGGAGGGAAAAGAGAAGGCTCAGATGAGGTGTTGTGTTAATGAACCTGTGCATGGCTCCTTGCAAATTGGATACACATCAGAAATGGAGGGCTGGAAAACTGCCTTTAAAGCACATACAGCCTCCGTTTAAAACTTGCTGATTGAGAAGAGAGCTGGAAATAGTGGGAAATGCATGGATAGTAAGCAGGAGTCACCCATAGAGTATATTTTCTTGTCTTGGCACTCACAAAACACACTGGGCAATTTGGGAGTGCAAGCGGTAGTTTGAGAAATGCACTGAAGCCTATACTACCCACATTACCTCATGTAAGCGTATAGCAAGGTAGATGGATGTGGTAGCTTCTTAATCATTTACTTGTAATGCTGTCGGAGCAGGTCACATGTCTGAGGCATGCAGGGATGATGGTTTCACTGGCTGACTCAAGTTTCTACCACAGTGCACAGTTCCCTTTTCTGGCCCTCTTAAAATTCATGTACAATTGGTGAGTTCTAGAATAATAATGGATTTTTTTCAATACAGTTGCCATCATTAGAGCTAACTGAGATAGGTAGGTTGGATTGAATGTGTGAGAAGTGATGTGTAAACTGAACAATGACTGTTAGATTTGGCAAATAGAATCATAAGCCGGTATCAAGGGATAATACAAGAAATATCTGACTTGCCTGGATATACATTGTATACTTAAAGCATCAATTCATACAAATCAGCTGCACACACATTGGCACTCTAGTAAGGAGGAAACAGTTATGACCAGAGAATGAATCTAAGATTAGAGTCCGTCATCATGCATATAAAATATAAAATGTGTATCATCTGTCTGAAACCTGCTTATTGTTACATGTATGTGCACCATGAACTTAGGCCAATCTCAAAGGAAAGTATGTTAAAAACATTGTGCAAAGTTAAGGTTTACATGTACAGCACCCTTATAGTATGTGTCTCATGCTTTCAATGGAGTACGCCAAGGGCAAGTCCAGTGTTAGTCACCACCTCACTCTTCTTCATCACAGTCCGCCACCAACTCCACCTCACTCTTCTTCAACACAATCCCATAGTAATTGCACCTCACTATTCCTCTTCACAGTACCCAACTACCCTACACCACTCGTTCTCATCAAAGTCCTCTACCAACATACCTCACTCTTCTTCACCACAGTCCCCCACTAATTGCACACCACCCTTCCTCATCACAGTCTGCTTATTCCACACTAGCAATGAATAGAGGTAGTTACCATAGATAAGAGGCATAGGCAACCTAACTCCATTTCACTGTTCCTCATGGCAGTACCCCACTAACTCCACCTCCCTTTTCCTCATCACAGTTGCCCAGTACCAGCAACTTACTCTTCCTTGTCACAGTACTCCAATACCACTACCTCACACTTCCTCATCACAGACCCCCAAAACCTCCAGCTCGCTCTTCATCATCACAGTACACCACTAACTCTGCCTGACTCTTCTTCATCACAGTCCTCAACTAACTCCACCTCACTCTTCATTGTGTCAGTCCCTTACTAACTCCACCTCACTCTTCCTTGCTACAGTCCCCAACTACCCCACCTCACTCTTCCTCTTCGCATTCCTGCACTACTTCCACCACACTCTCCTTGTTACAATCCCCCACTAACTGCACCTTACTCTTCTTCATAAGATACCCCAACTACCCCACCTCACTCTTCCCTGTTACAGTCCCTAATTCCACCACACCCTTCCTTATCACAGTCCACTACTAACTCCACCTCACTCTTCCTCGTCACAATATAGGATCCACACCTGGTATGATTCTGATCTAGCCTCTCTCCACTGACATACTGGCCTGCCGCCTGCTCCAAATGCAATACCAACTCTCCATCCATTCAAAAAAGAGGGCTCATATCCAAGCCAGACTGCAATACTGGGCCTACGAACATCACTGCTGAACTGTTCAAATTCTTAATTCTGTTAGGCACAGTGTGATTCTGTCTCTAACTGACTTCAATCCTCTGTCTAGACCCATGATTTATGTAGCAACCTTCATTCACAGATCAGTTCTCTTTCTATGCCCATGCTGCATAGATTATATACTTTCAATGTACAGCGCCAATACTTTACGAACTGCGAGTGCAAGGCGACCAAAATCATCCTTGAACATTCCATCTGGAGACTTTGAGGAACAAATTGATGTTTCATCTTCATGTGCAGCGGCAATGACACAAGGTAAAGGTCAGCCTTGAGCAATCTTTTCAGGCTTTTTAAATGCCTTTCTCCATAGGTTTCTCTCTTGAAGGAGAGACGCATTCCCCTGGGTGCAGTCTTTCAAAACTTTTTTCTTAAGGGGCGGTGTCCTTCTTTCACAGCAGCGCGGGACATTTCATCTCCCTCCCAGATGCTGTGATTCACTGTATACAGCTTGACTGGTTATTTAGAAAATTCCAATTGGAGCATTAAGAAACACATTGATGTGTCATATACACACACGGCGGCTATGTCACAAGGTAAAGATCTAGCCTTTCGCGCTTTGCTCAGCCTCCATGAATGCTTTCTGTGTTGTTTTTCCTGCAAGGAATAATGCTTTTCCCCCAAGAGCAGTCTCATTTTTTTGGCTCAAACAAGCTGTGTTTCTTTTTTTTTCTTGAGCTTACTTTGATTTGCTGTGATTAATTGCACACAGCCTAATGGGAAATCTTGCCATAACAGAATTACAACTATGCATGGCAACAAATACAACAGGTAAGGTTTTGTTTTTTTCCATACTTGCCCTGCCTTTGTTTTTCCATGCCCTTTCTTTTCGAATTAAAATATTTATGCACCTTTAGAGGTGAGATGCAACCAAGCTGATAGTGGTTTGGTTTGATTTTTTTCAGTTATGTGACAGTTTTTTATTGACTGACAGAGCTTTCTCCTACAGCGCTTAGCAAATAGAATCACAGTGCAGAGTGGTGCCGTGTTTGACCACAGGATTCCATATTGGCTGTTAGTCTGCTTAATTAACAGCATAAAAATTAAGAACAGGTACATTTTGAATGCACAGTACTTGTTGTTCGAGTGTCTGCAAATGGTTAACTATGTACACTAAAGTGAACATCTTTTTGTCATAGTGTCATCTGTGAAGGATTGCTAACAGCAATCCAGCACTTACAGCAGCTGGTTTCATGTAAACCTATTGCCTCATAGGGCTTTCGGTGGCCACTACCAATGCATGGGTGCTTTCCTTCCCCAGCTCCCTTCATTTCTCACCTTGGGTGATTATCAGTGACTTTCAGATTGAGCTATCACGCAACCACCTATTCGCAATCTTTTAGGGTGGTTTATCTATTTTACAGCCAACATTTGCACTGGCCGGTTGTTCTCTCCGTCTCTCTTTCCTCCCCTGGCTTGCTCTCTTCTTAGGGCGGACTGCTTGAGCTGGGGCTCTGTGGGGACAGAGCAGTGGATAATTTTAATTTGGTAAACTGTTCATTTAGCAATCCTGGGGTTGAAGTGATTGTTCTCTTCTTTCCTTTTTCCTCTTCTTTCTTTCCTCAATTTTTGAAATTATTAAGCTTGCAATGGGTGCATAGTTGCCTGTCATTCATCTATCTGTGGACGAATAATTCTAATCGTGTGAATTTTCCATCACAGCACAAATTAACCACTTTCACCACTTTCCATCCACTTTGTCCTGATGAGGCTGGTCCGCAAATAATCTTGGCGACCCTTGGTAAAGCCAAAACTCGAGTCGACGAACATCCTGGATACATATATATCTCTAAGAAGTAGATATTTTGTAACAATACATGTATTGGTTAAATAACCTGTAAATAGTAACATCAAAACAGTGAAAAATGTGGACATTTGTAGACAAATTTGTTTTTGGTTATATGTATACAATTTGTTTAGTGACGTACAACTCTGTATGATTTTAATGTGTTTTGCTTTTTGATTATGATTGGTTATGCTATGTATGTGCGTGACATCCATGAGTGGTGTGAAAGCAATAGGTGTGTTTGAAAAATTGCTAGAACAGCAGTGTCAAATTTGCATTGCCAATTAGTACTGAAAATTTCATTTTAGCTGAATTATGTTATGTGATTTTGAATGTTTTGAATAATAATACAAATAAGAATAAAGAAAAACATTTTTGTTTTATACGCTTTGAAAGATAGCTTTTAAAAAAAAATGTGATTATATTTGGCTAGAGGGCATTGTAATTTTTTGTGTGTGTGTTGCATTGACCTAGTTCTAGGTTATTTAGTGCCCTAGCCTCTGTCAAGCTTTTTGCTTGCAGCCCCCTTTTTGTGTTGAACTGTTCAAAATCTGCAAGGAACTTGACAATCCTACTGCAGTCTCCACTTGTCTTCTGCCATCCCAGGCCCTCTGTACTGCACAGGCCTCCCACTACACCACCAAAACTCAGGACATTGTGTGCTCACTCTCCTCTTCTCCCCTTACTTTTTTCTCACCCACTCTCAGGCCTCCCTTGGCCCCCCCATTTCCCCTTCCTTCCTACTCACCTCCTTCTCACCCATAGCATTGGATGAGGTCTCTAAACAAGTCCTCTCTATGAAAGTCTCTTCCAAACAGGTGCTCCCCAGCTCCTCCAAAACTGTCAAGGACAACATTGCAACCCTTGCTCCAGCCTTGGCTGATTTTTGCAGTCACTCCTTTGCCACTGGCTCCTTCCCACTACCTCGCAAGCACTCACTTGTGCACCCTCTCCTCAAAAGCCCTCGGGCGACCCTTGCTGCCCTGCTAATTACTGCCCTATCTCCATTACCCATTTCCTGGGCATACTCTTGGAGACGTTGGTCATCTCCTAACTGATCCAGCACACTGAATCTGTTGGTTGTCTCCACGACCATCAGTCTGACTTCAGAGGTATAGAGACTGCTCTACTGGACACTCATGAAGACTTGCTCTCAAATCTCGATTCCAACTCTCCCCCCATTCTCATCCTTCTCGATATTTCCTCTGCCTTTGACATGGTCAATCATACCACCCTTATAAATCGGCTCTGGTATAACCTTAGCATCACAGACCAGGCAATGGACTGGTTGACCTACTTCCTAGCTTACTGACCTTCCCAGGTTCAACTGGGCCCTTTCCTCTCCTCCACCTCTGGCGTCCCTTAGGGTTCTATCCTCTTGCTGTGGTTCTTCAACATCTACCTTGCTCCTCTGGCACACCTGATTTCTGCCTTCTCTCCTCACTTCCAGTGTTATTCGGATGATACGCAGCTCTCCTTCAAGCTTCCCTCCACTTTCTCTTCTTCTGCATCTCTCATTCCTGACTGTCTGATTGCTATAGTATGGTGCGCTGCTAACAATCTCTGCCTAAATGCCAGTAAGACTGAGATACTTCTAATTGGGACCCCTGATCCCTCCTTCCCTCCTACTCTCTGGCCACAGCCCATGGGTCCCCTCTCCTCACCCTCTTGTGAGGCTAAAAACCTTGGCTTCATCTTCGACTCCTCTCTTGCTTTCTCTCGTCAAATCGCAGACCTTTCCAAAAAGGCCCACTTTCAACTGCACCACCTCAGAGGCATTCTCCATTTCCTCACCTTTTCCTAGAATCTCAATGTCTCCAGGGCTTTGGTCCTCTCTAAACTGGACTACTGCAACAGCCTCTTCCTCAATCTAACTTTATCCTCCATTACCACCTTCAACTAATCCAGAATACGATTGTGAGACTTCTCCTTGGACCACATCTTTCTAGCCCTAAAATCTCTCCACTGACTACCTGTGGCTGTGAGGATCAAGCTCAAGACCCTCTGCATCATCCACAAGGCTTTCTGAGGCATGGGACCATGCTTCATCCAAATCTCTCTCCCTAAATACCTCCCTGCTAGAGCCATTGAGTTTTCTAGCTCCAATTCTCTGCAGATCAGATGCTTTTCTAAGCAGATAGTGGGGGTAGATCTCTCTCTCTTCGGCAGGGACCTCCCTGTATTATGGCCTCTCTGCCCCTCTCAGGCTTGAGCCAGATCTTAAGTTCCAGAAGCTTCTCGAGACCCTCCTTTTCTCTTCCTTTCCTCTCCCCCTTCCCTGATAATGCCCCCCTCTGCCTCGTGGACTGGCGGCCTGGTCCCTTCTGAGTCCTACAGGGCACCAGGCCCTCGCCACCCAGTCTTCCCCAGCTCTCTGTTCTCCATAACCTGCACTTGCCCTTCCAGGCCCCTTTCGCCCCACTAGCCTGATGGGGTGTGCATCCCTACCGAGTCTGGTCCACCCCCATCCTCACACTTAGCATATGGTCCCCACTCCCTGCATCCCCTGGCACTTGCCTACCTGGCCTCCCCATGGCACTTGCCTAGCCCAATGGGCCTTCCTATTCTCCTCCTCCCTGTACTTGTATGCCGCCAGTCTACCCTGTACTTCCCTCCCACCCTAGAATGTGCCCTTCCCCCTTACCTGCACCCTTCCCCACCCACCTCCCCCCTGCACTCCGTGTTACTGCACTTGCATGATCCGAATGAAACAAGGCATAGTAGAACTGTTATTGTTGTTTTCTTCCCTGTATCCCCCCACACACTTTCTTGTTTTGTGGCACCTTGAAACACCATTTGATGCATAGGCACTATATAAATAAGCAATACATAAATAAAATATGTATTTTGCATTGTGGAAAGTGCAAAGCTTTGAGCCATGTAAAAAATGTTGGCACCATGTGCAAGACTGACCATTTCAATCTCTTTTGTCCTCCTCAAATGGAATGCAGCAAGTGAAATTGCTGGGAGATACTTATCTCATGCTTGTAGATGATTCAAAGCGCCTAGTTAGCTTGACACCAAGCAATACCAGGAGTTACAGTTGACTCCCTAGTCAAACCACTGCCATTTAAATATACCTATGTGAAAATAACCAGTTTTTGGAATGTGTATGAAGGATCATTATGACACATGTAAGACATTTAAAAGTAAAATGCAGCATATTAATAATAAAACCTAGTTTATAACTTAAAATAAACTTTCCACTAAACAATCACACCATAACAAAAAGAAAAACATTATCAAACACAATTCCAATCACATTACAATGAGGCATACATAATGGACAATCCAAAATGGTCAAATGACAAAAGGATCGAGTAAAAACAACCGAAAAAAAGGGTAAAAAAATATTAGATACTTATTTTTTTGGGGTGGTCCCCCCCCCCCCAAACCCCTGTTTTTGGTGTAAAAACACATTTTTTACCTATACTAAAGCAACAAAACACAAATACATTTAAAAAAAATGTGACCCTTTTGTTTTCGGTCGTTTTGACTCGACCCTTTTGTCATTCGACCATATTGATTTGAACATTTGACCGGACACCGTTTGGAACTTGTGGCATGCCATGCACTAGCTGCTAGTTCTCCAGATAGGTTTCCTGTATACTAGTTGATGTCAGATACCTTGGAGCTGCTCCTAGGTGCTCCTGCCCATCAAATCTTTATTTTGATTAGTAGCAACATGTCCCCACTCACAATCTCATAACCTCATTGCTGGTAATACCAGGTAGAAGATAGTCAGATGACTTGAGTTATAAGCCAGATTGCCTTTAACTTAGTCTGTGTTCCAAAAGTAACTTCTATGTCATTCCAGGTTCCCGGTAAGAGAGCTAGACAACTGCTAGTGTAAGTGGGTGCTTGGAAATAGATTAAATATAGTTGCCCACCAGGGTTTTCGCCTGCTGTGTTTTACAAGCATGAGTTGGGTTTCTGGAAATCTGATTAGGTCCGAGGGAACAGCGAGCACCACACAGACTTATGTTGGTGATGGATTTTAATGCTAACACGGATTGGTAAAAAATAAATCCTCTTTATTTTGGGATGGATGTTCAAATTTGGGTATGAGTTCATTGGTAGTTGATTAAAAGCACAATATACACATCTTTCACTGAAGAATGTTTAACTTCTTGAAATGAAGGGGCTAAGGGGAATTGGTTTGAAGGATTAGACGTTTTTAGACTTCACACGCATGCAAAGTAATAAACCGCTATTGTAATACAAGGCTGCTCAATGTCTGACAATGCATAGGCATTTAGGCTTAGTGATGTAAACTGCACCAATGTTCCAAATTGTGAACATTTTTAGACCAGCACTTAAAGCTCAGTGTTGTTAGTGCCCTCCTTGTGCAATTCTCTCACACCTCCAGCTTGGGATTCTCTGTCCTCCCTCCACTCCCTTGGATCCCAAATAAATATCTGTCTCTAAGCAGTCTCACACTATTTTAATGGTCATCTTTGTCCTTTCTTTAAATCAGAGGCACTGTGGAGGCGCTCGCTCCAAGCTGTCTGCCACTCATAGCTAATGGTTAGCCTACTTTCTTACAATCTGCCATGGAAGAGGCGCTCGCTATAAGCAGTCAGCCACTCTGTGCTAATAGTTGACTTTCTCTCACTGCCTTTTTTTTCTCCCTTTCTCTCTTTGTATTTCTTCCTTCCTTTTCATTATAAGCAGTAAGTCACAATAAGCAAATGGCCCTCATTTAGTTTTTTTAGAATTTGAGTTATGCATGTATATGAGATCATTCACACCATGTTAATGTCATACCCACATTCACAAAGGGGATACAGATCTTCACAAAGTGGCTAAGGGAAACATAGTTCCCCGATGAGGGCACAGAGAATAAGACCTTCACAATGGGGAGTCCAAACATTACAAAGTGGGTATGGGGAACACATATTCTATCGAATACTATCTACACTTAAAGACTCAAGATGGAATGTTAAGCTATTTTTGCTTTGTAAGTGCTTGATATTACTATTTTATGAACTCTGTCAAGTAATCAGTGGCTGATGTAGAAACTAAGATGATTATATTGTTACTGCATCAGGGAAATGGCAGAGCAGATGCCCAATGTTTTTTTTTCTTCTATATTTCTAATGACCACATTCCACATGCCCCAATACCTGGAACGCTTACTTTGTACAAATACTTCAAGACAGTCACACACATTGTAATTGCCATTATTCTGTTTTGAACGCTTGTGCTTTGGAAGTTGCTTGCGTTTTAGTCAGATTTCCCAACTCAATAAATGGATGCGAAATCATGTTGCATACTGTCTGGGATTAGAATTGTGATTTTGATGAAACTTCTGGCAGGTGAGAGCTGGTGCTCTGCACCGAAACAGGGTTGTGGTACACACCATTACTTTAGCAGGCTAGGAGAAGCATATGCTGGACTTGGTCTAAGTATAGGACATTGTTTTTCAAAATGCTTTTATTGTTAGTTTCCAATATAGCATACATTACCTTCACCTATAGTTCTCTTCGATGTGCTGTAGGACCTCTTCTGGCTTTATCAGTGTTTTTTTATTACATTTGCCAGTGGCCACTATGTGCCTGATGGTCAGCATACAACACTTTGTGGCCGATTCAAGGGACAAATGTGCGCTGAAAATCGTGGCGCAAGCTGGCGCAAGCGTGAAAAAGCAAGCGCACGGTGCGATTCATGGAAGGCCATGCGTGAGTTTTCCCCGGGATGTGCGCTAAATCCGTGCGTGGCGCACATGGGCGCACACGTCACTGCAACATCCAGAACTCCATGCGTGACGCGCACAGCGAAAGCATACAACGTTAGCGAACACACCAAAAAGGGGGCGGAACACAGGGCGAAACGCGCGGAATGGGGAACAATGTGTGAAAATAATGGCGTAACTGGGGAAGTACTGCTGGGAAGTACACGGAACGCCCACATACGTGCAAACTACACATATTCATGGAATCGAATAGGGGAAACCTGCGCACGGACAAAGACATGCACAGGCCTAAACACATCCACCACACGAAGGCAGGCGGTAGCATCCCTGCGCATTGCAAAAGTGCGTGCAAACAACAAACACGTATATACAGCTATGATGAATGTCCCATTGTGTGGCCCCCTAGGAGAAATGACTTGTCACGCAATGCTCAGGCATCCCAGAAAAGCAAGAAAAAGAGACACGTGACCCCTGTAGCCCAAGTGCGTGTAAAAAAAAACACACGCAGTACGCTGTGGCAGCCAGGAACACACAAAAATGCGTACATGATCAACATGCAGGCTAGTATGCCTGAGAAAAAGGGGTACGAGACTAACAGGGACACCCGCAGTAGGAAAAATAGCATGTATGACTCACTGTTTGCCTTGCATGTAGAAGAAGAATGTTTAGCCAACACCCACACCAAAAGAAGAAGTATGCACTGAAGCTGCTGTGAAGTAATTGCATGTGAACCCCAACGTCTTGAAAACACATGCACCACTTTCCACAAAAAGCATGTACAGAGTGATGGAAACCCACGTGGGACCTTCAACCTGTGCCAGGGAAACGCCTGCATGCACGTTACGTCACCTACGTGCTTACGCGCCAAGGGCCTTCCTCGGAATTCACGCAAACGTGCTGTTTTTCACCTGCCAAATCACTCTGTATCAAGATGGCCATGCGACAACACACGGAAGACCACACTCCTGCCCAGAAAGCCAAATTACTCCCCCCCAGAGCCCCAGGCAGCCTCCCACGAGCCATCTTCTGCTGCCTGCCTGCCTACTGCTACTGCATCCTGCCATTTGGTGCCTGCACATCTGCCATCTGCAGGGGTCCAGTTGCTGTGACCACCCCTGCTGGAACAGAAGACTCCCGACTGGTGTTCAATCACTCCACAGCCCAGTCCCAGGACCCAGTTGCCCACCCACATCTGGCTCGGAGGTTGCCATGTCCGACACAAGACCTTCTGGCACCAGTGCCAACCCCCCAGCAGAGAGGGCTACCAGCTTCAGTGAAAAGGAAGTTCTGGGGCATTATGATGCCCTCTTCACACCATCGCGCGCCGACAAGGAAGGACAGAAGAGGATCTGGAAGGACATAGTGGGTGCCATCAACGTGGAGGGGGTGGAACCCCGCAACATCAAACACGTCCAGAAGCGCTGGGAGGACTACAAGTCCAGGACCCTCAAGAAGGCCCGGCGCCTCTTGGAGGCAGCGGATGCAGTGGAGCGCCGGGCCCCGCTTACCACCCAGCAGATGAGGGTCCTGGAGCGCATTCGCCCAGTGCTTCACCACCAGATCCTCAGGATGCAGGCCTGTTTGGAGTCGAGCGGTAAGTGCCCATGCATTCACGTTTAAAACAGTACATGTTGCAGTATGCTGGTAGTTAACTACTTGGCTGCCTGTGTGACATGGGTGATGTTTGGATGTGTGTGTGCAGGGACATGTTAGTGCTGCATGTGAGTCCAGTCAGGCGTGACCCACGTGGATGGTGTATGTGTTACAATGCATCATGCGGAGCAGCATGCGGAATGCACACATGTATGCATGCCTGTGTCTGTACTTTGAGGTGTTTGGGGTGTGAGATATGTGTGCTGCTGTCATGGACATGCATGATGTATATGTCCGTGTATCTGAGTAGTGTGTGCACCATGGATGCATGACACATGTCCGTGATGATGTGTTGATTCACTGATACAGCCTCATCCTTGTATCCACTGTGTCTGTGGGAATACAGGGCCAGATGCATGACCCTCCGGTGATGTGTGTACATGTGATCAGCATGTTCCATGATGCATGTGAGTTTCAGCCCACCATTGGATGTTTCTACAGTGCGGTGGACATGGATGCAAATGTTTGTTGCATGTGTCATGCCGGTTCCTGCATGTGTGTTGCCTGCACTGACCCATGTGTTGTTGGGAGACATGATGGAAGTGACGTTTGACAGTGCCACTCATGTGCTATTGCTTTCTGTCTAGGGGACTATCGTACAGTACCCTGATGCTTGTGTTCAATATCTCCCTTTACACAGCGGTGAGTGAAGAAGAGGGCGGAGAGGGCACTGTGGAGGAAAGCGGCAGGGATGCCTCCACCGGCCAGCGACGCAAGGCCCAGTCAACCTCTCAGGAAATTCCATCATCCGGGAGTGAGCGGGCTGATGCCGCATCTGCCACTACGGCTGCAGCGGAAGGGGCAGATGAGCCCCCACAGTTGGGAGGGTCCATGGTTGGGGGTTTCCTCCATGTGTCGGCCAGTCTTGCGGCCCTTTCCTCCTCTGTGCACACTATACGCCAGTCATTCTCCATGCCGTCTTCTGGCCCAGATGCCACCAGGGCCCCCTGTGGATCTGCCCCAACCAACTTAGCCAGCCAGGTGGAGATCCCATCCCTGCCACAGTCGGGAGTCGGAGGTCAGCAGGGGTGGCCACCCCATCAACTGGACACCAGCGGATGGAGGATGTGCCGGCATCATCAGGCAGGGCACGTGCACGATGGCGCTGGGGTATTCCATCAGCCCGGATGCTGTCATGGTGGCAGAGGCAGTTGCGTCGGAGGCAGCAGCAGGCTCAGCGTGGGAGGCATCATGGCTCGGGGCCATCAACACCCCGGGGGCAGGCATCGGCCGAGGGGCAGGAGGACCCCCGACTGGGAGCATCTTCCGTGTGGCAGCGGTTGGGCAGGCAAATAGATGCGGAGAGGCGGCGGGCTGAGAGGGCACGGCTCAGGATGGTCAGGGCAGAGAACTCCATGCACCGGGCTTTGAGGCGGGTGGAGGGCCTCGAGGAGACTCGCAGGGAGTTGAGAGATTCCATGGCTGCATCCCTGCGAGACCTCGAGTCCAGGGAACAGGCCCACCTCCAGAACATCGACGTGAAGTTTGATGATGCCCTGGGCTGGAAAATCAAACAGTGAGCTGTGGGACTAGCCCACCGCCTTTGTAAATAGTTATGTAGTTGTAGGTTTCCTTTATTTATTTTTTCCTTTGGGGTGCATGGACTATGCCCCGCCTTTTTGTAAATAGTAATTTATTAGGTACGTTTTTTCTTAGGTTTCCTTTGGATTGTTGGGCACATGGACCCTTGATTTTTACATTGTATATAGTTATGGACCTGATTTTACATATTTATTTTTACCACGAAGGAATAGTTTTGTTTTTATTTTGACTTTGGATCTGGTGTTATGGACAAACACTTTGGAGGCATTTTTCTTTGCATTTTATTGATTTCACCATTCATTTTTTTTTCCTTCATTTCGGACATCCTTTTATTTATCATTTTGTTCTTGTGTAATTTCGTTTCATTCATTCATTTTTGTATATAATACATTTTTATTTTTTACTTCATTTGTGTGGTCTTCTCTCATTGGTTGTGTGCATGTCACAATGTGGGTTTTCTCAGTCATGTGTCGCCATTGTGTGGGTCTGACGGACTTGTACTTATGCGCATACTGGTTATTTGAGATCTATCATGACAATGGCCCTCATTACGACCCAGGCGGTAAGGGGTTTACGGCAGCGTAAACAGCGCCGACCCTTACCGCCTGATTCCGAGGTCCCTTAGCGCCATGGAGGATTTAACACCTGCTTTTAGCAGGTGTTAAAATCCATGGCGCTAAGGGACCTTGTTGTTAATTACGCCACCGTAATTTACGGTGGCGTAATTAACGCCTTCCCCACTCCCATTATGCCCTATGGGGCAAAAATGGGAATGGGGAAGGGTAAATGGGGATTGGGGACTTACCGCCCCGCCAACCTCGGAATGGGGCGGTAAGTCCGCCAACCACCATGGCGTAAACGTAGTTTACGCCATGGTGGTAAAGGTACGACCCAGGCGGTAACTTACCGCCTGGGTCGTAATGAGGCCCAATGGGATTTCAATGTGGAGTGGATGGAATGCTTGGTTGGGTGTTTGGACTGGGGTGGCGTGGGGTGAGAATTGTGTGGCCATAAGGGCCATGGATCTGGATTGTGATGACGTGTTGGGTGGGGGACATAAGTCGGGGCCTGCTGGCAGGTGCCCATCACTGGGGATGGGGTGGGGACATGAGTCGGGGGTTCCCATGTGCATGGTGCCATTTGGCCTGCCTGTGGGTCATGTTCAGGGATGATGGGCTGCCTGCGGGGCATGGGGAGGGCGGATGGGCTGCCTGCGGAGCATGAGGAGGATGGATGGGCATGGGGAGGGGGGAAGGGCACACCCGGGAAGACCGACACTGCAAAATTGCGTGTAAAACTCCAGTGCACCCCTAGGAATAAACGTACCCCGCTCGCACCAGGCCAATCACGTGTGAAACTCCCCGCACACCCATAGGAATACACTTACCCCACTCGCGCCAGGCCATTCGCGTGTGGAATTGCACGCGCACCCCCAGAATACACGCAGGCAGCCCTTTCACCCTCCCCATCCCCCGCATGCAGCCCATCCACCCTCCTCCTGCCATGCAGGCAGCCCATCCACCATGACCATGCCCTGCAGGCAGCCCACACCACAGGGGGGGCTTTTTCCATGCATTTTACCTGACACGAGTGGGGTACACGTATTCAGAGGGGTGCGTGTGGAGTTTTACACGCGATTGGCTTGGCGCGAGCGGGGTACGTGTATTCCGGGGGTGAGCGTGGAGTTTTACATGCGATTGGTCTGGCGCGTGTGGGGTACGTGTATTCATAGGGGTGTGCAGGGAGTTTTACACACGATTGGCCTGGCGCAAGCGGGGTACGTGTATTCCGGGGGTGCGCATGGAGTTTTACACGCAATTTCACTGGCACGAGCAGGGTACGTGTATTCCAGGGGTGCGCATTGAGTTTTACCCGCGATTGACCTGACGCGAGCGGGGTACGTGTGTCCCGGGATGAGCACGGAGATTTACACTCGATTGGCCTGGCACGTATGGGGTGCGTGTATTCATAGGGGAGCACAGGGAGTTTTACATGCGATTGGCCTGGCGCGAGCAGGGTACATGTATTCCGGGAGTGCGCGTGGAGTTTTACACGTGATTTCGCTGGTGCGAGAGGTGTACATGTATTCTGGGGTGCGCTTGGAGTTTTACACACGATTTCGCTGGTGTGAGAGGGGTACGCGGGGTACGTGTATTCCAGGGGTTCGTGTGGAGTTTTACATGCGATTACGCTGGCGCCAGCGGGAGTACGTCTATTCTGAGAGATGCGTGGGGAGTTTTACACGCGTTTTCGTGGTTGGGGGGCTGTATGCTGGTCAGCTGGCCTATGCGCCATGTACTGGATTTGTGCAATGTTTTTGGCGCACGGGGCAGGGTTGAGGGCGTAACTGGTGCTGCTGCAGGGTCGCTGCACCACTCTGCGCCACGGCTGCTTATGGATGTATAAATCCATAAATACGCTGTGTGCCGAAATGGGTTTTGGCACATGCGCCTGGCGCAGACTGCCGCATGCGCACTCTGTGCACCAGCCGCGTGCCGCCAAATTCTATGAATTACCCCCTTTATTTAACTTTTAAACCCACTAACCTATTGGTTCACATGGATTGCTGTAAACATGATTTGTAGCTGTTGCTTACATTAATTTATCCTGTGAAAGTTATTTTTGGTACTCAGGAACACTGAGGACATTTATGATATTTGAGTGACTGGTGAATTTAGATTAAAAAAAAAAGTAAAGAGCCATAACTGGAGGATTAACCACTAATTCATAAGACATGTAGGTGATGTAGGTGTGGTGTAGCAAGAGTCTAGTGTCCTAGAGAAAATTGGTGGTTACAGTTGCAGGGATAGCAATTAGGATTTCTTGACCAGGATCAAAATTCAGCTCCTGTTTATCAGACATCACCAATAAGGCTGGAGCTATGCTGGGGAACCAGGACTTAGTGCATAGAGCACAGCAAATTTAACCTTTGCGTAAAACACAAACTCTAACTTATTGTCCATTTAATATCTTAAGTGTGTCCATGATTCTCTTTTATACGCGCACCCAAATCTACCCAGTAAATATTACATAACCGTTTTTTGTATAGCACCACTTGCCTGCAGTGTCAGAAGTAGCTCCTGGTAGCTCTTGGTTTTGAGGTAACCAGGCTCTCCTTGGCTATAACTGGGAGCTAATAAACTCCTAGCTCCTGCCAATTTCGATCCCTGAGATTGTTTTGCATGTTTATTTATGGCTCTACATCTTATGCGATGTTTGCAGTATAAGGTTGGCATGCAATCACATGGTTGAGAGGCTTTAAATATTTGCATAACCTTTTTTTAGGTGGGCTGCCAGTGATGCACAATCAAGTTGTTTTCTTCAAATTATATGTGCCTTTTCTAAGCCCTGCAGAGAGGGGAGAACAGCTACTACAGTAGATTCCAGGTCTATATTTATGAGGTTTAATTGGTAAACTCCTAAAACACAACCTTTAAAACATTGGGCCTCATTACGAGGTCGGCGGTAAGGGGTTAACGGCAACGGTAAGGGTTCTGCTGCCGTTAACACCTTACCGCCCTATTACGAGGTCCTTTAGCGGGTCCCGCTAAGGGCACCTGGTTTTAACAGGCACCCTTAGCGGGAGCCGCTAAAGGATCAGGGAGCTAATAATGGGCCGCTATTTTCAGAATGGGGACTTACCGGGTCCTCCAAGGTTGGAATGACCTGGTAAGTACCCATTCCGAGAACCCAGACCAAGTATGCGGTAAGGGGATAGCCATGGTTCTAATAGCACCATGGCTAACTCCAACCTCGTAATGAGGCCCATTGTGTTTTAAGGGGTATACAACAATACTATTTAATAAAGTAAAAGTGCACTCAAAAGACTGAACTGAACACCATTAGCAAAGGTGTACTATAAATAATAATAATGACAGTTCTGAGGTGTACACTAGGTTTACAAACAATAGTAAATGGTGTACACCAAATGTGTACACAAATTGAAAAAATGAGGTGTACACTAGGTTTGCAAAGGTTTACAAATAAGTTTTCTCTGTAAATGAAATGCTCACTTGTGCATGAAACATTAGTGTACATTAGGTTTACAAAGTATTCATGATTTGTAAACCATGGCAAACTTAGGGTTTACAAATCTCTGGAACATTAAGTCCAAATGGACTTGCATAACTACACAGTTTACTTATGTGTAAACACAATGTAAACCGGTTGACAATACAGTTTCAACCACTCGTAAACCTTTGTAAACCTATAGTTTGCATAGGTTTGCATGCAGTTTACCAAATTTGTAAACCATGATTTTCATGCAGTGTATTGAGTTTATAAATGTGTGATCTCATCTATACTATATAAAGAAAGTTTATCCAGTTCATAAAACATGTCTATATAATGTATATCAAAATGATAGAAACATTTTTGGGGTTCTTATCAAATTTTATCCCAACTTTAAATAAAAAATATATATTAATTATATGTACATTTTATATAAAAAAATATCATACATTTGTATACTACTATTTATACGAAATTAATATTAACTTTATGTCAAATCAATATCAAAGGGGTGGGTCTTAGTCTAGAAATGAGGGGCGGGGCACCTGTCAAATTTAACATTGACGATTTAGGTACCCCATTGTACTTCTAGCCTCAAAATTCTTAATAGAGAAAATAGAGAATAAAGCTGACACAACAACCCATAGGTGTGGAAGAACAATGTTTTTTGGTACAATTAAGGCAGATGTATCCTATTTAAAATGGCTCTGCTTGATGATGGAGACAAATTCGTATCTATGAAAAGGTGCACTTTCAATTATGTAAACATTGTGTGATGCATAATGTAAAGATGAGGTAACAGGAATTATGCCACTCATATTGTTTCCATGTAATCCTACAGAGAGATCAGCACATGCCATGGACATAAATAACAGGACAAGTGTGACCGAATTCATCCTCTTGGGATTGTCAAAAGACTCGACTGTTCAGACTAGACTCCTAGTTGCCTTCTCGATCACATACACACTCACCATAGTTGGGAATTGCCTCCTAGTGACATTGACCTGTTATGATGCAGCACTTAATACGCCAATGTACACATTTCTTTGCAACTTGTCCCTGATGGATCTGTGCTTCACAACTGTGACTGTCCCTAAAATGTTAACTGACTTCCTGTCTGAGAAAAAAAGGATTTCATTTGTGGGATGTTTTGCCCAATTGTATTTCTTCCACTTCCTGGGTAGTGCTGAATGTTTCTTACTGACTATTATGAGCTTTGATCGTTATGTGGCCATCTGCATCCCACTCCGCTATAACCAGGTGATGAACAGACGTGTCTGTGTCCGTCTTTCCTTTGCAAGCTGGATCAGTGGCTTTCTGTTCTCTTTTGGGCACACGCTCTCAACTGCGAGCTTATCATTCTGTGCTTCCAACCAGGTGAATCACTTCTTCTGCGACCTTCCTGCGCTTCTACAGCTGTCCTGTTCTGATGTGCAAAGCACTGTCTTGGAAGTTTTTATATTTGGGGGGATGGTGGCAGGAGGTTCGTTTCTTTTTACTCTAATATCTTATATCTGCATTATTTCAATGATTTTGAAAATTCGTTCATCAGGAGGGAGAAGAAAAGCATTCTCCACCTGCACTGCTCACCTCACTGTTGTGTCCATCTTCTTCGGAACCATACTCTTTATGTATCTGAGGCCAAAATCCAGCTATTCTATGGATCAAGACAAACTGCTCTGTGTTCTGTACAATATAGTGACCCCAATGTTGAACCCTTTAATTTATAGCTTGAGAAATAAGGAAGTGAAGACAGCTTTCAAGAAACTTGTTGGAATGCAATAACATATGCTGCATTGTATAAAACAACACACAGATGTTGTACAATGTCTCACCTGACGTGGCATTAGAATACATCTTTGCACTATAAGATAATATCGCATAGCAGTACTTATAACACATCATTACCATACAATGTGCCCGGTTCTCACCAACCTTTCAAGTCTAAGGGCGTAACTCTCAGAAGCATTTTATGAAGGGAAAACCCTATTGGAAACCCCTCTGTGAATCATGGCCTGCACCTCATCAAATTTGGCCAAGGAAGTGCACCTAAGCCAGGCCTTTTTATTTCAATCCATATCCGACCCATCACTCTCCTCAGACCCAATCCCCATTCTGATTATGAACCCAGTAATTAAGCCACACTTTTACCATAATGAATGGGAATAGGTCATGTCCCCAGCAATAGCGCACTATAAAATGTCTCAGCAGGCCCTGATCATTCCTGTCGTACCTCACCTTTTAACAACACACTATGCTCATTCCTTCATACCTGCTGATGTTGATCGTGAATAGTATAACACAATAAGGGAACAATACCCCAAATTAGTTTGACAAAACAACATTAGTCACGCTATTCCAGGATGGCCCTCGTGAGAGAACCAATACGGGATACAACAGGCGATGGCCCAAGTTTCAGAATGCATACAAAGAAGACAGTACGATAGGATGAAGTTCTATCTACCGCTGCCTAAATGCCTAAAGAACTATAAGGATTCACATGTTCTTGCTTCCACACTGAGTGGGTTCCTTTCCTTAGGCACCCCACGAAGTGTACGTAAGCCTTCTCTGTCTTCAACAGTTTCACAATAGAAACATTACCTGTGAACAATTTGCAGGTTCACAAAAACATTTTGGGTTATTACATAACCTGTTTTACTGAATCGATAACCTTGATTATCTTTTATTAACATCAACACACATTAGATTAGAACTACAGGTCATTAAAATTGTATTGTTACCACGGGTAGACTGACCTAGTGTGTGTGTGTGTGTGTGTGTCCTAACATTGCTTTTATCACTGCCTATCTTGTCTCACTTTGCGTCTTTTATGCAGTGTGTTTGACGACTTCTTGCCAACAGGAGACTGCCCCAGCCTTCAAACATTATGTGTTTTCAGGTGCTTACTAGAATTTTGGTAAATATTTCCATTCTGTATCCTGTCTATTTTTAGATAAGCGGCACACCAGTGCAACCTAGCACTAGAGGGAATTTAGGCAGCGGTAGATAGAACTTCATCCTATCCTACTGTCTTCTTTGTACGCATTCTGAAACTTTGGGCATTGCCAGTTATTTTCCATATTGGTTCTCTCACGCGGACCATTCTGGAATAGCGTGCTGTTAGGAGGTGGTTACATTTACTTCATTGAGTTTACAATCACATCAATTCAGCTGCTGCCATGTAACCTAGTTACCAAGGAACCTTTGTTGTTATGATTAAGCAAAGGTTCCACATTCTAGCAGCAGAGAGAGAGAGGATTGAGAGCAGGAGGACAGCCACAGCTGGGGGCCTTTCTCTTGGATGAACTAAAGAAATAAAGCCTCTCTATAAAGACAAGCATCGGCGTGAAGCGTGGTCATTTACATATTAACATTGGCGACGAGGATGGGGCCAAGGAGAAAAGGCCCCCAGCAGCAGCAACACTGCAGCAATATTGATTACAGTTTGAATGCAAATGGACGGAGTGTTACACTAGATGTGTTGTGTAATAGCAGGCGAGAAACACGGCCATCCTCCTGGAGCGGAGTAAACCAGCAAAGCGCATTTTGGAGCGGAGCACCAAGAAAGAAGTCAGTGCTTGGCAGTGGAGAGAACCATAAAAGCATACTGGAGCTGAGCACGAATATTGAGGAGGTTGGATGACCTGTGGATCACAAATTGGATCACCTGTGGATTACGGAGGAGGCTGACCTGTGGATCACAAATTGCAACTACCACAGACAGCGCTGACAATATCAGCACAGGTTCCACCTGAAATCACACCTTATAAAATTTAAGTACAAGTAAGTGACAGTGTGGCTGTGTAAGATTTCCTACCTGGGGGTGACATTAATTAATTCACAACATGGCAAACGTCCCAGCCCCAATTTTCTTCCTGCCTACACCAGGTGAGCCCAGAGTGCGTTGGATAGACTGGAAAGAGGGTTTTCAAAAATATGCACTGGCAGCATTTGGACCCAATTTCTCCAATGAGCGCAAAGAGGCGCTCCTATTTCACTGTTTAGGTGCCGCAGGACAGGAAGTGGTCAAAAAACTACCAGAACCTCCAGACATTCCTGATGGGGGTCCATATGAGAAAACATTAGCAAAATTAGACAAACACTACTGTGTTGAAGAAAATATAATTCTTGAAAGGTACAAATTTGCCACGAGAACTCAAAAAACTGGAGAGAGTATTGAGGAATTTGTAACCGCTCTTAGAGGTTTAGCCATCAAATGTAGATTTGACCATTGTCGAGATGAGCATGTCAGGGACCAACTCATGATTAAGTGTTCTAATGATAACATCAGGAAGGAGTTATGGAAGGAAAGAAATCCTTCTCTTGATAGAGCAATTGAGATAGCGAAAATGATAGAACACACAGACAAATGTATACAAATGCTTCAAGTGGATAATACATCTCAAGATAAGCCCAAAACTGATGACAATGAAGCTGCCATACATAAGGTTTCGAGAGTGATGCAGAGAGGTGCGGCAACTGCGCGTCGCACTTGGCAAATGGGCAGGAGACCTGAGGGTCGCCAAGGTCCCTTTACCAGAGCATGGGGACAAGGATCATCTACCAGAGGGTCGCCCAGTGAGAATGTTACATTCAGGGGTGGCAGGGACTCTGGTTATCCTAGAGGTGCATCAATTAGGAGGTGTTTCAGATGTGGGAGTCTATATCACAAAGCATCTGACAAAGAATGTTATGCATCAAACATTATATGTAATGAATGTGGGGTCAGAGGACACATGGCTAGATGCTGTAGGAATTTTTATACCGCTCCAAGTCAAATACATGAAGTCAATGCAGATCAAGAATTTATATCAATTGATGATGCTGGTAGAGAAGTTATATTTTCAGTCAATGCCATTGATGGGAAGGTCAAGAAAAAGAAACCATATGCAACTGTGTTAGTTGGAGGGGTGCCAGTATCAATGCTCATGGACAGTGGAGCAGATTATACTTTGATAAGTGTGCAAGTGTGGAAGGAGAAATTTGGATGTTGTACATTGTGGGAGAATGTAGTCAGAGCAAATGCTTATGGAGATGTGCCCATAGAAATTTTAGGGTGCTTTGAAGCTGAGCTCCAATTCAAAGACAGGAAGGCGTTCGGGACTATCCATGTAGCCAACAGAGGTGGAGAGCTGTTGTCCTGGAGCGATCAGGCAGAGCTCAAGATAAGACTTGAAGCAAGCCACCCAGAACAGGTTTTGACTGTTGAAGGTGGAAAATCCGGTGGAAAATCGGTCTCGAGCATTGTTATGGAAGGGGCCAGAGGGCATATGAGTGGCACTAAGTTAGGGTGCTTGAAGGGATTTGTGCACAAAATTCGTTTGAAAAGGGATGCCATTCCCAAAGTTGCCAAATTACGGACCATTCCCTTGGCCCTGAGAAAAGATGTAGAGAGTGAATTGAATAAAATGGAAAGTGAAGGGGTGATAGAGAGAATTGATTCCTCAGAGTGGGTTAGTCCTATTGTAATAGTGAGAAAGAGCAGTGGATCTCTGCGGATATGCATAGACCTTAGACACCTGAATAAAAATGTAGTGGCTGACAAATTTCCTTTACCCAGAATAGATGATTTATTGGCAGGGGTTTCTGATTCCAAAGTATTTTCTCTTATTGACCTCAAATCTGCATATCACCAAGTAGAATTACACCCTGATTCGAGAGATCTCACAGCTTTCATTACCCCTATTGGCCTTTTCAGATGTTTAAGAATGCCATTTGGATTGATTTCAGCAGCTAGTGTATTTCAGAACGTCATGTACAGATTACTGGGAGGAGAGAGAGGTGTCATGTGTTACCAGGATGATGTGCTAGTATGTGGGAAAAATGAAGCAGAACATGATAAAAGGTTAGAGAGAGTGTTGAACATATTCAAAGAGGCTGGCCTTACAGTATCGTTAGAGAAATGCATATTCAAAACTGACAAAGTTGAATATCTAGGTCATGAAATTACAGGTGAAGGGATCAAACCCAAAGAAAAGGCCATAGAAGCTATTCGCAAGATGGAAGCACCAAAATCCAAAGCAGATATACTATCTTTTCTAGGTCTGGTTGAATTTTATGGCAAGTTTGTTAGAGGGTTGGCAAATTTGTCAAGGAACATGAGGATGTTGACTCATAAAGGTGTTACGTTCAAGTGGAATGAATCTTGTGAGGAAGAGTTTGGTAAGATTAAAGATGCTATAGTCAATGCACCCATCTTGAAAACGTTTGAAGAAAGTAGACATTCATTATTATTTGTGGATGCAAGTGACTATGGTATTGGGGCAGTCCTAATGCAGGAAGATCAGGAGGGCTTACACACCATAGCATTTGCCTCTAGATCTCTCAAAGGACCTGAGAACAGATATTCAGTGGTAGAAAAGGAAGCATTGGCTTGTGTCTGGGGAGTGGAAAAGTTCAAAAGATATTTGTGGGGCAGAGAATTCACAGTATGTACAGACCATAAACCCCTAATAGGAATATTTACCAAAGGTGGTCTGGAGGGAGTCTCCAGACGCATCATGAAGTGGGTGACATCCCTACAAGGCCTGCAATATGATATGCTTCACATTAGTGGTGAAACCAACGTAGTTGCTGATGCCTTATCCAGATCAGTAGTGAGAGAAACAGTGTCTGAGGAGTCTCCTCTGACTCGTGAGAAAGGTGTTGAAATATTTCAGGTTCATGAGTCAGTAAAGAAAGAGGAGTGGGACAATGCATGTTCAGAGGATGAATTGTACCAGAGAGTTTTAACATTGGTGACGCAGAACAGAATAAGAAACTATATTGGTGATTTAGGCGGGTTTGCCAAAGTTAAGGAAGAACTCTGGATTGATAAAGGATACTTAAATAGAGGACATCAGATGGTTGTACCTATTAAAATGAGAAAATTAATAATTGAGCTAGCTCATGTTGGGCATTTGGGACTGCCTAGAACCAAAGGCTTGGTTAGAGCAGAATTTTGGTGGCCTAATCTTGACAAAGACACTGAAGAAGTGGTCAACAATTGTTGTGATTGCATTGAAGGTAATAAGGGTCTCAGGATTCAAAAAGTACCCATGACTGTTAGAAAGCCATCCACAGTTCCATGGGATGAGGTTGCTTTAGACTTACTAGGGCCTTTCAATATCAAGGGTGGGAGAGACACCTATGTACTGGTTGTCATAGATTTATTATCCAAGTGGCCCGAAATATTTACACTAAGAGACACATCCAGCAGTAGCATCATTAAATGCTTGGAGCAATTATTTTGGAGAGAGGGATTCCCCAGAAAGTGTTTATCAGATAATGGCACCCAATTGGTTTCCAAGGAATTTAGAGAGTTCTTGAGTAACCATGGAATAGAACAAGTAACCACTTCATTATATCATCCCCAGACCAAAGGGTGTTTAGAACGCTTCAACCGTACTCTCATGGATGCAATTAGAATTGTGGTAGCAACAGCAGGTGACCGGATCAGGACCATAATGGAGAGAACATTCCAATATAGACTAGCACCACACAGTGTTACGGGTGTATCCCCATTTGAACTATTAAGAGGGAGGAAACCTAACTCACACATGTGTCCAGGCTGGATGGGAAAGTCAAAATTCGTAGGAATAGATCTGGAGGGAGTGAGAGAGAAGATATTTGAATCTGGGGTCAGATCCAAGGAGCAATATGACAGGAAGAATGCTTGTAGAGAATTCAGTCTTGAGGAAGGTGATTGGATCAAGATCAAACTTCCCACCAAGGTGCGCAAAGGTGCATCCATATTTTCACAGCCCAAACAAGTTGTTAAAGATTTGGGATCTTCGGTGCTTGTTAAAGGGGGTGGGGTCTGGAACAAGGAGAGGATAGCAATTTGCAAAAAGGTAAACAACAACTTGTAACTGCACTGCAAGGTATTTAAAGCAATTTAATTATTTCTTCATATAGCGGTGTATCAGATACCATGTAAATAATGAACTACTTATGTTCAATGAAATCTATTATCTAGTTTAGGCAAATACTTATATTTTGGTAAAAGGAAGGGAGGTGTTAGGAGGTGGTTACATTTACTTCATTGAGTTTACAATCACATCAATTCAGCTGCTGCCATGTAACCTAGTTACCAAGGAACCTTTGTTGTTATGATTAAGCAAAGGTTCCACATTCTAGCAGCAGAGAGAGAGAGGATTGAGAGCAGGAGGACAGCCACAGCTGGGGGCCTTTCTCTTGGATGAACTAAAGAAATAAAGCCTCTCTATAAAGACAAGCATCGGCGTGAAGCGTGGTCATTTACATATTAACACGTGCCTAATGTTGTTTTTGTCAAACTAATTTGGGGTTTTGTTCCCTTATTGTGTTATAATTTCCTTGCTGGGACAAAGACTCCAGAATTAGAGGAACCCTACTGTGTGTCGATCGTTAATACCCAAGCATGTCTCACAAAGCAAACATTGTAAAGTGCCTGGTCTGGAAAACAACACCAGTCCATGTGTTATATGGGGCACTGCATTTCATATTTGACTTTAGTTTTCTTCAAATTTGTGGCAATGAACAAGTATTGATGGCTGGGAAGCTGTCCAGTACCTGTTTCATGAGCATAGTGACAGCAGGCCCTGCACTTTTCCTGGGAAGTCTGTGGTGGCGGTCCTTTGCACCTGGAGCAGCTCTCTGCTCAGGGGACGACCGTGCCTACTGAGGAGAGCACACCAGCATACGTTGGCAAGTCGGCAGATAAAATGACCTTGTTTTTTTAGAGTTAACAGTGGATTTACTGTTTTAACTTACTTAACATAAACTCTTACATTGCCCTCAAGCAGCGTTTTTTGGGTACTACATATAAAATACCCATTAAACAGGAATTTCTTTTTTTCTCTCACAAGGATAATACCTTTGCATACATATCTTCTGTAACATTATCAATATTGCATCATATGCAGCTGTAATATTAAAATATTAAACCACTTTTATATCTATAGAGTAACATCATGGTGTCCTCAAACAAAATTCAAAATAAAGAGTCCACTCCTACTACGCCAAATACATTCAAGCGCCCCGCAAGTGACTCTCTCACACCCAAAGAAGAACTTACACAACTATCTATACAGACTATTAGATGACAAATGGTCCTTATTTGAATACAAAATGGTGGAAGTGGAATGAAAAATTGGAGACACAGAAGATGTTGCTAATAGAGTACAAGTACTCGAGACAGCAGTTAAGTTTCTGTAGAAACAGTCGGAACACCTTGAAAACAGGAACAGAAAGAATAATCTTCAGATTGTAGGTCAGCCTGAAGGTGTAGGACAACCTAATCCTATCCTGTTTCTTAATGCCATGCTTCCTAAACTGCTGGACATCCCGATGCCTCTTCATCTCAATATCAAAGGGAACATTGTGTGGGTCCTGTTAACTCATCACTTAATGCTGGTGGCGCCTTGAGAACTTTAATCTTTGCCCTGTTGGATTACAATCACATTCTGACCATTCTAAAAAAGTCAAACAAGCTAAACAACTATTATGGGTTGGCCAAAATATATTCCTTTCCTAGGATGATGCTGCAGCCAGAAGAAAGGAACTCGCTGCCTTCAGGCCTGCCCTGAGGCAAATGAACACCAGATTTGGTATTATCCATCCTGGAATTATGAAAGGTATTCTTAAAGGTCATGCGTCTATATTTGAAAATCGAAGAGACCTAAGACATTTCATCCAAATCCATAGGATGAAAGACATGGACAACCGCATAAGAGTCTTGGTAACACTTGCTTGGAATAAGCCCAATGTCTCTATGATGTAGGGCTCCTTGGAATGGAGCAGGGACTGGTCTCCTCTCTCCCAACACTTCTCCTGCACAGCTCTACTACCCAACATGAATTGGTGTGGCTGTCTCCAGTTAGCCATGTTAGTATTCCTACTTGAAAGTTTCTATTTACTTTGGCTGAAGTTTATGTTGGTTTTGTTTGTCTCCCATTATCTCTTATGTTTCTTCTCTTGTTACAAGTTTTCCCTTCAGGATAATCTAACTGTGCATCGTAAATGAAGTCCTTAGTGCTTCTTGACGACAGGTTTTAATGGTACTCACTTGTTGCTTCCCTTTTCTTTAATTTCTACTCAGTGTGTTATTTAACTTTACTGTGTTTTACTCCTATGACGCTAAATATAACTTCTTGTAATGTTAAAGGTTTACACAATCCTATTTTGCCAGAATTTTAGCCAATGGACTTAATTCATCCGTACCCAATGTAATCAAAAATGATCAGGAATGATATGTTAAGGTTAGATTATCTTCCTCCAACATAAGACTATTTCTAGATATTTTAGATATTGTTGATAATTCTAAACCCCTCTGTATCTGTAGCCCTTGATGCGGAAAAAGCTTTTGATAGAATGGAGTGGTATTTTATGTTTGATTCACTTAAGTGGCATGGTCTTGGTGATCCATTTTTTATCAATGATTAAAGTGTTATATTTGAACCCCAAAACTGCCATTTTCTGCGCCAGTATTTGTAACATAATTTAATTATGGTCCAGTCACAAATTGCCCTTCCTGATGATGATACGTGTTTTGGCTCTATGAAGCCTTTCTCAAATCAGGGTTTAGTCTTAACAAATACAATTATCCAACCATTTTGTATTTTGTGAACACACCAATGAAAAATCATTGTTAGCACTTGTTAGGTTAATCGTAGAGTTGCACAAAACATTATAATTCATACCATCAAATTGATATCATAATACCAAAAAATAACAGTAGTTAAGACAGAGATTGTGGGTTGGTGATGGAGAGGCTGAAAAGGAGTTGATAGAGTGGGGTGAGCGAGAAGAGATGGGAAAAATAATCCTTACATCACAGTAAGTATTTCTGAGAAAATCTTGGTAATTAAAGTAGCCCGTTTGTGTTGCTTACCATATTTGTTCTGATACTAGTGCAAAAAACCCTATAGTTCATTCTCATGGGGTTGATCCCATTATTCATGCCACTGCAAACAATATATTAGGGAACTCAGAAATAGGTATCTCACAAGCATATTTCTAACTTCATTTAGCTACAGAAACCATTATCTGTCCAGCTCTAGTATTCATGATTCACAAGTGCTTGCGCTGCTCCATTAATATTGTACACAGAACTCTCAATTAAACTATGCATGTGCGCGCTTGAAACTACAAAAAGGAGGTGGCTGGGTCATAATACTCGCCTAGTGAGGCACCAGCACTAAAGGACTAGGTGAATAGTATTTGAGAAAATCCTTTTCCAGATAGCTATTCAATTCTAAAGTGGGTTCATGCACCTAATTCTCAATCCTGCCCAACATTTTATAGCCCTTCTCTTAGTTGTTAATTATTTTGTAGGCTGATACAAAAACATTTAAGATGAAGTAAAATCCACACTGATATCATGAAGGATATGAAATACAGGGAAAAGTTACTGCCAGTTGCAAAATTTCTTCCATGTGGCGCACTCAAATGTGAGGTTGCTATTGATGGAATCGCAAACTGAGCGTACCTGTCCTTCCCAGAAAGGTTCTCTTGAAACACCTGAAACCATCTCCAGCTGAATAGAGAAATACATCTTGAATACTGGTTGAAAGTTAGACTTAACAAATGTGGTCAGTCTTAGTCTAGAATGTTTGTGGTACAGATCTTAATAAAGGCATCCAAGAAAGAGGAGTCATACAATCCACCACCTAAATAAAAACAAAGGGTAACATGAACACTGTCAAGGTAATTCATAGATTTCAGCGCAGAGGAAGCGCACGCGAGCAGCGCAGAGAGGGAGCGTGCGCCAGAGTGCGCCAGTCGTGTGCGCTAAACAGCATTCTGGCGCACTGCAGATTCATGGAATTTCCAAGCCATTTTCAGCACTGGTGCAGAGAACATCCCGCAGCGCCAGTTACTCCCCCAAGAACGCCCCTTGCGCAAGGAAAAGCCATTGAAATCCCCAATGCAGCGCATAAGGGCACGCTAACCCTGGACCAGTTTATAGGGTCGCTAAACTGTAATCGCGTGAAAATACTACGCGTACCCCGCTCACAGCAGACAAAACTCGTGGTAATGTACTCGTGCACCCCTCGAAATATGCGTACCCCGCTCGCGCCACGTAAATTGCATAGAAAAAGCACCCCCTGTGGTGTGGGTTGCCTGTGGGGCATGCCCAGAGTGGATGGGCTGCCTGCGGGGCATGGGGAGGGTGAATGGGCTGCCTGTCGGGCATGCCCAGTGTGGATGGGGTGCCTGCGTGTATTTCTGGGGTGCGCAGGAAGTTTCACATGCAATAGGCCTTGTGCGAGCGGAGTGCGTGTATTTCGGGGGTACGTGGGGAGTTTCACACATGATAGGCCTTGTGCGAGTGGGGTGCGTGTATTTCGGGGGTACGCGGCCAGTTTCACAAGCGATAGGCCTTGTGCGAGCGGGGTGCGTGTTTATTTCGGGGGTACGCAGGGAGTTTCACACGTGATAGGCCTTGTGCGATTGGGGTGCATGTATTTCGGGGGTACGTGGGCAGTTTCACACACGATAGGCCTTGTGCGAGCGGGGTGTTTATATTTCGGGGGTACGCAGGGAGTTTCAGACGCGATAGGCCTTGTGCGAGCGGGGTATGCATATTTCTGGGGGATGTGGGAAGTTTTATACGCGATTTGCATTGTGTGCCCTTCCGGGTGCGGCCTTTCCCCCCTCCCCATGCCCTGCAGGCGGCCCACACCACAGGGGACTATCCTACAACCCTCACCATGCCCTGCAGGCAGCCCACATGGCACCATGCACTTGTGAGTGCACTTGTGAGGCCCGAATCATGTCCCCCACCCATTGACGGGCACATGCCAGCAGGCCCCGACTCATGTCCCCCAACCACCCACCCAACATTGTTGGGCACCTGCCAGCAGGCCCCGACTCATGTCCCCCCACCCGACACATCATCACACTCCAGATACATGGCCCTTATGGCCACCCGAATCACTCCCCACGCCACCCCAGTCCAAACACCCAACCAAGCATTCCATCCACTCCACATTGAATTCCCAATGTCATGATAGAAAATAAATAACCAGCATGCTCATGAATACATGTGCCTCAGACCCACACAATGGCGACACATGACTGTGAAAAACCACATTGTGACATGCACAAAACAAATGAGAAAAGACCATGCAAGTAAAGTATAGAAAAAAAGTGTATTGAAGAACAAACCAAATGAATAAAACATACGCACACAACAACAAAAAATTATTCCAAGTCCGGAAGTCCAAAAAAGAAAAAAAAAAGAATGCTGTAACCAATAAAATCCAAAGTAAAATGGCTCCAATGGGTCTGTCCATCAAACAAAAATCAGAGTTAAAAAAAAACAAAGTATTCCACCATGGGTCTAATAAAATGAAATCCAGGTCCAAAACTATTTACAAATGAACATCCAAGGGTCCAAGAGCCCAACAATCCAAAGGAAAACTAACCTAAATTCTACCAAAGTAATAACTATATACAAAGAGGCGGGTCATAGTCCATGCGCCCAAAGGAAAAAAAAATTGAAAGGAAACTTACACCTACAGAACTATTTATAAAGGCGGCGGGCTAGTCCCATGGCTCACTGTTTGCTGTTCCGGGCCAGGGCATCATTGAACTCCATGTCGATGTTCCGAGGTGGGGTGGGCCTGTTCCCTGGACTCGAGGTCTCTCAGGGATGCAGCCATGGAATCCCTCACCTCCCTGCAAGTTTCCTCGAGTCCCTCCACCCGCCTCAAAGCCCGGTGCATGGAGTTCTCCGCCCTGACCATCCTGAGCCGTGCCCTCTCCGCCCGCTGCCTCTCCGCGTCTATTTGCCAGCCCAACCGCTGCCACACGGAAGAAACTCCCAGTCCGGGGTCCTCCTGCCCCTTGGCCGATGCCTGCCCCCGGGTTGTTGATGGCCCCGAGCCATGATGCTACTGACGCTGAGCCTGCTGCTGCCTCCGACTCAACTGCCTCTGCCACCACAACGGCATCTGGGCTGATGGAATCCCCCGGTGCTGTTGTGCACGTTTCCTGCCCGATGATGCCGGCACATCCTCCATCCGCTGGGGTCCAGTTGGTGGGGTGGCCACCCCTGCAGGACCTCCGACTCCCGATTGCGGCAGGGATGGGATCTCCACCTGGCTGGCTGCGTTGGTTGGGGCAGATCCACAGGGGGCCCTGGTGGCATCTGGGCCTCAAGACGGCATGGAAAACGACTGGCGTATAGTGTGCACAGAGGAGGAGAGGGCCGCAAGACTGGCCGACACATGGAGGAAACCCCCGACCATGGCCCCTCCCAACTGGATCACGTTGGCACACAGCTTTTCGTGATGACGTGCATGGTCCCCCAGGGAAGCACGCACATCATTACGAATGACACGTCTGCACAACGCGACACCAATCAGGACGGACTCCATCCGGTCACGGGTCCCCTCGTCCACAGGTAGAGGAGTGTCAGATGACGTGGACCCCCCCTACCTGCGGACGGGCCTGGGACGGGGCATCCCTGCTTTTTAATGGTGATGCAGTCACAGTGTCAGGGACAGAGACATGCACAGGCACCTCCGCAGCAATCTGTGCTGCCACGTGCCCCTGCCATTGGACTGCACCACTTGCACCAGTGGTACCACCCCCACCAGCCCCATTTGCAGCTCTGTGGCGGCCTCCTCCTCCTCTATACACACCACCAACCTGGATGGCTCCACACCATCCTCTGCCGTAGCAAGACCCTGTGGATGCTCATCCGCCACTTCCACTGTAGCCGTAGTGGCAGACGCGGCACCAGTCCCCTCACTACCGGATGATGAAATTTCCTGGGAGGGTGACTGGGCCTTGCGTCGCAGGCCGGTGGAGGCATCCTTGCCGCTTTCCTCCACAGCACCCTCTCCACCCTCTTCTTCACTCGCTGCTGTGTAAAGGGATACATTGAACACAAGCATCAGGGTACTGTACTATAGTCCCCTAGACAGAATGCAATAGCACATGAGTGGCACTGTCAAACATCACTTCCATCATGTCTCCCAACAACACATGGGTCAGTGCAGGCAACACACATGCAGTAACCGGCATGGCACATGCAACAAAAATGTGCATACATGTCCACTGCACCGTAAAAACATCCAATGGTGGCCTGAAACTCACATGCATCATGGGACATGCTGATCACATGAACACGCATCACCAGAGGATCATGCATCTGGCCCCATATGCCCACAGACACAGTGGATACAAGGATGAGTGGGCTGTATCAGTGAGTCAACACATCGTCACGGACATGTGTCATGCATCCATGACACACACACTACTCTGACACACGGACATGTACATCATGCATGTCCATGACAGCAGCACACATCTCTCACTCCCCAAACATGTCAAAGTACAGGCACAGGCATGCATACATGTGTGCATTCTGCATGCTGCTCAGCATGATGCATTGTAACACATACACGATCCATGTGGGTCACGCCTGACTAGACTCACATGCAGCACCATCATTTCCCTGCACACACACATCCATACATGACCCATGTCACACATGCAGCCGAGTAGCTAACTACAACCACGCTTCAACATGCACTGTTTGAAACGTGAATGCATGGGCACTTACCGCTCGACTCTAGACGTGCTTGCATCCTGAGGATCTGGTGGTGAAGCACTGGGCGAATGCGCACCAGGACCCTCATCTGCTGGGTGGTAAGATGGGCCCGGTGCCCCACTGCATCCACTGCCTCCAAGAGACACCGGGCCTTCTTGAGGGTCCTGGATGTGTAGTCCTCCCAGCGCTTCCGGACGTGTTTGATGTTGCGGGTGCCATCCCCTCCGTGTTGATGGCACCCACTATGTCCTCCCAGATCCTCTTCCGTCCTTCATTGCGGCGCACAATGGTGTGAAGAGGGCATCATAATGCCCCAGTACTTGCTCCACAAGGATACCAACTTCCTTATCACTGAAGCTGGTAGCCCTATGCCTCTCTGGCTAGGGGTCACCAGTGGTCTCTAATGGTGTTTGCCCCGACATGGCGACCCCCGAGGCAGGTGTGGGTGGGCAACTGGGTCCTGGGGCTGGGCTGTGGAGCGATGGGACTTCAGTCGGGAGTCCTCTGTTCCAGCAGGGGTGGTCACAGCAACTGGACCCCTGCAGATGGCAGATGTGCAGGCACCAAATGGCAGGGCATGGTGGCAGCAGGCAGGCAGCAGCAGTTGGCTCATGGGAGGCTGCTAGGGGCTCTGGGGGGCAGTGATTCAGCTTTCTGGGCAGGAGCGTGGTCTTCCGTATGTTGTCGTGTGGCCAGATTGATATGGAGTGATTTGGCACGTGAAAAAACTGCACGTCAGCGTGTAATTCGAGGAAAGGCCCTTAGCGCGTAAGCACATCTGTGACGTGACACACGCGGGTGTTCCCCTGGCACGGGTTGAAGGTCCCACGTGGGTTTCCATCGCTCTGTACGTGGAAAGCGGTGTGTGTTTTTTCCAAGCGTTGGGGTTCACACGCGATTCCTTGACAGCGGGTGTGTGTTGGCTACGCGTTCTTCTTCTACACGCAATGCAGATGGTGAGTCACACATGCTATTTTTCCCACTGCGGGTATCCCTGTTTGTCGCGTACCCCTTTTTTTTCCAGCCATACTAGCCTGTGTGTTGATCACGTATGTATTTTTTGGGTTCCTGGCTGCCACAGTGTACTGTGTGGGTTTTTGTACACACACCTGGGCTACAGGGGTCGCTTATCGCTTTTTCTTGCTTTTATGGGATGCCTGTGTGTTGCGTGACATGTCATTTCTCCTAGGGGGACACAGAATGGGACATTCATCTTGGCTGTACATATGTGTTTGTTGTTTGCGCACACTTTTGTAATGCGCAGGAACACTACCGCCTGCCTTCGTGTGGCGGACGTGTTTAGGCCTGTGCGCGTCTTTTGTCATGCACGGGTTTCTCATATTCAATTCCATGAATATATGTTGTTCGCCTGCGTGTGGGCGTTCCGTGTATTTCCTTGCAGTACTTCCCCAGTTACGCCTTCTTTTTCATGCCTTGTTCCCCATTCAGTGCGTTACGCCCAGTGTTCTGCCCCCTATTTGGTGTGTGCGCTAACGTTGTGCACTTTCGCTGTGCGCGTCGTGCACAGCGTTTAGTGACTTGTGCGCCCGTGTGTGCCACCCACGAATTTGGCGCACATCCCAGGGTTTTCACGCGCAGCGCATTCCATGAATAGAGGAACGGCTGCGTGCGCAGCTTTAGCACACGTGCCCTGCTATTTTCACGCTTGCGCTCCCCTTTTTGGCGCACATTTATTCCATAAATTATCCTGAAAATCTCTTTGAATAATCAAATATATCAGTTTGATACTAGCTCCAAAAAAATGTCCATCCCAGTATTAAAAATACTCTATGAAAAATCGAAGAGATTATGTTCTTTTTTTTAAACCATGTAGTAAGACTTTAGGATGGAAACAGTATCACTAGAAACAATGGATTTGGGAGAGACAGAACATTAGGAACTACGTGCTTTTGCAGATTTCCAACAGAACATCTGTTACAACTAAAGAGATAAGAGACGACAGGCAAGAGAATGTCTAAAATGAAAGTTTGCTCTTCTTAAAAATACCTTAAGATTGGAGTCCTCCAATCTTAAGGTATTTTCAACCTTAAAAACGTGTTGATTTAAAGCTATACAGAATGCAAGCAGTGAGAAGTGGCTCATGTGCACTAAGAACCCCTACCAAAATGTGAAGATAAGAGGAACAGCTTCCACCTCATCCTCAGACATTGTGGGAAGCAGGCATTATTCTGCGGTAATATCAGTATCTCAGCAATGATCTTGCTAACTACCCAATAAAGAAACTCTGGAAGAATGGAATGTGGTGAATGCAAAATTATATATATGGAAGATGTGTTTCCATCAGAAGGCAAAAACATGGATCTGTGAGATACTCTGTAAAGATTACGGATCTTAAACATCTTTGAGCCAGTTACTGGACTACGGGCATTACCTACAGAAGAAATGTCCAAATGTCCCTCCCTACAAAGATTCTGTCACCTTAGCTAAACTTGCTTTAAAGAAATCAATAGTCTCATTAATGGTCTCAGTGGTATTGGAGACTTGGATAGGATGTATTCTTGGACTCAGCTTTATTAAGTAAAGAGCACTGCTGAAAAAAGTGAGGATGGGCTAGGGAATAGGGAGACATATGATGGTTTAGATATCCATAGAATGACTTTAGAGTGAAATTACTTGGAAAGCCTGAAGGGAGAAGGAGTGTTGAACTGAGGTAGATAAAAAGGGACACAGGGCCCAAGAAATGGAAAGTTGGTTGTGGTTGACTAATGTTCTCAAGCACTTGTTGATGACTCTCTCCAAATAAGAAAGATGATCAGATGTATTGTCATGGAAAAGTAGTTGCAAGTGGAACACACTTTTTCTGACAGGAGGGCCTGGGAAGAATAAGCTTCATGAACATCAGATTATATGCATGTAAGAGGTATGGCTGCAGATATTGCCTGGCCTGCATGACTTCCACAATTGTCTATGCCCTGTATTAAGGGCCTTGTTATATCCTTGGCTCATTCAGGTCTCCCTTTCCCTCATGACCTGCATGAGCCATGGAATGTTCGTTAGATGACAGTTAGTCAATGACATTTGTGATGTCATCTTTGATGTCCTGGGTGTTAGTCTTAGCAGTGCACGGTGGTGGCACAAGTTATGGTTGCTTAGCTTACCATAACTGGCGAATTTCAAGGGTTTTTCGGTTTTACTTGGTGTTAGGGAGAATTCTCTGTTTAGGCTGAATTTCCTAACCTAGTAAGTCCCCCAGCAGCTTTTCTGGATTTCTGGAGTTTGTTTTTTTTCCATCCTGCCAAGAGTGAGACTCTTTTTCTCCCACTCTTGGACATGAATGTGTGTAATTCCTTTGAATGTCAATGTGTCCTAGGGGCTATGGGGTCTTTTACTCCATAGGGTCTCATATGTTTTGCTATGTGTGTTACACTGCACCCTCTGTGCCGTAGCACTGGGGTGTCCTAGCGGACCTCCATCATAGACTCCATACCCGGGGACTGACTACTGTCTCCCCGGGCGTGTAAAGTCACCATTGGCTTTACTAGACCTTAAATTTACTAACAGAACTAGTACAAACCATCCTATTGTGGACGTACTAGTAGGGGTAATTCGATTACTCCTGGGTCTGTTATTCGAGGGGGCACTGTCCCGTCCCCCCTTGTCGCGTTTTGGCTGGTGGCAGTGGAAACTACTTGTTATGTTCGACCCCGAATATAACCCTATGGGATTCTTCCCATTGTTGGAGATTGATACTTTTCCTCGTTAATCTCTAACATACCACCGATTTACTTATCTTAAATAAGTCTATCGGATGGTATTTTCTGCCAGAACTCGGTTTTTAAAATGGCGTCTGTGTTCGTCTCTGTGACTCCTAAACCAAAGGTGGAGCCCTTTGTTCCACTTTTGGCGGGCTTCTGTACAGAGACCCTCCAAAGTGGTGCCATTCTGTCTGGGTTACCTCAGGGGTGTGGGAGAGGGTTTAGGCACCCTGGACTGAGTTGCCTTGCCAACTCCAGTCGCACTCTGGTGTGATTGACCCAAGTGGTGAGCCACCCCGCTCACCACTTAGCGTGTTTTGATTGACAGCTAGGCTGAATGAATGGGGGTTTTCTGCATAAAAGCAGAGCTTTTGGGACTGGATCTTCAGAAGTCGCCACAGGACCTAAGAATCCAACGAGGGTAAAGCTGAGCCGACCTGCAATGACGACACCCCCGGTGGAGCCCTGCGGAACCGACTCACCACTTCCCGACGACAGAGGAGATCTCCCTGCCGGAGAGTCTCTTCCCCTGACTGGTGGGAACAACCAGTCCCCTTTGCTTTTTCTTCGCTCCAGGAAGCAGTGGTCGAATTGCCCGTGCAGAGCACCTCGGCAGCCGGATAGCCACTACCCCAGTACCGCGACCAAAAGGTGGTGCCTTGTTACGGAGCAGTCCGCGGCTGGTCTCTTCCCTGGTGGTGCACCGGACTTCACTTTTCTTCAACGACGAGATCATCTCTACTCTTGGCAAAGACCCGATGTGCATCCACCACCAGGAACAACTGCCCCCGCCGGAGCTGTCTCTCCACAAACAAGGTACCGTGTCCGCCTGGCTTCCCTTTCTGCCGGATCGAGTGAGGTGTCTTAATCCTCGCCTTTCCATTGGGTCGCCTCCAAGCTTTCTTTAGTGAACGGGTCCAATCTTTCCATAACAATTTTGCGATAAAGACTCGAAGCGCATTTTCCACTGAGACCCTTTTTGGGACATATCGCCTTGCCTCTCTCTGAGTGGGCCTGGCCTCTGAACTTTGTGATCTGCAGTAGACCCTGCCTTACTTGCCTTGCATTTGTTTTCCGTAAAGTATTGGTACCGAGTTGATTTCATAACCTGCCTTATTTTTCTCTCCCGTCCTAACGAATACTAGAGTGCCATCTAGGTTAAAGCATACACCTCTGTCTGCAAATAAGTGATGCCGGTGAACCTAGACTTGTCGAACTATTGTTAGGGGGATTGATCTTTTTTCTTCGTATAGTAATTTTGATCGAAGTTGTTTGCCGTATTAGTGCCAGAGTGTTTTCTATAGATGTGTTGTTATAAATAAATACCTTTATATCTTTACACCGAAGACTTGTTCCGTGTTTGCTTGTTCTACTGTGTAGATTGCCCTATATTGTATACTCCACACACTGTCTAACTCTTCTTGAGGGAAGTCTGACTACTCAGCCATAGCTACCAAGTGAATCTGTGTGGTACAGACTGCTACCAAGTGGGTTTACTGCCAAACACCTGTAGTCCTAAATCTTTTGCAGTGGTCCCAGAGGGAACTGCACAGGTTTCCGCCTAACACTTGGAACCATAACGTCCCTTTGACAAAGTTTTTTCACTGAATTTCATAGGTTTGTATTAGAGCAACTTAACCATAACGTCCCTGTAACACAATTTTTTTTTTTACTGGATTTCATAGGTTTTTATTAGTGCAACGTCACCATAACATCCTTTTCAATAGATGAAGACCACTAGCATCTTAGGTCCTCAAATTGGGAAACCCAGGTGGTAAAAAAAAGATTTTTCAATCTTTTACCAAGATGGCCACCATGGAAAGGGAAGGCGGGTGTATAAAGAGAACACAACAGGGCATGAGCGGGGGATGGGCGGGAGGGGATAAACACACACAGGGCATGAGCGGGAGGTGGGCGGGAGGGGATAGACACACACGGGGTGTGAGAGGGGGTGGACGGGAGGGGATAGACACACGGGGCATGAGCGGAAGGGTGGACAGGAGGGATAGAGACACACGGGGCATGAGCGGGGGGGGTGGGAAGGATGGAGACACACGGGGCATGACCGAGGGGTGGGCGGGAGGGATAGAGACACACGGGGCATGAGCAGGGGGTGGGCGGGAGGGGATAGAGACACACGGGCATGAGTGGGGGGTGTGGGAGAGGGATAGAGACACACGGGGCATGAGCAGGGGGTGGGTGGGAGGGATAGAGACACACGGGGCATGAGCAGGGGGTGGGTGGGAGGGATAGAGACACACGGGGCATGAGCAGGGGGTGGGTGGGAGGGATAGAGACACATGGGGCATGAGCGGGGGGTGGATGGGAGGGATAGAGACACACGGGGCATGAGCGGGGGGTGGGTGGGAGGGATAGAGACACACGGGGCAGGGAGGCATAGAGACACATGGGGCATGAGCAGGGGGTGGGAGGGATGGGAGAGACACATGGGGCATGAGCAGGGGGTGGGAGGGATGGGAGAGACACACGGGGCATGAGCGGGGGGTGGTTGGGAGGGATAGAGACACACGGGGCATGAGCGGGGGGTGGGAGGGCTAGAGACACATGGGGCATGAGCGGGGGGTGGGTGGGAGGGCTAGAGACACAATCGGCATGAGCGGGGGGTGGGTGGGAGGGCTAGAGACACACGGGGCATGAGCAGGGGGTGGGTGGGAGGGCTAGAGACACACGGGGCATGAGCGGGGGCGAGCGGGGGGTGAGCAGGAGGGAGAGAGACACACGGGGCATGAGCGGGGGTGGGGGGGGAGAGACACACGGGGCATGAGCGGGGGTGGGGGGGAGGGAGAGAGACACACGAGGCATGAGCGGGGGCTGGGTGGGAGGGCTAGAGACACACGGCGCATGAGCGGGGGGTGAGTGGGAGGGCTAGAGACACACGGGGCATGAGCGGGGGGTGAGTGGGGGTGAGCGGGAGGGAGAGAGACACACGGGGCATGAGCAGGGGTGGGGGGAGGGAGAGACACACACAGGGCATGAGCGGGGGTGGGGGGGAGGGAGAGAGACACCCGGGGCATGAGCGGGGGTGGGGGGAGGGATAGAGACACACGGGGCATGAGCAGGTGTGGGGGGAGGGAGAGAGACACACTGGGCATGAGCAGGGGATGGGTGGGAGGGATAGAGACACACGGGGCATGAGCGGGGGGTGGGTGGGAGGGATAGAGACACACGGGGCATGAGTGGGGGTTGGGTGGGAGGGATAGAGACACACGGGGCGTGAGCAGGGGGTGGGTGGGAGGGATAGAGACACACGGGGCATGAGTAAGGGGTGAGAGGAGAGACACAGGGCATGAGCAGGGGGTGGGGGGAGGGAGAGACACGGGACATGAGCGGGGGTGGGTGGGAGGGATAGAGACACACGGGGCATGAGAGGGGGGTGGGTGGGAGGGATAGAGACACACGGGGCATGAGCGGGGGGTGGGTGGGAGGGATAGAGACACACGGGGCATGAGCGGGGGTGGGGGGGAGCGATAGAGACACATGGAGCATGAGCGGGTGAGGGGGGAGGGAGAGAGACACACGGGGCATGAGCGGGGGATGGGTGGGAGGGATAAAGACAAACGGGGCATGAGCGGGGGTGGGTGGGAGGGCTAGAGACACACGGTGCATGAGCGAGGGGTGGGGGGAGGGAGAGAGACACACGAGGCATGAGCAGGGGGTGGGGGGAGGGAGAGAGAAACACGAGGCATAAGCGGGGAGTGGGGGAGGGAGAGAGACACACGAGGCATGAGCAGGGGGTGGGCGAAGGGAGAGAGACACACGAGGCATGAGCGGGGGGTGGGTGGTAGGGCTAGAGACACACGAGGCATGAGCGGGGGGTGAGGGGAGGGACACATGGGGCATGAGCAGGGGGTGGGGGGAGGGAGAGACACACACGGGGCATGAGCAGGGGGTGGGGTGAGGGCTAGAGACACACGGGGCATGAGCGGGGGGTGGGAGGGCTAGAGACACACGGGGCTTGAGCGGGGGGTGGATGGGAGGGCTAGAGACACACGGGGCATGAGCGGGGGGTGGGTGGGAGGGCTAGAGACACAAGGGGCATGAGCGGGGGGTGGGTGGGAGGGCTAGAGACACACGAGGCATGAGCGGGGGCTGGGTGGGAGGGCTAGAGACACACGGCGCATGAGCGGGGGGTGAGTGGGAGGGCTAGAGACACACGGGGCATGAGCGGGGGGTGAGTGGGGGTGAGCGGGAGGGAGAGAGACACACGGGGCATGAGCGGGGGTGGGGGGGAGGGAGAGACACACACAGGGCATGAGCGGGGGTGGGGGGGAGGGAGAGAGACACACGGGGCATGAGCAGGTGTGGGGGGAGGGAGAGAGACACACTGGGCATGAGCAGGGGATGGGTGGGAGGGATAGAGACACACGGGGCATGAGCGGGGGGTGGGTGGGAGGGATAGAGACACACGGGGCATGAGTGGGGGTTGGGTGGGAGGGATAGAGACACACGGGGCGTGAGCAGGGGGTGGGTGGGAGGGATAGAGACACACGGGGCATGAGTAGGGGGTGAGAGGAGAGACACACAGGGCATGAGCACGGGGTGGGGGGAGGGAGAGACACGGGACATGAGCGGGGGGTGGGTGGGAGGGATAGAGACACACGGGGCATGAGCGGGGGGTGGGTGGGAGGCATAGAGACACACGGGGCATGAGCGGGGGGTAGGTGGGAGGGATAGAGACACACGGGGCATGAGCGGGGGTGGGGGGGAGCGATAGAGACACATGGAGCATGAGCGGGTGAGGGGGGAGGGAGAGAGACACACGGGGCATGAGCGGGGGATGGGTGGGAGGGATAGAGACACATGGGGCATGAGCGGGGGGTGGGTGGGAGGGATAGAGACACACGGGGCTTGAGCAGGGGGTGGGTGGGAGGGATAGAGACACACGGGGCATGAGTGGGGGGTAGGTGGGAGGGATAGAGATGCACGGGGCATGAGCGGGGGGTGGGTGGGAGGGATAGAGACACACGGGGCGTGAGCAGGGGTGGGTGGGAGGGAGAGACACGGGGCATGAGCGGGCGGTGGGTGGGAGGGATAGAGACACACAGTGCATGAGCGGGGGGTGGGGGGGAGGGATAGAGACACACGGGACATGAGCGGGGGTGAGGGGAGGGAGAGAGACACACGGGGCATGAGCGGGGGGTGGGTGGGAGGGATAGAGACACACGGGGCATGAGCGGGGTGTGGGTGGGAGGGATAGAGACACACTGGGCATGAGCAGGGGGTGGGTGGGAGGGATAGAGACACACGAGGCATGAGCGGGGGTGGGTGGGAGGGATAGAGACACACGGGCCATGAGTGGGGGGTGGGTGGGAGTGATAGAGACACACGGGGCATGAGCGGGGTTGGGTAGGAGGGATAAAGACAAACGGGGCATGAGCAGTGGGTGGGTGGGAGGGCTAGGAGCATGAGCGGGGGGTGGGTGGGAGGGCTAGAGACACACGGGGCATGAGCAGGGGGTGGGTGGGAGGGCTAGAGACACATGGGGCATGAGCAGTGGGTGGGGGGAGGGAGAGACACAAACAGGGCATGAGCGGGGGTGGGGGGAGGGAGAGAGACACACGGGGCATGAGCGGGGGTGGGGGAGAGAGACACACGGGGCATGAGCGGGGGGTAGGGGAGAGGGAGAGAGACACATGAGGCATGAGCGGGGGGTGGGTGGGAGGGCTAGAGACACAGGGCATGAGCGAGGGGTGGGGGGGAGGGAGAGAGACACACAAGGCATGAGCAGGGGGTGTGGAGAGGGAGAGAGAAACACGAGGCATGAGCGGGGGGTGGGGGGAGGGAGAGAGACACACGAGGCATGAGCAGGGGGTGGGCGGAGGGAGAGAGACACACGAGGCATGAGCAGGGGGTGGGTGGTAGGGCTAGAGACACACGAGGCATGAGAGGGGGGTGAGGGGAGGGACACATGGGGCATGAGCAGGGGGTGGGGGGAGGGAGAGACACACACAGGGCATGAGCAGGGGGTGGGGTGAGGGCTAGAGACACACGGGGCATGAGCGGGGGGTGGGAGGGCTAGAGACACACGGGGCATGAGCGGGGGGTGGGTGGGAGGGCTAGAGACACAAGGGGCATGAGCGGGGGTTGGTGGGAGGGCTAGAGACACACGAGGCATGAGCGGGGGCTGGGTGGGAGGGCTAGAGACACACGGCGCATGAGCGGGGGGTGAGTGGGAGGGCTAGAGACACACGGGGCATGAGCGGGGGGTGAGTGGGGGTGAGCGGGAGGGAGAGAGACACACGGGGCATGAGCAGGGGTGGGGGGAGGGAGAGACACACACAGGGCATGAGCGGGGGTGGGGGGGAGGGAGAGAGACACCCGGGGCATGAGCGGGGGTGGGGGGAGGGATAGAGACACACGGGGCATGAGCAGGTGTGGGGGGAGGGAGAGAGACACACTGGGCATGAGCAGGGGATGGGTGGGAGGGATAGAGACACACGGGGCATGAGCGGGGGGTGGGTGGGAGGGATAGAGACACACGGGGCATGAGTTTGGGTTGGGTGGGAGGGATAGAGACACACGGGGTGTGAGCAGGGGGTGGGTGGGAGGGATAGAGACACACGGGGCATGAGTAAGGGGTGAGAGGAGAGACACAGGGCATGAGCAGGGGGTGGGGGGAGGGAGAGACACGGGACATGAGCGGGGGGTGGGTGGGAGCTATAGAGACACACGGGGCATGAGCGGGGGGTGGGTGGGAGGGATAGAGACACACGGGGCATGAGCGGGGGGTGGGTGGGAGGGATAGAGACACACGGGGCATGAGCGGGGGTGGGGGGGAGCGATAGAGACACATGGAGCATGAGCGGGTGAGGGGGGAGGGAGAGAGACACACGGGGCATGAGCGGGGGATGGGTGGGAGGGATAAAGACAAACGGGGCATGAGCGGGGGTGGGTGGGAGGGCTAGGAGCATGAGCGGGGGGTGGGTGGGAGGGCTAGAGACACATGGGGCATGAGCAGTGGGTGGGGGGAGGGAGAGACACACAGGGCATGAGCGGGGGTGGGGGGGAGGGAGAGAGACACACGGGGCATGAGCGGGGGTGGGGGAGAGAGACACACAGGGCATGAGCGGGGGGTAGGGGGGAGGGAGATAGACACGAGGCATGAGCGGGGAGTGGGTGGGAGGGCTAGAGACACACGGTGCATGAGCGAGGGGTGGGGGGAGGGAGAGAGACACTTGAGGCATCAGCAGGGGGTGGGGGGAGGGAGAGAGAAACACGAGGCATAAGCGGGGAGTGGGGGAGGGAGAGAGACACACGAGGCATGAGCAGGGGGTGGGCGAAGGGAGAGAGACACACGAGGCATGAGCGGGGGGTGGGTGGTAGGGCTAGAGACACACGAGGCATGAGCGGGGGGTGAGGGGAGGGACACATGGGGCATGAGCAGGGGGTGGGGGGAGGGAGAGACACACACGGGGCATGAGCAGGGGGTGGGGTGAGGGCTAGAGACACACGGGGCATGAGCGGGGGGTGGGAGGGCTAGAGACACACGGGGCTGGAGCGGGGGGTGGGTGGGAGGGCTAGAGACACACGGGGCATGAGCGGGGGGTGGGTGGGAGGGCTAGAGACACAAGGGGCATGAGCGGGGGGTGGGTGGGAGGGCTAGAGACACACGAGGCATGAGCGGGGGCTGGGTGGGAGGGCTAGAGACACACGGCGCATGAGCGGGGGGTGAGTGGGAGGGCTAGAGACACACACGGCATGAGCGGGGGGTGAGTGGGGGTGAGCGGGAGGGAGAGAGACACACGGGGCATGAGCGGGGGTGGGGGGGAGGGAGAGACACACACAGGGCATGAGCGGGGGTGGGGGGGAGGGAGAGAGACACCCGGGGCATGAGCGGGGGTGGGGGGAGGGATAGAGACACACGGGGCATGAGCAGGTGTGGGGGGAGGGAGAGAGACACACTGGGCATGAGCAGGGGATGGGTGGGAGGGATAGAGACACACGGGGCATGAGCGGGGGGTGGGTGGGAGGGATAGAGACACACGGGGCATGAGTGGGGGTTGGGTGGGAGGGATAGAGACACACGGGGCGTGAGCAGGGGGTGGGTGGGAGGGATAGAGACACACGGGGCATGAGTAGGGGGTGAGAGGAGAGACACACAGGGCATGAGCACGGGGTGGGGGGAGGGAGAGACACGGAACATGAGCGGGGGGTGGGTGGGAGGGATAGAGACACACGGGGCATGAGCGGGGGGTGGGTGGGAGGGATAGAGACACACGGGGCATGAGCGGGGGTTGGGTGGGAGGGATAGAGACACACGGGGCATGAGCGGGGGTGGGGGGGAGCGATAGAGACACATGGAGCATGAGCGGGTGAGGGGGGAGGGAGAGAGACACACGGGGCATGAGCGGGGGATGGGTGGGAGGGATAGAGACACATGGGGCATGAGCGGGGGGTGGGTGGGAGGGATAGAGACACACGGGGCTTGAGCAGGGGGTGGGTGGGAGGGATAGAGACACACGGGGCATGAGTGGGGGGTAGGTGGGAGGGATAGAGATGCACGGGGCATGAGCGGGGGGTGGGTGGGAGGGATAGAGACACACGGGGCGTGAGCAGGGGTGGGTGGGAGGGAGAGACACGGGACATGAGCGGGCGGTGGGTGGGAGGGATAGAGACACACAGTGCATGAGCGGGGGGTTAGGGGGAGGGATAGAGACACACGGGACATGAGCGGGGGTGAGGGGAGGGAGAGAGACACACGGGGCATGAGCGGGGGGTGGGTGGGAGGGATAGAGACACACGGGGCATGAGCGGGGGGTGGGTGGGAGGGATAGAGACACACGGGGCATGAGCGGGGTGTGGGTGGGAGGGATAGAGACACACTGGGCATGAGCAGGGGGTGGGTGGGAGGGATAGAGACACACGAGGCATGAGCGGGGGGTGGGTGGGAGGGATAGAGACACACGGGGCATGAGTGGGGGGTAGGTGGGAGGGATAGAGATGCACGGGGCATGAGCGGGGGGTGGGTGGGAGGGATAGAGACACACGGGGCGTGAGCAGGGGTGGGTGGGAGGGAGAGACACGGGGCATGAGCGGGCGGTGGGTGGGAGGGATAGAGACACACAGTGCATGAGCGGGGGGTGAGGGGGAGGGATAGAGACACACGGGACATGAGCGGGGGTGAGGGGAGGGAGAGAGACACACGGGGCATGAGCGGGGGGTGGGTGGGAGGGATAGAGACACACGGGGCATGAGCGGGGGGTGGGTGGGAGGGATAGAGACACACGGGGCATGAGCGGGGTGTGGGTGGGAGGGATAGAGACACACTGGGCATGAGCAGGGGGTGGGTGGGAGGGATAGAGACACACGAGGCATGAGCGGGGGGTGGGTGGGAGGGATAGAGACACACGGGGCATGAGTGGGGGGTGGGTGGGAGTGATAGAGACACACGGGGCATGAGCGGGGTTGGGTAGGAGGGATAAAGACAAACGGGGCATGAGCAGTGGGTGGGTGGGAGGGCTAGGAGCATGAGCGGGGGGTGGGTGGGAGGGCTAGAAACACACGGGGCATGAGCAGGGGGTGGGTGGGAGGGCTAGAGACACATGGGGCATGAGCAGTGGGTGGGGGGAGGGAGAGACACAAACAGGGCATGAGCGGGGGTGGGGGGAGGGAGAGAGACACATGGGGCATGAGCGGGGGTGGGGGAGAGAGACACACGGGGCATGAGCGGGGGGTAGGGGAGAGGGAGAGAGACACATGAGGCATGAGCGGGGGGTGGGTGGGAGGGCTAGAGACACAGGGCATGAGCGAGGGGTGGGGGGGAGGGAGAGAGACACACAAGGCATGAGCAGGGGGTGTGGAGAGGGAGAGAGAAACACGAGGCATGAGCGGGGGGTGGGGGGAGGGAGAGAGACACACGAGGCATGAGCAGGGGGTGGCCGGAGGGAGAGAGACACACGAGGCATGAGCAGGGGGTGGGTGGTAGGGCTAGAGACACACGAGGCATGAGAGGGGGGTGAGGGGAGGGACACATGGGGCATGAGCAGGGGGTGGGGGGAGGGAGAGACACACACAGGGCATGAGCAGGGGGTGGGGTGAGGGCTAGAGACACACGGGGCATGAGCGGGGGGTGGGAGGGCTAGAGACACACCGGGCTTGAGCGGGGGGTGGGTGGGAGGGCTAGAGACACACGGGGCATGAGTGGGGGGTGGGTGGGAGGGCTAGAGACACACGGGGCATGAGCAGGGGGTGGGTGGGAGGGCTAGAGACACACGGGGCATGAGCAGGGGGTGAGTGGGGGTGAGCGGGAGGGAGAGAGACACACGGGCATGAGCGGGGGTGGGGGGAGGGAGAGACACACACAGGGCGTGAGCGGGGGGAGGGAGAGAGACACCCGGGGCATGAGCGGGGGTGGGGGGAGGGAGAGAGACACACGGGGCATGAGCGGGGGCGGGGGGGATGGAGAGAGACACACGGGGCATGAGCAGGGGGTGGTTGGGAGGGATAGAGACACACGGGGCATGACCGGGGGGTGGGTGGGAGGGATAGAGACACACGGGGCATGAGTGGGGGTTGGGTGGGAGGGATAGAGACACACGGGGCGTGAGCAGGGGGTGGGTGGGAGGGATAGAGACACGCGGGGCATGAGTAGGGGGTGAGAGGAGAGACACACGGGGCATGAGCAGGGGGTGGGGGGAGGGAGAGACACGGGACATGAGCGGGGGGTGGGTGGGAGGGATAGAGACACATGGGGCATGAGCAGGGGGTGGGTGGGAGGGATAGAGTCACACGGGGCATGAGCGGGGGGTGGGTGGGAGGGATAGAGACACACGGGGCATGAGCGGGGGGTGGGTGGGAGGGATAGAGACACACGGGGCATGAGCGGGGGGTGGGTGGGAGGGATAGAGACACACGGGGCATGAGTAGGGGGTGAGGGGAGAGACACACGGGGCATGAGCACGGGGTGGGGGGAGGGAGAGACACACACAGGGCATGAGCGGGGGGTGGGCGGGAGGGGGAGAGACACACGGGGCATGAGCGGGGGGTGGGTGGGAGGGATAGAGACACACGGGGCATGAGCAGGGGTGGGTGGGAGTGATAGAGACACACGGGGCATGAGCGGGGGTGGGTGGGAGGGATAGAGACAAACGGGGCATGAGCAGGTCATAGAGACACACGGGGCATGAGTGGTGGGTGGGTGGGAGGGATAGAGACACACGGGGCATGAGCGGGGGGTGGGTGCGAGGGGAGAGACACACGGGGCGTGAGAGGGGGTTGGTTGGGATTTGAGAGACAAACAGTGCATAAGCAGGGGGTGGGTGGGAGTACTAGGGACATGAGCAGGGGGTGGGTGGGAGGGCTAGAGACACACGGGGCATGAGTAGGGGGTGAGGGGAGAGACACACGGGGCGTGAGCAGGGGGTGGGGGGAGGGAGAGACACGGGGCATGAGCGGGGGGTGGGTGGGAGGGATAGAGACACACAGGGCATGAGCGGGGGGTAGGTGGGAGGGATAGAGACACACGGGCATGAGAAGGGGGTGGGGGGAGGGAGAGACACGGGACATGAGCGGGGGGTGGGTGGGAGGGATAGAGACACACGGGGCATGAGCGGGGGGTGGGTGGGAGGGATAGAGACACACGGGGCATGAGCGGGGGGTGGGTGCGAGGGATAGAGACACATGGGGCATGAGCGGGGGTGGGGGGGAGCGATAGAGACACATGGAGCATGAGCGGGTGAGGGGGGAGGGAGAGAGACACACGGGGCATGAGCGGGGGATGGGTGGGAGGGATAGAGACACATGGGGCATGAGCGGGGGGTGGGTGGGAGGGATAGAGACACACAGGGCTTGAGCAGGGGGTGGGTGGGAGGGATAGAGACACACGGGGCATGAGTGGGGGGTGGGTGGGAGGGATAGAGACGCACGGGGCATGAGCTGGGGGTGGGTGGGAGATATAGAGACACACCGGGCATGAGTAGGGGGTGAGGGGAGAGACACACGGGGCGTGAGCAGGGGTGGGTGGGAGGGAGAGACATGGGGCATGAGCGGGCGGTGGGTGGGAGGGATAGAGACACACAGTGCATGAGCAGGGGGTGGGGGGGAGGGATAGAGACACATGGGACATGAGCGGGGTGAGGGGAGGGAGAGAGACACACGGGGCATGAGCGGGGGGTGGGTGGGAGGGATAGAGACACACGGGGCATGAGCGGGGTGTGGGTGGGAGGGATAGAGACACACTGGGCATGAGCAGGGGGTGGGTGGGAGGGATAGAGACACACGAGGCATGAGCGGGGGGTGGGTGGGAGGGATAGAGACACACGGGGCATGAGTGGGGGGTGGGTGGGAGTGATAGAGACACACGGGGCATGAGCGGGGTTGGGTAGGAGGGATAAAGACAAACGGGGCATGAGCAGTGGGTGGGTGGGAGGGCTAGGAGCATGAGCGGGGGGTGGGTGGGAGGGCTAGAGACACACGGGGCATGAGCAGGGGGTGGGTGGGAGGGCTAGAGACACATGGGGCATGAGCAGTGGGTGGGGGGAGGGAGAGACACAAACAGGGCATGAGCGGGGTGGGGGGAGGAAGAGAGACACACGGGGCATGAGCGGGGGTGGGGGAGAGAGACACACGGGGCATGAGCGGGGGGTAGGGGAGAGGGAGAGAGACACACGAGGCATGAGCGGGGGGTGGGTGGGAGGGCTAGAGACACAGGGCATGAGCGAGGGGTGGGGGGGAGGGAGAGAGACACACAAGGCATGAGTAGGGGGTGTGGAGATGGAGAGAGAAACACGAGGCATGAGTGGGGGGTGGGGGGAGGGAGAGAGACACACGAGGCATGAGCAGGGGGTGGGCGGAGGGAGAGAGACACACGAGGCATGAGCAGGGGGTGGGTGGTAGGGCTAGAGACACACGAGGCATGAGAGGGGGGTGAGGGGAGGGACACATGGGGCATGAGCAGGGGGTGGGGGAGGGAGAGACACACACAGGGCATGAGCAGGGGGTGGGGTGAGGGCTAGAGACACACGGGGCATGAGCGGGGGGTGGGAGGGCTAGAGACACACGGGGCTTGAGCGGGTTCTAGAGACACACGGGGCAGGAGGGGGGGGTGGGTGGGAGGGCTAGAGACACACGGGGCATGAGCGGGGGGTGGGTGGGAGGGCTAGAGACACACGGGGCATGAGCAGGGTTCTGGGTGGGAGGGCTAGAGACACACGGGGCATGAGCGGGGGGTGGGTGGGAGGTCTAGAGACACACGGGGCATGAGCGGGGGGTGAGTGGGGGTGAGCGGGAGGGAGTGAGATACACGGGGCATGAGCGGGGGTGGGGGGAGGGAGAGACACACACAGGGCGTGAGCGGGCGGGAGGGAGAGAGACACCCGGGGCATGAGCGGGGGTGGGGGGAGGGAGAGAGACACACGGGGCATGAGCGGGGGCGGGGGGGATGGAGAGAGACACACGCGGCATGAGCGGGGGTGGGGGGGAGGGATAGAGACACACGGGGCATGAGCAGGTGTGGGGGGAGGGAGAGAGACACACGGGGCATGAGCAGGGGGTGGGTGGGAGGGATAGAGACACACGGGGCATGAGTGGGGGTTGGGTGGGAGGGATAGAGACACACGGGGCGTGAGCAGGGGGTGGGTGGGAGGGATAGAGACACACGGGGCATGAGTAGGGGGTGAGAGGAGAGACATACGGGGCATGAGCAGGGGGTGGGGGGAGGGAGAGACACGGGACATTAGCGGGGGGTGGGTGGGAGGGATAGAGACACACGGGGCATGAGCGGGGGGTGGGTGGGAGGGATAGAGACACAGGTGGCATGAGCGGGGGGTGGATGGGAGGGATAGAGACACACGGGGCATGAGCGGGGGGTGGGTGGGAGGGATAGAGACACACGGGGCATGAGCGGGGGGTGGGTGGGAGGGATAGAGACACACGGGGCATGAGCGGGGGGTGGGTGGGAGGGATAGAGACACACGGGGCATGAGTAGGGGGTGAGGGGAGAGACACACGGGGCATGAGCACGGGGTGGGGGGGAGGGAGAGACACACACAGGGCATGAGCGGGGGGTGGGCGGGAGGGGGAGAGACACACGGGGCATGAGCGGGGGTGGGGGGGAGGGAGAGACACACACAGGGCGTGAGCGGGGGGGAGGGAGAGAGACACCCGGGGCATGAGCGGGGGTGGGGGGAGGGAGAGAGACACACGGGGCATGAGCGGGGGCGGGGGGGATGGAGAGAGACACATGCGGCATGAGCGGGGGTGGGGGGGAGGGATAGAGACACACGGGGCATGAGCAGGTGTGGGGGGAGGGAGAGAGACACACGGGGCATGAGCAGGGGGTGGGTGGGAGGGATAGAGACACACGGGGCATGAGTGGGGGGTGGGTGGGAGGGATAGAGACACACGGGGCATGAGTGGGGGGTGGGTGGGAGGGATAGAGACACACGGGGCGTGAGCAGGGGGTGGGTGGGAGGGATAGAGACACACGGAGCATGAGCGGGTGAGGGGGGAGGGAGAGAGACACACGGGGCATGAGCGGGGGATGGGTGGGAGGGATAGAGACACATGGGGCATGAGCGGGGGGTGGGTGGGAGGGATAGAGACACACAGGGCTTGAGCAGGGGGTGGGTGGGAGGGATAGAGACACACGGGGCATGAGTGGGGGGTGGGTGGGAGGGATAGAGACGCACGGGGCATGAGCGGGGGGTGGGTGGGAGATATAGAGACACACCGGGCATGAGTAGGGGGTGAGGGGAGAGACACACGGGGCGTGAGCAGGGGTGGGTGGGAGGGAGAGACACGGGGCATGAGCGGGCGGTGGGTGGGAGGGATAGAGACACACAGTGCATGAGCGGGGGGTGGGGGGGAGGGATAGAGACACATGGGACATGAGCGGGGGTGAGGGGAGGGAGAGAGACACACGGGGCATGAGCGGGGGGTGGGTGGGAGGGAAAGAGACACACGGGGCATGAGCGGGGTGTGGGTGGGAGGGATAGAGACACACTGGGCATGAGCAGGGGGTGGGTGGGAGGGATAGAGACACACGAGGCATGAGCGGGGGGTGGGTGGGAGGGATAGAGACACACGGGGCATGAGTGGGGGGTGGGTGGGAGTGATAGAGACACACGGGGCATGAGCGGGGTTGGGTAGGAGGGATAAAGACAAACGGGGCATGAGCAGTGGGTGGGTGGGAGGGCTAGGAGCATGAGCGGGGGGTGGGTGGGAGGGCTAGAGACACACGGGGCATGAGCAGGGGGTGGGTGGGAGGGCTAGAGACACATGGGGCATGAGCAGTGGGTGGGGGGAGGGAGAGACACAAACAGGGCATGAGCGGGGGTGGGGGGAGGAAGAGAGACACACGGGGCATGAGCGGGGGTGGGGGAGAGAGACACACGGGGCATGAGCGGGGGGTAGGGGAGAGGGAGAGAGACACACGAGGCATGAGCGGGGGGTGGGTGGGAGGGCTAGAGACACAGGGCATGAGCGAGGGGTGGGGGGGAGGGAGAGAGACACACAAGGCATGAGCAGGGGGTGTGGAGAGGGAGAGAGAAACACGAGGCATGAGCGGGGGGTGGGGGGAGGGAGAGAGACACACGAGGCATGAGCAGGGGGTGGGCGGAGGGAGAGAGACACACGAGGCATGAGCAGGGGGTGGGTGGTAGGGCTAGAGACACACGAGGCATGAGAGGGGGGTGAGGGGAGGGACACATGGGGCATGAGCAGGGGGTGGGGGGAGGGAGAGACACACACAGGGCATGAGCAGGGGGTGGGGTGAGGGCTAGAGACACACGGGGCATGAGCGGGGGGTGGGAGGGCTAGAGACACACGGGGCTTGAGCGGGTTCTAGAGACACACGGGGCAGGAGTGGGGGGTGGGTGGGAGGGCTAGAGACACACGGGGCATGAGCGGGGGGTGGGTGGGAGGGCTAGAGACACACGGGGCATGAGCAGGGTTCTGGGTGGGAGGGCTAGAGACACACGGGGCATGAGCGGGGGGTGAGTGGGGGTGAGCGGGAGGGAGAGAGATACACGGGGCATGAGCGGGGGTGGGGGGAGGGAGAGACACACACAGGGCGTGAGCGGGCGGGAGGGAGAGAGACACCCGGGGCATGAGCGGGGGTGGGGGCAGGGAGAGAGACACACGGGGCATGAGCGGGGGTGGGGGGGATGGAGAGAGACACACGCGGCATGAGCGGGGGTGGGGGGGAGGGATAGAGACACACGGGGCATGAGCAGGTGTGGGGGGAGGGAGAGAGACACACGGGGCATGAGCAGGGGGTGGGTGGGAGGGATAGAGACACACGGGGCATGAGTGGGGGTTGGGTGGGAGGGATAGAGACACACGGGGCGTGAGCAGGGGGTGGGTGGGAGGGATAGAGACACACGGGGCATGAGTAGGGGGTGAGAGGAGAGACACACGGGGCATGAGCAGGGGGTGGGGGGAGGGAGAGACACGGGACATTAGCGGGGGGTGGGTGGGAGGGATAGAGACACACGGGGCATGAGCGGGGGGTGGGTGGGAGGGATAGAGACACAGGTGGCATGAGCGGGGGGTGGGTGGGAGGGATAGAGACACACGGGGCATGAGCGGGGGGTGGGTGGGAGGGATAGAGACACACGGGGCATGAGCGGGGGGTGGGTGGGAGGGATAGAGACACACGGGCATGAGTAGGGGGTGAGGGGAGAGACACACGGGGCATGAGCACGGGGTGGGGGGGAGGGAGAGACACACACAGGGCATGAGCGGGGGGTGGGCGGGAGGGGGAGAGACACACGGGGAATGAGCGGGGGTGGGGGGGAGGGAGAGACACACACAGGGCGTGAGCGGGGGGGAGGGAGATAGACACCCGGGGCATGAGCGGGGGTGGGGGGAGGGAGAGAGACACACGGGGCATGAGCGGGGGCGGGGGGGATGGAGAGAGACACACGCGGCATGAGCGGGGGTGGGGGGGAGGGATAGAGACACACGGGGCATGAGCAGGTGTGGGGGGAGGGAGAGAGACACACGGGGCATGAGCAGGGGGTGGGTGGGAGGGATAGAGACACACGGGGCATGAGTGGGGGGTGGGTGGGAGGGATAGAGACACACGGGGCATGAGTGGGGGTTGGGTGGGAGGGATAGAGACACACGGGGCGTGAGCAGGGGGTGGGTGGGAGGGATAGAGACACACGGGGCATGAGTAGGGGGTGAGAGGAGAGACACACGGGGCATGAGCAGGGGGTGGGGGGAGGGAGAGACACAGGACATGAGCGGGGGGTGGGGGGGAGGGATAGAGACACACGGGGCATGAGCGGGGGGTGGGTGGGAGGGATAGAGACACACGGGGCATGAGCGGGGGGTGGGTGGGAGGGATAGAGACACACGGGGCATGAGCGGGGGGTGGGTGGGAGGGATAGAGACACACGGGGCATGAGCGGGGGGTGGGTGGGAGGGATAGAGACACACGGGGCATGAGTAGGGGGTGAGGGGAGAGACACACGGGGCATGAGCACGGGGTGGGGGGGAGGGAGAGACACACACAGGGCATGAGCGGGGGGTGGGCGGGAGGGGGAGAGACACACGGGGCATGAGCGGGGGGTGGGTGGGAGGGATAGAGACACACGGGGCATGAGCGGGGGTGGGTGGGAGTGATAGAGACACACGGGGCATGAGCGGGGGTGGGTGGGAGGGATAGAGACAAACGGAGCATGAGCATGGGGTGGGTGGGAGGCATAGAGACACACGGGGCATGAGTGGGGGGTGGGTGGGAGGGATAGAGATACACGGGGCATGAGCGGGGGGTGGGTGCGAGGGGAGAGACACACGGGGCGTGAGAGGGGGTTGGTTGGGATTTGAGAGACAAATGGGGCATAAGCAGGGGGTGGGTGGGAGTACTAGGGACATGAGCGGGAGGTGGGTCGGAGGGCTAGAGACACACGGGGCATGAGTAGGGGGTGAGGGGAGAGACACACGGGGCATGAGCAGGGGGTGGGGGAGGGAGAGACACGGGGCATGAGCGGGGGGTGGGTGGGAGGGATAGAGACACAGGGCATGAGCGGGGGGTGGGTGGGAAGGATAGAGACACACGGGCATGAACGGGGGTGTGGGTGGGAGGGCTAGGGGAATGAGCGGGGGGGTGGGTGGGAGGGCTAGGGGCTTGAGCGGGGGGTGGGTAGGAGTGCTAGAGACACACGGGGCATGAGTAGGGGTGAGGGGAGAGACACACGGGGCATGAGCAGGGGGTGGGGGGGAGGGAGAGACACACACAGGGCTTGAGCGAGGGGTGGGCGGGAGGGGGAGAGACACACGGGGCATGAGCAGGGGGTGGGTGGGAGGGATAGAGACACACGGGGCATGAGCGGGGGTGGGTGGGTGTGATAGAGACACACGGGGAATGAGCGGGGTGTGGGTGGGAGGGCTAGAGACAAACGGGGCATGAGCGGGGGGTGGGTGGGAGGGATAGAGACACACGGGGCATGAGCGGGTGGTGGGTGGGAGTGATAGAGACACACGGGGCATGAGCAGGGGGTGGGTGGGAGGGTTAGGGGCATGAGCGGGGGGTGGGTGGGAGGGCTAGGAGCTTGAGTGGGGGTTGGGTGGGAGGGCTAGAGACACACGGGGCTTGAGCAGGGGGTGGGTGGGAGGGCTAGAGAAACACGGGGCATGAGCAGGGGGTGGGGGGAGGGAGAGACACACCCAGGGCATGAGCGGGGGGTGGGCGGGAGGGATAGAGACACACGGGGCATGAGTGGGGTGGAGGAGAGAGACACACGGGGCATGAGCGGGGGGTGGGGGGGAGGGAGAGAGACACACGAGGCATGAGCGGGGGGTGGGTGGGAGGTCTAGAGACACACAGGGCGTGAGCGGGGGGTGGGGGGGAGGGAGAGAGACACAAGAGGCATGAGCGGGGGGTGGGGGGAGGGAGAGAGACACACGAGGCATGAGCGGGGAGTGGGGGGAGGAAGAGAGACACACGAGGCATGAGCGGGTATTGGGTGGGAGGGCTAGAGACACACGGGGCATGAGCGTGGGGTGGGTGGGAGGGCTAGAGACACACGGGCATGAGCGGGGGGTTGGTGGGTGGGAGCGACACACACGGGGCTTGAGCTGGGGGTGGGTGGGAGGGCTAGAGACACACGGGGCATGAGCGGGTGGTGGGAGGGATACAGACACATGGGGCATGAGCGGGGGGTGGGTTGGAGGGCTAGAGACACATGGGGCGTGAGCGGGGGGTGGGTGGGAGGGCTAGAGACACACGGGGCATAAGAGGGGGGTGGGTGGGAGGGCTAGAGACACACGGAGCATGAGCGGGTGTGGGTGGGAGGGCTAGAGACACACAGGGCATGAGCCGGGGGTGAGCGGGGGGTGGGCAGGAGTGAGAGAGACACACGGTGCATGAGCGGGGTCGGGGGGGAGGGAGAGAGACACACGGGGCATGAGCAGGGGTGGGGGGGTGGCAGAGACACACACGGGGCATGAGCGGGGGTGGGTAGGAGGGCTAGAGACACACGGGGCATGAGCGGGGGGTGGGCGGGAGGGCTAGTGACACACGGGGCATGAGCAAGGGGGTTGAGTGGGGGGTGGGTGGGAGGGAGAGAGACACACAGGGCTTGAGCGGGGGTGGGGTGGAGGGAAGAGACACACAAGGGGCATGAGCGGGGGGTTGGTGGGTGGGAGAGACACACATGGGGCGTGAGCGGGGGGTGGGTGGGAGGGCTAGAGACACACGGGGCATGAGCGGGGGGTGGGTGGGAGGGGAGAGACACACAGGGCATGAGTAGGGGATGAGGGGAGAGACACATGGGGCATGAGCGGGGGGTGAGTGGGAGGGATAGAGACACACGGGGCATGAGCAGGGGGTGGGTGGGAGGGATAGAGACACACGGGGCATGAGTTGGGGATGGGTGGAAGGGGAGAGACATATGGGGCATGAGCGGGGGTGGGTGGGAGGGCTAGAGACACACGGGGCATGAGTAGGGGGTGAGGGGAGAGACACACGGGGCTGAGCAGGGGGTGGGTGGGAGGGAGAGACTCACGGGGCATGAGCGGGGGGTGGGTGGGAGGGATAGAGACACACGGGGCATGAGCGGAGTGTGGGTGGAAGGGAATGATGTGCATGCAACCCTATAACGCAGACGCGCAAGATGCCACAGGGCCATCTCTCCCTTCCCTGCAGAGCCGTGTATTCAACACCCCCCTCCTTCCTGCAAGGATGAGCTAACAACTGAAGGCCCCTGGTTTATGGGTGTTAAAATAACACAGCTACACCTCCTCGCTTTCTTGCTGAACCCACACAACGTATTTGCCCTCACCCATGCCCCCTAACACAAAGCCCCCATAAAACCACTGTGTACCTCCACGCTCTGGTCAAAAGAATTATGGGCAACAACACCCCACATCCCACCACCTTTTGATATACCAGCTATGTGCCCCCTGACCCAATGGTATTCTAGTCCACCCCAACCTCGACTGACCATGGTGGCAGTTATTTACTCTTGTACTAACATACTATAAAAATGTCTCTTACTAGATCTAACAAAGTAGAATGATAAAGGCACCCACGACCCATGCACCCTGATAAGACACCTGGACTCATGAAGCTGCCCCTTTTTTAACAATGATTTTCATGATAATGTATAGAGAGTTATATGCTATCTCTTTTGTGATGTTAGACTAACAATTTGCAGGATTTATATGACAGTTTGAAGTAGAAGTTATTAATGAATGTGTATGTGTGGCTACAAGGACAAAATGTTTGTGCAGCCGAGATGCATCAACTCGAACAGCTCTTGACCTGATACTCCACCCGATGAGCCCAGCTGACCCGAGCACCCCGCACTGGCACCACGTGGATCTCCGCCAATTATGGAGCACCACCCTTATACCATACATAGTAGCTAGTCTTCACCACCCAATCCCCTTGACTATGTGCCCCCTATAGCTTACCTCACTGATGATGTTATTTTGTAATACATATGAATGTCTTTCTATTGTCTGGCAGAGCGCTCTTGGAGTTTGCAGATTTCTCTGATTGCCCTATATTGGTTTGGATAAAACTCTTAACATCACCCGCACTTGGTCTTGGTCTCCTTCCCTGCTGGGGTGTGTCCATTATTGGCTCTCATTATGAGGTTTTAAATGCCTTTTTGGGGGACGCTCACTTTCAAGTGGTGACCCCGACACGATAGCAGTCTTTTTGTTCCTTTTGGCACAAGACTTCCCTGGCCACAGCGCAGACGCATGGTGCGCCCCCTCTAGATAGCTGCCTGCAGGGACTCAAAGAAGCGCAAAGAGAGAGCACAGAAATACAATGGACAGCAGAAATGCAAGAAGCCTTTTGGACACTTAAATGTTTGATCTCAATGGCACCAGTACTCGCGAACCCAGATTACGAACGCGAGTTTTACTTATTTTCACATTGCAATGGGACACTCATGACAACAGTATTAACACAAAAAACATCTTTGGGACACAAGCCCTTGGCCTATTACAGTGGAACACTAGATGCAGTGATGTAAGGACACTTCACTTGCGAGCAATCTCTCGCAGCTGGAGTGTTCGCAATAGAAAAGAGTGCAACAATTGGGATGGGGTGTTCTGTGACACTGTTTGTGGAACACTCACTATTCACAATATTAGAAAGATCAAAGAGCACATTGACAACACAAAGAGCCACAGTTTATGAAGTTATTCTATCCAGCGCTAACATACACATAGTGAGGTGTAAAACAGTTAACCCTGCAACATTCATCACAGAAGCATGCACAGCGGAGGACATGCAAACACACGATTGTGCCACATACAGAGGAGAAGATGGAGACACACCCACAGTAAGTGAAAATGCATTGACGGAGGGGTAAGTGTATTTTATATACAGGTCAGCATCAATAAATTCAGAAACAGGAGAAAAACATGTGGGGGGGGCTGTTGTGAGACTGGAGGAAGGTGAATATGAAATACTCATCCAACAGAGACTACCAACCCATTACTCAGCGCAAGCAGCAGATTTAGTAGCACTCATTGAAGCATTACACGCAGCTAAGGGTTGTGCAGTAACAATCTATACAGATTCAGCATACATGACCATGACAGTACATGGGGGATTGGCCAGATGGGGGAGAAGAGGATTCCACAGAGCAGAGGGATCCCCAGTGCGGCATGCTGAGCAGTTGATATAGGTACTAAAAGAACCAAATGTTGTAGCCATAGTGAAGTGCCAGGCCCATACAAATAACAATGACATCATCTCTTTAGGAAACACGGCAGTGGACGCTGCCGCAAAAGAAGCATCATATTTAACTATGGAAAAAACAGGTGAGTACTTAGTACAGAAACATGTGGAAGAGGATCGCCCTGATGGGTATGAGTCAATGCCCATATCCCAAATATTACAGTTGCAAGAAGGGACGTCAGGTGAGGAAAAGGAGTTATGGGAAAAAAAAGGGTACAGCCAGTCATCCACTGGTCTCCTTTGGCATCAGAACAACAGAGGTGAAGTAGTCATGCCCAGCAAATTACTAGATATAGCATTCTAACAGCTTCACTTCCCAGCTCATAATGCCAAACAACACATTGCAACAGAGATACAAGAGAATTTGTTCATCCTAGGGCTGCAGGAACAACTTTCAAAAATGACAATGGAGTGTACAACATGTCAGATATACAATTCAGGAATGACAATAATAACATTGCGAGGGACACTGCCCAACATAACAGGCCCCTTCAGAGAGCTACTTGTTGACTATGCAGATATGGGAGAAAGATGCAATGGGTCACGCTACATGATAGTGGTGGTCTGTCCCTTTTCCAGATGGGTGGAGGCAGGACTGTGTGCACACCCGGATGCAAAAAGCGCTGCAAAGTTCTTGGTGCGGGAAGTGTTTCCGCGCTGGGGAATTTGCAATGTGATTCGCTCTGACAATGGCACACATTTTGTTAATGATCTATTTAAAGAAGTAATAGCACTGCTAGGGATAACACATAAACTGTTCACTATTTATCACCCACAATCAAATGGCGTGGTTGAGAAGATAAACGTCCTCCTGAAAGGAAGGTTGTCGAAATTATGCTTTACACTAAAGAAAAACTGTGTGTACTGTTTACCCCTGGCCTTGTTTGAGCTGAGAAATCAACCCAGCAAGGACCACCAATTGTCCCCACATGAAATTGTAACTGGGAGGCGCATGCATACTGCTCATTCTCCACTCCGCAGGCATTCAGATGCTCACAAAAGTGCTACAGTACTAGGAGAAGAATTCAATGAATACTTGACCAAGCTCACAAGAGCGGCTCGTATGATAGCAAGGCAGTTAGCACGCCCATTTACACGCAAAGAATCCAGTGACACTATAACACCTGCAGCAGATAGTCCAACAGTCAGCTATTGCCAGGGGAGATGATGTACGTGAGGAGTTTCGTTCGTCTGTGGAACACTCCAAGATTTCATGGCCCGTACGAAGTGGTGTATTGCACACCAACTGCTGTCAAAGTGAAAGGCCTGAGATATTGGATACATTTAACCGATGTACGGAACTCTTACGAAAGTGTAACACAGGAAGCAGAAGGGAGAATTAATGAAGAAGGAACACAGACTTAATAATGAAAAGGTGAACATTTAATGGTATCCATGTAACAACTGAAAGGAAAGTTAAACAAATAAATATCTGATGTACATAATAATGATAATGCAATGAAGAGATGTTATTTCTCTTATTCTCTCTCTCTCTTTCTTCTTTTCCCCTTCTCTCTCTCTCTCCCACTCTCTGTTTAAAAAATGAACATGCTAATAATGAAATAATTATGACTGGTATAAAAAAAATATATAAAAATGAATGTTATGGGTTGCTTAATGCACTTTTATGTCTCACTATGTAGGAGAAACCATGGCAACTGAGGGGGTCCACGCTGCAAACAACGTTAGAATAGATAGAAATGGAAACACTAATTTTGACTTGCGTAGATGTTCTTATGAGTGTCGGTTGTTTGTGTGTGCTATGATATTTTTTACAATGATGTTTGGCCTAGTAATATACTGGGCGGTAACATTTATATCTATCGATATAAATGAGGGCGGAGGAAACTGAACAACGATGATAAAACAAGGGACCCACATCATATAGGATGGTTTTAAGCTCATATGGGGACACGGTACCCATCACGATGGCACACGGCACCCAAATGATACAAGCGATGAACAGGTAGCCCCACGTCCTATTGCCCCGTACAATGCCTCATGCCTCTGAATACAATGTTTATGAACTGAACAATCCAAATCCTTCTGCGTTACTTTGGTTATATGATGACACTACCACTGCTTTAACACCACCATTTGAAACATCTATAGGTTATGAATCCCCCACAAGTATAAAGGAAGATAATACGGGAACGACAGAGAGGTTTATTGCCTTGTATAACGAATGGGAAAAGGGGGAGTGGGGGAACACCTTTAATGCAGCATGATGTAGAAAAAGAAAAGTGAACCCCAGAAGCAATAGGAGAAGAAGGGAGGTTGGGAGGAGGAAGCATGATTCTGGGTTAGGATTAGACACAACAGAAGATCCCAGACACCCGCACCAGTCCAACAAGTGGTATGCAGATATGGGTTCCACTGCTAAACAAACCACCAATGAGAGCTGTTATGTCTGCTCTCTAATACCCCGCGCCTAAGGTACCCCCAAGGTGCTCCTGCTACAGGAACTACCTCTTACAGATGCCCAGTGTCTCCTTCATCTCACCTTATGTAGAATAAAGAACACCTTCCAGGCATACAGTTTCTTTTGAAATGCTGCAGAACGAAAAGAAATTCTTCTTGAGACCCAAAGGAGTGGTGTGCCTGAAGGAACCGTTTCTAGTGATTAAAAGGACACTGTATTCGGTCAACAAATGGAAAGAGGAACAAGTTACATGCAAAGCAGAAGCACTACGAGGGTTGGCAGCAGAAAAATTGCAATGGGTCGAAAAGGCGTGTGCGCCAGTATGGGCCGAACACATCACAAAGCTTACCTGGGTCACAGCCCTGGAAAAGCCCTTCAAACTGTAAAAAGAAATTACATATGAAATGTGCTTCCTCAGTGAAGGGAAAACTAACATTGGTACAAATAAGAAATGTAACAAAACGCTCATTATCCCAGATATGAAGAAAGGGACAGCTTCCCTAATGGACACTTGCTGGGTTTGCGGTAAACAAGCATACCTGCACCTCCCACAATCCTGGAGGGGCAGGTTGTCCACTGGCAACACTGCTCTCCGCCCTGATGGTGGTTCCAGAGAGTCATATCGAAGGGGGGGAAGGGGCTGCAAGCCGTCCGAGGTCCAGAGGACAAACAACCAACAGATGAGACGCCAGTGTATGCCTTTCCGTGGACAACATGCAAAGCCCGGTATCCAGAAACTGGAGGTCGTTCAATTACATATCCAAAGCATCCACAGAACTTTTGGCGCAAATCCCAGATCGGCTCCGGCTGTACAATTCTGCGGAAACATCTTTTACCTCCCTTATTCCAAGTATTCAAGCACGAGCCAATGCAAAATGGCACCAAATCACATGCTGGGAGCTGATCCAATTGGCCGACACAGAAGAAGGATTCAACGTGATCAAGGTGGAGCTGAGGGCCCTGCGGTTAATAACAATGCAGAACAGGTATGTCCTAGACTTGTTGACGGCCATGGATGGAGGTGTTTGCTGAAAAATCGGGAGCCCATGCTGCACTTTCGTACCTTCTGCAGACGCGGACAAATGAACACTGTCCCACGTTATCACAGCTGTGCGCAACCTGGGTGAGCGAATGAAGAAACAAGGAGGAGTGGAGCCAAGTACATGGTTTGCCGAAATTTTTTCATGGGTACCTTTCTGGCTTGGAATGACTGTTAAACTGCTGGTACCCATCATCGTGTTTTTGCTCCTGATTTTTTGTGTGTGCCAGCTGGGTCTTCGGTGCTGCGCCAACGCAGTTCCTAATGGTGCAATGATGATGGTGACAATGGGAAACGCTAGGTGAATGGCACAGATGACACAAGAAGCACAAGTACAAACAGGTGAGGACACTGGGCCCAAATATAGAATGGTAGCATTATACTATGATGGGGACATAGTGGACAGATTATACCACACTACAATAAAGGAGCCATGCACAATGGTACAAGGAGGTATGGATGGATCTGGAAGGAGATGGTGGGTGTATATATATATGACCTGCACCCCTGATGAATATGTTAGAGTAGGACAGAGCCTCCGGGGAGTATGTAGGGTCTGGATGCCAATAAAGGGAACGCGTGCCTGGGATGAAACAATAGCTGATGAAAAGGAATGAAGGAGGTTGGGTGAGTTACAATATTCATTACTTAAGTAACGAAAGGGGGAATGTATGGGAGGAAAGGTCTCTAGGATACCCCTCCCCCTACATTTTTCACCAACGTGGGGCTTATGACTCGCCGGCAGCCATCTATGTGCCTAGGCCCGGGATGGCTGTGGGATGACGCATGGGACCGCACGGCTCACCCTGTAGCATGATACAGACTCCATTTTGTGATACACCTAGACTCCATTTTGAGCACAACAATGTAGGCCTCAGTGGCACAAGCGGCCTGCAGGGCTGCAGATCTCGCCACCCGACTGCGCACAGCGAGCCAGCACTCCCCTCACACTCCTCCCCATGGCAGCTCAGCTGAAGGCCTGTTCTCACGGGAGACCATGCGTGAACGAGCAACATTACAATTACTGTATCTTTCACCTTCCGCAGTGCATCATTGATCTGATGATGACCGGACCAAAAACTGGGCTCTGAGAAAAACAAAGCTGCCTCTATAAAACATGTTCTGTCTCCTCGTAGACCCCTGCATCTATAATATATGTTGTGAATAACCCCCAAACCTGGACCCCGATTGAAGTGCCAGACATGTGTGTTAAACCTGTGTGCCACCCAGCTTTACTCATGCTGTTAAGCCATTTGTAAGGACGATGAAATAGCCTCAAGTCCATAAGGCTGATTGCTCATATTAAAATGGGACGACCTTTGCCCATCTCAGAACACCCACATGTAAAGTTATCAAATATATGTATATTCGAACTTGCCATTACTAATCAAGGGTTATTGTTGCTGCACAATATTTAAAAAGCATTGTGTGAGATCCCTATGTAGCATATGATTTCCCATAGACACACAAGTCCACAAGTAGACAATTAAGTTTTGCAATATGTACGGGTCTTTTAAAGGTAATAAGTACTGCCCTTATTAATGAAATGTCGTTTGAAGTAATTGTTTAATATTTTACCATTTACACAAGTCTGATTATAAATAAAATGTTGCAGATTCTTGCCTATGCTAATGTATACGCCAACCTGGTTCTACCTCATGTTTTAAAGCTAGCTTTTTCCATGTGTCCCGCGCCCAGATGTAAAACCTTAGCCCAGTGAACGATGTGATGCTAACAAAACCTTTATTGATTTTGTGAACATGGTGCCCATGAAATACAAAAAGGTGTAATACATATAGTGTTCATAAGATCTCACGATCCTCGATTTTTTTCATTCACAATGATGTGCCTGCAACCCTGTAACACAGACGCGCAAGAAGCCACAGGGCCATCTCTCCCTTCCCCTGCAGAGCCCCCACGTTCCTCCCTCCAAGGCTGGGCTAACAACTGAAGGCCCCTGGTTTATGGGTGTTAAAATAACACAGATACACCTCCTCGCTTTCCTGCTGAACCCACACAACATATTTGCCCTCACCCATGCCTCCTAACACACGAAGCCCCCATAAAACCACTGTGTACCTCCATGTTCTGGTCAAAAGAATTATGGGCAGCAAAACCGCACATCCCACCGCCTTTTGATGTACCAGCTATGTGCCCCCTGACCCAATGGTATTCTAGTCCACCCCAACCTCGACTGACCATGGTGCCAGTTATTTTCTTTTGTACTAACATACTATAAAAATGTCTCTTACTACATCTAACAAAGTAGAATGATAAAGGTACCCCCGACCCATGCCCCCTGATAAGACACCTGGACTCATGAAGCTGCCCCTTTTTTAACAATGATTTTCATGATGATGTATAGAGAGTACCCAGAGTTATATGCTATTTCTTTTGTGATGTTCGACTAACTATTTGCAGGATTTATATGACAGTTTGAAGTAGAAGTTATTATTGAATGTGTGTGTGTGGCCACAACGGCAAAATGTTAGTGCAGCCGAGATGTATCAACTCGAACAGCTCTTGACCTGATACTCCACCCCGATGAGCCCAGCTGGATCTCCGCAAATCATGGAGCACCGCCCTTATACCATACATAGTAGCTAGTCTTCACCACCAAATCCCCACGACTATGTACCCCGTATAGCTTAACTCACTGATTACGTTATTTTGTAATAAATATGAATGTCTTTCTATTGTCTGGCAGAGCGCTCTCAGAGTTTACAGATTTCTCTGCTTGCCCTATATTGGTTTGGATAAAACTCTTAGCATCACCCGCACTTGGTCTTGGTCTCATTCCCTGCTGGGGTGTGTCCATTATTGACTCTCATTGTGCTGTTTTAAATGCCTTTTTGGGATATGCTGAAGAGGCTACACATACCCAGCTGGTACAGTCCTACTTTACATAAGATCCTGCCCCTGTGGAGTGCACACGATCAAGCCACATCCCAGGTGCCACTCAATGATGACCATGGGCCAATCTTATGTGCCCACAAAAACACCCTTAGAATATGCCCCTGGGATGGTAAAATTGTGTGCATCCATTAGAGATAAAACAATATGCACAAAGTGTGGCCAAATAAAAGACACGTAAGTGGGAGTATACACCACCACCACAGTATGCATGGAGTGAAACAACTCCTGAAGCACAAAAACATCACTAATGTCCAAATGAATATCACCCAAAATATGTGTTGCCACACATAAATTCATCAACCTGCCAACCGCCAATTATGAGCAGGTAGGCATTCATGTACTCCAAAAGTATCTTTTCGACCAATCACCATAAGCCCAATGAAATAGGGCTGCACAGCTGTGTGAGAATGTGCATGACAGGCGCAAACGTATTCTTGTTGCTGTGAGCACAAAAACAGTGGTGCTAGGATCCACATGTAACATACATATATACAGCCAATATGGAGACAATGCACCCAATATCAAAAAACACAGTGAACAGGACACAATTAACAAGTGAGACAAAGTGGTTGACACACCCAAATGGCCACAGTCACAGATACAGTAAGTAACGTAGCCATTCCATAGCAAAATCAACAGTTAGTCATGACCAAATGCAGTATGGCACTGCACCATTCACCAACACAGGCACAGCAACAGCAAAGAACAGTGCTAATTAACAAGGGGGGTCCTGGGAGTCCCTCAGCCAGACATTAGTCCTGGTTATGAGAGACTTACCCAGAGTCTTTAGCTCACTATCTTTCACAGAGAAGAAATATCCCAAACATATCATTCTTTGTCCTGCCCTGGGGCAGTCCAGCACCGAAATGCTAGGCAATTCTCCTCTGAACAAGAGTACCAACAGCATCCCTAGACACGTGTTTCGGTCTGGTTGGACCTCATCAGTAGGGAGGAGCTGTACTTCTCTAAGAATAGTGAGCAAGGGGTCCACGTCTGGATTCCCCTAGTAACTTGGGGTGAGACCCAAAGTTACTTAAATATGCTAATTAACAAGGGGGGTCCTGGGAGTCCCTCTGCCAGACATCGGTCCTGGTTACGAGAGACTTACCCAGAGTCTTTAGTTCACTATCTTTCACAGTGATTATATATCCCAAACATATCGATCTTTGTCCTGCCCGGGGCAGTCCAGCACCAAAATGCTAGGCAATTCTCCTCTCAACAAGAGTACCAACAGCATCCCCAGACACGTGTTTCGGTCTGATTGGACCTCATCAGTAGGGAGGGGCTGTGCTTCTCTAAGAATAGTGAGCAAGGGGTCCACGTCTGGATTCCCCTAGTAACTTGGGGTGAGACCCAAAGTTACTTAAATATGCTAATTAATAAGGGGGGTACTGGGAGTCCCTCTGCCAGACATTAGTCCTGATTACAAGAGACTTACCCAGAGTCTTTAGCTCACTATCTTTCACAGAGAAGAAATATCCCAAACATATCAGTCTTTGTCCTGCCCTGGGGCAGTCCAGCACCGAAATGCTAGGCAATTCTCCTCTGAACAAGAGTACCAACAGCATCCCCAGACACGTGGTTTGGTCTGGTTGGACCTCATCAGTAGGGAGGAGTTGTGCTTCTCTAAGTATAGTGAGTAAGGGTTCCACGTCTGGATTCCCCTAGTAACTTAGGGTGAGACATAACATTACTTAAATATGCTAATTAACAAGGGGGTCCTGGGAGTCCCTCTGCTAGACATCAGTCCTGGTTACGAGTGATTTACCCAGAGTCTTTAGCTCACTATCTTTCACAGAGAAGAAATATCCCAAACATATCAGTCTTTGTCCTGCCCTGGGGCAGTCCAGCATCGAAATGCTAGGCAATTCTCCTCTGAACAGGAGTACCAACAGCATCCCCAGACACGTGTTTCAGTCTGGTTGGAGCTCATCAGTAGGGAGAAGCTGTGCTTCTCTAAGAATAGTGAGCAAGGGGTCCATGTCTGGATTCCGCTATTGATTTAGGGCTACACCCTACTGATGAGGTTCAACCAGACCGAAACACGTGTCTGTGGTTGCTGTTGGTACTCTTGTTCAGAGGAGAATTGCCTATGAACATAAATGTACCTTCTACAGGGGCCTGTGTTAGGCAGAAACCTGTGCAGTTCCCCCTGGGACCACTGCAAAAGATTTAGGACTACAGGTGTTTGGCAGTAAACCCACTTGGTAGCAGTCTGTACCACACAGATTCACTTGGTAGCTGTGGCTGAGCAGTCAGACTTCCCTCAAGAAGAGTTAGGCAGTATACAGAGTATTCACAATAGATCAAGAGAACACAGTAGAACAAGTAAACACTGACCAGGGCTTGGTGTAAAAGAGATATAATTATTTATTTAAAACCACATCTAGAAAAACACACAGGCACTAATAATAAGCAATTCAAAAACACGGTCACTAAAAGATATACACTCCCTTAAAAGAATATTAGACAAGTCTTAAGTAAAGCCCCACTTATTTTCAGACAGCGGTGAGCGCTTAACGTAGATGGCACTCTAATATTTCGTTTTAAAAAGGGAGAGAAGAGCAGAGAACAAGTTGAAACAGATCCCAACACTTTTATCAGAACATAACAAGAGGGAAAGGCAAAGTAGAACCGTGAAGTTAGAGTTCAAGAGGCCGGATCCACTTTCATAGGATCCAAACAAAATGTGTCCAAGGTCACACGGTTGCAGTGCACAAGAGTCTTGTAAAGGTTCAAAAAGGAGTTGGACCAAAGAAAGGAACCAGTTAGAGGGTCAAGGTGGCCAGCCCAGTCCAGAAGGTTAAGGGGTTATTGTTAACTTGTAGCAATCTTTAGAAAGGGAGGCCTGGCGGACACGGTACCTTAAAGTGGTGAGAACGCTCCAGCGGGGGCAGTTGTTCCTGACAGCGGATGCAAGTCGGTGCTTCGTCCGGGGGGAAGAGGGGATCTCGTCGTGGAGGAAGACAGGAGTCTGTTGCACTGCCAGGGAAGAAACCAGCCGCGGAGTTTCTCAGGTACAAGGAGCGGTCTGGTGATTCGCGGTTCAGTGGTGAGTGGCTATCCGGCTGCCGGGGTGCTTGGCACAGGCAGTTCGACCACAAACCGGGCTGGGGTGCGAAGAAAGGAAGGTAAACTGGTTGTGCCCACCAGTCAGGGGAAGAAGTCTCTCCAGCCAGGAGATCTTCTCTGTCATCGGGAAGTGGTGAGTCGGTTCTGCAGGGCTCCACCGGTGGTGTCGTCATGGTAGGTCGGCTCAGCTTCTCCCTCGTCGGATTCTCAGGTCCTGTGGCGACTTCTGAAGTTCCAGTCCCCAAAGCCCTGCTTTTATGCAGAAAACCCCCATTCACTCAGCCTAGCCGTCACTCAAACATGATAAGTGGTGAGCCAGCCGGCTCACCACTTGGGCCAATCACACAAGAGTGCGACTTGAGTTACCAAGGTAACTCAGTCCAGGGTGCCTAAACCCCCTCCTACACCCTCTGTGGTACCAAGACAGAGTAGTACCACTTTTAGAGGCTTCTGTGGAGAAGACCGCCAAAAAGTGGAACAAAGGGCTCGACTTGGGTTGGAGTCACAGAAGAGAACACATACACCATTTTAGAATCGAGTCTGGGCAAAAAATACCAACCGGCGAATTAATATTAATTAAATAAACCGGCGGTATGTTCGTGGCTATGAGATTTAAATAATTAAAGTTGGTAGCCTCGAACAAACTGAAAATCCCATAGGAAAATATTCACAGTCGAATATAAAAAGTAGTTTCCACTGCTACCAGCCAAAACTCGATCAGGGGGGACGGAGACGTGCCCCCTCGACTAACAGACCCCGGGGCAATCGAATTGCCCCGACCAGTACGTCCACAATATGGTGGCTTGTACTGGTTTCTGTTAATAATTTGGGACTAGTAAAGCCAATGGTGACTTTACATGCCCTGGGAGACAGTAGTCAGTCCCAGGGTATGGAGTCTATGGTGGGGTGTCACTATGACGCCCCTGTGTTACTGCACGGAGGGTTCTGTGTAACACACATAGAAAAAACACATGAGACCCTATGGAGTAAAGGACCCCATAGCCCATAAAACACATTACCAGTCAAAGGAATACCATAATCATGTCCAAGAGTGGGAGGAAAAAAGAGTCTCACTATTGGCAGGAGAAAAAAACAAACTCCAGAAATCCAGCAAAGCTGCTGGGGGACTCACTAGGTTGGGAAATTCAGCCTAAAGAGAGAATTCTCCCTAACAGCCTGCACATGGGTGCGGAAACACCCCGCTCCAGCCAGCTCTGTCCATATGTGCGAGGAGGCACAGGAGATCCCCCTCACACATACAGACATGAAGTTGCCCAGCCTGCATTTCCAATGAGCTATTCAAGGCTGGCAAAGCAAAACGCCCCCAGCCTTGCATGGCTCAGTGAGCATGTGCGGCTGGGGTACTGAACTGAACTCTCAAAGGGAAACATTGTTTCCCTTTGACAGTTCAGCTAACCTAGGAGCACTCCCTCAGCTGGAAAAAGCAGCTGGGGGAGTGCTCAGTGTTTCACTGGGCTGGCTCCTCAGCTCCTCCGTAATAGGTGAGGGGGCCACTGGGTGGATGCCCCCTCATCCATTATTGATGAGCCGCCACGCTCGGACTGGCCTATAGGGCAATAGGGCAATGCTCATACCAAAAATGCACAATGCTAGTGTGGGCCAGACAAAATGGGCCACTTTTTTGCCCAATGTGGGCCAGTTTGATGAGCTACGTCACTGTGCAGCTAGTAGTTTTGACCATTGTTGCTAAATAAATATTCTTTAAATATCACAATTTGCTTACATTTTAACATAAACCACCCCATGGGTACTATTCAAACAGTCTGTGACTAAAGGAATGAATATCCATGTGCAACTGTGGGCCACTTATTCGTTGGTGCCTGAGACAGTTGTATGCTCAGGTCCGACCATGTGAGCCGGCCAGCCCATTTACTCCAATCTAAGAAATATTTTTTTTTCTTTTACATTTCATGCTGGGCTCTTGCTACCCCCTGGGATGCGTCCACGCCCCCCTGGGAGGGGCGCGCCCCACCTTTTGAAGACCTCTGCACTGCAAGAGAAATGCACATCTTACCTGTTTCCTGTGCATGCATACAACTGCAAGTATCCCCTCAATCCCATCACCCAGCACATCATGATGAATGGATCTGCAGAAAAAGACAAATCAATGTGAGCGCAGCAAGCACATCCATGCACCCAAACATAAAGGAATATGTGCCCCTCTGAGTGAAATGCCCAAAATGCAAACAACTCACAAGACGACCATTAGCAAGATATGCCAGATATGCACAATGCATGCAAATCCCCCCAAAAAAACACACATACTTACAAAATCCCACCCACAACCCACACATTGCCTTAACTGAATGGCCATGTCAAACCTACCCCATTATCAAGCTGATGGCACATACTCAACATACGCATTTGGCGAAAGTTGGCATGACAATAATCGGACCCACAAAAAGTACATCACTGAAACGAATAAAAGGTTGGATCACACTGGCATGATTTCCTATGCCATGGCATGCTAACACCAGCGTAGCACTGGGACAGTGCAGTGAACACCAGCAGGAGATGCAAAGCCCAAAAACGTCTGACCCCAAATACTCACCAATTGCACTGAAGACAGGATCTTTCGGAAGGCAGCACTTCACACAGGCAGATGTCAGACCTGAAGGCTGGACACTGAGGTAACTGGCATGAAACACACAAGCAGACACGACAAAGCAATGAGAAACAGAGACAAAAGACAATTGCACACAAAGTGGAGCAGGCAACTGGAAGTTGGAAAGTAATGCAGATTTCACTGCGACTCAATTGCACCAAGTCAAATGTGCATTTAATCGGGGCGTGGCCAACTGCGCGATGCAGTAGACGTGTGCTCCCGGAGCTCCCGTAACCGCGGCCCAACATCCTGCTACATTCGACCATTTGCAATGCTTGGAAGACCCCCAAGATAACCCCCCCGGTGCCCGACACCCTGGAGCGCATCTGGGGCAAATTCTAGCCCGAAACGCTCAAGAACCGCGGGGACAGCGGCGAATGTGGGGAACACCGGTGCGGCCCTGCGGGGGAAACAAGATGGCCGCCGGGGTGCGCTCTGGGTGAGGAGCGGCTCATCTCTGCATCTCCGTAGCCGACGGGGACGAGGAACCAGACTGCCGGTGCGAGCTGGAAGCGCAGGAGAAGCCTCCCCCGAGGGAACCTGTGAGGGGAGCCGCCCGCCCGGCCGGGTAGGGCGCGGACAGCGGAACGCAGCGAGGGAATCCCATCCACTGCCGAGGAAAGCTGCGAGGGGAGCCGCCCGCCCGCCCGGTCGAGGAAGGGCGCGGACAACTGAACGCTGCGAGGGAGTCCCGTGCACTGCCGAGGCGGCCCCGCCGGTGAGTGCCTGTCGCTGTTGCTGGGGGGTCCCTGCGCGAGACTCGCTGGTAATCTGGGAATCCCGAACCCGACCTCATCCTGAGAGGCCGGCACGACATCCTGGGACCTGCTGGCCCGCTTGCTCGCTCGGCGGGCTGAACCATCCGGCAAGGCCCACGCTCTGCTCTCCTAGGAGATACTGGGTGTCGGCGTTGAGGGGGGAGGCGCCTGGAGAGACGGCTGGGGGAATCTGCTGCAGCCGAGGGGGCCATTCGGATCTCTTCTGCCCCCCCTGGAAATACAAGCACCGAGGATCCAATAACGGAAGGTGGGGATACGCCGATACGCGGCCTCCATCCCAGCGTGATACGACAACCCCCTAGCGCCGGTGGTCAAGCCAACACATCCACCAACACGTATTCGCCACCCGGCTCTCTGCGCCCTTCCTCTCCCCCCGACCGAGGTGCGGGCAGCGCTTATAACCCAGTGCGACTGTCCTGTGGGGCTGCGCCAGTGTGTAAGAGGGCGGCCTTGAGGCAGTGACAATGGGGAAAGACAAGATTAGAAGACCGGCCACGCAAAACAGAATCGACCAATATACGGTTCCCCCATCGCAATCTCCTGATACTCCACTGCTGCCGTCGGTTGAAGAGGACTCTACATCTGGGCTCTCCCTAAGGGATGTCATGGCAGCTATAGCGGACTCCCGCTCATCGATGGAGCAAAAGATGGACGGAATCCGTCTTGACGTGTCCCTCCTCCGACATGACCTGCAGAAGCTATCGGCACGCACTGGGGAGGCGGAGCAGCGCATCTCCAACACGGAGGACGGGTTGCAAGCAGTACAACAACAGCTCCAAGGAGTCACCGCCAAACTTAAAACTCTGGAAGCCAAAGTCGAAGAAGGGGAGGGCAGATCCAGGCGCAATAACATTCGTATTCTCGGTATTCCCGAGAAAGCTGAAGGCCCCTGTATGGAGCTTTTCTTGGAGCAATGGCTGATGGACCTGTTCGACCAACGATCCTTTTCCAAATTCTTCTCCGTAGAGAGGGCACACCGAATACCCACTGGCAGACCAGTGCCTGGTGCTCCACCGCGAACGGTGATAGCAAAATTATTGAACTACCGAGACCGAGACGCGCTGCTGCACCTCGCACGAACCAAAGGCACGACCACATTCAATGGGTCCAAGATAGCCTTCTTTCCGGACTATACCCGAGAGGTCCAGAAGGCGAGGCAATCCTTTGAGAAGCTGAAACGACAGCTGCAAGCGATGGGAGTCAAGTACGGCCTGCTCTTCCCGGCCCAGCTGAAAATATATCACAGGGGTACAACAGTCCATTTCAACGACCCAAGGGAGGCCTGGCGCTGGGCAGAACAGCATATAGAAGGGGACTGGTCGGCGCCCCGGCCCAGCAGGGACAGAAATCCTAGACCACCACCGGCACATCCTCCGGACCCGGGTCATCCACCCTCACCGAACCAACCGACAGAGGCCGGAGAATGAACATGATTGCTCCTTACGGAAGGGCCTGCCCCCAAAAGCGGGAGCACGCCCAAATTGAGGTTGGAGAAAGTGTGGGAGAGTACCATACCACAGCACTGCTATAAGTTGTCTAGGTCATTAATAATGCGGCCTGCGGGGGCACTTCTTCCGCTGCAAGTGGGAAAGCAACGGGGCCCCCCCCCCATTCGTTAACTTCTTCTAGTGTTAATTTGTACAAGGGTTTGTAAGGCTGTCACCTTACAGTTGTTGAGGGTCAGCGATGTTGGGGCGACAGGTACTTCGTGTTGGGGAGGAGTATGGGGTGGGGGCGGGAAAGGAAAGTTTCAATGGGTTAATTGTTACCCCGGGAGCAACGCGTCACCGCAAGCTCCGAGGTTTGTTGAAGTTGAAGTTCATGGTAACACGAGGCTACAAATGGTTCAGGCAGCACATCACTCGACATTCACGGCACATACTGCGATACACCACAGCTGACGGGGATGCCCTCCTCGGAATACACCTGGTCAATCTCTTGTGTGGGTCCTCAGATGGCACCCTTGCAACCCCAGTTGACTCCGACTGAACGTCCCAAGTCTCTCAAGGTGCTCACCTGGAACGTAAATGGGATGGGCTCGGCGATTAAGAGGCGCTTGATTAAGCAACTTCTCAGTAGACACTCCCCAGACGTGGCCCTACTATCCGAAACCCACTTGGCGGGCTCTAAATGTTTGCATTTCCAACGCACAAACTACAGGGCTGCCTTCCATGCGGGATATACAATGGGATCCAGGGGCACTCTCATCCTCATACATAAACGTGTCCCTTTTGCCCTCCAGAGCTTAGAGCAAGACCCACGGGGCCGCTATGTGATGATCCTTGGTACGCTTGGGAACGTAAGGGTCGCCTTCGTCTCGGTGTACTCCCCGCCCGGACTGGGGCAGGAGCTACTGGACGAATTGACTGCCCTCATAGGTAAACATCAACCTGATGAGCTGTTTCTGGGTGGAGACTTTAACGATGTCATGTGCAATTCTACTGATCGTACACATCTTAGACATCGCAACCCGGACACCCCCACAAGGCTCTCTAACTTTGCTTCTGCCTTGGGCCTGGGTGATGTATGGCGGGAACTACACCCGGACATCAGGGGATACTCCTTCCACTCTGGTGCCCACGGTTCCCTCTCCAGAATTGATTATCTCTTTGTTCCACATACAGATCTCTATAAGGCAATGGCAGCGGAATTCCTTCCCCGGGGCATCTCAGACCACTCGCCTCTGCTAGTGGAGATCCGCACGCGGGGCGTTTCCCCCCCTAGGACATGGAGGCTGAATACCTATTATCTGGGTTCCCCTGAACTTGTTGACCACCTTACTGAAGTCTCTACCGAGTACTTTGAAGTTAATGACAACGGAGAACAAGATCCAGTAGTGATTTGGGAGGCCTATAAGACCGTTTTGCGGGGTGCCTTGATCTCCTGGGTGGCAAATAAAAGGCGAGAGAGGCTCCGGGAGGTAACAGAGGCGGAGGGTGAACTGGCCCAATGTGAGAATAAACACACCCTTGACCCATCCCCGCAGACCCAGCTCTCCCTTAAACGAGCCACCGAGCGGCTCCGAAACCTCCTATTAGATAATGCTAAACAAGCCCATTGGGACTCCAGAGCCAGAATCTATGAGCACGGAGACAAAGCTGGCCGAATGCTGGCCTGGTTGGAGAGGAGGGATGAGGGACAACGATGTGTTCGTGAGATTGTCAATTCTCGGGGTGAAAGGTTTCGGTCGGATGCAGAGATAGCTGAGGCTTTCGCCCAATTTTATGAAACACTTTATCGGGCTCCGACTTTGCGGCTGGACCCGTCCCTCCTAAATGACATACCATTCCCGGCTCTCTCAGTACAACAAAGGGCGAGGCTGGAGTCCGATCTCTCAGAGACCGAGGTGGCTGACGCACTAGCCCAGCTGCAGACCGGGAAGACGCCGGGCCCGAACGGGTTTCCGGTGGAGACATGGCAGAAACTGGGAGGGGTCAACATAGCGTCATCTCTCCATAAAATGTTATTGTCAGCCCGGGAACAAGGCGCTCTCCCGCAGGATCTGTGTAAGGCCACCATCGTGGTCATACCCAAACCGAGCAAGCCCCAGGAACACTGTGCCTCCTATAGGCCGATCTCGTTAATCAATGGTGAGGCTAAGGTCCTTGCCAAGCTCCTGGCCAATAGGTTACAATCAGTGGCTGATACCCTAATACACCCGGACCAATGTGGCTTCATGCCACACAAATCGACCCGAATGAATCTGCGTCGACTCCATTTAGCGCTAGAGAGGGCTCCCGCCATTGACACTCCGCTCGCCCTTCTGGCGATCGACTTTGAGAAGGCTTTCGACTCGGTCCGATGGGATGGCCTCTGGGAGATCATGGCACGTATGGGCTTTGGGGAGGAGTTCATGGGATGGGTGAAATTACTGTATACAAACATATGGGCGGAGGTCAAGGTGAATGGGTGGACCTCTCGCTCCTTTCGACTGGGTCGTGGTACACGGCAGGGGTGTCCCCTCTCCCCCCTTCTCTTCGCCCTGGCGATAGAACCTTTAGCTATATGGCTTCGTCAGAGCACATCCTGGACGGGATTCAGATGGCCAGAGGGACATGAGGACCGGATATCTTTATATGCGGACGACCTCCTGCTATACCTGGGAGACCCTGCCCGAGCTTGCCCCATAGTGACCCAGATTCTTGTCCGATATGGGAGATTTAGCGGTCTAAGAATCAACTGGAAGAAATCTGTTTTCTTCCCAGTGAAGGGAGGGGAACAGCCCGACCCACAGGAATGCCCTTATCAAATAGAACAGCTTGGTTTCCGATACCTTGGGATTTGGATCGCATTGGACCTAACTGGCTACTGCAGGCATAACCTCAGGCCAATCCTGGATCGATTCTCTAATGATGTACAGCACTGGAAGCTTCTCCCCCTGACCCTCATGGGTAGAGCCGCTTTCTTTAAAATGCTGGCTCTTCCGCGATTTCTTTACGTCCTTCAGAACGCCCCTTTGCAGATCTCGGGGGCTGAATTTGGCCGGGTGGAGACTCTCCTTAGGGAGCTCTTGTGGGGTGGTGGACAAGCGCGCATAGCTCTGGCTACACTTCAGAGGTCGATCTGGGCGGGTGGGATCGAGTGCCCCGCCTCCAGACCTATTATTGGGCCTCACAATTGGTGGTGGTCAATGACCTACTGCATGGGGACCGGGAACTACCCCACATTAAGGCCGATGTGGCAACCATGCACGACACTGATCCACTACAGCTGCTGTATGACACCCCCCCTAGATCCTCCCCACTAACGATGAGGGCACAGATCACTACCACTTGGAGGCAAGTGCACAACTTTGTGGGATGGGGGAACAAGATATCAGCGGCGCAACCCCTATGGAGAAATGCTAATTTGAAGGAAATGGCGAGGCTCGGACCCTGGCCGTGCTGGGTGAGAGCTGGGATACAGAAAGTGGGAGATGTTCTTAGCGGTAAGAATCTTGCCCCGTTTGCGGACCTGCAACACAGGTTTCGACTCCCTGACACCGAAAGATACCACCATATGCAAATGTCCCATGCTCTAAGAGTCCACATACCGTTGGACGACAGCATACCGGAGTACTCACCTATAGAACGCAACATTCTACCTGAATACATCCCCTCCAAATGCACATCCATCCTTTATAATGCCATTACATCCTTTGTGACTCCTGAATTGATCAGCCTAAAGGCCAAGTGGGAAACAGATGTAGGGAACATTGATCCGGAGGACTGGATACGGGTACTAATGCACCCCAAGGAAATTGCCATCTCCTCGAGACTCAGGCTAGTGCAACTTAAAATATTACATAGAGTGTATTATCCTAGAACTGCACTGTTTGGGTGGAAGAGGGCAACGAACCCGAACTGTCTTCGATGTGGTAACGAGGAAGGGACCTTCTTTCACATTCTGTGGTCCTGTCCCCGCATCCGAACTTTCTGGGGGGCCTGTTGTCGTGAACTGACCCGGATACTCTCTACTTCAATAGAACTTGACCCGAAGGTCTTAATCCTGGGAGCACCAGGGGAGTATGAACTGAATAAATGGGGAGAACTCTTATTGCATACGGCGACAGCCCTGATAAAGCGGAATATTGCACAAAAATGGGGAGTCCCCGAATCTCCGACGATGGAGCAATGGGCGCTAGACATGGACACATGTGCTATGTTTGAAAGACGGGTCTATAAGGCAAGAGGCTGTCCCAACAAAGCCTCTAAAATATGGGCGCCATGGGAGGAGGGAGGGCCTTGAGGCATGAGGTCTTGAGAGATGCCCTTTTGAATACTTACACTGTTAACTGCAGATGTGTCCTATGTGAATGGTAAAGATACATTACTACTGCTGAACGGGTCATGTTGCCCTCATCTGATGTAGCTGCCTCTTTTCTTTCTTTCTTCTTTCTTCTTTCTCCTTTCTCTTTTCTTTCTTTTACGCCTCTCTTTTGGCTTTGGCCTATTATGTCTATGTTATGAATACATGAAAATAAAAAATGTTTTATCAAAGAAAAATGTGCATTTAATCAAAGGTAGCATTGATATGCACCCAGCAGCTGTCAACATGGCGCTGTATTCCTAATAGTGCCCCATGCATGGCACATAACAAACCTTGCTCAAAGTAGTGTGCCTGGGGTCTGTTGACAACATAACATCCCAAACATGTGCACCAATTTTGTCATGTGTGTTGATTATTCTTTGGTCTGCACAACAAGAATGTTGAGCCCTAACCAAGAAAGGCTAAATAGTGTCTTCCATGTACATGAATCAATATTTGTGAATCATTGTATGGGATGCCATGGTGAAACACATGTGAAAAGTGCAAGGAAACACACACCACCACAACCATCAACATGTGTCACAGCCCACAAACAGTTGGCCCTGCCACCCTCCTACAACTCAACCAGAAAGACCCTAAAGAGATCGGCCACCCACAACTACACTCCCGCAAACTGTGGCACTATGATACGAGTGTGAAAACAGCATGCACAGACACATGAGCATAACAACACCATGTGACACATGCACCCACAAACTTGGACCCGTGCCCCACAAAACTATTCAAGCAAAAGTGAATGCACACAGTGCCAGACTCCCTGCTAAACAGCACACTACAAGTGATACCCTGAGTGCCCTACACTTAGCTGCACAGGATACCCCCCTGGCCTGCATACACTCCATCCCACTGGGAAACACATCCTCAAATTGTAAAGACATGCATTAGAACAACTTAATGACAGTGCACATCCATGACAACCATTTATGGAATCAGAAAACAGGCATAGGCCACCCAGTGCAGGAGGACCACAGGACACAAATTGAGAATTGCCTAGGAGCGGAGAGTAGCACAACAGAGAGCGAGAGATAGAGGGAGGGACAAGTGAAAACCATAGCAAAGAGTACAATGTGTGGATTGGAGATGGGGATGGACATGCCCAACATCACTGTGGGTGAGGGCACATTGAAGCCGACCTAGGGAGAATGATAGTGATATGGATACCTCTGGAAGTATCATCATGGCATGAGAACACAGAAGGCACACAGATGGAAAATATCCACATGAAGGACAGAAAGTGGTGGTTGGTGAAGGGCAGACTGTCAAATAATAGGCACATGTGTAGGATCAATCAGTAGCCAAATCTCTCTCAAACCAAGGCAAAAAACCACCATGGCATACATTAAACAACAAGACACATGTACCATACTCCCACGCAACTAAGACACTGAAAGCATATACCCCTACCCTACATCAACCAACATATACCTTGTTGGACAACACAGCAAATGGACATGCAGCTGTACATTCACCCCCCAACACAGGACACACCCTGAGTGAGACTACCCCAGTAAGTGTGCATGGATTCCAGGGCTCACTTGAACCTGAAAACCAGAAAACATGTAATACACACCAGTGATGATAACCAACAGTACAAAAGCATGTACAAAAAGTCACCATACTTGGTAATACAGAAGCAGTCAGTCAGGGGTACACTTCTGCATATCTGTCAGAACTAACATGCATCAAGTGTGAGAAACATGTCCTCTGGAGTCAACGCACACAAATATCCACAAAGGAGTCACAAGAGCCCATGTCATAAAGCGCTGCAGTGTATTTGTGCATACATGCCTATCTATGTGAATGGGACATGTTGACAAGTGGCCTGGCTGGGCGGGACATATAAGTGGAGAAGGAAGAGGAATTTGAATTGGCAACCGTCAAATAGTAGTGTGCACAGGAAGAACACCTGCAGGGCACCGCATACAACATAGGGACTGGGGGAGTAGAAGGGTGGCAGTAAGGAGACATCACCACAGTCAGTGTACCAAGTGTTGGAGAACAGAAACCCCCAGAGTGCAGAAACACCAATAATGCATGTGGCCAAGCAGTAAGTGCATCCACACTGAACAAAACACTGACAATGAGGAATGTGACAATAGTGCTGCACATTCACTTCCAAACATGCTGTCAACATCATGAGTGCATCCACAAAACAATGCATTGGCATAGAAGTGCTAATGCAGATACACACACATCAGCACAGACATTTACTGTGTAAAACGGTGAACACAACCAGCTGCTCAAGATGTTTACATGCAGAAACCATGGGGAATAATTACACAGGCAGAACATGCAAGACAGTGCACGTGCTTCCCTGCTGACTGAGCCATCATGATGTGATTCCTGCATCACCTCCACTGTGAACTGTGCCTCCAAATGTGTGACATGAGGTTCAGTGCCAGGCTGAGGGCATGTGGAGTTGGGACGTCAGAGGGTGCAGGGTGTCTCCCTGGTAGTGCAGTCACCGCCTCATTCCGGAGCACTGTAACAAAATGGGACAAGGCATTATAACAGCCATAGTACAGTACCATACATGCAGCACACGTGTCAATATTCACTCAACCCAATGTTACCTGCACATGAAATCCCGTTCACCACAATGCAACCATGACAGTTGACCTCACTGTACATGGCTGCATGTCCACCACTGCATACGTCATGACCTTGAGAGGGCAACTGCACAATTCAAGTCAAATGGTAAAAATCAAAAAGAAAATAGAAAAAGATTCCACCTTGGAAAGGGATGAACAAAAATGCATGCCAGCAACTGGGCTAGGGGTCTTGAAATCAAAGATACAAATGTTCATGGCAAATCAAGGGACACCAAAAAGAAAATAGGCCTTGGCCATCAAAAAAAAATATATATATGAAATATGGTCCTTCATGGACGGGGGGAAGGATCCACTCTCAAAGGGGGAGTGGTTGAGTGTATGTCAATTTGACTATGAAAAAAAAACTAAATGGGCCCATGGACCTCACAGCAACAGTGGACCAGGAGGCATGTCTGTTTTGCGACCCCCATCCTGAAATTGATGTGCAGGTGGCTGTGGTGCTGGAGGAAGACCACGCAGTGCTAAGGCCTGGTCTTCAGAGTTGGTGGAAATGTGTGACACTGATGAATGCACCAGCACAGTTAGGTTGTTGATGTCTGTATGCATTGCAGCACAGAATTTCTCTGAGAGTGACTGCCTGAAGGCAACCACCTCATTGTGGAACAATCTCCTTGTGGCTGTTTGTTCTGCATGGAGTGCAGGCCTCTGGGCCTCCATCCCAAGCGCCATTGGCCATTCGGTTTTAACACACCTAATATAGGTGTATTTGTTGTGCTATGAACAGGCCTAATGATTCCTTTATATTCTGCATTTTTGATTATTTCAGTTAGTGATTCCAAACATGCCAGGGGTAACCTATATTATCACACAAATACTGGCTCCCTACCATGTCCTTCTGGTAGTGTATCAACATGCAAATCTGTTAACCCACAATCATATGAATCTTTGGCAAAAACGTGTTTGAATTCCATAAATATTTTTCTCAATTGGTCTTTTTTTTCTTCACCTGTGCAAGCATATGCAGCTTGAAATTGCTCCTCTACCATCTTAGAAAACTCTGGAAAGTCCTCCAATGGAGGAACCTCTGTACTTTCTTCTAATTGGGCCACATTCCGAGCCATGGTGCTAGTCATGGCGCTATTAGCGCCATGACTAGCACCATTACCGGTACCGTGTCTGCCCTGGTTCAATGGGGACTTACCGGTCTAGTCCGACCTTTGCGGGACCGGTAAGTCCCCATTGAAAATGTCAATCCCCATTCCTATTCTGAGCCCCCATAGGGCTCAATGGGAATGGGGAGGGTGCTAATAACGGTACCGTGAAGTACGGTACCGTTATTTGCTCCCTGGACCCTTTGCGGCTCCCGCTAAGGCCGCCTGGTAAAACCAGGCAGCCTTAAAACCAGGCGGCCTTAGCAGGACCCGCAAAAGGACCTCGTAGTAGGGCGGTAAGGGATTACCGGCACAGGTCTCCTTAACGGTGCCCGGTATCCCTTACCGCCCTACTTGGAATGAGACCCTGGAGGATCGCTACATTTAAATATTTTTGATTACTGACCTCCATTTCAATATGCTGCTTTTATCTTTTAGATTCACTTAATTCGAATAGAATACAATCATCTTGATGAAATCACACTATTTCATTTGACTCATAATGGTACATAGACAGAACTTTAAAGATTCCTTTAGGCTTAGAATCCAAGGATTTGGGCAATTCACCCTGTGCAGTCAAATAGCTTTCAGTGATGTTCCCAATCACTATTTTACTAAAATTGGCAGTGTAGTTGCCATTCCTATTGCTGAATCTTTTCCAAATGAATATCTATTGTTCAGCAGGATTTGAATGGGTCCATCCCTAATCTCTATCAGTGGTGTATACTTGCATTCTAACCCTTGTTGTCTCATGGATTCATTTAGGCATACAAATTCATCAGAACCTTTTACTTGTTGACCCTTTCTGTATTTTAACACTACTGCAACTTGTCTGGTGAATACAGGAATGGTAACATCCCTTTTCAACTGCAGTTCAACTGCATATGGTGTCATTTGGGCGCAATGGTAAGCTTGTCTTATATCTTCAAATTCAGGTGCGGCTCCACCCAAACCGGACCAAAACTTTGATTTAGAAAGTCTGATACCATACACATCCTGTGCATTATGTAATTTCCCAAATAAAATCTATGTTGGGGCCCGCTCACGATCCACACATTGTGATGAATACTCTTAGGACCAATTGTAATCTTTAACATGCATCTTCCTTCAATTTGTTGCCCCGATCATCTAGGTCAAAAATGAGTTGATTCTTTTGTCAACTTTGGGATCTCCTCCCTGTCAATTATTTGATGGAATCCCTTTTCATTAAAGAAACTTATTTCATGTTCAAGTGCTGAGGTGGCTTCCATTGTTTCAAGATGCCCATTCACATGGTTAGGGTTCCATCACTGGCCATCTCCCATGTGTATTTCTGAAAGCGTTGAAATGTGCTTTTCTTTAATTATCTCTGGAGTGACATTTGGTTTGTATTTTTCTTCATTTAGATAAACATGCTATGTGGTTTCATCTATTTCTGGTTGCCATTTCTTCTCTGGGTACAAATAAATCTCCAAAGACTGCCTCTCTTTTTCTCCTCGCATTTCATCCTGACACATGAGAATGACAGCGATGCTGGGCACACAGCCATTCTGAAGCTATACCTCCACTGAATTCTCTGATTTGGCAATAGTATGGCATACTTTCACACTATTGCTTCGTGTAATTATTTTGTTAGGTCTCAATGGTTGTTTAGTTAAGGACCACAATACTCCATTTACCCCACCAATGTGGGGCGACAACCTCTTCAAGCAATTTGTCCCTATGAGAAAAGGTATTTCATGAATGGACATAATCTATACTTCCTGTTCCAACCGATGCTTCTCTATCTTTATGACACCTTCAATAGGTATTTCTTCCCCATTGAAGTTTTGCACATGGCCTTCATGTTGCCACACCTTTTTGTGATTTTGTGGTATCTCCCTTCATTGATACTTTTCACTAGTTCTTTTGACATTATCGTTGCTTGGGCACCTGTCACAATCATTGCACATGCATTACATTTTTCTTCAATAATAATAGGAGCATAGTACCTATCTTCAACCTCTTCTAGCACATATAAAATCTCTGCATGTTTGCTGATTTCAGGACTTACTTCCCTTAGCTCTTTTGTACTCCATGCAATGGAACTCCCTCAACCCTACCTTAGAGCAGAAACATTCCACTTAGTTTTCTGCAAAGCTATCAAAACTCTGCTATTTGCCTGAACCTGCCAGCTGTTTAGCTAGCGTACATAATATGCCATGTAAAGCACCATATGTCAATACCTATGTAATGTTTTTACATGTAAACTATATGCACGCTCCATGTAACTAAGCCGCCTCTTGTAACAGCGCCTAGATGCCCTGGGGCTGTTTGTGCGCTTTATACATTCTTTTTCAAAAAAGCTCTTTGCTAGGCAAATGGGCATATGAAATTACATCTTTCCCTCCTTTCTGCCCACTTCATTTTGAATTTCTTTGTATATTCTTGTTAGGCGATCCTCTGCACACCAGGCCACGACACATCAGAACACTGCCCACATTCCCCCAACACCTCCTCCCAAGCTTCGAGGCTCAAGTGATTCGGTGAACCCACAGAACCGAAAACTCCGTACCAGTGTACGGGCTCGATTGCAACCCTTTCTGCATTGGCAACTGCCTTGGAGAACGTATAGCAGAAAGGGCGGCCTCACGTCCTCACGCCAGTCACGTGATACACTACGGCGTTCTCCATGTGATCTTGGTGGACGTCACATGATCCAGAGAAGTCACGTGACCCAGGGGCGATCAGTATAAAGTACTGAGAGACAGAACGCTCATTGCTTCTCAGCTGGCTTCGGACACTGTTTGGCGTTACAACTTGCTCCTTGTTTACCTTGACCACGGAAATCTATCACGGACTCCCTCGGACACCCCTTGGTACTTTTGCTTGGAACTCTTTACCTGTTGCCGGATATTTGGACTGCACCTCGACTTGTCTTTGGATCATCCCTTGGTACTTTGCTGATCTTCTACGCCTTTTCCCTACTGGGGATTCAAGTCCAGCCCTGACTCCCACAGGTGGCTACTCTTCATCCACGCTGAACCTGCGGTTCTACCATTCCAGGGACCGCCGCATCTAATGAGCCTCGAACCTCCCTACTAGGTCACCTGGGTCTCCATTACACCAGATAGGTAAGACACTTTAGTTACTTGTTTTCCTTATTGTATTGTGCTTGCCTGGTGCTTAACCTCATTCCCTCTTGACAGCAGCATCGGTGTTCCTAGAGGCTCCGTGGATCCGAGAAGACATCTCTCACCTGTGGCCTCAAAGGTCGTACAGCGGGTTTCTATTTAGTTCCCCTGTGCGTCACTTGGGGACGGAGGTCTCATCGGTCTACACGACACTCAAGTCAGAACAATTCTCCTTGGCCCAGAACCCATTTGGAGTGTAGCCACAGACTGCCCCACTGACTTGGGACCACCAGTATTCACACCCCAATTTCTTATTGTACATTGCTCATTGTCTGGATTCACTACACAGCAACTTTTTGACTGGATATTTTCACACAGTCTGTCAACTTCTGGTGCATGACACTTGCCTGTGTGTTGCATGGAGCCTGTCATTTCTACCACTTGCAATATCTGTGGTTTAAAATACTCGTCAGGTGACTGACTTGCACCCTGCTTTTGAGCTACTGTTTTCTCTGTATGGGTATCAACAGTATTCTGACTATCAAGTGAGGATAATCTATCTGTTGATCCAAACTCTTCGCCTTGTGTTTTATTTTCACAGTGGGTGTTTTTTTATCTGTTTCTCTGTTCTTTGGGTTTTTCCCCTTTATGTTCTTCATTTTAACACACCTCAACAAACTGGTTCAACTCTAATTTGAACCACACTCTCTGTTTGTGTGTGTTGAAATTCCTGTCTCACTTTCATTTGTTTGTTTTCTTATTTTCAAATCAGAAAGCAATTCAGAACCGTTATTCAAAGGTGATTCACAGACATCTGTGTTTCATCAGCGAAGAGATTATTAACTTCTCACTTATTGTCAGAACGCACAAGATCAGTCCTATGACATTCTGCACCTTCAAATGTTTGTTACTTTTGAACTGCACATAACTTTCCTATTTGTTCAGACAACATTTTGACTTGTACCTCTAAGCATTGAAACCTGTCCATGTCTCTGAATTCTTCTCTTTGTGACCTGGGCCAGTAATTATTAAATTCACCCTGATTAGGCCTATTCTTGGACCTCTCAGGAGATTGATTTCTTTTTGTGTTACCTCTGAATTCCTGTGACACAGGAGGTGGAGAATGCGGAGTGACCATCCTTTGACCATGGTCAACTGCTGGTGGTGATTGGTTAAATTGGCGAGGGACATAGTTCATATTTTGTCTTTCATTTGATGGAGATTGTCCCCTATGCTGGTTTCCATTTTCAATTAATCTATCCACATATCTTGGTCTTTCTCGGTGGCCATTTACCATTGTATTAGGGTCAAATCTACTCTGAGCCCCGAGTGTCTGGTATGGGCCATTGTATATTTGATTTTGATTGTTATTTAGACCTGACATATCATGGCGAAATCCCACTCTCAGAGAATTTGCCAAATATCTAGGGCTAATGTAAGAATTTGTATTGCTGGGATTGATGGATTGGAACATAGGAGTTTGGGGTGATGTCCTCTGTAGAGACATGCCCCTTTGACTAGGTGTCATGTTGTTTCTTGCCTGAATCCAAGCTAATTCAAGCAGCATCTTTACAGATTTGACTTACATAATCGCTGGTATCGGTTCTTTGGACTTTGGTTTTGTCTTCTTATTCTTAGGTCCTTCCTCTCTCTGACCAAATACCACTTCATATACTTTGGTCCCCTGTTCTATTATCCATTCTAGTGGCTTTTCCCTGTCAAATTCACAAAGTAACTGGGATAGGATTTCTTTTTGGAGTCCATAAAAGTACAAAGTCTTAAATTCTACATTGTTAGGGTTAAAGGCCACATCAAGGCGTGAAAATGCTCTTTTCAAATTTTGAAGATATTGGCAAAGGGACATATCTGGCGTCACCGTCATAGTATAAGTGGCTTTCTTGGCATCCTGTATAGACTGATAAGGTAGGAATTGATGCCTAACCTCTTTCTCAAAGTCAGGCCATGACAAATATTCCTTTTCATTGAGAACCCCAATTGACACTGGTAGCTGCTGAATCTAGTGTTAGGTGAACGTTCTGTCTATATTGTTCTCTAGGTATCTGGAGGGCTTTAAATATATTGTGAATGGTTTATAAATGGTCTTCCATGCAACAATCGCCTCCCTTTTTGAATGGTTTAAGCAAGGTCAAGATAGATTTCATAATTTTGATAGAACTACATAGTGCATTCTGGTGTGTGTCATTATGTCGCTCATTTATGTTCTCTTGTGGGACGGAATAATTGTGAATATTTGCAGGTGATTCATACCCCACAATTGGGCTATAGGAAGGTCTGGCCACAGGAACAGCAGTTGGTACATTGTTTCCTTGGACAAAGCTGTAATTGATTTCAATTTCATTGAATGTAGTGCCGCTTTCCTGAGATTTCAGACTAAGTATTTGCTGTTCTAAGTTCTTGCACTGTCCATGAAGTTGTTCTGCCTCATGACAGGGATCAGCATTCTCATCCTTATTGATTACTGCTTGAAATTCACTGATTTTGTGCCAGACAGTGATTAAGAGCTTTATCCTTTTTGTCATGTTCTTCCAGTAATTTGAATATCTCCTGTTCTAGTGCGTGGAACCGTCTGTCTTTTTCCATTTTATTTTCTCTAAGGGTTTGTATTTCCGAAATAGCAACATATTTGTCTTATCTTATTGCTTTTAAGTCTGTTACTTCTTGCTCGAGCTCATTGAATTGTTTCTCTTCCCGAGCCAATTGAGTAGCCATATTACTGCATTTAGTTTGCAATTCCATATCTAGCTCACTCTCTTTTAATTCTGCTTTTAACTGCTGCACCTGATCATGTTCATTGTCCAAACTGCATAGTAACGTGTTAATAACTTCAGTGTCATTTCCCTGCATACTTAGGGAACTATGCTGCAAAAACCGCAGCGTTGTGCACAATCTGATAATACAGTTTTTCTCGTCCTTGTGCTCTGATGTTCAGAATAGCCTCATGAGGTACACCTGCACAATGCTTCCTTCATCAAAAATATGTTCAAATGCCTCCTTTTCTGCTTCTGTGGTAATTCTGTCTTTCCATGTTGTCACATTTTCTGTAGAGCAAACTGCATCAAGATAGTTTACCAGTTCAGGAAACTCAGCCTGCATTTAGGACATGGTGACACTATTGTGTGAGTCAAATGAGTACTCAGTACTGCACCACTTCACAGCACTAATTCAATTAATGAGTGCACAATATGGTTCTGCTTTAGAATGTAATGCCACGCCCAGTAACTTTTTTAATGTTTACCAATGGCCAACGCACCAAATATGTTGGATTTATTCTGGCGCTATAACTTTTGCTTCATGGCATTGTCTTTATAATTGTGGTATCTTGTGGTAACTTGGGGTATTTCTATGGTGGTGAGACTATTTTTAAAATATATTGCTTAATTGTTTTCACCAGGGTAACTAAATACAACAAGATACTGAACTTGATACACTCTGGGTAACTAGCTTATGCCCCCTCCTCTGGGTATTGTATGTACAATACCACACTATGCCCTTGTTGCTGAGTTTCAACACTTGTAAAGCAGGCAATTGAAATATTGCACACTCATCCAGACTCTCTAGCTAGACAATTCACAGCAGTTACTTCCCTTTTAGACATTTCTTATCGCACACCCATCCGTTTGTGCAGACCGATTAAAATGACTGACTGAGGCAAAAATGTACTAAGACTACCAGTTGTTTTAAAATGTATTATTTTATCATAAAAGATAAATATGCAATTTACACAGAGTACCAGCTAGGTCCCAATATGTTTCACAGTGCAAATATGTTACAATAATTTTCCATAATTAGCTGTGCCCATTCTTACCAACTGTCCTTGGAGGCATGGATTTTGGTAAAAGAAATAAGAAAATAAAGCAAACTTTTTTTAGCATAAATGCAGAGTTACATGCACGTTATAAGATAGACATCAACAAAAATGAAATGACCGAACTAGCTGACCTCATTCAAGACAGCAACTTCTCACTTAAACTGATATTTACCCAGATCTGTTGGGTATGTTTTCTTATTCAGTTTAGCAAGGAAATCCTCATCAAACTTTCTGCCTGTCTTCTCCAGGGTCGCTCAGATAAGGAATTTTCACATTAGACGGCCTGCCAGCAGTGAATTCTGTCTCCAGCCAACTCCCTGTCACCTTGTCTGCCAGCGCCTGAAGATATCTGACCAGCTACCCACTCTGAAACCCTTTTTTATTACTTCTCCCTGCCACTCAAAGGAGATACCTCTCTTTGCACAGATCATATCACTGAAAATACCAGGTGATTTCATTGCTGGACTCCTACTCTTGGGTCCATAAATATGTTTCAGCCCCTGATCCCCTATTGCAGTTCAACCCGAGCTACATGTGCATGCTAAAACTCAAACATCCTACTCCTACACTACTCCTACAGTGGGAGCAAGCCTTCATTTATGCTGTCCAATACTTTCCTTGACATTGCAGTTGCCTGTTGTTGGATATTTTGTCTTTGGGGCAAATTTCAGATTTGGTGGTAATTCAGCACTGTGGTATTTTGCCAGTATTTTTGGTGGTAAATTAGCCGTACCGTTGTTGGTAGTTCAGTATTACCCTAATTTGGTAATAGTCTAGCACTATCTTATTTTGGCGGTAATTTAGTGTTAGCTTACCTTGTCAGCATTTTAGAGTTATCTTATTTTTGTGGTATAGTGGTAATTTCGGTGGTATCTTATTTTCTACAATACTGCCCCATAATAAGACAAACTCTCACTCTTTATAATTATGATAGACATTAGGCTGACAATAAACAAACCCTGGACTTAGCACACGTTAGGGAACCCAGTAAAATGATGGTGTGCAGTCATAATGTCGACATCAATAATGTCGACAGTCAAAATGTCGACAAATTAATGTCGAAAATCAATAATGTCGACATACAAAAATGTCGACATTTTACATTAATGTCGACATTTTTTCGAAATGTTGTATAAATAAATAAATATATATTTATTGTTGTGTTGTATGTGTTGAGTATGAGGGGTGGGGGGTGGCAGGGGGTATTGGGTGAGAGGGGTTGGGGGGGACATCCCCATAGTAAATGATATTCTTTTTATTTATTTGTTTATTTATTTATTGAATAATAAATAAATAAATAAATATATAATTACTATGTGTTGGGAATGAGGGTGAGAGGGTGGTTGGGGGGGGGGTGGGGGGGTGTCAGGGGGGTGTTGGGTGAGGGGGGGTTGGGGGGGGACCCCCCCATAGTAAATTAGACTCTTTTTGGTTATTTATTTATTGAAAAAATAAATAAATAAATAAATAATTAGATTGTGATGAGTATGAGGGGTGAGAGGGTGGTTAGGGGGTGTGGTGGGGTGGCAGGGGGGTGTTGGGTGAGGGGGGGTTGGGGGGGGACCCCCCCATAGTAAATGATACTTTTTGTTGGTTATTTATTTATTGAAAAAATAAATAAATAAATATATAAATAATTAGAATGTGTTGCATATGAGGGGTGGGAGGGTGGTGGTGTGGGGTGTGGGGGGGTTGCAGGAGGGTGTTGGGTGAGGTGTTGATAGTGTTAAGGGTTTATAGTCATATTGTCGAAAAAAAAATGTCGACATTTTTTTTTCCACATTATGACTTTTTACATTAAAAGTATAGAATGTCGACATTATTATTTTCGACATTATTTTTTCGACATTTTTGTCTGTCGACATTTTTTTGTCGACATTATGACTATAAACCTAAAATGATATAGAATGTCATGTATTGCATGTAACTCCTGTTACTGATTTATTTACACCAGTAACCTATGAGCATTGGAAGACACAGCTTCCTCTTCAGGATGCAGAGTGAAGCCCATCCACACATATACACTCTACCTGGCTCATCTGTATGTATTTACTCTTTTTCCTAACATTGCCTCAGGTGGTATAACACTAGGATCACCCACTGACTTTTCCCACTGACACAGTGATCATCAGAGGAAGAAAATAAAACACAAAAACCAAGCAATAGCCTTGTTCTGTTTTCTTTTTTTATGCTGTTACTATTTGATTACCACTATTATGTTGTACTAACAGAAAAATAAAAACAATACATTACATGATATCACAGTTACCAACAGCGAATACAGCTTCGTGCCTCTAAAAGATAAAAGGATACAAACACATTACAACATGGAAAATATTTTACACGTGGTGTGCAGCTCTATTTACCCAGTGCAGAAATGCTGAAAAAAAATGTAAGAATTTTGTTTTCAAACCTAATCTCACTACACTGTCTGCCAAAAAATACAATGCATATCATACATTCTCACGCTCCTCATTTTAAGACCCGACTCACCGGAGTATGCAAGGTTTGAATTCCGTGCTGTTAGATCTTATCTGTACGAATCCCACACAGTTGATGGGCACAGAATTTGGATTTTCATTCACTCCAAAGCCAGGACGACACTCTGTCTCTCCCTACCGCATCTTCAGGCTCTCTTCCAGCAGTGCACCATCCACAGTGTGCTGTTAGGGACCGAATCGCCGACTGCCTAACTACACACCGCTCTCTGCTGCTTAAATTTCATCTGGGTGTCCATCAACATTAGATCAGCCTCCCCTGACGTGGTTCTGACATCTCCAGAACTGCCGACCACATTAGCCAATCACCTTACACGGGCATACATGTAACAAGTTATTTCCTGTGAGGACAATGGACGTTTACAGCCTGCACAAAGACAGCCATTCTGTTTTTTTTTCTACCATGCATCTCCCCATGGAAAAACACAAAATGAAATGAATTTCAAACTGTGCCTACCGAACTGCATTATAAAGTTAATTGGGACAGTTAAAGGGTCATTAATAGAATTCAGCGCACAAGTGGCGCACCCGGCTGGCACACAGTGTGCGCGTGTGACTTTCTGCGCCAGCCGCGTGCGCTAAAATCCATTTCCGTGCACAGCGTATTCATGGATTTTAGCTTCCAAAACCAGCCGTGGCGCAGAGTGGCGCAGCGACCCTGCAGCAGCAACAGTTACGCCCCCAACACCTCCCCGTGCGCCATGTACAGTGCACAAATCCCGTACATGGTGCACAGGCCCCCAACCACGAAAACACCTGTAAAACTCCCCGCGCACCCCTCAGAATACACGTACCCCGCTGCACGGGGTGTCTCACAAGTGATTGGAGCGGGGTACGTGTATAACTGGGGTTTGCGCGAAGTTTCACACGTGATTGGAGCGGGGTACAGGTATTTCGTGGGTGCACTGGAAGTTTCACACGCCATAGGCCCTATGCGAGTGGGGTACGTGCATTACTGGGGTGCGCGGGAACTTTCACACGCGATAAGCCCTGTGCCAGTGGGATACGTGTATTTCGGGGGTGCGCGGGAAGTTTCACATGCAATAGGCCCTATGTAAGTGGGGTACGTGCATTACTGGGGTGCGCAGGAACTTTCACATGCGATAGGAGCAGGCTACTTGTATTTTGTGGGTGCACTGGAAGTTTCACACGCGATTGGAGCGGGGTACGTGTATAACTGGGGTTCGCGAGAAGTTTCACATGCGATTGGAGCAGGGTACGTGTATAACTGGGGTGCGCGGGAAGTTTCACACGTGATTGGAGCAGGGTACGTGTATTACTGGGGTTTGCGGGAAGTTTCACACGCAATAGGCCGTGTGCGAGTGGGGTACATGTATTACTGGGGTGCGCGGGAACTTACACATGCGATTGGAGCAGGGCACATGTATTTCGGGGGTGTGCAGGAACTTTCAAACGCGATAGGCCCTGTGAGAGTGGGGTACGTGTATTACTGGGGTGCGCGGGAAGTTTCACACGTGATTGGCCCAGTGCGAGCGGGATACATGTATTACGGGGGTGCACGGGAAGGTTCACACGCGATTGGCCCAGTGCGAGCAGGGTACGTGTATTTCGGGGGTGCACTGGAAGTTTCACAAGCGATTACGCTGTCAGAGCGGGGCACGTGTATCCAGTGGGGTGCGCGTGGAGTCCCACACGTGAATTAGCACTGTAGGTCCTCCCAGGTGAGCCCTCTACCCCATCCACAGCCCCTGCAGGCAGCCCACACCACAGGGGACTACCCTACACCCCTGGTCATTTGCCGCAGCCAGTCCATCCACCATGGGCATGCGCCCCAGCCAGGCCACATGTCACCTTGCACTAGTGATCACCATGTCCCCCAGCACCCCCACCCCCAGCAGTCAGGGGCACCTGCCAGCAGGCAGCCACTCATGTCCCACTCATGTCCCCCAGCACCACCACCCCCCAGCAGTCAGGGGCACCTGCCAGCAGGCCCCCACTCATGTCCCACTCATGTCCCCCAGCACCCCCACCCCCCAGCAGTCAGGGGTACCTGCCAGCTGGCCCCCACTCATGTCCACCATCACCCCCACCCCCAGCAGCCAGGGGCACCTGCCAGCAGGCCCCCACTCATGTCCCACTCATGTCCACCAGCACCCCCACCCCCCCAGCAGTCAGGGGCACCTGCCAGCAGGCCCCCACTCATGTCCCACTCATGTCCACCAGCAACCCCATCCCCCGGCAGTCAGGCACACCTGCCAGCAGGCCCCCACTCATGTCCCACTCATGTCCACCAGCACCCTCACCCCCCAGCAGTCAGTGGCACCTGCCAGCAGGCCCCCACTCATGTCCCCCAGCACCCCCACCCCCCAGCAGTCAGGGGCACCTGCCAGCAGGCCCCCACTCATGTCCCACTCATGTCCACCAGCACCCCCACCCCCTGGCAGTCAGGGGCACCTGCCAGCAGGCCCCCTCTCATGTCCCACTCATGTCCCCCAGCACCCCCACCCCCCAGCAGTCAGGGGCACCTGCCAGCAGGCCCCCACTCATATCCCCCAGCACCCCCACCCCCCAGCAGTCAGGGGCACCTGCCAGCAGGCCCACACCATGTCCCACTCCTGTCCCCCAGCACCCTCACCCGCCAGCAGTCACTTGCACCTGCCAGCAGGCCCCCACTCATGTTCCCCCTACATGAAATACAGATGCACAATCATGTCCCACTTCTACACCAAAATACCACAGCATGCCACCCCATTCTTGAGACGCAATGATTTCCCAATTCACCCCATACGACATGCCTATCTCAAGACACAAACCAATAGTCAACTATGTACATCAACACATGTCCGTCACACACACACACTGGTTGGCATTGATTGTGTTAACTCACATTTTCATATGCATCAACCCAATGAGCGAATCCCACACATGGAACTAAAATATGAAAATGTATTATGTACAAAAGAAAAATGACCTGAAAGCATAAAAAAACAGCAAATATGAAATGAAAAGCATGTGCAAAAGATGAGTAAATGAAATGTATAACCAATCCAAACAAATCCGAAAGAGAAATAGTCCAAACTCTCCCTCCAACAACGCAAATCCAAAGGAAACGTAAAAAGAAAAATCCATTGATCCATGGTGAAATCAATTGAAAAAGGTCAAAATAATCCATTGTCCAACTATGTACAATCCATTGTCAAGGGTCCATGAGCCCAACGAAAGAAATGAAATCTACCTAATAAACTACCTAATAAAAAAAACTATATACAAATGTGTGTGGCATAGTCCATTCACCACAAATCAAAGAAAAAGGAAAAGGAAACCTAACTCTAAAAACTATTTACAATGGCAGCGGGCTAGTCCGACGGCTCAATTTTTCATGTCCCGGGCCAGGGCATCATCGAACTCCCGCTCAATGTCCTGGAGGCGGTCCTCTTCCATGGCCCGGAGGGTTCGCAGGGATGACGACATGTTCACCTCCAACTCCCAGCGAATTGCCTCGAGGTACTCGGCCCGCCTCAGTGCCCTCCGCATGGAGTTCTCCGCCCTGACCATTGTGAGCCGTGCCTCTTCCGCCCGCTGCTGCTCTGCATCTAGGGCGTGGCCCAAACGCTGCCACACGGAAGACACTTGAAATCCTGGGTCCTCCTGCCCTCTGGCCGATGCCTGCCCCTCCGATGTTGAAGGCCCAAAGCCATCATTGCTCCCACCATGTTGCTGCTGCTGCTGCTGTGCCTGTGCCTGCGCCCTGGCTCTTGCTGCCTGCATGTCTTCCTCAGGCTGGGGGTTCAGTTGTCGTGGTGGCCACCCCTGTTGGATGTCTGACTCCCGACTGTGGCAGGGATGTGTCCTCCACCAGCCTGGCCGCTGGGTCAGAGGCAGCTCCACAGGGTACCCAGGTGATACATGGGTGGGAAGATGGCATGGAGGACAACTGGCGCGTAGGGGGTTCAGGTGAGGAGGGGGTCGCAAGAAGGTCCAGCACACGGAGGAATCCAGCACCGGTGACCCGTCCCAGCAGGTCAATGTGGTCGAAGAGGCATCCGAGATGACGTGCAGTCTCTTCACGAAAAGACCGCAGGTCACCTCGCATGCCCCGTTGATGCAACGCTATCCTGGCCAGGACAGGCTCAACACGGTCCCGGATAGCCACGTCCGCAGGGAGAGGAAGGCCAGTGTTAGGCGGAAACCTGTGCAGTTCCCTCTGGGACCACGGCAAAAGATTTAGGACTACAGGTGTTTGGCAGTAAACCCACTTGGTAGCAGTCTGTACCACACAGATTCACTTGGTAGCTGTGGCTGAGCAGTCAGACTTCCCTCAAGAAGAGTTAGGCAGTATGTGGAGTATACAAAATAGGGCAATATACACAGTAGAACAAGCAAACACAGAACAAGGCTTCGGTGTAAAGATATAAAGGTGTTTATTTATAACAACACATCTATGGAAAACACTCTGGCACTAATACGGCAAACAACTACAATCACAATTACTTATACGAAGAAAAAGATCAATCCCCCTAACAATAGTTCGACAAGTCTAGGTTCACCGGCATAACTTATTTGCAGACAGAGGTGTATGCTTTAACCTAGATGGCACTCTAGTATTCGTTAGGACGGGAGAGAAAAATAAGGCAGGTTATGAAATCAACTCGGTACCAATACTTTACGGACAAATGCAAGGCAAGTAAGGCAGGGTCTACTGCAGATCACAAAGTTCAGAGGCCAGGCCCACTCGGAGAGAGGCAAGGCGATATGTCCCAAGAAAGTGTCTCAGTGGAAATGTGCTTTGAGTCTTTATCGCAAACTGTTATGGAAAGATTGAACCAGTTTAGAACAACAAGTTAAAGAAAGCTTGTAGGCGACCCAATGGAAAGGCGAGGATTAAGACACCTCACTCTATCCGGCAGAAAGGGAAGCCAGGCGGACACGGTACCTTGTTTGTGGAGAGACAGGGGGCAGTTGTTCCTGGTGGTGGATGCACGTCGGGTCTTTGCCAAGAGTAGAGATGATCTCGTCGTCGAATAAAAGTGAAGTCCGGTGCACCACCAGAGAAGAGACCAGCCGCGGAGTGCTCCGTCACAAGGCACTACCTTTTGGTCGCGGTACAGGGGTAGTGGCTATCTGGTTGCCGGGGTGCTCTGCACGGGCAATTCGACCACTGCGTCCTGGAGCGAAGAAAAAGCAAAGGGGACTGGTTGTTCCCACCAGTCAGGGGAAGAGACTCTCCGGCAGGGAGATCTCCTCTGTCATCGGGAAGTGGTGAGTCGGTTCAGCAGGGCTCCACCGGAGGTGTCGTCGTTGCAGGTCGGCTCAGCTTTACCCTCGTCGGATTCTTAGGTCCTGTGGCGACTTCTGAAGATCCAGTCACAAAAGCCCTGCTTTTATGCAGAAAACCCCCATTCATTCAGCCTGGCTGTCAATCAAAACACGCTAAGTGGTGAGCGGGGTGGCTCACCACTTGGGCCAATCACACCAGAGTGTGACCGGAGTTGGCAAGGCAACTCGGTCCAGGGTGCCTATTCCCCCTCCCACACCCCTGTGGTAACCCAGACAGAATGGCACCACTTTGGAGGGCCTCTGTACAGAAGCCTGCCAAAAGTGGAACAAAGGGCTCAACCTTTGGTTTAGGAGTCACAGAGACGAACACAGACGCCATTTTTAAAAACCGAGTTCTGGCAGAAGATACCACCCGATAGACTTATTTAAGATAAGTAAACCGGTGGTATGTTAGAGATTAACGAGAAAAAGTATCAATCTCCAACAATGGGAAGAATCCCATAGGGTTATATTCGGGGTCGAATATAACAAGTAGTTTCCACTGCCACCAGCCAAAGCTCGACGAGGGGGGATGGGACAGTGCCCCCTCGAATAACAGACCCAGGAATAATCGAATTACCCCTACTAGTATGTCCACAATAGGATGGTTTGTACTAGTTCTGTTAGTACATTTAGGTCTAGTAAAGCCAATGGTGACTTTACATGCCCGGGGAGACAGTAGTCAGTCCCCAGGTTTGGAGTCTATGATGGGGGTCTGCTAGGATGCCCCAGTGCTACGGCACGGAGGGTGCAGTGTAACACGCATAGCAAACATATGAGACCCTATGGAGTAAAAGACCCCATAGCCCATAGAACACATTGACATTCAAAGGAATTCCACACATTCATGTCCAAGAGTGGGAGAAAAAGAGTCTCACTCTTGGCAGGATGGAAAAAACAAACTCCAGAAATCCAGCCAAGCTGCTGGGGGACTCACTAGGTTAGGAAATTCAGCCTAAACAGAGAATTCTCCCTAACACTCGCCCCCCCCAGACTAAGGGACAGGAGGATTTAATCCACTCCTGGATGAATCTCACACCTCTAGTCGATACATCTCAAGGGTTGGTGGTCAGTCTGAATGACAAAAGTAGAACCATACAAGTACGGCCTAAACTTCTTCAGAGCCCACACGATAGTAAAGCACTCTCTTTCGATTGTTGCCCACCTTGTTTCAGGATCCTGGGGCTGATGAAGCAAACGGGGTGCTCCCCACCTTTCCCATCCAGTTGACTGAGTACGGCACCTATTCCTACATTTGAAGCATCTGTCTGCACAATGAAGTGTTGGCGGTAATCAGGAGCTCTGAGTATTGTGGCTTGGCAAAGAGCCTTTTTCAGGTTTTCAAAAGCCTGATTGCACCCCTCGTTCCATCTAACCTTTTTAGGAAATTTGGGCGAGGAGATGACATTCAGTGGAGAAGCTATGGTCCCATAGTTCTCGATGAAATTCCTGTAATACCCAGTGAGGCCTAGGAAGGCTCTCACTTGGGTTTGAGTAGTAGGTGTTGTCCAATTTTGCACAGCTTCAATCTTACTGAGCAAAGGCCTTATTTCTCCACCTCCTACCTCATGTCCAAGGTAGACTACCTTACTCTGTCCAATTTGGCATTTACTCGCCTTTATGGTCAGATTGGCTCGTCCAAGAGCCTGCAAAACATCTCTCAGGTGGGTTACATGTTCTTCCCAGGAATTGCTGAACACTTCTATGTCATCCAAGTATGCCATGCAGAAGTCCTCCATCCCATTCAGAACCTGGTTTACCATCCGTTGAAACGTAGCAGGTGCATTCTTCAATCCGAAAGGCATTACCTTAAACTGGTATAAGCCAACGGGGGTAGAAAATGCAGTTTTCTCCTTGGCATGGTCTGTCAGGGCTATTTGCCAATAGCCTGACGTCAAGTCAAATGTGCTGAGGAACTTGGCGGCGCCAAGTTTATCCACCAACTCATCCGTTCTTGGCAAAGGGTGGGCATCAGTCTTGGTGACTGCATTCAGAGCTCTATAATCCACGCAGAATCTAAGCTCTTTAGATCCGGCCTTTGGTACTAACACAACTGGGCTAGACCATGGACTAGTTGAGTGCTCTATTACCCCGAGATCGAGCATCTTGCTGACCTCACCTTTGATGTGGGTTCATACGTGTTCTGACATTCGGTATCCTCTGCTTTTGACTGGCAGACAGTCACCAGTGAGCATGTCATGCTGGCCCCAAGGGGTCAAGCCTGGCGAAAGCGAGAACAGAGAGGCGAACTGATTCAACATAGATTTGCACTCTTCTTGTTGCTCGCGTGTCAGATTTGAAGAGAGATTTACTCCTTCAACTTTTTCGTCCAAAGGTAAGCCTGTGAGGCGATCCGGAAGAGCTTCACTCTCTTCTTCTTCCTCGGATGATGCTAGAAGCAACGCTCCTACATCAGGTCTGGAGACATACGCTTTGAGTCGGTTGGTGTGGAAGACGGTCGGAGCCTCCTTGGGATTGCCCAAGTCCACCAGATAGTTGACCTCTCCGAGTTTACCCACAACTCTGAAGGGTCCCATCCATTTGTCTTGCAAGGCCCTCTGCCTTGTTGGGATCATAACGAGAACGAACTGGTCTTGAGCGAAGTCAACCATGTTAGCCTTTTGATCGTGCCAGTGCTTCACCAATGTTTGTCCAGCTTTCAAGTTATCGCTTGCTTCCGTCATCATGTGCGACATTCTCCTCCGGAGACCTATCATGTAGTCAGTCACTCTGACTGGCTTGGGGGAAGGAGCACTCTCCAACCCCTCCTTAATCAGGGCCAATGGACCTCTGACGGGATGACCATAGAGAACTTCGAAGGGAGAATAACCTACTCCCTCCTGAGGGACTTCTCTATAAGCAAAGAGAAGGCATGGCAGTAGCAGGTCCCACTTACGCTTAAGGGGTTCCTCTAAAGCACCTATCATGCTCTTCATGGTTCGGTTGAACCGTTCTACCAACCCATTGGTTTGTGGGTGGTAAGCTGTTGAGAACTTGTAAGTAACTCCACAGGTTTTCCACATGGCTTTCATGTAGTGGGACATAAAGTTTGACCCCCTGTCAGAGATTACTTCCTTAGGAAACCCGACCCTAGTAAAAATACCAAGGAGGGCCTTAGCCACAGCCGGAGCTGTAACAGTCCTCATAGGAATTGCCTCAGGATACCTAGTAGCATGGCCTACTACAACAAGTATAGACCTGTTGCCTGAGGAGGTTGGAGGATCAAGGTGACCAACAATGTCAATCCCTACTCTCTCAAACGGGACTCCCACAACTGGGAGAGGCACTAAGGGTGCCACATTCTTGGAGCCAACCTTACCAGAGGTCTGGCAGGTGTGGCAGCTCCTGCAGTGTTTTTCTACTTCGGCCCCCATCTTTGGCCAATAGAAGTAGAGAGCGAGCCTTTCCTTAGTCTTCTTGAAACTCAAGTGACCAGCCAAAGGAATCTCGTGGGCTAACTGCAAGAACTGTGGTCTGTTTTCTTGGGGTACTACAAGCCGCTTGTAGTCTCCAGGTGCAGACTCGGTCGGTTCACTGTAGAAGAGGCCATCTTCCCAGTGCAACCTGTATTTTTCAGGCTCTTGCCCTTCAGCCTGAGCTTCTGCCTGGTGGCGAAGACCTTCCAGAGTTGGACATTCTCTCTGTCCCTTACTGAAGTCTGCCCTGTTGGGTCCACCTTCTGCCAGTAAAGACTGCAGCTCAGGATGGTCAACAGGATCCAGATCTCCAATGAGTTCCTGGCCTTCCATTAGATCTTCGTCAGAGTCTAATTCTACCACACAGGGTTGTACCTCCCTCTCAGCCTCATCTGGAGGTGGGGTTACGGGTGTAACTTTGGACAACCGTGGGGAAGTCCTTGTTGGCTGCACTGAAACGCTGGCTGCTGGTTTCGGGATAGAAGTCTTAGGTTTCCCCTTCGCTTCTGATTTCGTCGAGATAGCGGCCGACAATTCCAGTGGAGCAGGAGTGATTTCTTTCTTCATCATCTCCTGGAGAGTACCGCGCATGGTCCTCTCTCTTGCAGGTTTGGTTAGCTCCTGTAACCATTTACTAGGAGGTCTGGGAGTATGCGATACAACTCCGAGAGTTTTCAAATCGTTACCCAACAGTACACGTCCTGGTACCTCACTCTGTATGCTGATAGGTATCTTCACAGTCATGTCGTTACACTGGATGAGAACTGGTAATTGGGGAAGCATCTACACAGGCCCTCCAGCTAACTTGGTGAGGCTTTTGGGTGCCTTAGCAATATCCTCAGCCTGAAAAAACGATTTATCCACCACAGTTATGCTGGCCCCAGTGTCCCTAATGGCAGGAGTCTCCTGACCATTCACCTGGACACTGTCCTTATAATACTCTTTAGTATTATGGGGGATAGAATTATAGACATCTAAATTCTGTTGTTCCCACAACCCCAGAGATACTAAAGAAACGCTGGCTGAGACTCCAATGGGTTCGTCAGCTAGCAGTAGAACGTTTCCACTTGGCATTTGGACTTCCTCCTCTGGAGCGAAGGCTACTGAGACAAGCTGGACCCCTGAAGGTTTACCCTTACATCTGGGATCTCCTTTCACGTAGTCAGTCGAGCCACAAACAAAGCATTTACCAAATGCTTTCTGGAATGGTGGCTTGCTCTGGCCTCCTTCCGGTTTGGCACCAGAAGACACACTATTCTGCTGCGGTTTTCCCTGTGGCTTACCCTTCTGGTTTTGTTTGGGGCCCTCTTTGGAATTTGAGTTATTCGCATTCTCTTTTGAGTCTTTTTTAGGCTGTTTTCCCTCATCATTCTTCTGAGTTGTCCCAGAATCCTTATGAGTAGCCCTGTTGGCAACCCATAAGTCAGCAGCCTTAGCCAACTTCCGGGAATCCAATTCCTTCGAATCAGCCAAGTGCTGTCTGAGCTCAGGAGAACAGGCATCATAAATCGACTCCAACATAAAAAGATTCTTCATACCCTCATAAGTGTTCACTTTGTAACCCTTAATCCATCCCTCTAGGTTTTTCAACCCTTCACTCACCCAGGTAGCCCAAGGGGTACCATCATGCTTTTTGAGGGTTCTAAACCTCTTAAGATACTGGGAAGGGGTCTTCCCGAATCTAGCTATCAAAGCTAGTGTCACACTTTCGTAATCCGTCTTATCCGCCTCCCCCAACTCCATTACCACATCAGTCGCAACAGTAGGGAGCCTAGAGAACAACCAGGGAAGTAAATCATTCCTGGTGATGTCCTGGAGCCCATGATTGTACTCAAACAGTTTTAACCAATCCAACACATCCAATCTCGGTTCATACATACCCACTAATTCCTTCTGCATCCGGGGTCTTTTGGGACTGGAGCTCCTAGAGGAACCAGAGGAGAGAGAAGCATTTTCCACAGACAACTTTTTCATTTCTAATTCGTGATTAAGTTCTATTTCCCTGAGCCTTAACTCAGCTTGCTTCTGCTCAGCCTTGGCATTTATCCGTCTGAACTCGAGCTCTTGATTTCTTTCAGATTGAGCCAAGAACCGTTTGTATTCTAATTCGAGCTTCATTTTTTCAAGTTCAAAATAAGCAGGGTTACATGTGGGACCTGGTATGGGCCCCGTAGGTACAGCTGGTAAGGCAGGTAGAGGAGCAGGGGGGACCGTTTCATTAGCCTCTCCTTCCTCTTCAGCCTCTTCATCACTATCATCAGAATTACGATTTAGATCAACACCATCACTGTTATCTACATCTGCTGGAGAAGTTGGTTCCTCTGAACCAGTACTCAGACTTTGGTTTTCCAGCAATCTCGCTATTAGTTCTAACTTCTTGCCTCTTACAGAAAGATTCTCTTGCCTTCAGAGAGCTTGTAAACTCTCAGTATTTTCACCTGACAAGGATTCTTGACTGTAAACTTCCATCGTAGACATGTTTTTGAAAGTTGCTTTTTTTTTTTTAGTGCTAATCTTTGTGGTTAGTTATCCTAAAATGTCGAAAAGCACTCTAAACTGTATACTCGATACAAATCCCACCGCTGCCACCAGTGTTAGGCGGAAACCTGTGCAGTTCCCTCTGGGACCACTGCAAAAGATTTAGGACTACAGGTGTTTGGCAGTAAACCCAATTGGTAGCAGTCTGTACCACACAGATTCACTTGGTAGCTGTGGCTGAGCAGTCAGACTTCCCTCAAGAAGAGTTAGGCAGTATGTGGAGTATACAAAATAGGTCAATCTACACAGTAGAACAAGCAAACATGGAACAAGGCTTCGGTGTAAAGATATAAAGGTATTTATTTATAACAACATATCTATGGAAAACACTCTGGCACTAATACGGCAAACAACTTCAATCACAATTACTTATACGAAGAAAAAGATCAATCCCCCTAACAATAGTTCGACAAGTCTAGATTCACCGGCATCACTTATTTGCAGACAGAGGTGTATGCTTTAACCTAGATGGCACTCTAGTATTCGTTAGGACGGGAGAGAAAAATAAGGCAGGTTATGAAATCAACTCGGTACCAATACTTTACGGACAAATGCAAGGCAAGTAAGGCAGGGTCTACTGCAGATCACAAAGTTCAGAGGCCAGGCCCACTCGGAGAGAGGCAAGGCGGTATGTCCCAAGAAAGTGTCTCAGTGGAAATGCGCTTCGAGTCTTTATCGCAAATTGTTATGGAAAGATTGAACCAGTTCAGAACAACAAGTTAGAGAAAGCTTGGAGGCGACCCAATGGAAAGGCGAGGATTAAGACAACTCACTCTATCCGGCAGAAAGGGAAGCCAGGCGGACACGGTACCTTGTTTGTGGAGAGACAGCTCCGGCGGGGGCAGTTGTTCCTGGTGGTGGATGCACGTCGGGTCTTTGCCAAGAATAGAGATGATCTCGTCGTCAAAGAAAAGTGAAGTCCGGTGCACCACCAGGGAAGAGACCAGCCGCAGAGTGCTCCGTCACAAGGCACCACCTTTTGGTCGCGGTACAGGGGTAGTGGCTATCCGGTTGCCGGGGTGCTCTGCACGGGCAATTCGACCACTGCGTCCTGGAGCAAAGAAAAAGCAAAGGGGACTGGTTGTTCCCACCAGCCAGGGGAAGAGACTCTCCGGCAGGGAGATCTCCTCTGTCGTCGGGAAGTGATGAGTCGGTTCAGCAGGGCTCCACCGGAGGTGTCGTCGTTGCAGGTCGGCTCAGCTTTACCCTCGTCGGATTCCTAGGTCCTGTGGCGACTTCTGAAGATCCAGTCCCAAAAGCCCTGCTTTTATGCAGAAAACCCCCATTCATTCAGCCTGGCTGTCAATCAAAACACGCTAAGTGGTGAGCGGGGTGGCTCACCACTTGTGCCAATCACACCAGAGTGCGACCGGAGTTGGCAAGGCAACTCGGTCCAGGGTGCCTAAATCCCCTCCCACACCCCTGTGGTAACCCAGACAGAATGGCACCACTTTGGAGGGCCTCTGTACAGAAGCCCGCCAAAAGTGGAACAAAGGGCTCAACCTTTGGTTTAGTAGTCACAGAGACGAACACAGACGCCATTTTTAAAAACCGAGTTCTGGCAGAAGATACCATCCGATAGACTTATTTAAGATAAGTAAACCGGTGGTATGTTAGAGATTAACGAGAAAAAGTATCAATCTCCAACAATGGGAAGAATCCCATAGGGTTATATTCGGGGTCGAATATAACAAGTAGTTTCCACTGCCACCAGCCAAAACTCGACGAGGGGGGACGGGACAGTGCCCCCTCGAATAACAGACCCAGGAGTAATCGAATTACCCATACTAGTACGTCCACAATAGGATGGTTTGTACTAGTTCTGTTAGTACATTTAGGTCTAGTAAAGCCAATGGTGACTTTACATGCCCGGGGAGACAGTAGTCAGTCCCAGGGTATGGAGTCTATGATGGGGGTCCGCTAGGATGCCCCAGTGCTACGGCACGGAGGGTGCAGTGTAACACACATAGCAAACATATGAGACCCTATGGAGTAAAAGACCCCATAGCCCATAGAACACATTGACATTCAAAGGAATTCCACACATTCATGTCCAAGAGTGGGAGAAAAAGAGTCTCACTCTTGGCAGGATGGAAAAAACAAACTCCAGAAATCCAGCAAAGCTGCTGGGGGACTCACTAGGTTAGGAAATTCAGCCTAAACAGAGAATTCTCCCTAACAGCCAGTTGTTGTGTGCTCATCCCCTCCCTGAAAACGGGTCTGGAGGTAGGCATCCCTGCTGGTGCCAGATGATGCAGTGACAGGATCAGGGACAGGATTGCACACAGGCACCTCAGCGGCGGCCTGTGCTGCCTCCTGTCCCAGCCCCTGCACTGCACCACTAGCACCAGTGGAATCCCCACCTTCAGACCCCATGTGTGTCCCTTCCGCGGCCTCCTCCTCCACCAAACCCCCCACCAACGTTGAAGACTCCGTGCCATCTTCCTCCGTTGGACCCTGTGGGGTCTCAGCTGCCCCTTCTGCTGCGGAGTCGTCCACCTCTGACCTTTGCCTCTTGGACCTACCCTCGGCAGCTGCGGCCTGGGACGCGGCACCAGACTCCTCACTCCACGACGAGATGACAATCTGGGAGGGGAGCCGGGCCTTGCGTCTCCGGCTGGTGGTGTGATCCCTGCCGCTGTGCTCCACAGCACCCTCTCCGCCCTCTTCATCAGTTGACGCTACAGACAGGGAGAGATAAAACAGACATCAGGGCACTGTACAATGGACTGATACACACATGACAGTTGCACATGAGTGGCATTGTCAAACTTCAGACATTGCATCACACTCCACGACACACATGTCATTTCAACTCACACACATGAGCATTTCCACAGCAATATTGCACCAGGCAGCACCATCCATACACACAACAGCATGAACAGCCGAAGGTGAGCCTGACATCACATGAAACACAGGGAGTGCACTAGACATGCACACATGCCACCACACTTACACGCATGTCTACATCTCCTCCAACTGTCGCAGTGATGTGATCACCATACATGTCACATCTGGCATTCATCCTTCTCCATATCAGTGTCACGTGCATCCATGTTGCATCACAGTTGCACACTTGTCAAATACACACACATGCACATGTACACACTGCAGATACATGCAGCAGGAACCACCATCCATGTGTGACACCACAACCATGCCAACGTACAAACACAGAAAATCAAATATGTGTGCTCCCACACCTGCATTTGCACAGCATGCTTACCAACACATACAACATCGATGTGTCTCACACCTAAGAGTACTCACATGTGGCAGCCTCATGCCCCTGTTCATACACATCCCTACATGGCCCTACGAAAACACATGTGCAACCTGCACACTACTGGCGTGAGCAGGGGGTGGGGGAGGGAGAGACACATACGGGGCATGAGCAGGAAGTGGGGGAGGGCTAGAGACACACGGGGCATGAGCGGGGGGTGGGAGGGCTAGAGACACACGGGGCATGAGCGGGGGGTGGGTGATAGGGCTAGAGACACACGGGGCATGATCAGGGAGTGGGTGGGAGGGCTAGAGACACAGGGCATGAGCGGGGGGGTGGGTGGGAGGGCTAGAAACACACGGGGCATGAACGGGGGCTGAGCGGGAGGGAGAGAGACACATGGGGCATGAGCGGGGGTGGCGGGGAGGGAGAGACACACACGGGGCATGAGCGGGGGTGGGGGGGAGGGAGAGAGACACACGGGGCATGAGCGGGGGTGGGGGGAGTGAGAGAGACACACGGGGCATGAGCGGGGGTGGGGGGGAGGGAGAGAGACACACGGGGCATGAGCGGGGATGGGTGGGAGGGATAGAGACACACGGGGCATGAATGGGGGGTGGGTGTGAGGGATAGAGACACACGGGGCATGAGCTGGGGGTGGGTGGGAGGGGAGAGACACACAGGGCATGAGCGGGGGGTGGGTGGGAGGGCTAGAGACACACGGGGCATGAATAGGGGGTGAGGGGAGAGACACAAGGGGCATAAGCAGGGGGTGGGGGGAGGCAGAGACACGGGGCATGAGCGGGGGGTGAGTGGTAGGGATAGAGACACACGGGGTATGAGCGGGGGGTGGGTGGGAGGGATAGAGACACACGGGGCATGAGCAGGGTGGGTGGGAGTGCTAGGGGCATGAGCGGGGGGTGGGTGGGAGGTCTAGGGGCCTGAGCAGGGGGTGGGTGGGAAGGCTAGAGACACACAGGGCATGAGTAGGGGGTGAGGTGAGAGACACACGGGGCATGAGCGAGGGGTGGGCGGGAGGGGGAGAGACACATGGGGCATGAGCGGGGGGTGGGTGGGAGGTATAGAGACAAACGGGGCATGAGCGGGGGTGGGTGGGAGGGCTAGGGGCATGAGCAGGTGGTGGGTGGGAGGGCTAGAGACACACGGGGCATGAGCAGTGTTAGGGAGAATTCTCTGTTCAGGCTGAATTTCCTAACCTAGTGAGTCCCCCAGCAGGTTTGCTGGATTTCTGGAGTTTGTTTTTTCCATCCTGCCAAGAGTGAGACTCTTTTCCTCCCACTCTTGGACATGAATGTGAGTAAGTCCTTTGAATGTCAATGTGTTCTATGGGCTATGGGGTCTTTTACTCCATAGGGTCTCATATGTTTTTCTATGTGTGTTACACCGCACGCTACGTGCCGTAACACTGGGGCGTCCTAGCGGACCCCCACCATAGACTCCATACCCGGGGACTGACTACTGTCTCCCCGGGCATGTAAAGTCACCATTGGCTTTACTAGACCTAAATTTACTAACAGAACTAGTACAAACCATCTTATTGTGGACGTGCTAGTAGGGGTAATTCGATTACTCCTGGGTCTGTTACTCGAGGGGGCACTGTCCCGCCCCCCCTCGTCGAGTTTTGGCTGGTGGCAGTGGAAACTACTTGTTATGTTCGACCCCGAACATAACCCTATAGAATTCGTCCCATTGTTGGAGATTGATACTTTTCCTCGTTAATCTCTAACGTACCACCGGTCTACTTATCTTAAATAAGTTTATCGGATGGTATTTTCTGCCAGAACTCGGTTTTTAAAATGTCGTCTTTGTTCGTCTCTGTGACTCCTAAACCAAAGGTTGAGCCCTTTGTTCCACTTTTGGCGAGCCTCTGTACAGAGACCCTCCAAAGTGGTGCCATTCTGTCTGGGTTACCACAGGGGTGTAGGAGGGGGTTTAGGCACCCTGGACCGAGTTGCCTTGCCAACTCCGGTCGCACTCTGGTGTGATTGGCCCAAGTGGTGAGCCTCCCCGCTCACCACTTAGCGAGTGTTGATTGACAGCTAGGCTGAATGAATGGGGGTTTTCTGCATAAAAGCAGGGCTTTTGGGACTGGATCTTCAGAAGTCGCCACAGGACCTAAGAATCTGACGAGGGTAACGCTGAACCGACGACAGAGGAGATCTCCCTGCCGGAGAGTCTCTTCCCCTGACTGGTGGGAACAACCAGTCCCCTTTGCTTTTTCTTCGCCTCAGGACGCGGTGGTCGAATTGCCCGTGCAGAGCACCCCGGCAACCGGATAGCCACTACCCCTGTACCGCGACCAAAAGGTGGTGCCTTGTGACGGAACACTCTGCGGCTGGTCTCTTCCCTGGTGGTGCACCGGACTTCACTTTTCTTCGACGACGAGATCATCTCTACTCTTGGCAAAGACCCGACGTGCATCCACCACCAGGAACAACTGCCCCCGCCGGAGCTGTCTCTCCACAAACAAGGTACCGTGTCCGCCTGGCTTCCCTTTCGATCGGTTCGAGTGAGGTGTCTTCATCCTCTCCTTTCCGTTGCGTCGCCTCCAAGCTTTCTCACGTATTGTTCTGAACTAGTTCAATCTGCCGATAACAATTTGCTACAAAGACTCGAACGCCTATCCACTAGAGACTTTTTGGGACATATCGCCTTGCCTCTCTCCGAGTGGGCCTGGCCTCTGAACTTTATGATCTATTGTGGTTCTTGCCTTCTTGCCTAGCATTTTTCCCGTGAAGTATTGAACTGTGTTGATTTCGTAACCTGCTTATTTTTCTCTCCCGTCCTAACTAATATTAGACAGCCATCTAGGTTGAGGCATACACCTCTGTCTGTAAATAAGTGATGCCGGTAGAACCTAGACTTGTCAAAATATTGTTAGGGGGTTTGATCGTTTCTTCTTCGTAGAGTAATTGTAATTGAATTGTTTGCCGTGATAGTGCCATAGTGTTTTTCATAGATGTTCCGTTATAAATAAATACCTTAATATCTTTACACTGAAGCCTTGTTACGTGTTTGCTTGTTTTACTGTGAAGGATTGTCCTATATTGTATACTCCACATACTGCTTAACTCTTCTTGAGGGAAGTCTGACTGCTCAGCCACAGCTACCAAGTGAATCTGTGTGGTACAGACTGCTACCAAGTGGGTTTACTGCCAAACACCTGTAGTCCTAAATCTTTTGCAGTGGTCCCAGAGGGAACTGCACAGGTTTCCGCCTAACAAGCAGGGGGTGGGTGGGAGGGCTAGAGACACACACGGCATGAGCAGGGGGTGGGGGGAGGGAGAGACACACACGGGGCATGAGCGGGGGGTGGACGGGAGGGATAGAGACACACGGGCAAGAGCAGGGGTGGGGGGGAGGGCGAGACACACACAGTGCATGAGCGGGGGGTGGGCGGGAGGGATAGAGACACACGGGGCATGAGCAGGGGTGGGGGGGAGGGAGAGACACACACGGGGCATGAGCGGGGGGTGGGCGGGAGGGAGAGAGACACACGGGGCATGAGCGGGGGTGGGGGGGAGGTAGAGAGACACACGGGGCATGAGCAGGAGTGGGGGGGAGGGAGAGAGACACACGGGGCATGAGCGGGGATGGGGGAGGGAGAGAGACACACGGGGCTTGAGCGGGGGTGGGGGGGAGGGAGAGAGACAAACGGGGCATGAGCGGGGGGTGGCTGGGAGGGCTAGGGGCATGAGCGGGGGGTGGGTGGGAGGGCTAGAGACACACGGGGCATGAGCAGGGGGTGGGGGGGAGGGAGAGACACACACGGGGCATGAGCGGGGGTGGGCCGGGAGGGATAGAGACACACGGGTCATGAGCGGGGGGTGGGCGGGAGGGATAGAGACACACAGGGCATGAGCGGGGGTGGGCGGGAGGGATAGAGAGACATGGGGCATGAGCGGGGTGGGGGGGAGCGAGAGAGACACACGGGGCATGAGCGGGTGGTGAGTGGGAGGGATAGAGACACATGGGGCGTGAGCGGGGGGGTGGGAGGGCAAGAGACACACAGGGCATGAGCGGGGGGTGGGTGGGAGGGATAGAGACACATCGGGCATGAGCGGGGGTGGGTGGGAGCGATAGAGACACATGGGGCATGAGCGGGGGGTGGGTGGGAGGGGAGAGACAAACGGGGCATGAGCGGGGGGTAGGTGGGAGGGCTAGGGGCATGAGCGGGGGGAGGGTGGGAGGGCTAGGGGCATGAGCGGGGGGTGGGTGGGAGGGCTAGAGACACACGGGGCATGAGCAGGGTTTGGTGGGAGGGGAGAGACAAACGGGGCATGAGCGGGGGTGGGTGGGATTGCTAGGGGCATGAGCGGGGTGGTTGGGAGGGCTAGAGATACACGGGGCATGAGTAGGGGGTGAGGGGAGAGACACACGGGGCAGGAGCAAGGGGTAGGAGGGAGGGAGAGACACACGGGGCATGAGCGGGGGTGGGGGGGGGAGAGACACACACGGGGCATGAGCGGGGGGTGGGCGGGAGGGATAGAGACACACGGGGCATGAGTTGGGGTGAGGGGAGAGACACACAGGGCATGAGCAGGGGGTCGGGGGAGGGAGAGACACACGGGGCATGAGCGGGGGGGTGGGAGTGCTAGAGACACATTGGGCATGTGTGGGGGTGGGTGGGAGGGCTAGAGACACACGGGGCCTGAACGGGTGGTGAGCGGGTTGTGGGCAGGAGGGAGAGAGACACACAGGGCATGAGCGGTGGTGAGGGGGAGGGAGACACACACGGGGCATGAGCGGGGTGGGGGGAGGGAGAGACACACAGGGCATGAGCAGGGGTGGTGGCGAGGCAGAGAGACACAAGGGGCATGAGCGGGGGTGGGGGCGAGGGAGAGAGATACACGGGGCATGAGCGGGGTGGGGGGAGGGAGAGAGACACACGGGGCATGAGTGGGGGTGGGGGGGAGGGAGAGAGACACACGGGGCATGAGCGGGGGATGAGCGGGGGCTGGGCGGGAGGGATAGAGACACACCGGGCATGAGCGGGGGGTGGGCGGGAGGGACAGAGACACACAGGGCATGAGCGGGGGGTGGGCGGGAGGGATAGAGACACACGGGGCATGAGCGGGGGGTGGGGGGACAAACAAAAACACGGACATGCCGCACAGACATGAGTTTGTGCGGCAGATCCCGCTCCTCGGCCCTCCACTGGCCACCGACACAGGGCATGAGCGCGGGTGGGGGGTAGGGAGCGGGACACATGGGGCTTGAGCAGGGGTGGGGGGGAGGGAGAGAGACACACGGGGCTTGAGCGGGTTTGGGGGGGAGGGAGAGAAACACACGGGGCATGAGCGGGGGTAGGGGGAGGGAGAGAGACACACGGGGCATGAGCAGGGATGGGGGAGGGATAGAGATGACTTGGCATGTGCGGGGGGTGGGCGGGAGGGATAGAGACACACGGGGCATGAGCGGGGGTGGGAGGGGAGAGACACACGGGGCATGAGCGGGGGATGGGCGGGAGGGATAGAGACACACGGGCATGAGCGGGGGTGGGGGGAGGGAGAGAGACACAAGGGGCATGAGCGGGGGGTGGGCGGGAGGGATAGAGACACACGGCACACGGGGCATGAGCGGAGGGTGGGCGGGAGGGATAGAGACACACGGGGCATGAGCGGGTGGTGGCCTGGAGGGATAGAGACACACGGGGCATCAGCTGGGGGTGGGCGGGAGGGATAGAGACACACTGGGCATGAGTTGGGTGTGGGTGGGAGGGATAGAGACACACGGGGCATGAGCGGCGGGTGGGTGGGAGGGGAGAGACACACGGGACATGAGCGGGGGTGGGTGGGAGGGCTAGGGGCATGAGCAGGTGGTGGGTGGGAGGGCTAGAGACACACGGGGCATGAATAGGGGGTGAGGGGAGAGACACATGGAGCATGAGCAGGGGGTGGGGGGGAGGGAGAGAGACACACGGGGCATGAGCGGGAGTGGGGGGAGGGAGAGAGACACACGGGGCATGAGCGGGAGTGGGGGGAGGGATTGAGACGATGGGGCATGAGCGGGGAGTGGGCGGGAGGGATAGAGACACATGGGGCATGAGCGGGGGTGGGGGGGAGGGAGAGACAGAGACACACGGGGCATGAGCGGGGGATGGGTGGGAGGTATAGAGACAAACAGGGCATGAGTGGGGGTTGGGTGCGAGGGCTAGGGGCATGAGCGGGGGGTGGGTGGGAGGGCTAGAGACACACGGGCATGAGCAGGGGGTGGGGTGGAGGGAGAGACACACACGGGGCATGAGCGGGGGGTGGGCGGGAGGGATAGAGACACACGGGGCATGAGCGGGGGTGGGGGGGAGGGAGAGACAGACACGGGCCATGAGCGGGAGGTAGGCGGGAGGGATAGAGACACACGGGGCATGAGCGGGGGTGGGCGGGAGGGATAGAGACACATGGGGCATGAGCGGGGGATGGGTGGGAGGGATAGAGACACACGGGGCATGAGCGGGGGTGGGTGGGAGGGATAGAGACACACGGGGCATGAGCGGGGGGTGGGTGGGAGGGGAGAGACACACGGGGCATGAGCGGCTGGTGTGTGGGAGGGGAGAGCCAAACGGGGCATGAGTGGGGGGGTGGATGGGTGGGAGGGCTAGTGGAATGAGCGGGGGTGGGTGGGAGGGCTAGAGACACACGGGGCATGAGTAGGGGATGAAGGGAGAGACACACGGAGCATGAGCGGGGGGTGGGCGGAAGGGATAGAGACACACGGGGCATGAGCGGGGGCGTGGGAGGGACACACAAACACACGGACATGCCGCACGGACATGAGTTTGTGCGGCAGATCCCGCTCCTCGGCCCTCTGCTGGCCACCGACACGGGGCATGAGCGGGGGTGGGGGATAGGGAGACAGACACACGGGGCATGAGCGGGGGTGGGGGGGGAGGGAGAGAGACACATGGGGCATGAGCGGGGGTGGGGGGGAGGGAGAGAGACACATAGGGCATGAGCGGGGGTGAGGGGGAGGGAGAGAGACACACGGGGCATGAGCGGGGGTAGGGGGGAGGGATAGAGACACGTGGCATGAGCGGGGGGTGGGCGGGGAGGGAGAGACACACGGGGCATGAGCGGGGGATGGACGGGAGGGATAGAGACACACGGGGCATGAGCGGGGGTTGGGGAGAGGGAGAGAGACACACGGGGCATGAGCGGGGGTGGGCGGGAAGGATAGAGACACACGGGGCATGAGCCGGGGGTGGGCGGGAGGGATAGAGACACACGGGGCATGAGCGGGTGGTAGGCTGGAGGGATAGAGACACAAGGGGCATGAGCCGGGGGTGGGCGGGACGGATAGAGACACAAAGGGCATGAGCGGGGGGTGGGTGGGAGGGATAGAGACACACGGGGCATGAGCGGATGAGAGACACACGGGGCATGAGCGGGGGGTGGGTGGGAGGGGAGAGACACACGGGGCATGAGCCTGGGGTGGGTGGGAGGGATAGGGGCAAGAGCGGGGGTGGGTGGGAGGGCTAGAGACACACGGGGCATGAGTAGGGGGTGAGAGGAGAGACACACGGAGCATGAGCAGGGGGTGGGGAGAGGGAGAGACACACACAGGGCATGAGCGGGGGGTGGGCGGGAGGGAGAGACACACGGGGCATGAGCGGGGGATGGGCGGGAGGGATAGAGACACGCAGGGCATTAGCGGGGGTGGGAGGGAGGGAGGGAGGGAGAGAGACACACGGGGCATGAGCGGGGGGTGGGCGGGAGGGATAGAGACACACGGGGCATGAGCCGGGGTCGGCGGGAGGGATAGAGACACACGGGGCATGAGCGGGTGGTTGGCTGGAGGGATAGAGACACATGGGGCATGAGCCGGTGGTGGGCGGGAGGGATAGAGACACACGGGGCTTGAGCGGGGGGTGGGTGGGAGGGATAGAGACACACGGGGCATGAGCGGGGGGTGGGTGGGAGGGGAGAGACACACGGGGCATGAGCGGGGGGTGGGTGGGAGGGGAGCGACACAAGGGGCGTGAGCGGGGGGTGGGTGGGAGGGCTAGGGGCATGAGCGGGGGTGGGTGTATGGGCTAGAGACACACGGCACATGAGTAGGGGGTGAGGGGAGAGACACACGGAGCATGAGCATTGGGTGGGGGGGAGAGAGAGACACACACAGGGCATGAGCGGGGGGTGGGCGGGAGGGATAGAGACACACGGGGCATGAGCGCGGGTGGGGGGAGAGACACACGGGGCGTGAGCGGGTGGTGGGTCGGACGGTTAGAGACACACGGGGCATGAGCGGGGGGTGGGTGGGAGTGATATAGACACACGGGGCATGAGCGGGGGGTGGATGGGAGGTATAGAGACAAATGGGGCATGAGCAGGGGGTGGGTGGGAGTGCTAGGGGCATGAGCGGGGGGTGGGTGGGAGGGGTAGAGACACACGGGGCATGAGCAGGGGGTGGGGGGGAGGGAGAGACACACACGGGGCATGAGCAGGAGGTAGGCGGGAGGGATAGAGACACACGGGGCATGAGCGGGGGTGGGCGGGAGGGATAGAGACACACGGGGCATGAGCGCGGGGTGGGTGGGAGGGATAGAGACACACAGGGCATGAGCGGGGGGTGGGTGGGCTTGGATAGAGACACACGGGGCATGAGCGGAGGGTGGGTGGGAGGGATAGAGACACACGGGTCATGAGCGGGGGTGGGTGGGAGGGATAGAGACACACGGGGCATGAGCGGGGGGTGGGTGGGAGGGATAGAGACACACGGGGCATGAGCGGGGGGTAGGAGGGCTAGCGACACACGGGGCATGAGCGGGGGGTGGGTTGGAGGGATAGAGACACACGGGGCATGAGAGGGGGGTGGGTGGGAGGACTAGAGACACACGGGGCATGAGCGGGGGATGAGCGGGGGGTGGACGGGAGGGATAGAGACACCCGGGGCATGAGAGGGGGGTGGTGGTGAGGGGAGAGACACATGGGGCATGAGCAGGGGGTGGAGGGAGGGAGAGACACATGGGGCATGTGCGGGGGGTGGGAGGGCTAGAGACATACGGGGCATGAGCAGGGGGTGGGGAGAGGGAGAGACACACACAGGGCATGAGCGGGGGTGGGCGGGAGGGAGAGACACACGGCGCATGAGCGGGGGATGGGCGGGAGGGATAGAGACACGCAGGGCATGAGCGGGGGTGGGAGGGAGGGAGGGAGGGAGAGAGACACACGGGGCATGAGCGGGGGGTGGGCGGGAGGGATAGAGACACACGGGGCATGAGCCGGGGTCGGCGGGAGGGATAGAGACACACGGGGCATGAGCGGGTGGTTGGCTGGAGGGATAGAGACACATGGGGCATGAGCCGGTGGTGGGCGGGAGGGATAGAGACACACGGGGCTTGAGTGGGGGGTGGGTGGGAGGGATAGAGACAAACGGGGCATGAGCGGGGGGTGGGTGGGAGGGGAGAGACACACGGGGCATGAGCGGGGGGTGGGTGGGAGGGGAGCGACACAAGGGGCGTGAGCGGGGGGTGGGTGGGAGGGCTAGGGGCATGAGCGGGGGGTGGGTGTATGGGCTAGAGACACACGGCGCATGAGTAGGGGGTGAGGGGAGAGACACACGGAGCATGAGCATTGGGTGGGGGGGAGAGAGAGAGACACACACAGGGCATGAGCGGGGGGTGGGCGGGAGGGATAGAGACACACGGGGCATGAGCGCGGGTGGGGGGAGAGACACACGGGGCATGAGCGGGTGGTGGGTCGGACGGTTAGAGACACACGGGGCATGAGCGGGGGGTGGGTGGGAGTGATATAGACACACGGGGCATGAGCGGGGGGTGGATGGGAGGTATAGAGACAAATGGGGCATGAGCAGGGGGTGGGTGGGAGTGCTAGGGGCATGAGCGGGGGGTGGGTGGGAGGGGTAGAGACACACGGGGCATGAGCAGGGGGTGGGGGGGAGGGAGAGACACACACGGGGCATGAGCAGGAGGTAGGCGGGAGGGATAGAGACACACGGGGCATGAGCGGGGGTGGGCGGGAGGGATAGAGACACACGGGGCATGAGCGCGGGGTGGGTGGGAGGGATAGAGACACACAGGGCATGAGCGGGGGGTGGGTGGGCTTGGATAGAGACACACGGGGCATGAGCGGAGGGTGGGTGGGAGGGATAGAGACACACGGGTCATGAGCGGGGGTGGGTGGGAGGGATAGAGACACACGGGGCATGAGCGGGGGGTGGGTGGGAGGGATAGAGACACATGGGGCATGAGCGGGGGGTAGGAGGGCTAGCAACACACGGGGCATGAGCGGGGGTGGGTTGGAGGGATAGAGACACACGGGGCATGAGAGGGGGGTGGGTGGGAGGACTAGAGACACACGGGGCATGAGCGGGGGATGAGCGGGGGGTGGACGGGAGGGATAGAGATACACGGGGCATGAGAGGGGGGTGGTGGTGAGGGGAGAGACACATGGGGCATGAGCAGGGGGTGGAGGGAGGGAGAGACACATGGGGCATGTGCGGGGGGTGGGAGGGCTAGAGACATACGGGGCATGAGCGGGGCGTGGGCGGGACGGATAGAGACACACGGGGCATGAGCGGGGAGTGGATGGGAGGGGAGAGACACACGGGGCTTGAGCGGGGGGTGGGTGGGAGGGATAGGGGCAAGAGCGGGGGGTGGGTGGGAGGGCTAGAGACACACGGGGCATGAGTAGGGGGTGAGGGGAGAGACACACGGAGCATGAGCAGGGGGTGGGGAGAGGGAGAGACACACACAGGGCATGAGCGGGGGGTGGGCGGGAGGGAGAGACACACGGGGCATGAGCGGGGGATGGGCGGGAGGGATAGAGACACGCAGGGCATGAGCGGGAGGGAGAGAGACACACGGGGCATGAGCGGGGGGTGGGCGGGAGGGATAGAGACACACGGGGCATGAGCCGGGGTCGGCGGGAGGGATAGAGACACACGGAGCATGAGCGGGTGGTTGGCTGGAGGGATAGAGACACATGGGGCATGAGCCGGTGGTGGGCGGGAGGGATAGAGACACACGGGGCATGAGCGGGGGGTGGGTGGGAGGGGAGAGACACACGGGGCATGAGCGGGGGGTGGGTGGGAGGGGAGCGACACACGGGGCGTGAGCGGGGGGTGGGTGGGAGGGCTAGGGGCATGAGCGGGGGGTGGGTGTATGGGCTAGAGACACACGGCGCATGAGTAGGGGGTGAGGGGAGAGACACACGGAGCATGAGCATTGGGTGGGGGGAGAGAGAGACACTCACAGGGCATGAGCGGGGGGTGGGCGGGAGGGATAGTGACACACGGGGCATGAGCGCGGGTGGGGGGAGAGACACACGGGGCGTGAGCGGGTGGTGGGTCGGAGGGTTAGAGACACACGGGGCATGAGCGGGGGGTGGGTGGGAGTGATATAGACACACGGGGCATGAGCAGGGGGTGGATGGGAGGTATAGAGACAAATGGGGCATGAGCAGGGGGTGGGTGGGAGTGCTAGGGGCATGAGCGGGGGGTGGGTCGGAGGGGTAGAGACACACGGGGCATGAGCAGGGGGTGGGGGGAGGGAGAGACACACACGGGGCATGAGCAGGAGGTAGGCGGGAGGGATAGAGACACACGGGGCATGAGCGGGGGTGGGCGGGAGGGATAGAGACACACGGGGCATGAGCGCGGGGTGGGCGGGAGGGATAGAGTCACACAGGGCATGAGCGGGGGGTGGGTGGGCTTGGATAGGGACACACGGGGCATGAGCGGAGGGTGGGTGGGAGGGATAGAGACACACGGGTCATGAGCGGGGGTGGGTGAGAGGGATAGAGACACACGGGGCATGAGCGGGGGGTGGGTGGGAGGGATAGAGACACACGGGGCATGAGCGGGGGGTAGGAGGGCTAGCGACACACGGGGCATGAGCGGGGGGTGGGTTGGAGGGATAGAGACACACGGGGCATGAGCGGGGGGTGGGTGGGAGGACTAGAGACACACGGGGCATGAGCGGCGGATGAGCGGGGGGTGGACGGGAGGGATAGAGAGACACGGGGCATGAGAGGGGGGTGGTGGTGAGGGGAGAGACACACAGGGCATGAGCAGGGGGTGGAGGGAGGGAGAGACACATGGGGCATGAGCGGGGGTGGGGGGAGGGAGAGACACACACGGGCATGAGCGGGAGGTAGGCGGGAGGGATAGAGACACACGGGGCATGAGCGGGGGTGGGCTGGAGGGATAGAGACACACAGGGCATGAGCGGGGGGTGGGTGGGAGGGATAGAGACACACGGGGCATGAGCGGGGGGTGGGTGGGAGGGATAGAGACACACGGGTCATGAGCGGGGGTGGGTGGGAGGGATAGAGACACACGGGGCATGAGCGGATGGTGGGTGAGAGGACTAGAGACACACAGGGCATGAGCGGGGTATGAGCGGGGGGTGGACGGGAGGGATAGAGACACACGGGACATGAGCGGGGGGTGGTGGTGAGGGGAGAGACACACGGGGCATGAGCAGGGGGTGGAGGGAGGGAGAGACACATGGGGCATGAGCGGGGGGTGGGAGGGCTAGAGACACACGGGGCATGAGCGGGGGGTGGGTGGAAGGACTAGAGACACATGGGGCATGAGTGGGGTGTGAGTGGGGGGTGGGCGGGAGGGATAGAGACACACGGGGCATGAGCGGGAGGTGGGGGGGAGGGGAGAGACACTCGTGGAATGAGCGTGGGGTGTGTGGGAGGGATAGAGACACACGGGGCCTGAGCGGGGGGGTGGGTGGGAGGGATAGAGACTCATGGGGCCTGAGCGGGGGGTGGGTGGGAGGGGAGAGACACACGGGGCATGAGCGGGGGGTGGGTGGGAGGGGAGAGACAAATGGGGCATGAGCGGGGGGTGGGTGGTAGGGGAGAGACAAACGGGGCATGAGCGGGGGGTGGGTGGGAGGGATAGAGACACGCGGGGCTTGAGCATTGGGTGGGGGGGAGGGAGAGACACACACAGGGCATGAGCGGGGGGTGGGCGGGAGGGATAGAGACTCACGGGGCATGAGCACGGGTGGTGGGAGAGACACAGGGGGCATGAGCGGGGGGTGCGTGGGAGGGTTCGAGACACACGGGGCATGAGCGGGGGGTGGGCGGGAGGGATAGAGACACACGGGGCAGGAGCGGGGGTGGGGGGGAGACACTGGGCATGAGCGGGGGATGGGCGGGAGGGATTGAGACACACGCCGCATGAGCAGGGGTTGGGGGGAGGGAGAGAGACACACGGGGCGTGAGCGGGGGTGGGCGGGAGGGATAGAGACACACGGGGCGTGAGCCGGGGGTGGGCGGGAGGGATAGAGACACACGGGGCATGAGCGGGTGGTGGGCTGGAGGGATAGAGACACACGGGGCATGAGCCGGGGGTGGGCGGGACGGATAGAGACACACGGGGCATGAGCGGGGGGTGGGTGGTAGGGATAGAGACACACGGGGCATGAGCGGATGAGAGACACACGGGGCATGAGCGGGGGTTGGGTGGGAGGGGAGAGACACACGGGGCATGAGCGGGGGGTGGGTGGGAGGGCTAGGGGCAAGAGCGGGGGGTGGGTGGGAGGGCTAGAGACACACGGGGCATGAGTAGGGGGTGAGGGGAGAGACACATGGAGCATGAGCAGGGGGTGGGGAGAGGGAGAGACACACACAGGGCAAGAGCGGGGGGGGTGGGCGGGAGGGATAGAGACACACGGGGTATGAGCGGGGGTGGGGGGGAGGGAGAGACACACACAGGGCATGAGCGGGAGGTAGGCGGGAGGGATAGAGACACACGGGGCATGAGCGGGGGTGGGCGGGACGGATAGAGAAACATGGGGCATGAGCGCGGGGTGGGTGGGAGGGATAGAGACACACGGGGCATGAGCGGGGGTGGGTGGGAGGGATAGAGACACACGGGGCATGAGCGGGGGGTGGGTGGGAGGGATAGAGACACACGGGGCATGAGCGGGGGTGGGTGGGAGGGATAGAGACACACGAGGCATGAGCTGGGGGTGGGTGGGAGAGATAGAGACACACGGGGCATGAGCGGGGGGTGGGCGGGAGGGATAGAGACACACGGGGCATGAGCGGGGGTGGGGGGAGGGAGAGACACACACGGGGCATGAGCGGGAGGTAGGCGGGAGGGATAGAGACACACGGGGCATGAGCGGGAGGGATAGAGACACACGGGGATGAGCGTGGGGTGGGTGGGAGGGATAGAGACACACAGGGCATGAGCGGGGGGTGGGTGGGAGGGATAGAGACACACGGGCCATGAGCGGGGGGTGGGTGAGAGGACTAGAGACACACGGGGCATGAGCGGGGGGTGGACGGGAGGGATAGAGACACGGGGCATGAGCGGGGGGTGGTGGTGAGGGGAGAGACACACGTGGCATGAGCAGGGGGTGGAGGGAGGGAGAGACACATGGGGCATGAGCGGGGGGTGGGAGGGCTAGAGACACACGGGGCATGAGCGGGGGGTGGGTGGGAGGGATAGAGACACACAGGGCATGAGCGGGGGGTGGGCGGGAGGGATAGAGACACACGGGGCATGAGCGGGGGGTGGGTGGGAGGGATAGAGACACACGAGGCATGAGCTGGGGGTGGGTGGGAGAGATAGAGACACACGGGGCATGAGCGGGGGTGGGTGGGAGGGATACAGACACACGGGGCATGAGCGGGGGGTGGGTGGGAGGGATAGAGACACACGAGGCATGAGCTGTGGGTGGGAGGACTAGAGACACACGGGGCATGAGCGGGGATGAGCGGGGGGTGGACGGGAGGGTTAGAGACACACGGGGCATGAGCGGGGGGTGGTGGTGAGGGGAGAGACACACGTGGCATGAGCAGGGGGTGGAGGGAGGGAGAGACACATGGGGCATGAGCGGGGGCTGGGAGGTAGGGGAGAGACAAACGGGGCATGAGCGGGGGGTGGGTGGGAGGGGAGAGACAAACATTTGCGATGTCATCTTTGATGTCCTGGGTGTTAGTCTTAGCAGTGCACGGTGGTGGCGCGAGTTATGGTTGCTTAGCTTACCATAACTGGCGAATTTCAAGGGTTTTTCGGTTTTACTTGGAACCATAACGTCCCTTTAACAAAGTTTTTTTCACTGAATATATATATATATATATATATATATATATATACAATCATACTGGCATAACTCCGTTTTTCATTCATAATGATGTGCATGCAACCCTATAACGCAGACGCGCAAGATGCCACAGGGCCATCTCTCCCTTCCCTGCAGAGCCGTGTATTCAACACCCCCCTCCTTCCTGCAAGGATGAGCTAACAACTGAAGGCCCCTGGTTTATGGGTGTTAAAATAACACAGCTACACCTCCTCGCTTTCTTGCTGAACCCACACAACGTATTTGCCCTCACCCATGCCCCCTAACACAAAGCCCCCATAAAACCACTGTGTACCTCCACGCTCTGGTCAAAAGAATTATGGACAACAACACCCCACATCCCACCACCTTTTGATATACCAGCTATGTGCCCCCTGACCCAATGGTATTCTAGTCCACCCCAACCTCGACTGACCATGGTGGCAGTTATTTACTCTTGTACTAACATACTATAAAAATGTCTCTTACTAGATCTAACCAAGTAGAATGATAAAGGCACCCACGACCCATGCACCCTGATAAGACACCTGGACTCATGAAGCTGCCCCTTTTTTAACAATGATTTTCATGATAATGTATAGAGAGTTATATGCTATCGCTTTTGTGATGTTAGACTAACAATTTGCAGGATTTATATGACAGTTTGAAGTAGAAGTTATTAATGAATGTGTATGTGTGGCTACAAGGACAAAATGTTCGTGCAGCCGAGATGCATCAACTCGAACAGCTCTTGACCTGATACTCCACCCGATGAGCCCAGCTGACCCGAGCAGCCCGCACTGGCACCACGTGGATCTCCGCCAATCATGGAGCACCACCCTTATACCATACATAGTAGCTAGTCTTCACCACCCAATCCCCTTGACTATGCGCCCCCTATAGCTTACCTCACTGATGATGTTATTTTGTAATACATATGAATGTCTTTCTATTGTCTGGCAGAGCGCTCTTGGAGTTTGCAGATTTCTCTGATTGCCCTATATTGGTTTGGATAAAACTCTTAACATCACCCGCACTTGGTCTTGGTCTCCTTCCCTGCTGGGGTGTGCCCATTATTGGCTCTCATTATGAGGTTTTAAATGCCTTTTTGGGGGACGCTCACTTTCAAGTTGTGACCCCGACACGATAGCGGTCTTTTTGTTCCTTTTGGCACAAGACTTCCCTGGCCACAGCGCAGACGCATGGTGCGCCCCCTCAAGAGAGCTGCCTGCAGGGACTCAAAGAAGCGCAAAGAGAGAGCACAGAAATACAATGGACAGCAGAAATGCAAGAAGCCTTTTGGACACTTAAATGTTTGATCTCAATGGCACCAGTACTCGCAAACCCAGATTACGAACGCGAGTTTTACTTATTTTCACATTGCAATAGGACACTCATGACAACAGTATTAACACAAAAAAACATCTTTGGGACACAAGCCCTTGGCCTATTACAGTGGAACACTAGATGCAGTGATGTAAGGACACTTCACTTGCGAGCAATCTCTCGCAGCTGGAGTGTTCGCAATAGAAAAGAGTGCAACAATTGGGATGGGGTGTTCTGTGACACTGTTTGTGGAACACTCACTATTCACAATATTAGAAAGATCAAAGAGCACATTGACAACACAAAGAGCCACAGTTTATGAAGTTATTCTATCCATCGCTAACATACACATAGTGAGGTGTAAAACAGTTAACCCTGCAACATTCATCACAGAAGCATGCACAGCGGAGGACATGCAAACACACGATTGTGCCACATACAGAGGAGAAGATGGAGACACACCCACAGTAAGTGAAAATGCATTGACGGAGGGGTAAGTGTATTTCATAGGCAGGTCAGCATCAATAAATTCAGAAACAGGAGAAAAACATGTGGGGGTGGCTGTTGTGAGACTGGAGGAAGGTGAATATGAAATACTCATCCAACAGAGACTACCAACCCATTACTCAGCGCAAGCAGCAGAGTTAGTAGCACTCATTGAAGCATTACACGCAGCTAAGGGTTGTGCAGTAACAATCTATACAGATTCAGCATACATGACCATGACAGTACATGGGGGATTGGCCAGATGGGGGAGAAGAGGATTCCACAGAGCAGAGGGATCCCCAGTGCAGCATGCTGAGCAGTTGATATAGGTACTGAAAGAACCAACTGTTGTAGCCATAGTGAAGTGCCAGGCCCATACAAATAACAATGACATCATCTCTTTAGGAAACACGGCAGTGGACGCTGCTGCAAAAAAAGCATCATATTTAACTATGGAAAGAACAGGTGAGTACTTAGTACAGAAACATGTGGAAGAGGATCGCCCTGATGGGTATAAGTCAATGCCCATATCCCAAATATTACAGTTGCAAGAAGGGACGTCAGGTGAGGAAAAGGAGTTATGGGAAAAAAAAGGGTACAGCCAGTCATCCACTGGTCTCCTTTGGCATCAGAACAACAGAGGTGAAGTAGTCATGCCCAGCAAATTACTAGATATAGCATTCTAACAGCTTCACTTCCCAGCTCATAATGCCAAACAACACATTGCCACAGAGATACAAGAGAATTTGTTCATCCCAGGGCTGCAGGAACAACTTTCAAAAATGACAATGGAGTGTACAACATGTCAGATATACAATTCAGGAATGACAATAATAACATTGCGAGGGACACTGCCCAGCATAACAGGCCCCTTCAGAGAGCTACTCGTTGACTATGCAGATATGGGAGAAAGATGCAATGGGTCACGCTACATGATAGTGGTGGTCTGTCCCTTTTCCAGATGGGTGGAGGCAGGACTGTGTGCACACCCGGATGCAAAAAGCGCTGCAAAGTTCTTGGTGCGGGAAGTGTTTCCGCGCTGGGGAATTTGCAATGTGATTCGCTCTGACAATGGCACACATTTTGTTAATGATCTATTTAAAGAAGTAATAGCACTGCTAGGGATAACACATAAACTGTGCACTATTTATCACCCACAATCAAATGGCGTGGTTGAGAAGATAAACGTCCTCCTGAAAGGAAGGTTGTCGAAATTGTGCTTTACACTAAAGAAAAACTGTGTGTACTGTTTACCCCTGGCCTTGTTTGAGCTGAGAAATCAACCCAACAAGGACCACCAATTGTCCCCACATGAAATTGTAACTGGGAGGCGCATGCATACTGCACATTCTCCACTCCGCTGGCATTCAGATGCTCACAGAAGTGCTACAGTACTAGGAGAAGAATTCAATGAATACTTGACCAAGCTCACAAGAGCGGCTCGTATGATAGCAAGGCAGTTAGCACGCCCATTTACACGCAAATAATCCAGTGACACTATAACACCTGCAGCAGATAGTCCAACAGGTCAGCTATTGCCAGGGGAGATGGTGTACGTGAGGAGTTTTGTTCGTCTGTGGAACACTCCAAGATTTCATGGCCCGTACGAAGTGGTGTATTGCACACCAACTGCTGTCTAAGTGAAAGTACTGAGATATTGGATACATTTAACCGATGTACGGAACTCTTACGAAAGTGTAACACAGGAAGCAGAAGGGAGAATTAATGAAGAAGGAACACAGACTTAATAATGAAAAGGTGAACATTTAATGGTATCCATGTAACAACTGAAAGGAAAGTTAAACAAATAAATATCTGATGTACATAATAATGATAATGCAATGAAGAGATGTTATTTCTCTTATTCTCTCTCTCTCTTTCTTCTTTTCCCCTTCTCTCTCTCTCTCCCACTCTCTGTTTAAAAAATGAACATGCTAATAATGAAATAATTATGACTGGTATAAAAACAAATATATAAAAATGAATGTTATGGGTTGCTTAATGCACTTTTATGTCTCACTATGTAGGAGAAACCATGGCAACTGAGGGGGTCCACGCTGCAAACAACGTTAGAATAGATAGAAATGGAAACACTAATTTTGACTTGCGTAGATGTTCTTATGAGTGTCGGTTGTTTGTGTGTGCTATGATATTTTTTACAATGATGTTTGGCCTAGTATTATACTGGGCGGTAACATTTCTATCTATCGATATAAATGAGGGGGGAGGAAACTGAACAACGATGATAAAACAAGGGACCCACGTCATATAGGATGGTTTTAAGCTCATATGGGGACACGGTACCCATCACGATGGCACACGGCACCCAAATGATACAAGCGATGAACAGGTAGCCCCATGTCCTATTGCCCTGTACAATGCCTCATGCCTCTGAATACAATGTTTATGAACTGAACGATCCAAAGCCTTCTGCATTACTTTGGTTATATGATGACACTACCACTGCTTTAACACCACCATTTGAAACATCTATAGGTTATGAATCCCCACACAAGTATAAAGGAAGATAATACGGGAACGACAGAGAGGTTTATTGCCTTGTATAACGAATGGGAAAAGGGGCAGTGGGGGAACACCTTTAATGCAGCATGATGTAGAAAAAGAAAAGTGAACCCCAGAAGCAATAGGAGAAGAAGGGAGGTTGGGAGGAGGAAGCATGATTCTGGGTTAGGATTAGACACAACAGAAGATCCCAGACACCCGCACGAGTCCAACAAGTGGTATGCAGATATGGGTTCCACTGCTAAACAAACCACCAATGAGAGCTCTTATGTCTGCTCTCTAATACCCCACGCCTAAGGTACCCCCAAGGTGCTCCTGCTACAGGAACTACCTCTTACAGATGCCCAGTGTCTCCTTCATTTCACCTTATGTAGAATAAAGAACACCTTCCAGGCATACACAGTTTCTTTTGAAATGCTGCAGAACGAAAAAAAATTCTTCTTGAGACCCAAAGGAGTGGTGTGCCTGAAGGAACCGTTTCTAGTGATTAAAAGGACACTGTATTCGGTCAACAAATGGAAAGAGGAACAAGTTACATGCAAAGCAGAAGCACTACGAGGGTTGGCAGCAGAAAAATTGCAATGGGTCGAAAAGACGTGCGCGCCAGTATGGGCCGAACACATCACAAAGCTTACCTGGGTCACAGCCCTGGAAAAGCCCTTCAAACTGTAAAAAGAAATTACATATGAAATGTGCTTCCTCAGTGAAGGGAAAACTAACATTGGCACAAATAAGAAATGTAACAAAACGCTCATTATCCCAGATATGAAGAAAGGGACAGCTTCCCTAATGGACACTTGCTGGGTTTGCGGTAAACAAGCATACCTGCACCTCCCACAATCCTGGAGGGGCAGGTTGTCCACTGGCAACACTGCTCTCCGCCCTGATGGTGGTTCCAGAGAGTCATATCGAAGGGGGGGAAGGGGCTGCAAGCCGTCTGAGGTCCAGAGGACAAACAACCAACAGATGAGACGCCAGTGTATGCCTTTTCCGTGGACAACATGCAAAGCCCGGTATCCAGAAACCGGAGGTCGTCCAATTACATATCCAAAGCATCCACAGAACTTTTGGCGCAAATCCCAGATCGGCTCCGGCTGTACAATTCTGCCGAAACATCTTTTACCTCCCTTATTCCAAGTATTCAAGCGCGAGCCAATGCAAAATGGCACCAAATCACATGCTGGGAGCTGATCCAATTGGCCGACACAGAAGAAGGATTCAACGTGATCAAGGTGGAGCTGAGGGCCCTGCGGTTAATGACAATGCAGAACAGGTATGTCCTAGACTTGTTGACGGCCATGGATGGAGGTGTTTGCTGAAAAATCGGGAGCCCATGCTGCACTTTCGTACCTTCTGCAGACGCGGACAAATGAACACTGTCCCACGTTATCACAGCTGTGCGCAACCTGGGCGAGCAAATGAAGAAACAAGGAGGAGTGGAGCCAAGTACATGGTTTGCCGAAATTTTTTCATGGGTACCTTTCTGGCTTGGAATGACTGTTAAACTGCTGGTACCCATCATCGTGTTTTTGCTCCTGATTTTTTGTGTGTGCCAGCTGGGTCTTCGGTGCTGCGCCAACGCAGTTCCTAATGGTGCAATGATGATGGTGACAATGGGAAACGCTAGGTGAATGGCACAGATGACACAAGGAGCACAAGTACAAACAGGTGAGGACACTGGGCCCAAATATAGAATGGCAGCATTATACTATGATGGGGACATAGTGGACAGATTATACCACACTACAATAAAGGAGCCATGCACAATGGTACAAGGAGGTATGGATGGATCTGGAAGGAGATGGTGGGTGTATATATATATATGACCTGCACCCCTGATGAATATGTTAGAGTAGGACAGAGCCTCCGGGGAGTATGTAGGGTCTGGATGCCAATAAAGGGAACGCGTGCCTGGGATGAAACAATAGCTGATGAAAAGGAATGAAGGAGGTTGGGTGAGTTACAATATTCATTACTTAAGTAATGAAAGGGGGAATGTATGGGAGGAAAGGTCTCTAGGACCCCCCTCCCCCTACATTTTTCACCAACGTGGGGCTTATGACTCGCCGGCAGCCATCTATGTGCCTGGGCCCGGGATGGCTGTGGGATGACGCATGGGACCGCACGGCTCACCCTGTAGCATGATACAGACTCCATTTTGTGATACACCTAGACTCCATTTTGAGCACAACAATGTAGGCATCAGTGGCACAAGCGGCCTGCAGGGCTGCAGATCTCGCCACCCAACTGTTCACAGCGAGCCAGCACTCCCCTCACACTCCTCCCCATGGCAGCTCAGCTGAAGGCCTGTTCTCACGGGAGACCATGCGTGAACGAGCAACATTACAATGACTGTATCTTTCACCTTCCGCAGTGCATCATTGATCTGATGATGACCGGACCAAAAACTGGGCTCTGAGAAAAACAAAGCTGCCTCTATAAAACATGTTCTGTCTCCTCGTAGACCCCTGCATCTATAATATATGTTGTGAATAACCCCCAACCCTGTTCCCCGATTGAAGTGCCAGACATGTGTGTTAAACCTGTGTGCCACCCAGCTTTACTCATGCTGTTAAGCCATTTGTAAGGACGATGAAATAGCCTCAAGTCCATAAGGCTGATTGCTCATATTAAAATGGGACGACCTTTGCCCATCTCAGAACACCCACATGTAAAGTTATCAAATATATGTATATTCGAACTTGCCATTACTAATCAAGGGTTATTGTTGCTGCACAATATTTAAAAAGCAATGTGTGAGATCCCTATGTAGCATATGATTTCCCATAGACACACAAGTCCACAAGTAGACAATTAAGTTTTGCAATATGTACGGGTCTTTTAAAGGTAATAAGTACTGCCCTTATTAATGAAATGTCGTTTGAAGTAATTGTTTAATATTTTACCATTTACACAAGTCTGATTATAAATAAAATGTTGCAGATGCTTGCCTATGCTAATGTATACGCCAACCTGGTTCTACCTCATGTTTTAAAGCTAGCTTTTTCCATGTGTCCCACGCCCAGATGTAAAACCTTAGCCCAGTGAACGATGTGATGCTAACAAAACCTTTATTGATTTTGTGAACATGGTGTCCATGAAATACAAAAAGGTGTAATACATATAGTGTTCATAAGATCTCACGATCCTCGATTTTTTTCATTCACAATGATGTGCCTGCAACCCTGTAACGCAGACGCGCAAGAAGCCACAGGGCCATCTCTCCCTTCCCCTGCAGAGCCCCCACGTTCCTCCCTCCAAGGCTGGGCTAACAACTGAAGGCCCCTGGGTTATGGGTGTTAAAATAACACAGATACACCTCCTCGCTTTCCTGCTGAACCCACACAACATATTTGCCCTCACCCATGCCTCCTAACACACGAAGCCCCCATAAAACCACTGTACCTCCATGTTCTGGTCAAAAGAATTATGGGCAGCAAAAACCCACATCCCACCGCCTTTTGATGTACCAGCTATGTGCCCCCTGACCCAATGGTATTCTAGTCCACCCCAACCTCGACTGACCATGGTGCCAGTTATTTTCTTTTGTACTAACATACTATAAAAATGTCTCTTACTACATCTAACAAAGTAGAATGATAAAGGTACCCCCGACCCATGCCCCCTGATAAGACACCTGGACTCATGAAGCTGCCCCTTTTTTAACAATGATTTTCATGATGATGTATAGAGAGTACCCAGAGTTATATGCTATTTCTTTTTTGATGTTCGACTAACTATTTGCAGGATTTATATGACAGTTTGAAGTAGAAGTTATTATTGAATGTGTATGTGTGGCCACAAGGGCAAAATGTTAGTGCAGCCGAGATGTATCAACTCGAACAGCTCTTGACCTGATACTCCACCCCGATGAGCCCAGCTGACCCGAGCACCCCATACTGGCACCACATGGATCTCCGCAAATCATGGAGCACCGACCTTATACCATACATAGTAGCTAGTCTTCACCACCAAATCCCCACGACTATGTACCCCGTATAGCTTAACTCACTGATTACGTTATTTTGTAATAAATATGAATGTCTTTCTATTGTCTGGCAGAGCGCTCTCAGAGTTTGCAGATTTCTCTGCTTGCCCTATATTGGTTTGGATAAAACTCTTAGCATCACCCGCACTTGGTCTTGGTCTCATTCCCTGCTGGGGTGTGTCCATTATTGACTCTCATTGTGCTGTTTTAAATGCCTTTTTGGGGGATGCTCACTTTCACTGGCCAAAGGGCACCTGAAGAGGCTACACATACCCAGCTGGTGCAGTCCTACTTTACATAAGATCCTGCCCCTGTGGAGTGCACACGATCAAGCCACATCCCAGGTGCCACTCAATGATGACCATGGGCCAATCTTATGTGCCCACAAAAACACCCTTAGAATATGCCCCTGGGATGGTAAAATTGTGTGCATCCATTAGACATAAAACAATATGCACAAAGTGTGGCCAAATAAAAGACACGTAAGTGGGAGTATACACCACCACCACAGTAAGCATGGAGTGAAACAATTCCTGAAGCACAAAAACATCACTAATGTCCAAATGAATATCACCCAAAATATGTGTTGCCACACATAAATTCATCAACCTGCCAACCGCCAATTATGAGCAGGTAGGCATTCATGTACTCCAAAAGTATCTTTTCGACCAATCACCATAAGCCCAATGAAATAGGGCTGCACAGCTGTGTGAGAATGTGCATGACAGGCGCAAACGTATTCTTGTTGCTGTGAGCACAAAAGCAGTGGTGCTAGGATCCACATGTAACATACATACATACAGCCAATATGGAGACAATGCACCCAATATCAAAAAACGCAGTGAACAGGACACAATTAACAAGTGAGACAAAGTGGTGGACACACCCAAATGGCCACAGTCACAGATACAGTAAGTAACGTAGCCATTCCATAGCAAAATCAACAGTTAGTCATGACCAAATGCAGTATGGCATTGCACCATTCACCAACACAGGCCCAGCAACAGCAAAGCACAGTGCTAATTAACAAGGGGGGTCCTGGGAGTCCCTCAGCCAGACATTAGTCCTGGTTATGAGAGACTTACCCAGAGTCTTTAGCTCACTATCTTTCACAGAGAAGAAATATCCCAAATATATCAGTCTTTGTCCTGCCCTGGGGCAGTCCAGCACCAAAATGCTAGGCAATTCTCCTCTGAACAAGAGTACCAAGAGCATCCCTAAACGTGTTTCGGTCTGGTTGGACCTCATCAGTAGGGAGGAGCTGTACTTCTCTAAGAATAGTGAGCAAGGGGTCCACGTCTGGATTCCCCTAGTAACTTAGGGTGAGACCCAAAGTTACTTAAATATGCTAATTAACAAGGGGGGTCCTGGGAGTCCTTCTGCCAGACATTAGTCCTAGTTACGAGAGACTTACCCAGAGTCTTTAGTTCACTATCTTTCACAGTGATTATATATCCCAAACATATCGATCTTTGTCCTGCCCGGGGCAGTCCAGCACCAAAATGCTAGGCAATTCTCCTCTCAACAAGAGTACCAACAGCATCCCCAGACACGTGTTTCGGTCTGATTGGACCTCATCAGTAGGGAGGGGCTGTGCTTCTCTAAGAATAGTGAGCAAGGGGTCCACGTCTGGATTCCCCTAGTAACTTAGGGTGAGACCCAAAGTTACTTAAATATGCTAATTAATAAGGGGGGTACTTGGAGTCCCTCTGCCAGACATTAGTCCTGATTACAAGAGACTTACCCAGAGTCTTTAGCTCACTATCTTTCACAGAGAAGAAATATCCCAAACATATCAGTCTTTGTCCTGCCCTGGGGCAGTCCAGCACCGAAATGCTAGGCAATTCTCCTCTGAACAAGAGTACCAACAGCATCCCCAGACACGTGTTTTGGTCTGGTTGGACCTCATCAGTAGGGAGGAGCTGTGCTTCTCTAAGTATAGTGAGTAAGGGTTCCACGTCTGGATTCCCCTAGTAACTTAGGGTGAGACATAACATTACTTAAATATGCTAATTAACAAGGGGGTCCTGGGAGTCCCTCTGCTAGACATTAGTCCTGGTTACGAGTGATTTACCCAGAGTCTTTAGCTCACTATCTTTCACAGAGAAGAAATATCCCAAACATATCAGTCTTTGTCCTGCCCTGGGGCAGTCCAGCATCGAAGTGCTAGGCAATTCTCCTCTGAACAGGAGTACCAACAGCATCCCCAGACACGTGTTTCAGTCTGGTTGGACCTCATCAGTAGGGAGAAGCTGTGCTTCTCTAAGAATAGTGAGCAAGGGGTCCATGTCTGGATTCCGCTATTGATTTAGGGCTACACCCTACTGATGAGGTTCAACCAGACCGAAACACGTGTCTGGGGTTGCTGTTGGTACTCTTGTTCAGAGGAGAATTGCCTATGAACATAAATGTACCTTCTACAGGGTCCCTGTGTTAGGCAGAAACCTGTGCAGTTCCCTCTGGGACCACTGCAAAAGATTTAGGACTACAGGTGTTTGGCAGTAAACCCACTTGGTAGCAGTCTGTACCACACAGATTCACTTGGTAGCTGTGGCTGAGCAGTCAGACTTCCCTCAAGAAGAGTTAGGCAGTATACAGAGTATTCACAATAGGTCAAGAGAACACAGTAGAACAAGTAAATACTGACCAGGGCTTGGTGTAAAAGAGATATAATTATTTATTTAAAACCACATCTAGAAAAACACACAGGCACTAATAATAAGCAATTCAAAAACACGGTCACTAAAAGATATACACTCCCTTAAAAGAATATTAGACAAGTCTTAAGTAAAGCCCCACTTATTTTCAGACAGCGGTGAGCGCTTAACGTAGATGGCACTCTAATATTTCGTTTTAAAAAGGGAGAGAAGAGCAGAGAACAAGTTGAAACAGATCCCAACACTTTTATCAGAACATAACAAGAGGGAAAGGCAAAGTAGAACCGTGAAGTTAGAGTTCAAGAGGCCGGATCCACTTTCATAGGATCCAAACAAAATGTGTCCAAGGTCACACGGTTGCAATGCACAAGAGTCTTGTAAAGGTTCAAAAAGGAGTTGGACCAAAGAAAGGGACCAGTTAGAGGGTCAAAGTGGCCAGCCCAGTCCAGAAGGTTAAGGGGTTATTGTTAACTTGTAGCAATCTTTAGAAAGGGAGGCCTGGCGGACACGGTACCTTAAAGTGGTGAGAACGCTCCAGCTGGGGCAGTTGTTCCTGACAGCGGATGCTTCGTCCGGGGGAAGAGGGGATCTCGTCGTGGAGGAAGACAGGAGTCCGTTGCACTGCCAGGGAAGAAACCAGCCGCGGAGTTTCTCAGGTACAAGGAGCGGTCTGGTGATTCGCGGTTCAGTGGTGAGTGGCTATCCGGCTGCCGGGGTGCTTGGCACAGGCAGTTCGACCACAAACCGGGCTGGGGTGCGAAGAAAGGAAGGTAAACTGGTTGTGCCCACCAGTCAGGGGAAGAAGCCTCTCCAGCCAGGAGATCTTCTCTGTCATCGGGAAGTGGTGAGTCGGTTCTGCAGGGCTCCACCGGTGGTGTCATCATGGTAGGTCAGCTCAGCTTCTCCCTCGTCGGATTCTCAGGTCCTGTGGCGACTTCTGAAGTTCCAGTCCCCAAAGCCCTGCTTTTATGCAGAAAACCCCCATTCACTCAGCCTAGCCATCACTCAAACATGCTAAGTGGTGAGCCAGCCGGCTCACCACTTGGGCCAATCACACAAGAGTGCGACTTGAGTTACCAAGGTAACTCAGTCCAGGGTGCCTAAACCCCCTCCTACACCCTCTGTGGTACCAAGACAGATTGGTACCACTTTTGGAGGCTTCTGTGGAGAAGACCGCCAAAAAGTGGAACAAAGGGCTTGACCTGGGTTGGAGTCACAGAAGAGAACACATACACCATTTTAGAATCGAGTCTTGGCAAAAAATACCAACCGGCGAATTAATATTAATTAAATAAACCGGCGGTATGTTCGTGGCTATGAGATTTAAATAATTAAAGTTGGTAGCCTCGAACAAACTGAAAATCCCATAGGAAAATATTCACAGTCGAATATAAAAAGTAGTTTCCACTGCTACCAGCCAAAACTCGATCAGGGGGGACGGAGATGTGCCCCCTCGACTAACAGACCCCGGGGCAATCGAATTGCCCCGACCAGTGCGTCCACAATATGGTGGTTTGTACTGGTTTCTGTTAATAATTTGGGACTAGTAAAACCAATGGTGACTTTACATGCCCTGGGAGACAGTAGTCAGTCCCAGGGTATGGAGTCTATGGTGGGGTGTCACTATGACACCCCTGTGTTACTGCATGGAGGGTTCTGTGTAACACACATAGAAAAAACACATGAGACCCTATGGAGTAAAGGACCCCATAGCCCATAAAACACATTACCAGTCAAAGGAATACCATAATCATGTCCAAGAGTGGGAGGAAAAAAGAGTCTCACTCTTGGCAGGAGAAAAAAACAAACTCCAGAAATCCAGCAAAGCTGCTGGGGGACTCACTAGGTTAGGAAATTCAGCCTAAAGAGAGAATTCTCCCTAACAGCCTGCACATGGGTGCGGAAACACCCCGCTCCAGACAGCTCTGTCCATATGTGCGAGGAGGCACAGGAGATCCCCCTCACACATACAGACATGAAGTTGCCCAGCCTGCATTTCCAATGAGCTATTCAAGGCTGGCAAAGCAAAACGCCCCCAGCCTTGCATGGCTCAGTGAGCATGTGCGGCTGGGGTACTGAACTGAACTCTCAAAGGGAAACATTGTTTCCCTTTGACAGTTCATCTAGCCCAGGAGCACTCCCTCAGCTGGAAAAAGCAGCTGGGGGAGTGCTCAGTGTTTCACTGGGCTGGCTCCTCAGCTCCTCCGTAATAGGTGAGGGGGCCACTGGGTGGATGCCCCCTCATCCATTATTGATGAGCCGCCAGGCTCGGACTGGCCTATAGGGCAATAGGGCAATGCGCATACCAAAAATGCACAATGCTAGTGTGGGCCAGACAAAATGGGCCACTTTTTTGCCCAATGTGGGCCAGTTTGATGAGCTACGTCACTGTGCAGCTAGTAGTTTTGACCATTGTTGCTAAATAAATATTCTTTAAATATCACAATTTGCTTACATTTTAACATAAACCACCCCATGGGTACTATTCAAACAGTCTGTGACTAAAGGAATGAATATCCATGTGCAACTGTGGGCCACTTATTCGTTGGTGCCTGAGACAGTTGTATGCTCAAGTCCGACCATGTGAGCCGGCCAGCCCATTTACTCCAATCTAAGAAATATTTTTTTTTTTTCTTTTACATTGCATGCTGGGCTCTTGCTACCCCCTGGGATGCGTCCATGCCCCCCTGGGGGGGGCACGCCCCACCGTTTGAAGACCTCTGCACTGCAAGAGAAATGCACATCTTACCTGTTTCCTGTGCATGCATACAACTGCAAGTATCCCCTCAATCCCATCACCCAGCACATCATGATGAATGGATCTGCAGAAAAAGACAAATCAATGTGAGCGCAGCAAGCACATCCATGCACCCAAACATAAAGGAATATGTGCCCCTCTGAGTGACATGCCCAAAATGCAAACAACTCACAAGCCGACCATTAGCAAGATATGCCAGATATGCACAATGCATGCAAATCCCCCCAAAAAAAACACACACACTTACAAAATCCCACCCACAACCCACACATTGCCTTAACTGAATGGCCATGTCAAACCTAACCCCATTATCAAGCTGATGGCACATTCTCAAAATACGCATTTGGCGAAAGTCGGCATGACAATAATCGGACCCACAAAAAGTACATCACTGAAACGAGTAAAAGGTTGGATCACCCTGGCATGATTTCCTATGCCATGGCATGCTAACACCAGCGTAGCACTGGGACAGTGCAGTGAACACCAGCAGGAGATGCAAAGCCCAAAAACGTCTGACCCCAAATACTCACCAATTGCACTGAAGTCAGGATCTTTCGGAAGGCAGCACTTCACACAGGCAGATGTCAGACCTGAAGGCTGGACACTGAGGTAACTGGCATGAAACACACAAGCAGACAAGACAAAGCAATGAGAAACAGAGACAAAAGACAATTGCACACAAAGTGGAGCAGGCAACTGGAAATTGGAAAGTAATGCAGGTTTCACTGCGACTCAATTGCACCAAGTCAAATGTGCATTTAATCAAAGGTAGCATTGATATGCACCCAGCAGCTGTCAACATGGCGCTGTATTCCTAATAGTGCCCCATGCATGGCACATAACAAACCTTGCTCAAAGTAGTGTGCCTGGGGTTTGTTGACAACATAACATCCCAAACATGTGCACCAATTTTGTCATGTGTGTTGATTATTCTTTGGTCTGCACAACAAGAATGTTGAGCCCTAACCAAGAAAGGCTAAATAGTGTCTTCCATGTACATGAATCAATATTTGTGAATCATTGTATGGGATGCCATGGTGAAACACATGTGAAAAGTGCAAGGAAGCACACGCCACCACAACCTTCAACATGTGCCACAGCCCACAAACAGTTGGCCCTGCCACCCTCCTACAACTCAACCAGAAAGACCCTAAAGAGATCGGCCACCCACAACTACACTCCCGCAAACTGTGGCACTATGATACGAGTGTGAAAACAGCATGCACAGACACATGAGCATAACAACACCATGTGACACATGCACCCACAAACTTGGACCCTTGCCCCACAAAACTATTCAAGCAAAAGTGAATGCACACAGTGCCAGACTCCCTGCTAAACAGCACACTACAAGTGATACCCTGAGTGCCCTACACTTAGCTGCACAGGATACCCCCCTGGCCTGCATACACTCCATCCCACTGGGAAACACATCCTCAAATTGTAAAGACATGCATTAGAACAACTTAATGACAGTGCACATCCATGACAACCATTTATGGAATCAGAGAACAGGCATAGGCCACCCAGTGCAGGAGGACCACAGGACACAGATTGAGAATTGCCTAGGAGCGAAGAGTAGCACAACAGAGAGCGAGAGATAGAGGGAGGGACAAGTGAAAACCATAGCAAAGAGTACAATGTGTGGATTGGAGATGGGGATGACATGCCCAATATCACTGTGGGTGAGGGCACATTGAAGCCGACCTAGGGAGAATAATAGTGATATGGATACCTCTGGAAGTATCATCATGGTATGAGAACACAGAAGGCACACAGATGAAAAATATCCACATGAAGGACAGAAAGTGGTGGTTGGTGAAGGGCAGACTGTCAAATAATAGGCACATGTGTAGGATCAATCAGTAGCCAAATCTCTCTCAAACCAAGGCAAAAAACCACCATGGCATACATTAAACAACAAGACACATGTACCATACTCCCACGCAACTAAGACACTGAAAGCATATACCCCTACCCTACATCAACCAACATATACCTTGTTGGACAACACAGCAAATGGACATGCAGCTGTACATTCACCCCCCAACACAGGACACACCCTGAGTGAGACTACCCCAGTAAGTGTGCATGGATTCCAGGGCTCACTTGAACCTGAAAACCAGAAAACATGTAATACACACCAGTGATGATAACCAACAGTACAAAAGCATGTACAAAAAGTCACCATACTTGGTAACACAGAAGCAGTCAGTCAGGGGTACACTTCTGCATATCTGTCAGAACTAACATGCATCAAGTGTGAGAAACATGTCCTCTGGAGTCAACGCACACAAATATCCACAAAGGAGTCACAAGAGCCCATGTCATAAAGCGCTGCAGTGTATTTGTGCATACATGCCTATCTATGTGAATGGGACATGTTGACAAGTGGCCTGGCTGGGCGGGACATATAAGTGGAGAAGGAAGAGGAATTTGAATTGGCAACCGTCAAATAGTAGTGTGCACAGGAAGAACACCTGCAGGGCACCGCATACAACATAGGGACTGGGGGAGTAGAAGGGTGGCAGTAAGGAGACATCACCACAGTCAGTGTACCAAGTGTTGGAGAACAGAAACCCCCAGAGTGCAGAAACACCAATAATGCATGTGGCCAAGCAGTAAGTGCATCCACACTGAACAAAACACTGACAATGAGGAATGTGACAATAGTGCTGCACATTCACTTCCAAACATGCTGTCAACATCATGAGTGCATCCACAAAACAATGCATTGGCATAGAAGTGCTAATGCAGATACACACACATCAGCACAGACATTTACTGTGTAAAACGGTGAACACCACCAGCTGCTCAAGATGTTTACATGCAGAAACCATGGGGAATAATTACACAGGCAGAACATGCAAGACAGTGCACGTGCTTCCCTGCTGACTGAGCCATCATGATGTGATTCCTGCATCACCTCCACTGTGAACTGTGCCTCCAAATGTGTGACATGAGGTTCAGTGCCAGGCTGAGGGCATGTGGAGTTGGGACGTCAGAGGGTGCAGGGTGTCTCCCTGGTAGTGCAGTCACCGCCTCATTCCGGAGCACTGTAACAAAATGGGACAAGGCATTATAACAGCCATAGTACAGTACCATACATGCAGCACACGTGTCAATATTCACTCAACCCAATGTTACCTGCACATGAAATCCCGTTCACCACAATGCAACCATGACCGTTGACCTCACTGTACATGGCTGCATGTCCACCACTGCATACGTCATGACCTTGAGAGGGCAACTGCACAATTCAAGTCAAATGGTAAAAATCAAAAAGAAAATAGAAAAAGATTCCACCTTGGAAAGGGATGAACAAAAACGCATGCCAGCAACTGGGCTAGGGGTCTTGAAATCAAAGATAAAAATGTTCATGGCAAATCAAGGGACACCAAAAAGAAAATAGGCCTTGGCCATCAAAAAAAAATATATATATGAAATATGGTCCTTCATGGACGGGGGGAAGGATCCACTCTCAAAGGGGGAGTGGTTGAGTGTATGTCAATTTGACTATGAAAAAAAAACGAAATGGGCCCATGGACCTCACAGCAACAGTGGACCAGGAGGCATGTCTGTTTTGGGACCCCCATCCTGAAATTGATGTGCAGGTGGCTGTGGTGCTGGAGGAAGACCACGCAGTGCTAAGGCCTGGTCTTCAGAGTTGGTGGAAATGTGTGACACTGATGAATGCACCAGCACAGTTAGGTTGTTGATGTCTGTATGCATTGCAGCACAGAATTTCTCTGAGAGTGACTGCCTGAAGGCAACCACCTCATTGTGGAACAGTCTCCTTGTGGCTGTTTGTTCTGCATGGAGTGCATGCCTCTGGGCCTCCATCCCAAGCGCCATTGGCCATTCGGTTTTAACACACCTAATATAGGTGTATTTGTTGTGCTATGAATAGGCCTAATGATTCCTTTATATTCTGCATTTTTGATTATTTCAGTTAGTGATTCCAAACATGCCAGGGGTAACCTATATTATCACACAAATACTGGCTCCCTACCATGTCCTTCTGGTAGTGTATCAACATGCAAATCTGTTAACCCACAATCATATGAATCTTTGGCAAAAACGTGTTTGAATTCCATAAATATTTTTCTCAATTGGTCTTTTTTTTTCTTCACCTGTGCAAGCATATGCAGCTTGAAATTGCTCCTCTACCATCTTAGAAAACTCTGGAAAGTCCTCCAATGGAGGAACCTCTGTACTTTCTTCTAATTGGGCCACATTCCGAGCCATGGTGCTAGTCATGGCGCTATTAGCGCCATGACTAGCACCATTACCGGTACCGTGTCTGCCCTGGTTCAATGGGGACTTACCGGTCTAGTCCGACCTTTGCGGGACCGGTAAATCCCCATTGAAAATGTCAATCCCCATTCCTATTCTGAGCCCCCATAGGGCTCAATGGGAATGGGGAGGGTGCTAATAACGGTACCGTAAAGTACGGTACCGTTATTTGCTCCCTGGACCCTTTGCGGCTCCCGCTAAGGCTGCCTGGTAAAACCAGGCGGCCTTAAAACCAGGCGGCCTTAGCAGGACCCGCAAAGGGACCTCGTAGTAGGGCGGTAAGGGATTACCGGCACAGGTCTCCTTAACGGTGCCCGGTATCCCTTACCGCCCTACTTGGAATGAGACCCTGGAGGATTGCTACATTTAAATATTTTTGAACACTGACCTCCATTTCAATATGCTGCTTTTATCTTTTAGATTCACTTAATTCGAATAGAATACAATCATCTTGATGAAATCACACTATTTCATTTGACTCATAATGGTACATAGACAGAACTTTAAAGATTCCTTTAGGCTTAGAATCCAAGGATTTGGGCAATTCACCCTGTGCAGTCAAATAGCTTTCAGTAATGTTCCCAATCACTATTTTACTAAAATTGGCAGTGTAGTTGCCATTCCTATTGCTGAATTCTTTTCCAAATGAATATCTATTGTTCAGCAGGATTTGAATGGGTCCATCCCTAATCTCTATCAGTGGTGTATACTTGCATTCTAACCCTTGTTGTCTCATGGATTCATTTAGGCATACAAATTCATCAGAACCTTTTACTTGTTGACCCTTTCTGTATTTTAACACTACTGCAACTTGTCTGGTGAATGCAGGAATGGTAACATCCCTTTTCAACTGCAGTTCAACTGCATATGGTGTCATTTGGGCGCAATGGTAAGCTTGTCTTATATCTTCAAATTCAGGTGCGGCTCCACCCAAACCGGACCAAAACTTTGATTTAGAAAGTCTGATACCATACACATCCTGTGCATTATGTAATTTCCCAAATAAAATCTATGTTGGGCCCCGCTCACGATCCACACATTGTGATGAATACTCTTAGGACCAATTGTAATCTTTAACATGCATCTTCCTTCAATTTGTTGCCCCGATCATCTAGGTCAAAATGAGTTGATTCTTTTGTCAACTTTGGGATCTCCTCCCTGTCAATTATTTGATGGAATCCCTTTTCATTAAAGAAACTTATTTCATGTTCAAGTGCTGAGGTGGCTTCCATTGTTTCAAGATGCCAATTCACATGGTTAGGGTTCCATCACTGGCCATCTCCCATGTGTATTTCTGAAAGCGTTGAAATGTGCTTTTCTTTAATTATCTCTGGAGTGACATTTGGTTTGTATTTTTCTTCATTTAGATAAACATGCTATGTGGTTTCATCTATTTCTGGTTGCCATTTTTTCTCTGGGTACAAATAAATCTCCAAAGACTGCCTCTCTTTTTCTCCTCGCATTTCATCCTGACACATGAGAATGACAGCGATGCTGGGCACACAGCCATTCTGAAGCTATACCTCCACTGAATTCTCTGATTTGGCAATAGTATGGCATACTTTCACACTATTGCTTCGTGTAATTATTTTGTTAGGTCTCAATGGTTGTTTAGTTAAGGACCACAATACTCCATTTACCCCACCAATGTGGGGTGACAACCTCTTCAAGCAATTTGTCCCTATGAGAAAAGGTATTTCATGAATGGACATAATCTATACTTCCTGTTTCAACCGATGCTTCTCTATCTTTATGACACCTTCAATAGGTATTTCTTCCCCATTAAAGTTTTGCACATGGCCTTCATGTTGCCACACCTTTTTGTGATGTTGTGGTCTCTCCCTTCATTGATACTTTTCACTAGTTCTTTTGACATTATCGTTGCTTGGGCACCTGTCACAATCATTGCACATGCATTACATTTTTCTTCAATAATAATAGGAGCATAGTACCTATCTTCAACCTCTTCTAGCACATATAAAATCTCTGCATGTTTGCTGATTTCAGGACTTACTTCCCTTAGCTCTTTTGTACTCCATGCAATGGAACTCCCTCAACCCTACCTTAGAGCAGAAACATTCCACTTAGTTTTCTGCAAAGCTATCAAAACTCTGCTATTTGCCTGAACCTGCCAGCTGTTTAGCTAGCGTACATAATATGCCATGTAAAGCACCATATGTCAATACCTATGTAATGTTTTTACATGTAAACTATATGCACGCTCCATGTAACTAAGCCGCCTCTTGTAACAGCGCCTAGATGCCCTGGGGCTGTTTGTGCGCTTTATACATTCTTTTTCAAAAAAGCTCTTTGCTAGGCAAATGGGCATATGAAATTACATCTTTCCCTCCTTTCTGCCCACTTTATTTTGAATTTCTTTGTCTATTCTCCTTGGCCCAGAACCCATTTGGAGTGTAGCCACAGACTGCCCCACTGACTTGGGACCACCAGTGTTCACACCCCAATTTCTTATTGTACATTGCTCATTGTCTGGATTCACTACACAGCAACTTTTTGACTGGATATTTTCATACAGTCTGTCAACTTCTGGTGCATGACACTTGCCTGTGTTTTGCATGGAGCCTGTCATTTCTACCACTTGCAATATCTGTGGTTTAAAATACTTGTCAGGTGACTGACTTGCACCCTGCTTTTGAGCTACTGTTGTCTCTGTATGGGTATCAACAGTATTCTGACTATCAAGTGAGGATAATCTATCTGTTGATCCAAACTCTTCGCCTTGTGTTTTATTTTCACAGTGGGTGTTTTTTTTATCTGTTTCTCTGTTCTTTGGGTTTTTCCCCTTTATGTTCTTCATTTTAACACACCTCAACAAACTGGTTCAACTCCAATTTGAACCACACTCTCTGTTTGTGTGTGTTGAAATTCCTGTCTCACTTTCATTTGTTTGTTTTCTTATTTTCAAATCAGAAAGCAATTCAGAACCATTATTCAAGCACCCCCACCCCCCAGCAGTCAGGGGCACCTGCCAGCAGGCCCCCACTCATGTCCCACTCATGTCCCCCAGCACCCCCACCCCCCAGCAGACAGGGGCACCTGCCAGGAGGCCCCCACTCATGTCCCCCAGCACCCCCACCCCCCAGCAGTCAGGGGCACCTGCCAGCAGGCCCACACCATGTCCCACTCCTGTCCCCCAGCACCCTCACCCGCCAGCAGTCACTTGGACCTGCCAGCAGGCCCCCACTCATGTCCCCCCTACATGAAATACAGATGCACAATCATGTCCCACTTCTACACCAAAATACCACAGCATGCCACCCCATTCTTGAGAGGCAATGATTTCCCAATCCACCCCACACTGACATGCCTATCTCAAGACACAAACCAATAGTCAACTATGTACATCAACACATGTCCGTCACACACACACACTGGTTTGCATTGATTGTGTAAACTCCCATTTTCACATGCATCAACCCAATGAGCGAATCCCACACATGGAACTGAAATATGAAAATGTATTATGTACAAAAAAAAAATGACCTGAAAGCATAAAAAACAGCAAACATGAAATGAAAAGCATGTGCAAAAGATGAGTAAATGAAATGTATAACCAATCCAACAAATCCGAAAGAGAAATAGTCCAAACTCTCCCTCCAACAACGCAAATCCAAAGGAAACGTAAAAAGAAAAATCCATTGATCCATGGTGAAATCAAATGAAAAAGGTCAAAATAATCCATTGTCCAACTATGTACAATCCATTGTCAAGGGTCCATGAGCCGAACGAAAGAAATGAAATCTACTTAATAAACTACCTAATAAAAAAAACTATATACAAATGTGTGTGGCATAGTCCATTCACCACAAATCAAAGAAAAAGGAAAAGGAAACCTAACTCTAAAAACTATTTACAATGGCAGCGGGCTAGTCCGACGGCTCAATTTTTGATGTCCCGGGCCAGGGCATCATCGAACTCCCGCTCAATGTCCTGGAGGCGGTCCTCTTCCATGGCCCGGAGGGTTCGCAGGGATGACGACATGTTCACCTCCAACTCCCAGCGAATTGCCTCGAGGTACTCGGCCCGCCTCAGTGCCCTCCGCATGGAGTTCTCCGCCCTGACCATTGTGAGCCGTGCCTCTTCCGCCCGCTGCTGCTCCGTATCTATGGCGTGGCCCAAACGCTGCCACATGGAAGACACTTGAAATCCTGGGTCCTCCTGCCCTCTGGCCGATGCCTGCCCCTCCGATGTTGAAGGCCCAAAGCCATCATTGCTCCCACCATGTTGCTGCTGCTGCTGTGCCTGTGCATGCGCCCTGGCTCTTGCTGCCTGCACGTCTTCCTCAGGCTGGGGTTCAGTTGTCGTGGTGGCCACCCCTGTTGGATGTCCGACTCCCGACTGTGGCAGGGATGTGTCCTCCACCAGCCTGGCCGCTGGGTCAGAGGCAGCTCCACAGGGTACCCAGGTGATACATGGGTGGGAAGATGGCATGGAGGACAACTGGCGCGTAGGGGGTTCAGGTGAGGAGGGGGTCGCAAGAAGGTCCAGCACACGGAGGAATCCAGCACCGGTGACCCGTCCCAGCAGGTCAATGTGGTCGAAGAGGCATCCGAGATGACGTGCAGTCTCTTCACGAAAAGACCGCAGGTCACCTCGCATGCCCCGTTGATGCAACGCTATCCTGGCCAGGACAGGCTCAACACGGTCCCGGATAGCCACGTCCGCAGGGAGAGGAAGGCCAGTGTTAGGCAGAATCCTGTGCAGTTCCCTCTGGGACCACTGCAAAAGATTTAGGACTACAGGTGTTTGGCAGTAAACCCACTTGGTAGCAGTCTGTGCCACACAGATTCACTTGGTAGCTGTGGCTGAGCAGTCAGACTTCCCTCAAGAAGAGTTAGGCAGTAAGTGGAGTATACAAAATAGGGCAATCTACACAGTAGAACAAGCAAACACAGAACAAGGCTTCGGTGTAAAGATATAAAGGTGTTTATTTATAACAACACATCTATGGAAAACACTCTGGCACTAATACGGCAAACAACTACAATCACAATTACTTATACGAAGAAAAAGATCAATCCCCCTAACAATAGTTCGACAAGTCTAGGTTCACCGGCATAACTTATTTGCAGACAGAGGTGTATGCTTTAACCTAGAAGGCACTCTTGTATTCGTTAGGACGGGAGAGAAAAATAAGGCAGGTTATGAAATCAACTCGGTACCAATACTTTACGGACAAATGCAAGGCAAGTAAGGCAGGGTCTACTGCAGATCACAAAGTTCAGAGGCCAGGCCCACTCGGAGAGAGGCAAGGCGGTATGTCCCAAGAAAGTATCTCAGTGGAAATGCGCTTCGAGTCTTTATCGCAAATTGTTATGGAAAGATTGAACCAGTTCAGAACAGCAAGTTAAAGAAAGCTTGGAGGCGACCCAATGGAAAGGCGAGGATTAAGACACCTCACTCTATCCGGCAGAAAGGGAAGCCAGGCGGACACGGTACCTTGTTTGTGGAGAGACAGCTCCGGCGGGGGCAGTTGTTCCTGGTGGTTGATGCACGTCGGGTCTTTGCCAAGAATAGAGATGATCTCGTCGTCAAAGAAAAGTGAAGTCCGGTGCACCACCAGGGAAGAGACCAGCCGCAGAGTGCTCCGTCACAAGGTACCACCTTTTGGTCGCGGTACAGGGGTAGTGGCTATCCGGTTGCCGGGGTGCTCTGCACGGGCAATTCGACAACTGCGTCCTGGAGCGAAGAAAAAGCAAAGGGGACTGGTTGTTCCCACCAGCCAGGGGAAGAGACTCTCCGGCAGGGAGATCTCCTCTGTCGTCGGGAAGTGATGAGTCGGTTCAGCAGGGCTCCACCGGAGGTGTCGTCGTTGCAGGTCGGCTCAGCTTTACCCTCGTCGGATTCTTAGGTCCTGTGGCGACTTCTGAAGATCCAGTCCCAAAAGCCCTGCTTTTATGCAGAAAACCCCCATTCATTCAGCCTGGCTGTCAATCAAAACACGCTAAGTGGTGAGCGGGGTGGCTCACCACTTGTGCCAATCACACCAGAGTGCGACCAGAGTTGGCAAGGCAACTCGGTCCAGGGTGCCTAAACCCCCTCCCACACCCCTGTGGTAACCCAGACAGAATGGCACCACTTTGGAGGGCCTCTGTACAGAAGCCCGCCAAAAGTGGAACAAAGGGCTCAACCTTTGGTTTAGTAGTCACAGAGACGAACACAGACGCCATTTTTAAAAACCGAGTTCTGGCAGAAGATACCATCCGATAGACTTATTTAAGATAAGTAAACCGGTGGTATGTTAGAGATTAACGAGAAAAAGTATCAATCTCCAACAATGGGAAGAATCCCATAGGGTTATATTCGGGGTCGAATATAACAAGTAGTTTCCACTGCCACCAGCCAAAACTCGACGAAGGGGGACGGGACGGTGCCCCCTCGAATAACAGACCCAGGAGTAATCGAATTACCCATACTAGTACGTCCACAATAGGATGGTTTGTACTAGTTCTGTTAGTACATTTAGGTCTAGTAAAGCCAATGGTGACTTTACATGCCCGGGGAGACAGTAGTCAGTCCCCGGGTATGGAGTCTATGATGGGGGTCCGCTAGGACGCCCCAGTGCTACGGCACGGAGGGTGCAGTGTAACACACATAGCAAACATATGAGACCCTATGGAGTAAAAGACCCCATAGCCCATAGAACACATTGACATTCAAAGGAATTCCACACATTCATGTCCAAGAGTGGGAGAAAAAGAGTCTCACTCTTGGCAGGATGGAAAAAACAAACTCCAGAAATCCAGCAAAGCTGCTGGGGGACTCACTAGGTTAGGAAATTCAGCCTAAACAGAGAATTCTCCCTAACAGCCAGTTGTTGTGTGCTCATCCCCTCCCTGAAAACGGGGAGGTAGGCATCCCTGCTGGTGCCAGATGATGCATTGACAGGATCAGGGACAGGATTGCACACAGGCACCTCAGCGGCGGCCTGTGCTGCCTCCTGTCCCTGCCCCTGCACTGCACCACTAGCACCAGTGGAATCCCCACCTTCAGACCCCGTGCGTGTCCCTTCCGCGGCCTCCTCCTCCACCAAACCCCCCACCAACGTGGATGACTCTGTGCCATCTTCCTCCGTTGGACCATGTGGGGTCTCAGCTGCCCCTTCTGCTGCCGAGGAGTCCACCTCTGATCTTTGCCTCTTGGACCTACCCTCGGCAGCTGCGGCCTGGGACGCGGCACCAGACTCCTCACTCCACGACGAGATGACAATCTGGGAGGGGAGCCGGGCCTTTCGTCTCCGGCTGGTGGTGTGATCCCTGCCGCTGTGCTCCACAGCACCCTCTCCGCCCTCTTCATCAGTTGACGCTACAGACAGGGAGAGATAAAACACAGACATCAGGGCACTGTACAATGGACTGATACACACAGGACAGTTGCACATGAGTGGCATTGTCAAACTTCAGACATTGCATCACACTCCACGACACACATGTCATTTCAACTCACACACATGAGCATTTCCACAGCAATATTGCACCAGGCAGCACCATCCATACACACAACAGCATGAACAGCCGAAGGTGAGCCTGACATCACATGAAACACAGGGAGTGCACTAGACATGCACACATGCCACCACACTTACATGCATGTCTACATCTCCTCCAACTGTCGCAGTGATGTGATCGCCATACATGTCACATCTGGCATTCATCCTTCTCCATATCAGTGTCACGTGCATCCATGTTGCATCACAGTTGCACACTTGTCAAATACACACACATGTACACACTGCAGATACATTCAGCAGGAACCACCATCCATGTGTGACACCACAACCATGCCAACGTACAAACACAGAAAATCAAACATGTGTGCTCCCACACCTGCATTTGCACAGCATGCTTACCAACACATACAACATCGATGTGTCTCACACCTAAGAGTACTCACATGTGGCAGCCTCATGCCCCTGTTCATACACATCCCTACATGGCCCTACGAAAACACATGTGCAACCTGCACACTACTGGCACACCACCCCACGCACAGCATCCAATCAGTATTCATGTACACTTACCGCTCGACTCCAGACGGGTCTGCCTCTCAAGGACCTGGACGTGGAGCGCTGGGCATATGTGTTCCAGGACCCTCATTTGGTGGTCGGACAGGTGGCCCCGTGCCTCTTGGCATCCGCTGCCTTCAAGAGGCACCGGGCCTTGTTGAGGGTCCTGACCTGAAGTCCTCCCAGCGCTTCTTGACATGTTGTTAATCGCGCACTGCCACCCCATCCGCGTTGATGGCAGTCACGATGTCCATCCAGATCCTGGTCGTCCTTCATTGTCGGTGCGCAAACTTCAAAAGAGGGCATCACACTGCCCCAGGACTTGCTCCACCAGGACACCAACTTCCCTGGCACTGAAGCTGGTGGCCCTCTGCCTCTCTGTGGTGCCAGATGGTGTTGTGCCCGCTGACATGGCAACCCCAGAGGCAGGAGTGTGTGGGCAACTGGGTCCTGGGGCTGGGCTGTGGAGCGATGGTATCCCAGTCGGGAGTCTTCGGTTCACAGCAACTGCACCCCTAGCTGACGTGCAGGCAGCACATAGCAGGGCATGTGGGCAGCAGGCAGTCAGGCAGCAGCAGATGGCAGGTGGGAGCGTGCTCAGGGCTCTGGGGGGCAGTAATTCAGCCTTCTGGGCAGGAGCGTGGTCTTCCGTGTGTTGTTGTGTGGCCAGCTTGATACGGAGTGATTTGGCACGTGAAAATCTTGCATGTCAGAGTGTAATTCGAGGAAAGGGCCATAGCGCGTACATGCGTGAGTGACGATGTACGTGTGGGCCGCTTTAAAAGGTACGTGTAGGACACCATTCCCTTGTACGTGCTTTTTGTGGAGAGCGAGTGGGTGAATTCTGTACTTCTTGTCGGTTCACACGTGATTACTTCACAGCATTTCAAGTTGGTACTCCCTGTCACCTCTGACAGCGTTCTTTATTTTTTTTGGGCCTGTTTCCTCAAACAGCGTTCACTTCTTCTTTTGTCCTGTCTCCTCAGACAGCGTACAATTCTTCTTTTGGCGGGGGTGTTGCCTACGTGCACATGCGCGTTTTTTTCACGCTATTTTTCCAGGCAGACGGTGAGTCGCGCACGCATTTACCAACTGTGCTTGCCCCGTGTGTCGCGTACCCCTTCAGATTTCATTGTAGGCTGCGTGTAACACGCGTACGCTTGTTTTTTTGTTTCTGGGTGCCACCGCATAGTGCGGGTTCATTTTTCCACGCATGTGGTCTACGCGGGGTTGCGTGCACGTTACTTTTTGTTTTTGGGGTGCCTGTGCGTTGCGTGACCCGTCATCTTCCCCCAGGGGTCACAGACAGCCTTTCTAGAGCACTAGGGTACGAATTCCATCTAGTACCCTACCCCTTTCACCCCCAATTGCCCAGGACAATTGTTTACTGCAACTCCCATACGCACAACAACATCAGTGCCATGGTTGGGAGGCAACCAGGCGGTAAGGGAGGCAAAGGTGGCCGACCTCCAAAAGGTGGGTGTGGTGGGGGTGGTAGGGGACGTGGCCAGGATTTGCAGGGTGCCCCTAGACCCCCATGTGTGGAGGACCAATCAGGGACACCCATGCCCCCCCCATGGTTGAGGGAAACGTGGCTGACACCATCCCAGCTCAGCCCTTGTTGGACCAGCCCATTGTGGCACCTGACCCGGCACAGGATGACTCCCAGGCTGACTTCCAGGTCAGCAAGTCTAAGCCACGTGTGCCGGTGCAAGTTGGTGTCACCAGGCCAAGTGGATCTGGGGCAGTAATGTCATCTACTGCCCCAAATAGGCAGGGTGGGGAGGCTGCAGGGGCAGCTGCAGCTCTATCCACCCCAGCTATGAGTCTCCCAGCTGGGACAGTGTCGGTCCTGGTCCATCAAACTGACGTTGCCCCTGCCAACATCACACTTCAGCCAATGCCGGCACCAAGACCAATGGTCATGGTGCCTTCGCACACTCCCAGTACCAAGTCCACCTGTGCTTCTGCCCCTACTGACCAGAGCAGCGCAAGCCACTTAGGCTCTGCTCCACCTTTGAAAAAGAGGAAGAAGGGTGCTCTGGCACTACAGGCTGAGACCCCAGACACGGCTACACAGTCCGGCACGTCAAGGAAGTCTAGCTTTAATGACCCCGAACTTGATACACTTGTGACCTATGTGTCGGCACATAGCCGCAAAATGGTGGTGACTGCAGGGTGCAAGACCACACCTGGTCAATGTAGGGCACACTGGCAGACCATCGCGGACCGCATAAGTGCCCTCGGATTTGTGAGGCGCACAGCTGATGATTGCTACAAGCGGTGGAATGACCTGAAACACAGAGCAAAGAACAAGCTGGCCTCAAATCATGCCGCTACTCTGGTGACTGGCGGTGGGTCTCCACCAGAGGACAATGAACTCACTGAACATGAGTCTGTTGCTGGGACCTTCGTCACAGAGGAACAGATCCAAGGTGTGGGAGAGCTACCTGATTACGAGGCATTGTCCGGTGAGTGCATGTGTGTGTAATCCATGTGTATGTTGTTTGCGTGACAGGTTCTGATTGAGTGCCAGGTGAGGGTGTGCACTCCTGAGTGTAATGGGTCACCCATGTGCTTCCTCCAATCCATTCATGTGCCTTTGATTTGGGTATGACAGTATCCCTTCTGCACACAGTAGCCAATTAGCCCCACATTACTGCTGTTGCACTTGAACTATCATCTTGCAACAACATTATTCTGATTTTGTCTGTGTTCATTCAGGCTGATTGTTTAGATTATCCCATTTTTCATATGCTTTTTTCATCCCTAATGCCACATATGTGACATGCTTCTGTCATTGTTTACATGCCACATTGTGCCACTTTAGTTACCTGGTTATGTGAATGTTTAAACCATTCAGGGCGAGGGAGTATTGGCCTGCTGACATTTATTTTTAGGTCCTGTTTGCATGTGGAACATGATAGTTGTTTCCTGTCATGTTGAAGTGACCAACCATTGATGTGTACATCTGCCTATAATCACTGTCTAATTGTACACTGGATGAGTTGCAGTGTGCGGCACATGCATATTTTGCAACACTATTCTGCATTAATCTTCTCATCATGTCCATGTGACATGAATGTGTGACAGTACTCATTCACTGACATATCGCTGCAGTTGTCTAATTTACCATGGCTATGCTACATGACATCTGTATGCTGGCATGTGTCATGTATTTGTATTGGACATGCCACTCACAGGCTGATGTGTGATGCCAGTGCTACACGACATGCTGCAAATGTGTTGCTTTTCCATCTTGGTGTCCTCATTGTCTGCCTTTTTGACTCCCCTTCAGAAACATTGACAGTGCATGCATGCCAGGGTTATGGTCATGTGGGACATGTGTTAACCATGTACAGGATCTCTGTCTTGTCAGGCCTATGTGTGTGCGTTGGTGCTCATGCCTGTTTCCATTTCTTGTGTTTCATGTTTTTGCAGGTGATGACGCACTTGATGCTGGTGAGGTTCAGGAGATGGTGCAGACCCAGGAGGATTCTCAGCCACGACCAGGCACCAGTGGGGGACGTGGTGTGGTGGTGGGTGAAAACACTTTGGTACTGCAGACCATACTGTCAAGGGTGCCTCTGGGTGCAGCTCCCCAGACCTCTGTTCAGGTGCTGAGTCGGATGATGAGACCTATGTGCTGTCGCAGGTCAGTGCTTCTGGCAGGGATTCTGTTCTGTCCAACCCACCTGGACCAGGGGTAGAACCCTCTATGGGGATGTCAGTGTTGGTAGGTCTGCCTTTGGCGGTTACGGATGCAGGGTCACACTTCACAGCATGTAAAGAAGGAAGAACCACAAAGACTCCACTTGTTGCACTCCAAATCAAAATTGTATTCAAAAAGAAAATTATACAGAATTACTTTATTCCATTTTTTTAATGCTTTTTTTCTTCCCAATTTTTCAATTTGATTAGTTCCATTTGTTTTCATTATTTACCGATGTTTGAAAAATGCAGATTCATTTTCTTTCACATTTTTACATTCAATATTGTGGTTAGTTGTTTAGGCTAACACCCTCTGGTTATTTGAGCTGACACACTCTACATGTGTTTCACCATGCTATGTTTTGCATGGTTCTTCAGGAGGGATTTAGGTAGCTTTTATTTGTGAAAATATTGTATGTGTTGCCATTAATGCACTTCTATGGAAAAAAGGGAACAACAGAAAAAAAAGGTTGTATATAACCATGGTTTGTATAAGCCCTGCTTTCATTAAATGTCCAATGTCATTGATTAATTACATAGACAATACTACTCACTTGTGATATGCTTGAAAATGCGATACGTTTCCGAGGTACATTCCTTTGTTGCCTGCATAGTCAAGAGTTGCCCGTTTGGCAGTTCACCACTCATGCTCTATAAAGTAGCAAAAACGAAAATCTTTTGTGTAAAAAATGTAAGTAGCATTTCTCTAGCTAATTTTCCAGTATGGCATTGGCATTGATGGGCTCACCTGAGTTCCTTACGGCTGTTATCCTGTTCAATTCTGGCACGATTTTGGGGAGCTGCATCGGATTTGATTGTCCGATGCATCCCCCAAAATGGCTGCTCTAAATTTTGCGTCTGTAGCGTTGCGACGCTGCGTGATAACGTCACTACGCTCTAGACGCTACATACGCCTCCCGGTTGCCATTTTGGATCGGGTGAATGTTGTTGATTGTGATTTTATGAACCCTAATACGAGAATTCTCTGTATTTACATTTATATGGATTGTTGGATGAGAAGGGCTTAATTTGGCCCGAATCTAGGTACGTACTAATTTATATTAGCTTAATGGAAAAATATTTTAGAATCCTGATGTTAGGTCCTATGTCTTATTTGTGCTGGTCAGTCTTGCACGCTAATATATGGTGAAAAAAATATGTGAAAGAAATAAAAATAATAATAAAAATACACATACAGATTAAGATAAACTGTTCATTACATGTTCCATCATAGAAATAACTTTTGGTTGCACACTTGGTCTAGAAAAAGTGGCCCATTTCTGTGTCAAAATTTAGTCCGTGATTGCAACAGTCTAGAATGCATATCCATTTTGCTTCATGCTGACAGAGTTTTTTCTCCCTGTTTCCTCCTCTCTGGCTTATCTTGACATGTTCAATCCCGAAAAATCTGATACCATCTATGTTGTTATCTGGATGTTCAGATGCAAAGTGCTTCCCAAGCGGGTATCTTATGTCTCTGTTTCTAATGGTGCGTAGATGTTCTGAGATTCTGATTTTCAAAGGCCTTACAGTGCTGCCTATGTAGATCTTGGAACATATGCATATGACAGCATATATTGTGTAGCTCATATTGCAGTTCATGAAATCCATGATTGTGTATACTTTACCATTGGGTAATCTGATTTCTTTTTTACTGTTTTCTGCGAATTTGCAATAGTTACATTGTCCACACTTGAAAAAACCTTTTAGCTTTTCTTGTGACCATAGCTGAGTTTTGCCTTTTGGCGATATACCTGATGTGAAGTGTGATGGGCATAAGATTTGTTTTATATTTTGGGGTTTCTGGTAAGTAATGAGGGGATAGTCTTCAACAAAATTCTTAAGATCACTGTCCAGTTTGTGTATATTCCAATGTTTATTGAGTATGTTCCTCAATATCTTGTTGTCCGTACTGTAAGTGGTAACAAATCTAATTTTATTTTCTTGTTTGTCTGTATGCCCATCTTTAGTTTTGTTCTGTAAAAGATCTTTGCGGTTGCGTTGTTTCGCTTTGGTTGATGCTGCTTTCAATTGATTCTTGTTGTATCCTCTTTTTGAAATTTCAGGGTGGCTGTCTCCATGTGTTTATTCATTTCATTCTCTTGGGTACAGTTGCGTTTGATTCTGATGAATTCTCCAAAGGGTATATTTTTGATTGTGTGTGGTGGACGATTACTGCGTAGTAGAGTGTTTGAATTTTGTTGTTCTCAATGTATAATTCCAAATCCAGGAAATGAATCTGATTAGTACTTTCTTCCATGGTGAGTTTAAGATTATAGTCGTTATTGAGATATTTGTGGTAGTCTAGCAGGGTTGCTTGATTGCCATTCCATATTACCACAATGTCGTCTATGTACCTGCCCCAAAATACAATGTTGTTATCATCTGTGAATGCTTTGTGCAGCCAGGCATGTTTTAGTTCAAAGCTGCCCATGTACAAGTTCGTATAAGAAGGTGCAAATTTGGCACACTCCACAGCATCTGATCCTGTTCCTGGGCCAGCATATCAGAGGGGGAATGCAGTCCTGCAGCTTCAGGCAGTGCCAGCACAGCAAGGTGCAGATCGCCTTGCCCCAAACAGGTGTGGTGCCCGCCGACGCGGTGGCCGTGCGCCACCAGGCAATACTGTATGGGAAAACTCCATGTACGGTATGGCAACCCAACAGGCAGCATCAGTAGAAATGATGGCTCAGGCAATGGAGAGGGTGGCCACTTCCATTATCCCCCCTGAAATGCAGATGGAGCAACAACAGCAGGCAACAGACTCCATTTGCCAATCACACAGGGAAGACATGTTGGCTTCCAACAGGGACCGACGGGCGGCACTGGAGACTCTGCGCAAATCCATATCAATAGAGTCACAGGGCCACAGGGAAGCCCTGAGGGTGGAACTCCATAACCTCAGGCAGAGTCTGCTTGAACTTGAGGCTTCCCGAAATGTTAGGGCAGAACAGCAGCTGGAGCAGCTCACACGTTCACTCTAAGCTGAGCTGCAGGCAACACGTGAGGAGATCCGGGCATCCCGCAAGGCCATGCGTGCAGAAGTGCAGGCAACCCTTGACGTGCTGCATGGGGATCTCTGCACTTTAATCCTCCAGAATCAGACCTTCCAGACCTGCATGCTTGCTGCCATGGAGGACCATACCAGGGCTTTGCGTGGGCTGCCTCCCATAGTGCCACCACCTCCTGATGCAGCAGCAGAGGGTGAAGAGACCGACAGCAGTTCTCCCACAATGGCATAGCCGTGCAGGCCATGAGCCCATGGAGTTTTTTTTTTTTTTTCGCAACATCCACGCAGTTGAGTGTTGGTGTGCACCCTGTACAGTGTTTTGCCTTGTGTGGCTCCCGTGGGCATCCACTGTATTCCGGCTGGGCACATGCAGGCTTGTCCTGAGTTTGGGTTAGATGCTTGGGTTCGTGACACACACACCCCTCCTGATTCCCGTTTCCATGGGCTTGCAAAGGGTGTGACCAAGTGACAGTGACTTACACAGTGACATTGGGTTCCCATGAGCTGTGTGGGCAGTCTGTAGTCAATACTGTGTGTACATCCCTAGTGGGTATTGTTGTTGTATTGTACACTGCATGGTGTATTGATCTGTGCTTGTGCATCCATGTCTTCCTCCTAATTTGCAGGTTCCTTCCTCATGTCTTCACAAGGCCGTCTCCTTTGCAGATTGAGTTCATGTTGTATGCCGTACACTGACACATTTGCGTGGCAGCAACACGCTACAGTTGGAAGGGGTCGATGTGCTGGCTTTTTCAGGTTGTAAGACTACCATTACTTTGACTTAGTAGTGTCATGTTTTTGCAATGTTTCATGGTGTGTTGCTGTATTGTGTTGGTGGTAAGTTTGTTCATGTGTGCTGTTTGTTATTGATTACTGGGATCATATTGTCTGTGGGCAGTTTCCATTTGGGACAGTGCACTTTGTGACACTTGTGTCAGGTCTTGTGCATTGCTTTGTTTGCTTTCACATTGCATGACATGCCATGGTGTGTTGGGTGGCGGAGCTGGGGAGGGGTTGGGTGACATGGCGCTATTTTCATGTTGTATTTTGCAAGGGGGTAGTCATTCATGCAGCATAACTGTGTGTTTTTTTTCTGACACAGCATTGGTTGTCTTTCGGCAGGTAGGGATGCACACAATGTAACAATTCCAGGTGACCAATCTCAGGCTGGTATGGTTGTGACAGTTGACTGTCCCTTATGTCATCATCATTGATTGTCAGCTGGTATGTGCCAGGGCTGTGTGCACTCCACAGGGGTGTGATTTTAGGTGAAGTAATTAGCCACCAGCTGCGTACGGGCTGCCTCACCACGTGCCCTTCCCCTCCAATGCACAGCGGCCGTGCTTGTGGTTGGGGATGTGGGGGCACCACTATGTCCGCGGGCAGGTCCCGGCGTGTTGCAACGTTGTGCAGGACACATGCTGCCACTATGATCCTGCACACTACTGGGGGCGCGTATAGCAGCTGCCCACCAGAGCAGTCAAGGGAGCAAAAGCATGACTTGAGCACTCCGAATGTGCGCTCCACTATGCCCCGGGTTGCAATATGGGCTGTGTTGTATCTTACCTCGGGTGGTGTGGTGGGGTTCCGAATTGGCGTCATCATGTGGGTGCTCAGTGGGTAGGCACTGTCCCCTGGGGAGGTGATGATGGGTATCATTAGTGGGGTTGTGACATTACTCAGTATCTGACATGCATGCATGTGCAGGGGCATTTATACTCACCAAGCAGCCATGTATCACCATGCCGCCCAGCTTCTAGGTCCCGGTTTAGGGTTCACATTCTGTAAATGAAACTATCATGGGTGGACCCTGGATAGTTGGCATATACTGAGGTGATGATTCCCTTGGCATCACATACTACCTGCACGTTGATGGAATGCCAGTGCTTGCGGTTTCTGTAGATGTGCTCAGTTGCCCTGGGAGGACGTAGAGCCACATGGGTACAGTCAATGGCACCTAGCACTTTGGGGAAGTGTGCCACCATGTAAAAATCCTGGACGACAGCCTGCCTTTCTGCAGGTGTTCCGGGCAGGTATATGTGCCTGCGGACTGATGGGCGTGCAGTCATGATGGCCAACACCTGGTGCAAGCAGCGTGACTGCGTGGCCTGTGAGACCCCCCCACTATGGCAGTTGTCCGCTGAAATGAAGCAGTGGCCAAGAAGTGCAGTACATTGAGCACCTTTTCCAAGGGGCTCAGTGCTTGGGAGCACAGGGTGGGTGATGTGAGGTCATCCTCCCACTCACTCACCAGGTCGAGTATTATGTGAGGTGGAAACCTGTACCTCCCATACACCTGGTCATCAGGCATCCCATAAAGGCTGGTTCTGGGTGTAAAAATTCTGGGCCTGACTATCCTCCTCCTCCTCCTGCGGTATCCCACGACCACTGCTGCGAGGAACGGTATATTCATCTTGGCGTCTGAGCTTGTTTGTTGTTTGCGTGCCCTTTTATGCTGCGCATACGTGTTTCCGGATTAGCACGTCTTTTTTGGCGCATGCATTGGCCCCGTTCGATTCCATGAATACATGTTGTAGATGCGCGTGTGGGCGTTCTGCGCATTTGGCTCCTGTACTTCCCCCGTGACGCCCACATTTTACATGTTGTTCCCCATTCCACGTGTTACGCTTCCTGTTCCGCCTACTTTAGTTGTGTGCGCTGCGCTATGTAGGCTTTCGCTGTGCGCGTAGCGCATGCTGTCTGGAGACGTGTGCGCCAGCGTGCACAAAGCAGGATTTTAACGCACATCCAGGGATTGACACGCGCACGGACTTCCATGAATCGCTGTGCACAGGTTTCGCTGCAATTTTCACACTTGCGCTGTGATTCGCACGCTTTTGCACGCTTGCACAGGAATTTTCAGCGCACATTAATTCCATGAATCGGCCTCATAATTGTTTACTGGGCTTTTATTAGTAAGGTTAGTTGGTTATATATTTCCAATGCAGTTCCACACATATAGAAAAGCATTCAATTTGTAAATATGCACGTTTCTGCATTTTAAAATGACTGCACATTCTGCTGGGTATTTATGAAGTAATCATCCCTTTGCTGGCTTGAATGCTTTTAAAACAACACTCATTTTATTGGCTTGTTGCTGAGAAAAGCTGTCCCTTGCACCCATTTCGAAATAGCTGCTTTTGAACACTGCAATGAAATGCCCATTTTTGCTTCCCTTATAATCTGTGCACATGTGCTGCTATTTGCACAAATATATCATGCATGACTTTATCCCTGCACTGTGTGCCTGTATCCACCATTGCAAGTACATTGCAATCCTCTTCAATTGTAATGGGTGTATAATAACTGACTTCACATTCTTCTAATATGCATAGGAAGTGTGAATTGTTGCTAATCTCACGGCTTATTTTCATTAGGCTTGCCTGGCTTCTTGCTAAGCAAAGGGGCTTAAGAAATGGCATTTGACCCTCCTGTTGCCCATCTCTTTTTAGATGTCTCTGTTTATTTTTCCCTCCTAAGAAACCCTTTGGAGCTTTGCCACAGATTATCCCCTTGTAATGCAAGGCCACCTGTGTGTACACCCTAATCCTTTTCTGATTTGTCCCCATTATTTTGATTTCCTTCACTTACCTCTACACAACAGTGTACAACTGTTTTGTGTTTTTCTTATCATTGTGTGGCAGAATATCAGTGTGCTGTGTTCGACACTTAACTGGCTCTTGTAGCATAGCTGTCAGCTCTGCCTCTTGGAACATCTGTGGCTCAAAATACTCCTCAGGAGACTCATCTACACATGTCCTTTGGGAAATTCTAATTTCTGTGGAGATATGATCACTATTAGAATTGTCAGGTAATGAAACTCTATTGTTTGTTTTTATGTTTTCATCTATTATTTCATTCATTCTGGTATCATTTAATACTGAGGCATATAGTGCATCATTAATCCCATAATGGTCCACTTGGTCACTCGGTATCATTTGTTCAAAAGTATGTGCCTCATCATCTTCATGTTGTATGTTCATTTTAAATTGTCTTTTTACTCTTTGTTCTTTGGGTTCTTCCAGTGCATTTCTATTTTCTTCTTTCTTGTTTTCACACACCCGAATACTTTAGTTTAATTCTAAGTTAAACCACACTCCGTTCTTGTGTGTGTTTTTATTTCTTATGTTACCGACATCTGGTTGTTTTCTTAATTTTAAGTTACTCAGCAATCCAGTTTGTTCAGTCAATAGTGGGTGATGTGTTCCTTCAGTATGGGAATCCTGCATGAATAGTCATTTTCTCCCACCTTGTGCAATGTAACTCTTGTGGCATTCTGCATTCCCACCTAGTGGTTTGGTCCTGTACATAGCCTTCGTATCTGCTCCGTTAGCGTGTTCACTTGTGCCTCTAAGCACCAGAATCTATCCAGTTCTCTAAACTCATCCATCTGTGCTCTAGGCCAGTACTATTTGGATTCATACTGATCAGGCCTATTTTGGTTTCTTTCAGGAGGCTGATTCCTGTTTGCGTTTCCCCAGACCTCCCGGTACAGAAGAGGAGGATAGTATGGGATGGCCATCCTCTGTCCATGGTGTACCTTTGGGGAGGCCTGAACATAAGAGCGAGTACTACAGGTTACATTGTGTCTCTCAATTGATTGATACTGTTCCTTTTGCTGATGTCCATTTTAAATAAGCCTATCAACCCATCTTGGGACTGTCTGATTTCCATATATCATTGTACCATCGTTAAACCTACTCTGGGCCCCTAAAGCCTAGTAGGGAAGGGGGGCAGGTGATATAAAACAACTATAATGGTCCTACTAGGCCTTATGACTTTTGGATCGTGCAAGTGCAGAAGTAATAAGTGTAGGGGGGTAGAGTAGTGGTAGGTGGTGTGCAAGGGCATAAGATGCAGGCTGAGAGGGGGCTAGGGTGGGGCCATGGGCCAGGCAAGTGCTCATGGGAACGGCCAAGAGCCAGGCAGTGCTATGAGGGGTAGGCTGCTGGGTCAATGATCAGGAATCACAGGGGAGTACCACCATCTACGTTCGTGGGAGGGGTGGACCAGACTCAGGGGGATGCCTCACCCACCACTCTGGTAATGGAGGGGCCCGGGAAGGCAGTGCTGATTGAGGGGTGCTGGTTTAAACTGGTCAATCCTCTGTGTGGTTCATAAATGGATCAGGCCACCAGTCATAGCGGCTGGAGGGGGCAATTAGCAAGTGAGGAGGAGGGGGAAGAAGGTAGAGAAGTGGAGAGTCTTGAGAAGCTTCTGGAAAGTAAGATCAGGCTCAAGTCTGAGAAGGTCAGGGAAGCTGTTCCAGAGGGAGGCACCTGATGTAGAGAGATATCTACCCTCCACTCGCTGCTTGGAAAAACCTCTGATCTGTAGAGAGTTGGAGCTAGAGGACAGAAGGACTCTAGCAGGGAGGTATTTAGGGAGAGAGAGTTGGATGTAGAGGGATCCCAGGCCCAAAAAGGCCTTGTGGATGATGCAGAGATGCAGAGGGTCTTGATTTTGATCCTTGCAGCCACCAGAAGCCAATGGAGAGATTTAAGGGCTGGAGAGATGCAGCCCCTGGGTGTGAGGCCAGGGATAAGTCTTGCAGACCTGTTCTGGTTTAGTTGAAGGGGGTATAGAGTTTAAAGAGGTAGATTTAGGAAGAGTCTATTGCAATAGTCTAGCCTGGAGAGAACCGGAGCTCTAGAGTCATTGAGTTTCTGAGGGAAAGTAAGGACAGGGAGAATGCCTCGGAGGCGCAGAAGCTGAAAGTGGGCCTTCGTGGCAAGGTCTGTGATGTGAGGGGAAAAGAAGAGAGAAGAGTCAATGATGACACCAAGTTTGTTTGCCTCACTAGACAGTGAGGAGAGGGGATCCAAGGAAGGCAGCCAGAGAGTGGAAGGGACACAGGGGGCAGGATTCCCTGCTCCAATGAGAAGTATCTCAGTTTTACTGGCATTACGACAGAGATCATTAGACGTGCACCATGCCTGAATGGCAGTCAGGCAGTCAGGAATGAGAAAGGAGGAAGAGGGGAGCTTAAAGGAGAGCTGAGTGTCACCAGCATAACACTGTAAATGAGGAGAAAAGGAGGAAATCAGATGGGCCAGAGGGGCAAGGTAGATGTTGAAGAGCCACAGCAATAGGATAGAGCCCTAAGGGACACCGCAGGTAGAGAGTGAGGTAGAGGAGAGGACGGGGCCCAATTGCAACTGGAAAGGTCGATTAGAAAGGAAGGAGGGTAACCAATCCAGTGCAAGGTCTGTGATGTCAAGGGTGTCATGGAGCCGTTTTAAGACAGTGACATCATTGACAGTGTCAAAGGCATAAGAGAGATCAAGGAGGATATGAACAGAAGGAGAGTTGGAATCAACGTTTGAAACAGGTCTTTATGGGTGTTCAGGAGAGCAGTTTCCGTGCCACTGGATGCTCTGAAGCCAGACTGGTGGTCATGGAAACATCCAATGGATTCAGTGTGGTGGGTCAATTGGGAGATGACCAACTTCTCCAGGAGTTTGCCCAGGAAGGGGGTAATGGAAATAGGGCAGTAGTTAGCTGGGCAGGAGGGGTCTGCAGAAGGCTTTTTAGAAGAAGGTGCACAAGTGAGTGCTTGTGGGAAAGTGGGAAAGAGCCAGTTGCATAGGAATGGTTAGAGAAATTGGCCATGGCAGGAGTGAGAGTGGAGATGTTGTCCTTGATCGTTCTGGAGGAGCAGGGGAGCATCTGTCTGGAGGAGACTTTCACAGAGTGGACAGCTTTAGAAACCTCATCTGGTGGTATGGGGGAGAAGGAGGAGAGTAAATGGGAGGGAGAGAGCAGGGCCAAGGGAGGCCTCAAGGCAGGCGGGGTATGAAGGGGGTAGAGGGGAGTGAGGACAGAATGTCCTGGGTGTTGGTTGTGAAACGGGAGGCCAGTTTAGTACAGAGGGCCTGGGATGGAGGAGGGGAGGCGGTGACTGCAGTAGGATTGGTGAGTTCCTTACAGATTTGAAGAGTTCAGATGTATTGTGGTGGCCCCAGAGATGCAAGCTTCAATATGGGCCCTTTTCTTGGAGGGGCTGGAGAGACAGGATTGCCTTTGGAGCAGGCGATAGGCCAGTTTGTCAGAGGATGAATTTGAAGCCTGCCACTTCAGTTCAGCAGCTCTGCCCTTTTGTTTCAGAGAGGCTAGGTCAGAATCGTACCAGCTGTTGCATTTGAAGGCAGGCTTCATATGGATCCTCATGACATGGTCAAGAGTGTCAAGGGTGTTGGAGATGGAGAGATGCAGGGTAGTGAGGGATGTGTCGATGGAAGTCAGTAGGAAGGGTGGGAGCAGGGATGAAAGTGACAGCAAAAGCAGCAGCTAACACGAGCTTCATCGATCAAATGACAGAGAAGGAGACTGGCAGTGTGGGCGGAGGCGTGGCCAAGGAGCCCAAGAGCTCCAGATGAGATGAGACGAGGGAATGGTTAGACCAGGAGAAAGGTGTGGTGAGATGGTTAGAAATTGAGATGTCCATTGAGATGAGAGCATCCAACCTATGTCTGGCTCATTGGGTCGGATGAGAGGGAAGAATGGTGAAGGAAAGATAGTTACAAAGGTCACAAAGATTACAAAGGCTGCTGCAGAGGAATCAAGATGAATGTTGAAATCACTGAAGAAGAGAAGCTTGTAGGTAGAGGTCATGAGAGAGGAGGTTTGGTTAGCCCATTCATAGAAGAAGATGGAAAGTGGGCCAGTGGGCCAGTAGATGGTAGCGAGAGTAAGAGAGAAAGTAGAAGAGATACCAAGCCTGCAGATGAGGCATTCAAAGGAGGATTAGGATTGATTGGGTATGATAGTAGCAGGGAAACATTCAGGGAAGATCAATGCCACTCTGCCTAGAGACCGGTTGGGCCTGGGTTTGGAGAGGATCTTGTAGCCCTGATGCAGAAGAGTGTAAAGAGCCATTTCTCAGTGAAGGAGAGAACATCAAGGTCTTCAAGGAGGTGACATATGTCGGAGGAGTGTTTACTGGCAGAGCAAGCATTGAGAGTAGCTAACTGAAGCTGATTTCCCCTTTTGAAGGTTTTCCTAGGTGGGGTATAGGTATGTGGTACACCTGTCGGTGGTAGAGAAGGGCCTGGGGGAGTAGCAAAGGGAAGAAGAGCAGGAGAAGGAAGGAAGTTGATGCTTGCTGGAAGATGCCTATCAAGAAGGAGGAGGTTGGGCTGGGCCATGACAGTGTCATTCTGGTAGACATTGATGATGCACCTAGAGGATGGGAAGTGTGCCAAGAGAACTTCCCATCTGGTTCCAACATTGATAGGCAAAGAAGGCAACGGTGAGAGCATAGAGATCATCTGAGGAGTCCATAGGTCGGGAGAAGGGGCAACAAAGAGGATGTCAGTGATAGTCTACCTGGAGGAAGCGTCGACGTAGGTGTCAGCGATGGGCAGGCCTGGGTTGGAGACCAGGAGTGCTCTCTTGAACGTTTTCCTTTGAGGCATGGAGAGAGAGGTGGGATAGGTGACAGAATAGCAATTAGACCCCACCAAATCATAACAAACCCCACCTTTGGCAAAATACCATGTACATAGGACTAATGTATGTGTCTCTCTGGTTTGGATCTGTAGTTTGAAATACAGTAGCCTAGGATGGTGCTGCCTTTCCATGCATGGCCAACCCTTCTGGTTATGTGGTGTGTCATTCTTTATTCAAGCGGTCTCTAATAGCATGTTTTTCCCAGATTTGATTTTTAATACTGTAGAGGCAGATTCTTTAGCTTTTTACTACTTTGACTCCTTAAAGGAATGGTTCGGTCAGAAATTTTTATTGTCCCTATGGGTCGGCCATGTGTTTTTAAGTCTAAGTCGCTCGATTTTAGAAAAACTTCCTATGGACCTTACCCGAGTTTTCCTCCATCAAACACACGTGAAAACAGGCACCAGGGCACTGCCATTTTGTGATAATCCTATCACTTGCCCCATTACCCTGGCTGACCTGCTTTTGCGGCACTAAATCATATCCCCCGCCTCTGAGCCTGTCATCAGCAGACGCGTAATGCCCATTTCACAATGCCAAATCACGTCTCGTGTCAACAACCGCTGCGCTTCAGCTAATGACGTGTCGCCATGGAAATGGCAAGACGCCTCTTTCCTCAATAAGTATAAACAAACCGTTTCACAACACACAGCAGCAGATTTTCGATTCCATTCCTCTCTCTGTGTTACTTTGAGTATTCTGTGACTCGTTTCTGTGCTCTGGTCAGCTACCTTTGCCGCTTGTAGCCCGTGTGAACACCTGTACCATCGCTATAAATTATTTTAGTTTGTTTACCACACAATGGCTACAATAATGCCCTACATGTACGAGCCCGAGTATACCGAGGAGGAACTACTGGAAAGGGAAACACGCGAAAACGATGGGGCTTCGGACGGCAGTTGACAGGACGAATCAACGGATGAAGACACTGGACCTAGTCGCATGGATGGTGTTTCCACCTGGTGCACATGCAATCGGTGCAAGATAATGCCAACCGAGGAGGAGAACTGCTGCTGCTGTGAAAACTCAGGATGTGTGGCCTACATTTCGGAAGGCGAGCCATGACCGCAATGCATCACCGAGCTGCCAGACTTCAGGGCAGCCTGCCTCACACGGTCCGTGTTGAGGATAATGATGGTGCTTATGCACGAACTTTGCGCAACTGTTCGTCCTCGTAATCCGAGTAACGAGTAAGTATAATCTGCTTGTGATGCCACTATTTCATGGTCGTCTCCTAAATCCAAAATTACATCTACATATCATTGTAACGCATGAAAGTCGTTCAATAGTGTGCAGTGTCTAGATAGCATTTGTCAGAGCAGAATGCCATTAGTTACAAGAATTGTCATTGACAACAAACGCTTAATCAACTTATCTTGGTCATTTAAAAACAGTTTGTATCATTATTTTTCACAGGTGGTCCCGGCTGGTGGCCTATCGTTCCTTTAAATGGTGGCTTCACGGGAGGCTTGGACACAGCGTTCGAAGAGTAATACCCACCTGTGCCGTTCGTGCTATAAGAGAAACTTTCCCGAGTGACAGCGGTCAGTACAGGGGATTTTCCCTCGCTGTGCTGCAACCTGACCTGTACAATGTGTAAAGTTTTGTATTTTTGCGCCATCAAAAAAAGAAACAAAATAAAACACCACATATATTTTAACAGCGGTTGTTTCGATTTTTTAAATGAATCAAGTGTGTCTCCATTCAGCAGTCTTCCTGTGCCTTATCTGCACGCCCCAGGCCCATCCATCCCACCCCCCTCTATCAAAGGTGGTTCACGCCAGTGGATGCGCGCTGCCATGGGGGGCTGTCAGGGGCGCGAAAGGCCAAGGTGCCAAACAGCATGTACACTTCAAAAGGTATCCCACACCAAGGGCCCATCGCTCACATGGCCTCCTCAGACTCTGTGTCTCCAGGCAGGGCTCCCCCTTGAAGCAGGCCGCCCCCCTGCAATCCACATAAGTGTGTCTCCACTCTGCAGTCTTCCTGTGCCTTATCTGCATGCCCCAGGCCCATCCATCCCACCCCCCTCTATCAAAGGCGGTTCACGCCAGTGGATGCGCGCTGCCATGGGGGGCTGTCAGGGGCGCGAACGGCCAAGGTGCCAAACAGCATGTACACTTCAAAAGGTATCCCACGCCAAGGGCCCATCGCTCACATGGCCTCCTCAGACTCTGTGTGTCCGGCCAGAACCCACCCCCCTCACGCTGGCCGGCCCCCGGCAAACCACATAATACCACGACATACACACGTCATTCATTCACAAACACACCCGTTTGTAATACTTTATAAACCACTTGATATGTCTCATAAGAACATCTTTGTGCTTTGCAAGTCAACTCCTGAACGTGATACCTGAGAACCACTGAGATCTATGCGAATCTGCTCGTCGTCATGCTATCTGTGAACTTCTGTGACCGCTTGGAGAAAACTCGTCAGTGTGCTACCTGTGGCCATCTACCTGTTCTCCTGCAACATACTGCTCTGCTTGCTGAATCCAACTGTTTGTTGGTCAAGGTAAGACCATGTATCCTAGTCATATTTCACTGATTTTTAAATTTCTATCTATTTGCGAGTAGAGTACTCAATTGTGCTATGTTCATTGGTCTCATTGATATTGACTTGAGTTTCCATTGTTATGCTATCAATAGATCTATTTATTTTCATCTGTGTCAATTGTCATCGAATTGCATCCTTCGGGGGTCCAGTCTATAATGTAAGCATGTTTCCTTCTCATGCAAGACAACATCCAAGGGACAAGTCACATGTTCAGAGTTTAGTGACATAATTTATACATTTCTGCAATTTCTGCAAATCCTAAGCCGCACATGATGAACTGGTATAGTTCCTGTGACCAAAGCAAACCTTGCATTGAACTTTGTATGGTTCATTTACTTTTGTATCACATTTTTATTCATCAAGATTGTATAATAATGTCGATATTTACTTTTCAGAATTTTCAACAATGCCTGCCTGTTCGATTAGCGGTTGCCCTTCGAAGACCCATGCTAAATCTGAAGGCACTACAATGCATGTATTCCCGAAAACTGTTGATCGAATAAGAGAATGGATCAGACATTGCGGATATCCACTGGATGAGCTGGAAAGTAGAGTCCAACAAGTCTCAGAGGACAAGAGGGGTGATCGATACCGCATCTGCAGCCGGCACTTTTCCTCGAACATGTACACAACATCTTGGGTAACAAAGACGAATAAACGGCGAACGACACGAAAATTGCTTGCGAACGCTATTCCCACTCTATTCGTCCACATTCCGCCACTGGTGAGTCAAGTGTCCGGATTTAGCTTTAGGCCTTGCGGTAGTGTGTAGGTAGCCGAATGGATTCATTGATATTTTAGGTGTTGTGTCCCTTGTAATACTTTTGACATTGATATGAGTGTATAGCTTTTTGAATAATGACATTTATCAATATATTATTTTTTCGATTTCATAACCCACAAACGAAATCTATATATGGGCACAAGGAACTGTGCTATATTGCACATTTTCAATAGCATTACTCTCAAGTATTCTGTCTCCTTACATGGCAATTTTTAATATTGGCATTTCATTATCAATCAATAATTTACCTTTACAACTGCTTGACTATCCCTTAAATCTGAAGCAAGAACATTCTACATCCGTGATGTGCTCGCAGTTATCAACCACTTCTAGCGCGTATCAGCTAATCTTACTTGGCTATTCCGCTACAGACTTGTTTTATGCATGTCAAGTAATATTTTTATTGTATTGTGTAATTATTTTACCAAATGTTTGGTTAGTGCTTTCCAATTGATATACACCTTAGTTATGGTCTCCTGGTGTTTGTTTTCAGTTATGATTAGTGTTATCCATAGTAATGCAAGTACTGTCTTTCAGGGAGACGGTGAAGCGTCCACCACATTGAAAACCCTACGAGATGTTCTTCAGCAGCATGAGATATGGATACTGACAGCTCCATCGAACTAGATCATCAGAGCTGGAATACTTGTCGTTTGATTGTTCTACACAATGTTTAATTCATGGTTAGCCATTGATATGTACCTGTGCGGTCGACCCCAAGTGTGTCTTATGTTTTCAATATTGTAATCCTTACTAATGCAAGTACTGTCTTTCAGGCAGTTGATGGAGCGTCAACTCCTGCACTTGATGCGGAGCCTGACATTCAAGTAATTCCAGGGGAAGTGGAAGCGGGACCTTGCGTATACGAATCGGCACAACAGCTTTCGGAAGTGCGCGCTACATTTACAACATCCCTACACATTCTTCGGCAGCACGAGGTATGTATACTGACAGCTCCATCAAGCGTCATCAGATAACGTGATTCCATTTGCTATACTTTCTTCCCTATTAACACAAGTACTATGTTTAAGGGAGACGACAGAGCTTCCATACAATAACAACCTCCCATTTAGATGATGCAGATGTAAATAAATCGGAGAAATAAGTCAATGAAATCTGATCATATTTAGATATTCCTTGATTCTTTTAGACAATGCATCATTTGTGGTTATATCTTTATATGTACTTGTGCCGTCGACCCCAAGTGTGTGTTATGTTTACAATATTGAAAACCATACTAATGCAAGTACTGTGTTTCAGGGAGACGACGGAGCTTCCTCTACAATTACAACATCCCTTGTAGGTGATGCAGATGTAAAGAAATCGGAGAAATAAGTCGATGAAATCTGATCATATTTAGATATTCCTTGATTCTTTTAGACAATGCATCATTTGTGGTTATATCTTTATATGTACTTGTGCCGTCGACCCCAAGTGTGTGTTATGTTTACAATATTGAAAACCATACTAATGCAAGTACTGTGTTTCAGGGAGACGACGGAGCTTCCTCTACAATTACAACATCCCTTGTAGGTGATGCAGATGTAAAGAAATCGGAGAAATAAGTCGATGAAATCTGATCATATTTAGATATTCCTTGATTCTTTTAGACAATGCATCATTTGTGGTTATCTCTTTATATGTACCTGTGCCGTCGACCCCAAGTGTGTGTTATGTTTACAATATTGAAAACCATACTAATGCAAGTACTGTGTTTCAGGGAGTTGCAGATGCCTCCTCTCCAATACAACCATTCATGGCAGTCCATGCAGAGCCAGAGGTATGGATACTGACAGTTTCATCGAACTAGATCATCAGAGCTCGAATACTTTTCGTTTGATTGTTCTACAGAATGTTTAATTCGTGTTTACCTATTGAGATGTACCTGTGTGTTTGTCGACACGTGTATTTTATGTTTTCAATATTGTGATACATAGTAATGAAAGTACTATGTTTCAGGGAGTTTATGGAGCGTCATTCCGTGCTGTGTATACGGAACCAGAAAATATAGTTATTGCAGCGCAAGAGGAAGGGAAGACATGCGGAAACTAATCGGAGCAACAGCGTGCAGATGTTGAAGTTCGAGTCAAGAAAGTTGCAAAGAAAAGAAACAAAAATAAGGTTAGTGACAAACAGTTCATAATTTTAGTAATTGTTTTGTGTTGGGGACTATATTATGTTTTTGTTTTGTTTCCTGTCAATTGTACTATACTTTATATTGTGTTTAAAATGAACATCCCTTTTCCAATCTGTCCTCTAGTTACCCGTGGGTGTACGAACTATACATACACAGACAGTGAAGCAAATGAGAGATGTTGCTTGCCAGACCATTTACACTATGGAGGAACTATTAATTCAGACGCGGCATGTTGAGACTCGGGATGCTCATATACAATGGCCAGAACATGAATTGAATGTGTCCGGAGAATCCAGTAAAGTTGTATTGGACCATTGCTACATTTCGACTGCACCACCAAAAGAAGATGATACTGAATGTATTGAAGATAGCTCTGAAGTAGTCGCAGATCAATTCACGCAATCTACACCCGCCAAAAAATGCCACCCAAAAAGCTGTCGACAATGTTGTGTTCTCCCATCAATGCTGAAGTAACAGATGTTGAAATGACAGAGAATGAACCAGCTGCAGCACCCAACGACGCATCAGAACTTGATATCAGCGATATTTCTTTCGAATTTCTTGATATGTCCTCAACGGCACAGTCCGAAACAACTTTCACACCGGATGACAGTCTAATGAAAGAGGGCAAATACATAGTATTTGACAGTTGTTTGATGGATATTATAAGTATGCTGAAATGTGGGCATTCAGTTGGAGGGGAAGTATGTGGGGAGCCATTGATTCATGTGACTCGTCAAAAACAAGGCAGTAACGTCAAAATACATGCCGCCTGTAGATTTAATCATGCGTTCTCATGGTCTGCACAACCGATGCTGGGGAAGCTGCCAGCAGGCAATCTACTGTGTGCAGCTGCCTCACTTTTTAATATGTCCAGTTTTAGAAAGTTAGAGTCTTTCTTTCAGTTTGTGGGACTCCATTCATTTCTAAAACACAGTACTACAAATACCAACATGATTATCTGTTTCCGGCCATTAGTGATGCTTGGAAAATTGAACAATTGTCTCTAGCAAGTACATTCAAAGGGAAACGATTCAGGCTAGCCGGCAATGGCCAGTGCGACAGCCCTGGATTTTCTGCCATGTACTGCACCTATCACTTTCAGGACACGGATAGTAAGAAAATTGTGAGTTCGGTGTTCGTGCAGGTGTCCCAATGTAAATCCTCAGTGGCCATGGAGAAACTAGGATTTATAAAATCATTGCAATATCTACAATCAAGGGGAATGCACATCGACCTCATAGCCACGGACAGACATGTTTCAATTGCCAAGACAATGAGAGAGCAGTTCCCACATATTAAACATCAATTTGACGTATGGCATCTTGCTAAATCAATCAATAAGAAAATCTCAGCTGCAGGGAAAAAAAAAAGGTTTTGAAAGTATTTCACAGTGGTCCCAGTCTATCAGCAACCATCTTTGGTGGAGCTCCAAAACTTGTGAAGGGTCAGTGGAAATCCTACTTGAAAAATGGCGGTCACTGATGCACCACTGTACCAACGTTCACCGCTGGACAGAAAACCAACATTTCCACCAATGTGAACATGGCCCTTTGTCCACAGAGGAGGCACGGAAGAAGAAGTGGTTGATTGCATCTTCACCTACACACAAAGCCATTGAGAAGATTGCTTTCGATAAAACTCTATCAAGAGATTTGAGGGGACTGACAGAATTTTGTCACACAGGAGAATTGGATGTGTTCCACAATATGTGCCTAAAGTACAGGCCAAAGCGATTGCATTTCAGCTTACTGGGCATGAAACATAGGACTTTACTAGCGGTCTTGGCCCATAACGAGAATGTGGGCTGTGAACAGTCTAGGACTACGGGAAATGTAGGGATGCCTCGCTACATGATGACCTTTTTAAAAAGAAGTAAGAAATGAGGGGTGAAACCAGTATATGAGGAAATGGAGTTCGACTTTGTTAAAGGCCTTATTGTTAGTGTACTAGAGAAGCACAGATATCGAAATTTTGAGCGTTTCTGTGCAGAGCACTGATGCATTGCCACCAAACATTGCCACTGTGCCATGTCCACCCAACGCAGAGCTTGTTGAGAAGTTCAAATCCCGGTTTAAATAAATCATTGTAATCTGATTGTCTTTTTGAAAATAATGTTATTGTACAGTGTGCATACAAAGTATGCTAACCCTAAACCCTCCATTCCCCATCCTGGGTGGCGATCAACATGGGTGTCATCTTTGACTTCTCTCTCTATTCACCTCATATCGCTGACCTTGTGAATATGTGTATGTATATATTTTTGTTGCTGTAACTACGTTTTGCAATCTCATGTAAATGCTGCGCACTGTTAACCGAGGGGAGGCTTGCGTATTGCAAATAATAAAACAAATAAACAATAAATCTCACTTTCAACTCCACTCCTCGGGTACTTTATACTTTCCCTGACCTTCCCCCAAAAAGTCAATGTCTCCATAGTTATGGTTCTCTAGGACTGCAAAACTCGCGGACAACGAGGACAAAATTGGGGGCCTTAGAACGCGCCAAGCGTGGTGTTGCAGATGGGAGAGAAGCCAGTTCGCATTTGCACATTGAGGCCTAGTACAAACATGGAGTCGAAAATTCAAGTTCTCACAGATGGCTTTATACGGGATGTTGCAAAGTAAGAATGTACGCGCATGCAGAGTGATGGTCAGCGGCTTTGATTTTATGCACGCGGGCTGAAGAGGCCCGCGAATCACACTGGCAGTATAAGGTTCTATTGTTTTTTGACCTTGAGATACAGGGACCATGCCGAAAGGACTTCATTTGAAGGAGGTGGGCAATAACGTAAGAGACGATAAGACTGAAAATTCTGAAACTAGACCGAGTTTCATGTTAGTTCAGTATATGAAAAGTTGTTGGCACGAACACAGTGGGATTTACGGACTGCATTACGCAGAGATACAATGGAAATGGCAAATATAATGTAAGTAACTCTTTAAACGATTTTATACCGGAATGAATGAATGAATGAATGAATGAATGAATGAATGAATGAAGAGCAAGTACAACATTTGTGGGATCGTCTTTCTACCGGGCACATGGGCATGCATGTGCCCATTCGACACGCATGTAGACAAACAGTCGTTTCTCAGTGGTTCAACGGTTAAAAAAAAGCATTAGTTTGTGTGTTTCCCTCGATTTATTTTGTTAGTTTTCACATTGCTTTTAGAGCTGAACATTCTCCATTGCACTATCCTCGCAAGCAAATAGTTTCAGCTCGCCCGTAATAAATAAAATGAATAATAGTAATAAAGATCGGCTGGTGAGACTAATTTCAATTTTTATGTTTTCTAAACAGGTACATCCTACCATATTGCCACTGCCACCTATTCCAGACCCCGGCAGACGGCTTCTTCAACCGCCAGCTGCAGCTTCTTGTAAACAACTGCACTACATTGACCATCTTATGGGACGATCGCCAAGGAGCCATATGCCCTTACGCGGTACTAGCGGCTAGAAGCAACATATCGACCTTTGCGGTGGCCTAGTGCCTAGTTGATGGAAAAGCCTTGCAGTTCACTGTGCGTCCAAAGTGCTTCTTTTAACGAAAACCAACACCCTGTGTACCATAAAGGAACAGTGCGTGACTCACGATAAACTTTTACGGATTTGCGGATCGAGAGAAAAGAAAAAAAATCCATTCCGATTTAATATGCCAATTGCTGAATATTCTCTAAACATTTACAGGCCGATTCATGGAATAATTAGCGCGGCCCAAGTGGGCAAAAACGTGCGAATCGCAGTGGAATAGCGAAAATCGCAGTGCAAGTGCGAAAATCGCACGAAAAGCAGCGCACGTCGATTCATGGAAGGCCGTGCGCGAGAAAACCAGCAGATGTGCGATAAAAAAGTAAGCGGCGCACGTTGGCGCACGTTGGCGCACAGGCCAACAAACAGCGCGCGCCAGGTCACAGCGAAAATCGCACAGGCCACAGCGAAATTCGCACATAGCGCGGCGCACGCAACAAAAGTAGGCGGAACACGGGCGTAACACTCGGAATGGGGAACAACTTGCAAAAACGTGGGCGTCACGGGGGAAGCACAGGGCACAAGTGCGCGGAACGCCCACACGCTCGCCTACAACACGTATTCATGGAATAGAATAGGGCAAAAAAGCGCACGCTCAAACCAGCGCACATGCACAAACACGACCGCCACAAGAAAGCAGGCGGTAGCGTCTCTGCGGCTGTAAGAAATGTGCGCCAAAAGGTGCGCCAACAAATAGCACCCATATACTGCCATGATGAATGTCCTATACTGTGGCCCTCCAGGACAAATGACGTGCAAAGGGGTACCCACAAACACGGACACGCTGACAAAAAATACGTGTGCGTGTATACCGGGGTGCGCGGGAAGTCCACACGCGATTTGGCCAGGTACGTGGATTTCAGGGGTGCGCGGGAAGGTCCACACGCGATTCCATCAGGGTAGGTGTATTTCAGGGGTGCGCGGGAAGTCCCACACGTGATTACAGCAGGGTACGTGTATTTCAGGGGTGCGCGGGAACTTCCACACGCGAATAGCCTGGGCGCGTGTATTTCAGGGGTGCGCGGGAATTTCCACACGCGAATAGCCTGGGCGCGTGTATTTCAGGGGTGCGCGGGAAGTTCCACACGCGAATAGCCTGGGCGCGTGTATTTCAGGGGTGCGCGGGAATTTCCACACGCGAATAGCCTGGGCGCGTGTATTTCAGGGGTTCGCGGGAAGTTCCACACGCGAATAGCCTGGGCGCGTGTATTTCAGGGGTGCGCGGGAATTTCCACACGCGAATAGCCTGGGCGCGTGTATTTCAGGGGTGCGCGGGAATTTCCACACGCGAATAGCCTGGGCGCGTGTATTTCAGGGGTGCGCTGGAATTTCCACACGCGAATAGCCTGGGCGCGTGTATTTCAGGGGTGCGCGGGAAGTTCCACACGCGAATAGCCTGGGCGCGTGTATTTCAGGGGTGCGCGGGAATTTCCACACGCGAATAGCCTGGGCGCGTGTATTTCAGGGGTGCGCGGGAAGTTCGACACGCAATTACAGCAGGGTACGTGTATTTCAGGGGTGCGCGGGAATTTCCACACGCGAATAGGCTGGGCGCGTGTATTTCAGGGGTGCGCGGGAAGTCCCACACGCGATTACAGCAGGGTACGTGTATTTCAGGGGTGCGCGGGAATTTCCACACGCGAATAGCCTGGGCGCGTGTATTTCAGGGGTGCGGGGGAATTATCACACGCGATTTGGCTTGGTACGTGTATTACAGGGGTGCGTGGGAAGTTACACACGCGATTAGGCTGGGTGGGTCCTCACAGGTGTTCCCTGTACACCCTCCACGGCCCCTGCAGGCAGCCCACAAAACAGGGGACTAGCCTGCACACCTGCTCATGTCCCCTATCACCCCCACCCCCCACCATCCAGGGGCACCCTCCACCAGGCCCCCACTCATGTCTCCCACCACCCCCACCCCCCACCATCCAGGGGCAGCCTCCACCAGGACCCCACCCATGTCTCCCACCCCCCCGCCCCCCAGCAGTGCAGGGTCAGCCTCCACCAGGCCCCCACCCATGTCTCCCACCACCCCCACCCCCCAGCAGTGCAGGGGCAACCTCCACCAGGCCCCCACTCATGTCCCCTATCACCCCCACCCCCCACCATCCAGGGGCACCCTCCACCAGGCCCCCACTCATGTCCCCTATCACCCCCACCCCCCACCATCCAGGGGCAGCCTCCACCAGGCCCCCACTCATGTCTCCCACCACCCCCACCCCCCAGCACTGCAGGGTCAGCCTCCACCAGGCCCCCACTCATGTCTCCCACCACCCCCACCCCCCACCATCCAGGGGCAGCCTCCACCAGGCCCCCACTCATGTCTCCCACCACCCCCACCCCCCAGCAGTGCAGGGTCAGCCTCCACCAGGCCCCCACTCATGTCTCCCACCACCCCCACCCCCCACCATCCAGGGGCAGCCTCCACCAGGCCCCCACCCATGTCTCCCACCACCCCCACCCCCCAGCAGTGCAGGGGCAACCTCCACCAGGCCCCCACTCATGTCCCCTATCACCCCCACCACCCACCATCCAGGGGCACCCTCCACCAGGCCCACACATGTCCCCTATCACCCCCACCCCCCACCATCCAGGGGCAGCCTCCACCAGGCCCCCACTCATGTCTCCCACCACCCCCACCCCCCAGCACTGCAGGGTCAGCCTCCACCAGGCCCCCACTCATGTCTCCCACCACCCCCCCCCACCATCCAGGGGCAGCCTCCACCAGGCCCCCACCCATGTCTCCCACCACCCCCACCCCCCACCATCCAGGGTCAGCCTTCACCAGGCCCCCACTCATGTCTCCCACCACCCCCACCCCCCAGCAGTGCAGGGGCAACCTCCACCAGGCCCCCACTCATGTCCCCTATCACCCCCACCCCCCACCATCCAGGGGCACCCTCCACCAGGCCCCCACTCATGTCCCCTATCACCCCCACCCCCCACCATCCAGGGGCAGCCTCCACCAGGCCCCCACCCATGTCTCCCACCACCCCCACCCCCCAGCAGTGCAGGGGCAACCTCCACCAGGCGCCCACTCATGTCCCCTATCACCCCCACCACCCACCATCCAGGGGCACCCTCCACCAGGCCCCCACTCATGTCCCCTATCACCCCCACCCCCCACCATCCAGGGGCAGCCTCCACCAGGCCCCCACTCATGTCTCCCACCACCCCCACCCCCCAGCAGTGCAGGGTCAGCCTCCACCAGGCCCCCACTCATGTCTCCCACCACCCCCACCCCCCACCATCCAGGGGCAGCCTCCACCAGGCCCCCACTTATGTCTCCCACCACCCCCACCCCCCAGCAGTGCAGGGTCAGCCTCCTCCAGGCCCCCACTCATGTCTCCCACCACCCCCACCCCCCACCATCCAGGGGCAGCCTCCACCAGGCCCCCACCCATGTCTCCCACCACCCCCACCCCCCAGCAGTGCAGGGGCAACCTCCACCAGGCCCCCACTCATGTCCCCTATCACCCCCACCCCCCACCATCCAGGGGCACCCTCCACCAGGCCCCCACTCATGTCCCCTATCACCCCCACCCCCCACCATCCAGGGGCAGCCTCCACCAGGCCCCCACTCATGTCTCCCACCGCCCCCACCTCCCACCATCCAGGGGCAGCCTCCACCAGGCCCCCACTCATGTCTCCCACCACCCCCACCCCCCAGCAGTGCAGGGGCAACCTCCACCAGGCACCCACACATGTCCCCCTGGCCCCAGGTCCTGACGATACACAATCATGGCAGTAATGGGCAGCATACCCAGCACAAACACCCAGGCAAGGATAGCATCCACCCACATAGTGAATGCAATTACATGATACAACCCCAATGGCAACAATGTAAATGGACACATGCCCGACACACACACATACACAATGGGTGCAAGTGAATGTCAAAACACATATCATGACATGTATGAAACCAATGAGAAAATAACACAAGTGAAAGTAAAAATAAAAATTGTATTATAGATTAAAAATAAGTAAACAAATCAAACATACAACTATGTGGATAAGCAAATTAATGGTCCATGTCCGAGAACAAAAGTCATAATCAAAAAAACAAAGGAATAAAAAAAAATTGTCGTCCAAAGCAATATCATGTAGTATGAAAAAATATGAAAAACCATTTCCTCATGGTGAACACAATAAGAAATGAAAAAGAAGTATCTACAAAAAGCAAACTATATACAGGAATGTTCCAGGGTCCATGAGCCCAACACCATAAATGAAACCTACTACTACCTAATCTAAAAAATATATACAAAAAAGTGGCCATTGTCCGAGCGGTCCAAAATAATAAAACAAAATAAAGGAAACCTAACACTAACTAACTAAATAACTATATACAAAGGCAGCGGGCAAGTCCTGCGGCTCACTTGTTGATGTTGCTGGCCAGGGCATCATCGAACTCCATGTCGATGTCCTGGAGGCAGGACTCTGTCCTGGCCCCGAGGTCTCGCAGGGATAACCCCATGTTCAGCTCAAACTCCCTGCGAGCTTCCTCGAGGCACTCAGCCCGCCTCAATGCCCGACGCATGGAGAACTCCGCCCTGACCATGGCGAGCCGCTCCTCTTCCGCTCCGCACCTATCGGCTGGACCAACTCCTCCCACACGGAAGACACCACCATCCCAGGGTTGCCCTGCCCTCCGGCCGATGGCTGCCCCTCTGATCTTGATGGCCCCGAGCCATTATGCCTCCCACGTCGAGCCCGCTGCTGCCTCCGACGCCACTGCCTCTGCCAGCACGACGGCATCTAGGCTGATGGAAACCACCGACGCCGTCGTGCACGTGCCCTGCCTGATGATGCTGTCACATCTTCCATCTGCTGGGGTCCAGTTGCAGTGTTGTCCACCCCTGCTGGACCTCCGACTCCCAACTGTGGCAGGGATGGGATCCCCACCGAGCTGGCTGCATTGGTCGGGGCAGGTCCACAGGGGGCCCTGGTGGCATCTGGCCCGGAAGACGGCAAGGAGAACGACTGGTGGATAGCCTGCACAGAGGAGGAGAGGGCCGCCACATTGGCCAACACATGCAGGAAACCCCCGAACATGGCGGATCCCAATTGGGCCACGTCGGCACGGTGCACTTCGTGATGACGTGCGTGCTCCTCCCGGGAAGCACGCACGGCATCACGAATCACAGCCGTGCGCATCGCGACCCCAATCAGGACCTTCTCCACATGGCCAGGGGTTCCCACGTCCGCAGGTGGAGGGGAGTCAGGTGACATGGACATCCCCACTACCTGCGGACGGGCCTGGGACGGGGCATCCCTGCTGGTGCATGGTGGTGCACTCACAGGGTCAGGGACAGCGACATGCACAGGCCCCTCAACGGTGACCTGTGTTGCCTCCTGCCCCTGGCCCTGGACTGCACCACTTGCACCAGCAGGGATGCCCCCACCAGGCCCCATGTGTGCCCCAGTGGCGGCCTCCTCCTCCTCTGTGCAAACCACCAACCTGGATGGCTCCTCACCGTCTCCCGCCGTAGCAGGCCCCTGTGGGGGCTCACCCACCCCTTCCGCTGCAGCCGTGGGTGCATCCCCGCCGCCTTGCTCCACAGCGCCGTCTCCGCCCTCTTCTTCACTAGCCGCTGCGTAGAGGGAGACAAAGAACACAAGCATCAGGGTACTGCACAATGGTCCCCTAGACAGGAAGCAATAGCAGATGAGCACCACTGTCAAAGTACACTTCCATCATGTCCCTCCACAACACATGGGTCAGTCCAGGCAAAACACACACAGTAACAGGCATGCTGCATGCCATGGATATTTCCATGCATGTCCAATGGACTCTTGAAAGATTCAATGATATGCAACTCACATGCATCATGGCTCATGCATATCACATGCACACACTTCACCTCAGTCACATCCATCTGGCCCCAAACACACCAAACACAGCCAAAACAAGGGTAAGTTGGCTGCTTCACTGAATCTGTGCATTGTCACACACATGTGTCATGCATCCATGGCATGCACAAGTCACAGACACGCAGGTCAGGCACACAGACATGGCTACCATATATGTACCTGGCATCAGCACCCATCCCTCACCCCCACCCATGTCCAGGTACAGAGACTGGCATGCTCTCATGTTCAAAATCTGCATAGGGCTCCCCATGCCGCATTTGGACACATGCAACAACCACGTGGGTCACACATCACTGGTCGCACATGCATTACCATGATGTCCCTGCACACATACATGCATACATGGCCTATGGCACACATACAGGCAAGTATCATAGAACCAGCACACCGCAACATGCCCTGTCTCACACAGTAATGCTTGGACACTTACCGCTCAACTCCAGACGGGCCTCCCTCTCAAGGATCTGGGCGTGGAGCGCTGGGCGTACGCGTTCCAGGACCCTCTTCTGGATGGAACTCATGTGGCCCCGGCCCCCCTCCACGAGGCGCCGGGCCTTCACAAGGGTCCTGGACCTCAAGTCCTCCCAGCGCGTCTTGATCTTCTGGATGTTGCGGGTTGCCACCCCCTCCGCGTTGATGGCAACCACACAGTCGGCCCAGATCCTCTCCCGTCCTTCCTTGCTGGCGCGGGACGATCCAAAGAGGGCATCATACTGCCCCAGGACATGCTCCACCAGGACACCAACTTCGGTGGCAGTGAAGCTGGTGCCCCTCTGCCCCTCTGGCCTGGGGTTGCCACTGGTGCCAGATGTGGAAGTGCCCGACATGGCAACCCCAGAGGCAGGTGTGGGTGGGCAACTGGGTCCTGGGGCTGGGCTGTGGAGCGATGTAATCCCAGTTGGGAGTCTTCAGTTCCAGCAGGGGTGGACACAGCAACTGGACCCCTGCAGATGGCTGATGTGCAGGCACCAAATGGCAGGGCACGGTGGCAGCAGGCAGGCAGGCAGGCAGCAGCAGATGGCACGTGGGAGGCTGCTCGGGGCACTGGGGGGCAGTAACTCGGCCTTCTGGGCAGGAGCGTGGTCTTCCATGTGTTTTCGGGTGGCCAGCTTGATACGGAGTGATTTGGCACGTGAAAATCCTGCACGTCAGCGTGAAATCCGAGGAAAGGCCCTTAGCGCGTAAGCGCGTCAGCACGCATACGCGATTCTATTGGACCAGAGTCCCTCAGCGCGTAAGCGCGTCTGTGACGTGACCCGCACGGGTGTTCCCGACTCAGCACGTGATGACGGAGCACACGTGAAAATACTGCACGTCCGAGTGTCATCGCGTGTCATTGGACAAAAGTGCGCTTACACGCAATTGGCCTATGTACGTGTATTTCAGGGGTGCGCGGGCACTTACACACGCAAGTACGTCAGCGCACCTGTATCCCGTGGTGCGTGGGAATTTCCACACGCTATTGGACTGGGAACTAGATTCCAGGGGTGCGCGGGTCACACGCTCGCCTAGTACACGCGCAAAGCATTAATTTGCGCACTTATCAAATGACAAGCCAGATGCCAGGATGAACATACCGTTCCTAGCAGCAGTGGCAGTGGGCTACCAAAGGAGGAGGAGGAGGAGAGTCAGGGCCAGAATATTCACACCCAGAACCAGCCTGTTCGGGATGCCTGATGACCAGGTGTATGGAAGGTACAGGTTTCCACCACACATAATACTGGACCTGGTGAGTGAGTGGGAGGATGACCTCACATCACCCACCCTGTGCTCCCAAGCACTCAGCCCCCTGGAGAAGGTCCTCAATGTACTGCACTTCTTAGCCACTGGATCATTTCAGCGGACAAGTGCCATAGTGGGTGGGGTGTCACAGGCCACCCAGTCACGCTGCCTACACCAGGTCTTGGACATCATCACTGCACGCCCATCAGTCCGCAGGCACATATACCTGCCCAGAACACCTGCGGAAAGGCATGCTGCGGCCCAGGATTTTTACAGTGTGGCACGATTCCCCAAAGTGCTAGGTGCCATCGACTGCACCCATGTGGCTCTACGTCCCCCAGGGCATCTGAGCACATCTATAGGAACCGCAAGCACTGGCATTCCATCAACGTGCAGGTAGTATGTAATGCCAAGGGAATCATCACCTCAGTACATGCCAACTATCCCGGGTCCACCCACGACAGCTTCATTTACCGAATGTCCACCCTATGCCGGGACATAGATGCTGGGCGGCATGGCGATACATGGCTGCTTGGTGAGTATGTATGCCACTGCACATGCATGCATGTTGGATACTGAGCAAGGTCACAACCCCACCAATGATACCAATCACCACCTCCACAGGGGACAGTGCCTACCCTCTCAGCCCCCACATGATGACGCCAATTCGGAACCCCACCATGCCACCCCAGGTAAGATATAACACAGCCCACATTACAACCCGGGGCATAGTGGAGCGCACATTCGGAGTGCTAAAGTCACGCTTTTGCTCCCTTGACCGTTCTGGCGGGCAGCTGTTATACGCTCCCCCAGTAGTGTGCAGGATCATAGTGGCAGCATGTGTCCTGCACAACGTTGCAACACGCCGGGGCCTGCCCGTGGACATGGTGGTGGCCCCACATCCCCAACCACATGCACAGCCGCTGCGCATGGGAGGGGATAGGGCACGGGGGAGGCAGCCCGTACACAGCTAGTGGCTAATTACTTCACATAGTATTCACTCCCCTGTGGAGTGCACACTGGCCTGGCACATTCCATCTGACAGTCAATGATGACTCAACCTGACACTGATCCTGAATGTCTGGAAATTCAACCGTGAAAAGCATATCAGCCTGAGATTGTTCACCTGGAAGTGTTACAATGTGTGCATCCCTACCCACACACAACACCAATGCAGTTTTGTGAAGAAACACATTCAAGCAGCCAAAATGAATACCCACTTGCTAAATGCAACAAGAGGACAGTGCCATGTCACCCAACCCATCCCCAGCACCGCCACACAACACACCGTGCCATGTCATGCTATGTGCAGGTAAACAAAGTAAGCCCCACAACATGACAAGTGTTGCAATGTACAGTGTCCCCAATTGAAACTTCCTACACCTGAAATGCTCACTGTAATGCAGGACCAACAACAAACTTGAGCAGGTACTACCATTAACATGACTTCAGTAATGTGATAAATCAGTTGTCTCACCACCTGGATATGCCTGCACTCCCACCACTTCCAACTGAACAGTGTTGGTGCCATGTAGAGTTGTAGGTGCACTGCTGCCAACAAGGACCCCATCTCCAGACTAGAGGGCCTTGTGTAGACATGAGGAAGGGACCTGCAAATTGGGAGGCAGACACAGATGATGAGTTACACATCAATGCAACATGCAGTGTACAACACAACAGCAATATGCACTAGGAATGTATACACAGTATTGACTAGACTACCCACACATGTAGTGGGAGTCCAATGTCACCATGTACCTCAATGTCACTTGGGCACACCCTTTGCAAGCCCATGGAAACGGGAAGCAGGAGGGGTGTGTGTGACTCAAACCCAGGCATCTGAACCTAATACATGACAAGCCTGCATGTGCCCAGCCACAATGCAGCATATGCCCACAGGAACCACGGAAGCCAACAAATTGTCCCAAAAAAATTGGGAAAAATATAAAAATAAAAATAAAAATAAAAATAAAAAAAAATCAAAAATGGCCATTAAAGGGAACGGGGGGGGTTGGGGAGGCCACCCAGGAGGTCCGAGGTCAAGGTGCACACCAGAAACCACCTGTGTGGATCCTGGGAAAAAAAAACACCTCCATGGGCTCATGGCCCACACGGCTACCCTATTGTGGGAGTATCACTGCTGTCGCTATTATCACCCTGTGCAGCTGCATCCGGAGGTGGTTGCACTATGGGAGGCAGCCCACGCAAGGCCCTACTCTGTTCCTCCATGGCTGCAAGCATGCGGGTGTGGTAGGTCTGGTTCTGGAAGATGAGGGTGCGGAGGTCCCCATGCAACAACTCACGGGATGCCCGGACCTCCGCCCTCGTTGCTTGCATCTCAGCTGAGAGCGTACGGGTGAGACGCTCCAGCTGCTGTTCTGTCCTTTGGTGTGTTGAAGCCTCAAGCTCAACTAGAGTCGCCCTGAGTTGATGTAGCTCCTGCCTCAGGGCTTCCCTGTGGCCCTGGGACTCTATGGAGATGGCCTCCTGCAGAGTCGCCAGTGCCGCCCGCCTGTCCCTGTTGGACGCCAACATGTCCTCCCTGTGTGACTGGCAGATGGAGTCGGTTGCCTGCTCTAGTCGCTCCATCAGCCTTTCAGGGGGGACAATGGAAGTGGCCACCCTATCCATGGCCTGAGCCATCATCTCGGATGATGCTGCCTGTTGGGTAGCCATACCGTAAATGGATTGCTCCCATGCGGTATTGCCAGGTGGCGTACGGCCACCACGTCGGCGGGCACCACACCTGTCTGGGGCAAGGCGGACTGCGCCTTGCTGTGCCGGCACTGCCTGAGGCTGCAGGACTGCATTCCCCCTCTGATCTGCTGGCCCAGGAACAGGATCAGATGTCGCGGAGTGTGACCCTGCATCCGTAACCACCAAAGGCCTAGCTGCCAACACTGACATCCCCATTGAGGGTTCTGACCCTGGTGCAGGTGGGTGGGACAGAACAGATTCCCTCCCTGGAACACTCACCTGCGACGGCACGTAGGTCTCATCATCCGAGTCAACAGCTGAGTACAGCTCGGGGGAGGTGCAGCCAGAGACACCCCTTGAGAGCACAACCTGTAGCACTTGTGGGTTTTCACCCACCAGCACACCACGTCCCTCACTGGTGGTTGGTCGGCCCTCGGACCCCTCCTGGCTCTGCACCATCTCCACAACCCCAGCAGTATCAGGTGCGTCTTCCCCTGCAATAATAACAAATGCAATAATAACAAAGAAATGGAAACCCGCATTAGCACCATGGCACACAATGAGGGCTGAGAAGCAAGAGAACCAGTACTTGATTGACACATGTCCCACATGACTAAGACCCTCCCATGCATGCACCCTCACTGCGTATGAAGGGCAGGCAAATGGCACACACTCATTACACAAAGATGGAAGATGAACACATTTTCTGCATGCTGCCTGGCAGTGGCATCACACATTGCCCTGTGATTGCCAGGTGACACACACATGCCATCACACAGATGGCATGTGCCATTGCTATTGAGTGTAGATGGAGAGGAGGGCAGCACTTATTCATTCTGTCCAGTTCCCACATCCAATAGCTTTTCTAATTGAAACAGGTCTGCTTTATCACCTGGAGCTGCCAGTCCAATATGGTCCAATTGCACAGGGACATGTGTGAACATATGATATCCAGGTAACAAAGTCACTCCACTTTACCATGGCCATGCCAGACATGTGACTAGAGGACTGAGGAATGCCTAGTATAAGTGGTGGAATGCATACAATCTGTCTGATTGAACATAGGAAAATAAGCAACAATGTTGTGGCAAGGTGACACTTCAAGGGCAACTGGGGTGCTGTTGGGCTAGATGTCTACTGTTGGCAGAAGGGATACTGCAATGGCCAATTGCAGCTGTGCAGGATGTATTGCATGAAGCACATGGCTGACACATTCGACTCAGGCGCACACACTCTCACCTGGCACACAAACAGATGCCCTCACACACACACCATGCACATGGATGACACACACATGCATGTGCACTCACCGGACAATGCCTCGTAATCAGGCAGATCTCCCACGCCTTGGATCTGTTCCTCCGTGACGTAGGTCCCAGCGACTGACTCATGTGGAGTGAGTTCCATGTCTTCTACTGGAGACCCACCTCCAGTCACTAGAGTTGCGGCATGACTTGAGGCCAGCTTCTTCTTTGCCCTGCGCTTTAGGTCATTCCAGCGCTTGTAGCAATCGTTGGCTGTGCGCCTCACGATTCCAAGGGCACTTACGATGTCCGCAACGGTCTGCCAGTGTGCCTGGCGTTGTGCAGGTGTGGTCTTTGATCCTGCAACAATGACCATCTCGTTATCATGTCCGGACACATACTCGACAAGTGCATTCAGTTCGTCATCCGTGAAGCTGGGCTTCCTCGACGGACCGGACTGTGTAGCCGTGTCTGGGGCATCAGCCTGTGCCGGACGAGCACTCTTCCTCTTCCGCTTGGAAGGTGGTGGTGATCCTGAGTGTCCTGCGCCGCTCTGGACACTAGGGGCAGGAGCCCTGGTGGGCTCTGTATCAGGTGTGTGGGATTGCACACTCAGCATGGGAGTTGGTGCAGGCATTGGCTCAAGTGTAATGGTGTCATGGGGAATGTCAGCAGAATGGACTAGGACGGACACTGTCCTGGCTGGGTGTGTGAGAGCTGGGGTGGATGGAGCCGCAGCTGCCCCTGCAGCCTCTCCGCCCTGCCTACTTGGGGCAGCAGATGACCTTGCTGCCCCAGATCCACGTGGCATGATGGCATCAACGTGCACCAGCGCACGTGTGGTAGCCCTGCTGACCTGGAAGTCAGCCATGGAGTCAGCCAGGTGTGGTGCCACAATGGGCTGGTCCAACAAGGGCTAAGCATGGATGGTGTCAGCCACATCAGCCTCAACGGGGGGGGGGAGGGGGGGATAATGGGTGCCCTTGACTGGTCCTCCGCACATGGGGGGACAGGCTCACCCTGCAAGTTACGACCACGTCCCCTACCGGATCCACCACGGCCACCACTTGTGGCTCTTCCACCTTTGCCACCCTTACGGAATCCTCGCCTCCCAGCCATGGCACTGATATTAATGTGCGTATGGGAGTGGCTGTAGACTATAGTCCTGGGCAATTGGGGGTCAAAGGGGTTGGGTACCAGATGGTAATTGTACCCTAGTGCTCTAGCAAGGCTGATTGTAACCCCTGGGGAAAGATGACGGGTCACGCAACGCACAGGAGGCCCAAAAAAGGGAGATGAAGTGCACGTAACCCCTCCTAGACCACGTGTGCAGAAAGAAAAACCTGCACTACGCTGTGGCACCCAGTAACACAAGAATGAACGTATGCGTGTCACACGCAGCCTAGAATGACCTCTGAAGGGGTAGGCTACACACGGGGCAAGCACAGAAGTTAGATACGTGCGTGACTCACCGTCTGCCAGGTAAAAGAGCGTGAAAAATGAGCGTGTTTGGTTGGCAACACCCCCGCCAAAAGAAGATATGTACACTGTCTGAGGAGACAGGACAACAGTAGAAGGGGACACTGTTTGAGGGAACAGGCCCAGGTAAACCAGTACGAGAGAAAAAAGAGAAAAAGCTGTCAGAGGTAACAGGGAGTACGAACTGGAAACGCCGTGAAGTAAATCGCGTGTGAAACGACAAGAAATACAGAATTCACCCACTCGCTCTCCACGAAAAGCACGTACAAGGAAATGGTGTTCTACACGTACCTTATATACAGGCCCACACGTACAGCGTCACTTACGCGGCGTGTACGTGCTAGGCCCATTTTCACCAATCACACGCTTTGTCACTTCTGCGTGTAGATCCATTTTCACCAATCACACGCTTTGTCACTTCTGCGTGTAGATCCATATTCACCAATCACACGCTTTGTCACTACTGCGTGTAGGTCCATTTTAACCATTTACACGCTTTGTGACTTCTGCGTGTAGGTCTATTTTCTCCAATCACACGCTTTGACACTCGGACGTGTCACGCAACATTTTCCTGCACGTGCACGTGACTTCATGGACGCGCATATGCTGTTGATGGGTTTACGCGCTAAGGGCCTTTCTTCGATTCACACGCAGACGTGTGGGATTTTCACGTGCAAAATCACTCCCTATCAGGCTGTCCACGCGTAAGCACACGGAAGACCACGCTCCTGCCCAGGAGGCCAAATTACTGCCCCCCAGAGCCCTGAGCACGCTCCCACCTGCCATCTGCTGCTGCCTGACTGCCTGCTGGCCACGTGCCCTGCCATTTGCTGCCTGCACATCAGCCAGGGGTGCTGTTGCTGTGACCACCCCTGCTGGAACCAAAGGCTCCCGACTGTCACCCCACAGCCCAGCACCAGGACCCAGTTGCCCACCCACTCCTGCCTCTGGGGTTGCCATGTCGGGCACTACGACATCTGGCACCAGTGGCAACCCCCGGCCAAGGAGGCAGAGGAGCACCAGCTTCAGTGCCAGGGAAGTTGTTGTCCTGGTGGAGCATGTCGTGGGGCAGTATGATGCCCTCTTCGGAAGGTTGCGCGCCGATGGACGTCGTGACTGCCATCAACGAGGAGGAGGTGGCAGTCCGCGACTACTAATGTGTCAGGAAGCGCTGGGAGGACTTCAGGTCCAGCACCCTCAACAAGGCCCGGCGCCTCATGATGGCAGCAGATGCTAAGGGGCGGGCGGGGCCACTTGTCGGAAGATCAGATGAGGGTCCTGGAACGCATATCCCCTGTGCTCCACATCCATGTCCTTGAGAAGCAGACCGGTCTGGAGTCGAGAGGTAAGTGTACATGCATACTGATAGTAAGTTGTGCGTGGTGGTGTGCCAGGAGTGTGCAGGTTGAACATGTATTTTTATGTGGCCAAGTAGGGGGGGTGTACAGGGCTGTGAGGGTGACAAATGCGAGGGGTCTCATGTGTGACACATGGATGGTGCTTGTGTGTGTGGGCTTGCATGGCACAGGATGTGGAGGAATGATTGTCAGGTGTGACATGGATGTCGATGGAGACACTGCGACAGTTGGCGGAGGTGTACACATGCATGCAGGTTTGGTGTTGTGTGTGCATGTGTAGTGTACTCCCTATGTTGCATGTGATGTGTGGATGACCTTTGGCTGCACATGCTGTTGTATGTGAATGGATGGTGCTAGCTGTTGCATCATGGCTGTGGTATGGCTCATGTGTGCAAGTTGAAATGACATGTGTGTTGGGGATTGTGATGCCATGTCTGAGGTTTACCTATGCCACTCATGTATAACTGTCATGTGTGTATGAGTCCATTTTACAGTGCCCTGATGCCTGTGTTTTCTTTCTCCCTGTCTGCACCGTCAACTGATGAAGAGGACGGAGCAGGTGCTGTGGAGCACAGCGGCAGGGGTCACACCACCAGCCGGAGACGCAAGGGCCAGATCCCCTCCCAAGTTGTGATCTCGTCGGGGAGTGAGGAGTCTGGTGCCACGTCCCAGGCCGCAGCTGGCAAGGGGAGGTCCAAGAGGCGGAGGTCGGAGATGGACTCCTCAGCAGCAGAAGAGGCAGCTGGGACCCCACAGGGCCCAACGAGGGAAGACGGCACGGAGTCATCCAGGTTGGTGGGGTGTATGGTGGTGGGTGCCCCTGCACTGCTGGGGGGTGGGGGTGGTGGGAGACATGGGTGGGGGCCTGGTGGAGGCTGCCCCTGCACTGCTGGGGGGTGGGGTGGTGGGAGACATGGGTGCGGGCCTGGTGGAGGCTGCCCCTGCACTGCTGGGGGGTGGGGTGGTGGGAGACATGGGTGCGGACCTGGTGGAGGCTGCCCCTGCACTGCTGGGGGGTGGGGTGGTGGGAGACATGGGTGGGGGCCTGGTGGAGGCTGCCCCTGCTGGGGGGTGGGGTGGTGGGAGACATGGGTGCGGGCCTGGTGGTGGGTGCCCCTGGTGGCTGGGGGGTGGGGGTGGTGGGAGACATGGGTGCGGGCCTGGTGGTGGGTGCCCCTGCACTGCTGGGGGGTGGGGTGGTGGGAGACATGGGTGGGGGCCTGGTGGAGGCTGCCCCTGCACTGCTGGGGGGTGGGGTGGTGGGAGACATGGGTGGGGGCCTGGTGAAGGCTGCCCCTGCACTGCTGGGGGGTGGGGGTGCAGGGGGACATGAGCAGGTGTGCAGGGTAGTCCCCTGTGGTGTGGGCGGCCTGCAGGGGCCGTGGAGGGTGTACAGGGTACACCTGTGAGGACCCACCAGCCTAATCGCGTGTTTAACTTCCCACGCACCCCTGTAATACACGTACCCAGCCAAATTGCGTGTGATAATTCCCGCGCACCCCTGTAATACACGTACCTGGCCAAATCGCGTGTGATTATTCCCGTGCACCCCTGTAATACACATACCCAGCCAAATCGCGTGTAAAACTTCCCGTATACCCCTGTAATACACGTACCCAGCCAAATCGCGTGTGATAATTGCCGCGTACCCCTGTAATACACGTGCCCTGGCTAATCACATGTAAAACTTCACGCGTACCCCTGTAATACATGTACCCTGGCCAAATCGCGTGTGATTATTCCCGTGCACCCCTGTAATACACGTACCCAGCCAAATCGCGTGTAAAACTTCCCGTATACCCCTGTAATACACGTACCCAGCCAAATCGCGTGTGATAATTGCCGCGTACCCCTGTAATACACGTACCCTGGCTAATCGCGTGTAAAACTTCCCGCGTACCCCTGATATGAACGTTACCCGCTTTGCGTTCCTTGTTTGGCAGCCCTGTAAACTGGTCCAAGGTTAGCGCAGCCCTTTGCGATGATTTTGCGATTTTGATGGCTTTTCCTTGCGCGAGGGCGTTCTTGGGGGCGTTACTGGCGCTGCTGCAGGGTCGCTGCGATACTCTGCGCCACGGCTGGTTTGGGAGCCTAGAATCCATGAATACGCTGTGCGCGGAAATCGGTTTTAGCGCACGTGCCTGGCGCAGACAATCGCACGCGGACACTCTGCGCCAGACGCTTGCGACACTTTTCTGCGAAATTCTATGAATTACCCTGTTAATGTCAAATAAATGTACTTTACCAAATGTACCGTATTGCTGTTTGATTTTAAAGTACAGTTTCATATTCTGAATTGTGGCGCGCTGTGTTGTGAGTTGATCTGTGTTGGTTTCCGGGTTCTGTGTGAAGTCACGTAGAAGACGACTGGGCGCGTTTGCCTATGCAGCACAGTAACATCACGGAGAGAGGCAGGGAATAAGAATGTTTTGATAATGTCAGGCTCAGGGGCGGGGGATATGATTTAGTGCCGCAAAAGCAGGTCAGCTAGGGCGATACGGCAAGTGATAGGATTATCACAAAATGGAGCGCCCTGGTGCATTTTTCGCGTGCGTTTAATGGACGAAAACTCCTGTAAGGTCCATAGGAAATTTTTCTAAAATCGAGCGACTTAGGCTTAAAAACACATGGCCGACCCGTAGGGACAAAAAACATTTTTGACCGAACCATTCCTTTAATTCTACCCTCATTTGAAATTGCTTCATAAATCATGGTTGCATGATCAAGAATCCACTGTGGCTTATTACTCAAGTGAATTCACGAGCTTGCTGAGAGACCACTTCTCGTTGCATGCCGTAAAAAGAACGTGGTCTTGAATTCTGCTGAATTTGTATCACAGGCCATGTCAAAATGTGAAAAGGTTCTTTTTAGCTTTTGTAAGAAAGACTGTAGTGATTCAAATAACTGCGTTGTCATAGAATATGCTGCTTTGTTTCGTCCTGGATGGACCGATATGGAGAAAACTGTTTTCAAATCTCTCTTTCAAAATCAATCTATGGTAAATTCTCCTGTTCATTCAAAACTTGTATAAAGCTAGCAAAACAGGCATCCATTGTGAGATGGAAAATCAGACATACTGAGTTTTAAATATGCCCAAAGTCTGAAATAGCTTGATGACAGCTACCAAATGTTCCTCAAAACTTATACCTGAATCTTTCATGTATGGTTTGATCAAGCACTTAATATTTTTCAGGATTTTAAGAGCATTAAACTGTAGCTCTCGCCAAGTGCACATCAGCTGACACATTTCCCAGACTGTGACTGAATCCAGCCTCAGTGAGAGTAATGCCTTGCTTCCCTCTGGAATTCGAGAACAGTTCTGGGTTCCTAAAATCAGAACTTTGGCACCTCATATCTCTAAACTGTGCATGGAGCTCTTGCATTTCCTTATAGAATGCAGAGTTTTCTTTTCTCAATTTGACTATTAACTCATTCATTTCAGTAATTTGGATCTTATAACTTCCAGCTTTCTATCATCCTCAGACATGAATCTGAATGTCTTATCCTTTAATGCTTGCAAGTCGCTAGCAGAGTGACCGCCGCATTTGCGTAGTGCCAGCACTTTTGATAAAGCAAGGTCTCTGTCCTTCCACACATCTTCTGAAACCGTTTTTAAATAGGCAGTTTTCCTTTCACTTTCAATAATGTGCCTCTCTTTCTGTTCAATCTACAAGTTTAAAGCGTCACATCTGGCCTGTAACTGTACACTAAGTTCACTCTTTTCTGAATCCTCTTCTATTTGTAATATTTTCTCGCATAGTTTCCAAGTTACATCGCAAGCCTGCAATGATCTCATCATCCGTCGTTCTCGGTTCCATGAGCCTACGTAAAGCAAACTATGCTTTCGCACAAAGGCAAAAGAAACAGTCATCTTGTGTCTTCCGGTCCTTGGTTTGAAAGAGCCTTAAAAAACAGGACTGTAATATTGTTCCCTCTGCAAACAAATGGTCATGGCATTCTTTATCAAGCTCAGAGACTACTTGCTCTCGCCAACCTAAAATGGTTTCTAATGTCCAAGTTGTGAACACATACAACTTGGTTTCTGTGTATGTGCAGTAATCAGCTATTTACATTTCTGTCATATATGCAGTGTACCAATGTTATCTGACACACAGTACCACTAAAATGATGCAGAAGACAATTCAAAGCGTGCCCAGCACAGCCCAGAATGACCCCACAATAACGTGTCACTCCTAACAAATGCACTCAGCCACAAATGCCTGCATTCTCCATCAAATATGTTAGGACTTTTGTTTCCTAGTGTGTCAGGAATTAGTTCATTGGTCACCTGTTTTTTGCTATACTTTTATTTGGGATGTTTGGGTGGCGAAATGTAAGGCTTAGCACTCTAGTAGGTACAATACGTTTTCATTGAGACTATACTGGATACAGCAGAAGTCACCACATATCGCAAAATTACCAGTCTACAATAATAAAACACACACAGGCTTTCACGATTATGCCCTCAGGCTCTTTGTACTCATTCCACAAACCAGAATAAAAATATGTGCAGTGAAAGACATCAGAATTACATCTCGTTAAACACACACAAGAAACAGAAAGAAAGGTCTAAACACAGCTTAGCAAAAACACAGTTTTCATAATCTGTCAGGCATTGATACTCGCAGTTATATTGATCTAAACTTCCTTAATATTCCCCACACAAGACATTGATTTCTCTTTCACGTCCAGCGAAACTAGCTACTCCTTAACAAACTTGGCAGACTACATGCATTTTTATACACAGCCTTGAAAGTATGAATGATAAACTTTAGCACTGCTGCAGCTGCCTAGAGAAACAAATGGGGTTTGCCGCATTCATGTCTAATTTGACACTTCTCTAATTAGACCTTGAGTTTGGTCTGATTATTTATTTATTTATTTATTTATATATTTTCTTTCAATTATGCTCACCAAGAGCTTACGGACTGATGATTCCACCTGACTGGATGGACACTCTCTCGTCTTACAGACAGCTGCCTCCGGATTACAGCAAGTGCTCTCTCATCCGTCTCCCTCTGCGGAGAGGATAGCTGCCAGCCCAGCTCAACTCAGTCAGCAACCGATCCGATCTCCTTAAAATTAGTTTTCCTTTTCCCTCTCCTCTGATTATCCTCACTCTTTCTGTGGCCAAACCTTTTCTCCCCTTTACCGCAACCTTTAACCTCTCTTTCATTCACCTCCCATCTGCCTATATTTTCATAAAGATTCTTTATTTTTTCACCACCCCTTTTTATGCATTCTATCGCAATGTCATAGGATGCCTCTGGTCAATCATTGCCCACCTTTTGGCCAAAACTTCCCAGTATCTGTCTAGCCTTTTCTGGATTTTTCTGCAATGACCTTTGGACAGCACTCCTGTAGAGGAGCAGCTGAATGCCTCTGCAAGAAGTCACGCCCCTATTCTGCCTATGTGTTGGAAACCGGAAATTTCGACATGTGCAACGCCAGTAATCGTACCTATACCACAAAGAGCCTTTGAGACAAGGTATCCACTGAGAAATCCCTATATGATGTATCCCCGAAGAAATGACGGTCTGCTGAGGGAGGACTCCAAAGGAGTATGAAGATGTGAAAAGAATAGGCTGGTAATGTCACAAGACATGACGGTGATGCACTGAGAAGTATGACCAAAGTAGAGAATGCATAGACCATGTAGAATCTGATGTCAAAATAAAGAATCAAGTAAGCTTTCATTTGAAGAATGAACATTGCACGTGTGAAGAACACTGCAGAAAACACAAGTCATTTTACAATTGTACAGCAGCTGTAATGCAAGTAGACAAAGTAATCAAAAGGCTTGCTATAGATAGTGAATAGACTGTGCTATACATAGTGAATAGACTGCAGGTGGTGCCACCAATATGTATATGTATATAGAATTCTGGACATTCGTGGTCACAATCTTAGTAAGCTCAACCCGTGGAGAAAGAAGAATTTATAGCTGTGTGTGTGTCGCAGCAAAGAATAATTTAGAATTCAAAGCAAGACCAAAAAGGCTATCTGGCATGGTGTCAAGGGCTAGAAGCATCCAAAAATTGGTTATCAGTCCCTGAAGAACAAGTGAACGTGAGAAGCCGAGGTATCCCTTGTTAAGTTGCAAAGAAGGAACACCGTGAGTGTCAAGTTTCTTCATTTAAGACAACTGAATGGTATAATATAAGCTGATTCACAGTCTCCAGTCACGTGATCTGACAATGAAAATAGATGGAGAGCATGGTGAACCAGACTAAAGATAGTATATGCTCACACTCCTTTATATTCCCAGTTGCAAGAAGCAATTGCAAGGCTGAGTTCAACGACAATTTCATGGCAGACTCATGCCATGAGAGATGATGGGCTAATTGGGTGGGGAGGTACGGTCAAGTCCACCCACCTGTACCTTGGGTACCAGCATACGTGCTGCTTGAGAATTGAATGTTCCAGAAGGGTACAAGCGTGCCAACCAATTGTAGAAGGCCATATAATGAAGGGCATTATAGTTTGAAAGCCAATGATAGTTGTGTACTTAATAACTGTTGAAGATGACTTGCACTAAGGAAGGGCATACATTGTCCACCTGATTGTAGGTACCCAATCACAATCCAATACCTTACAGAAAGTATACTTAGATGTTCCCGTTGAACAATCACAATCTCCCGTAGGTTTTCTTAGTTTGCCACATAGTATGACAGCACGTATGACAAGATTTTGCTATAAAAGTTTTTTTTTTAATGAAATGTTTCGACACTATGCTGTGCGACGTCCGTTGTTGTCCGTTGTAACTACCTGTTTAATATAATTGAGAATAAAAATGAGAAATGTTGCCAACTTCCTGAGTCTGTTTTATTATTGGTGTAGAGTTATTCTGCATCCTGTCCATCCTACGATGTGTTACCTTAATTAAAAGGACCGAAAGGGTTCACTTGATAGCATGTCGAATGGTTCAAAAGTGGGACCCATCAACCCGTAGACTCCAGTATTTCAGACAATCGGGCACTGTCCGCCATCTATCCGGAAGATCACAAGGTTTCCTGTGGAGAGCGGCCGATATAAAATTCTTGCAAGAAAATCGAGACGGTTGGACGAGTCCCTCTTTACCGAATATCCTCCAGGTTTCTACAGGCAGTTTACAGACGGAAGGAGAAAGTGGACGATTGGAGGGGGAGTTGATACTGAAGGCTTCAAGCTGAATGAACAAATGGTGAGTAAACTAATGAGAATGGGAAACTGAGGGGATGGGATTGTGGTAATTTAGAAAGTAATTGGTAATTTAGAAAGTAATGGGGAAAGTAATGGGAGATTTTTTTGTACACTTTAGTTGAAGTAAACTAGGCGATGTATAGGACAGGTCCATATAAAATAACAATTTAAATCCTGTAATCAATGTATTATTAGGGGCAGAGATAAAGACTGATCATTGAGGATTAATGTGAAACGTCGACTAGTCTGTCTGTTTGTGTATTTGTGGTAAATTAAGGTGTCGAAGAGTGACAATTGTGTAAGGGAAATTGGGAAAATGTTAAAGAGACATACAGGCCGATTCATGGAATAATTAGCGCGGCGCAAGTGGGCAAAAACGTGCGAATCGCAGTGGAATAGCGAAAATCGCAGTGCAATTGCGAAAATCGCACGAAAAGCAGCGCACGTCGATTCATGGAAGGCAGTGCGCGAGAAAACCAGCGGATGTGCGATAAAAAAGTGCGCGGCGCACGTTGGCGCACAGGCCATCTAACAGCGTGCGCCAGGTCACAGCGAAAATCGCACAAGCCACAGCGAAATTCGCACATAGCGCGGCGCACGCAACAAAAGTAGGCGGAACACGGGCGTAACACTCCGAATGGGGAACAACTTGCCAAAACGTGGGCGTCACGGGGGAAGTACAGGGCACAAGTGCGCGGAACGCCCACACGCTCGCCTACAACACGTATTCATGGAATAGAATAGGGCAAAAAAGCGCACGCTCAAACCAGCGCACAGGCACAAACATGACCGCCACAAGAAAGCAGGCGGTAGCGTCTCTGCGGCTGTAAGAAATGTGCGCCAAAAGGTGCGCCAACAAATAGCACCTATATACTGCCATGATGAATGTCCCATACTGTGGCCCTCCAGGAAAAATGACGTGCAAAGGAGTACCCACAAACACGGACACCCGCTGACAAAAAATACGTGTGCGTGTATACCGGGGTGCGCGGGAAGTCTAACACGCGATTTCAGCAGGGTACGTGCATCACAGGGGTTCGCGTGAAGTTATTCACGCTATCGGGCCTGGGGGAGCGGGCTACGTGTATTTCAGGGGTTCGCGTGAAGTTTCACACGCGATCGGGTCTGGGGGAGCGGGCTACGTGTATTACAGGGGTTCGCGTGAAGTTCCTCACGCGATCGGGCCTGGGGGAGCGTGCTACGTGTATATCAGGGGTTCGCGTGAAGTTTCACACGCGATCGGGCCTGGGGGAGCGGGCTACGTGTATTACAGGGGTTCGCGTGAAGTTCCTCACGCGATCGGGCCTGGGGTAGCGGGCTACGTGTATATCAGGGGTTCGCGTGAAGTTCCTCACGCGATCGGGCCTGGGGGAGCGTGCACGTGTATATCAGGGGTTCGCGTGAAGTTCCTCACGCGATCGGGCCTGGGGGAGCGGGCTACGTGTATTACAGGGGTTCGCGTGAAGTTTCACACGCGATCGGGCCTGGGGGAGCGGGCTACGTGTATATCAGGGGTTCGCGTGAAGTTTCACACGCGATCGGGCCTGGGGGAGCGGGCTACGTGTATTACAGGGGTTCACGTGAAGTTCCTCACGCAATCGGGCCTGGGGGAGCGGGCTACGTGTATTACAGGGGTTCGCGTGAAGTTCCTCACGCGATCGGGCCTGGGGGAGCGGGCTACGTGTATTCCAGGGGTGCGCGGGAAGTTCCACACGCGAATAGCCTGGGTGCGCGTGTATTCCAGGGGTGTGCGGGAAGTTCCACACGCGAATAGGCTGGGCGCGTGTATTTCAGGGGTGTGCGGGAAGTTCCACACGCAAATAGCCTGGGCGCGTGTATTTCAGGGGTGCGCGGGAAGTTCCACACGCGAATAGCCTGGGCGCGTGTATTTCAGGGGTGCGCGGGAAGTTCCACACGCGAATAGCCTGGGCGCGTGTATTTCAGGGGTGCGCGGGAAGTTCCACACGCGAATAGCCTGGGCGCGTGTATATCAGGGGTGCGCGGGAAGTTCCACATGTGATTTGACAGTGTGGGTCCTCCCAGGTGTACCCTGTACACCCTCGACGGCCCCTGCAGGCAGCCCACACCACAGGGGACTACCCTGCATCCCTGGTCATGTCCCGCAGGCAGCCCACCCACCATGGGCATGCCCCCCAGCAAAGGCACATGTCTCCTTGAACTAATGACCACCAACTCATGTCCCCTTGCACCCCCACCCCCCAGCACTGTGGGGCACCTGCCAGCAGGCCCCCACCCATGTCTCCCATCACCCCCACACCCCAGCAGTGCAGGGGCAGCCTCCACCAGGCCCCCGCTCATGTCTCCCACCACCCCCACCCCCCAGCCACCAGGGGCACCCTCCACCAGGCCCCCACTCATGTCTCCCACCACCCCCACACCCCAGCCACCAGGGGCACCCTCCACCAGGCCCCCACTCATGTCTCCCATCACCCCCACACCCCAGCAGTGCAGGGTCACCCTCCACCAGGCCCCCACTCATGTCTCCCACCACCCCCACACCCCAGCAGTGCAGGGTCACCCTCCACCAGGCCCCCACTCATGTCTCCCATCACCCCCACACCCCAGCAGTGCAGGGGCAGCCTCCACCAGGCTCCCACTCATGTCTCCCACTACCCCCACACCCCAGCAGTGCAGGGTCACCCTCCACCAGGCCCCCACTCATGTCTCCCACCACCCCCACACCCCAGCAGTGCAGGGTCACCCTCCACCAGGCCCCCACTCATGTCTCCCACCACCCCCACCCCCCCAGCACTGTGGGGCACCTGCCAGCAGGCCCCCACCCATGTCCAATCCATGCCCCCCTGCACCTGGGTCCCAACATTCCCCAATCATGTCCGTAATGCCCATCCTCCCCTGCCAAAAGGCCCAACCAACTATCACACCCACCCACATATCAAAGGCAATTACATGTTACAACCCCAATTTAAATAATGCAATTGAACACATGTCTGTCACACACAATGGCTGCAAGTGAATGACAAAACACCCAACATGACATGCCTGAAAGCAATGAGATGATACGACACATTGAAGATTGAAAAAATAATATGTATTGAACAGCAAGTAGAATGGAAATGAAATAAGAAAAAACACAAAGCAAATCAAACAAAACAAGATGAATGTCCAAGAAAATAATCTGAAAAATTAAAATAAGCCAATGAAGAACCATGAAGAAGATCATCCTGGGTCCATGAGCCCAACCAAATTAAACCTAACTATGACTACTAACTAAAAACTGAACTATATACAAAAAAGTGGTGCATTGTCCAATCGCAACCAAAAGAAAAATCAAAAAAACAAAGGAAACCTAACCCTAACTATACAATTATATACAAAGGCAGCGGGCTATTCGGACAGCTCACTGGTTGTTGTCATGGGCCAGGGCATCATCGAACTCCTGGTCAATGGCTTGGAGGCGGGCATGTTCCCTGGCCCCGAGGTCCCGCAGGGATAACGCAGTGTCAAGCTCAAACTCCCTGCGAAGACCCTCGAGGCACTCAGCCCGCCTCAGCGCCCTCCGCATGGAGTCCTCCGCCCTGACCATCGTGAGCCGTTCCTCCTCTGCCCGCTGCCGCTCCGCACCTATCCGCTGGCACAACCGCTCCCACACGGAAGCCACTCCCATTCCAGGGTTCTCCTGCCCTCCGGCCGATGCCTGCACCCCTGATGTTGATGGCCCCGAGCCATGATGCCTCCCACGTTGAGCCTGCTGCTGCCTCCGACGCAACTGCCTGTGCCAGCACGACGGCATCCAGGCTGATGGAAACCACCGACGCCGTTGTGCACGTGCCCTGCCCGATGATGCCGTCACATCCTCCATCTGCTGGGGTCCAGTTGCTCTGGTGTCCAGCCCTGCTGGATCTCTGACTCCCGACTGCGGCAGGGATGGGATCCCCACCGAGCTGGCTGCATTGGTCGGGGCAGGTCCACAGGGGGCCCTGGTGGCATCTGGGCTGGAAGACGGCAAGGAGAACGACTGGTGGATAGCCTGCACAGAGGAGGAGAGGGCCGCCACATTGGCCAACACATGCAGGAAACCCCCGAACATGGCCGATCCCAATTGGGCCACGTCGGCACGGTGCACTTCGTGATGACGTGCGTGCTCCTCCCGGGAAGCACGCACGGCATCACGAATCACAGCCGTGCGCGCGACCCCAATCAGGACCTTCTCTGCACGGCCAGGGGTTCCCACGTCCGCAGGTGGAGGGGAGTCAGGTGACATGGACATCCCCTCTACCTGCGGACAGGCCTGGGACGGGGCATCCCTGCTGGTGCATGGTGGTGCACTCACAGGGTCAGGGACAGCGACATGCACAGGCCCCTCCACGGTGACCTGTGCTGCCTCCTGCCCCTGGCCCTGGACTGCATCATCTTGCACCAGCAGGGATGCCTACGTCCAGACCCGTTTCCAGGCAGGGGATGAGCTGACGTCAACTGGCCTTCCTCTGCCTGCGGACGTGGCTATCCAGGTCCGGGTTGAGCCTGTCCTGGCTGGTGTGGCGTTGCGTCAACGGGCCATGCGAGGTGACCTGCAGTCTTTTCATGGAGAGACTGCACGTCATCTCGAATGGCTCGTTGACCACGTCAGCCTGCTGGGACAGGTCACCCAGGCCGGATTCCTCCGTCTGATGGGGCTTGCTCCGACCCCCTCCTCAACTGGACCCCCTACGCGCCAGTCGTCCTCTGTGCCATCTTCCCACCCATCAGTCACCTGGGTGCCCTGTGGAGCTGCCTCTGACGGTGCGGCCAGGCTGGTGGAGGAGGCATCCCTGCCACAGTCGGGAGTCGGTGGTCCAGCAGGGGTGGCCACATCAACAAGTGCACCCCAGCCGGCGGAGGATGTGCAGGCAGCAGGAGGCAGTGCACGGGCAGAGGCAGAGCAGCAGCAGCAGCAACATGGTGGGAGCCATGAAGGCTCGGGGTTTTCGACATCGGAGGGGCAGGCATCGGCCGGAGGGCAGGGGGACCCAGGACAGAGAGTGTCTTCCGTGTGGCAGCGGTTGGGCCACGCCATGGGTGCGGAGCGGCGGCGGGCGGAAGAGGCGCGGCTCACAATGGTCAGGGCGGAGAACTCCATGCGGAGGGCTCTGAGGCGGGCCGAGTGCCTCGAGGCAATCCGCAGGGGGTTGGAGGAGGACACAGCGTCGTCCCTGCGGACCCTCGGGGCCATGGAACTGGACCGCCTCCGGGACATCGAACAGGAGTTCGATGATGCCCTGGCCCGGGACACCACAGAGTGAGCCGCTGGACTTGCCCACCGCCTTTGTATATAGTTCTTTAGTTTTAGGTTTCCTTTCTTTCGTATTATGATTTGGAGTCGACGGACACTGCTCCACTTTTTGTATATAGTTGATTTTTAGGTAGATTTTTTAGTAGGTTTCCTTTGTTCAGTTGGGCTCATGGACCCTTGTTATTTTTGTACATAGTTCTTTATTGCATGGAGATTTTTTTACATTTGACTTTGGACAAAAAATTTTTCTATTTGGATTTCAAGTTTCATTTTTTCATACGGACATGCAGCTTACTTTTTTCTCATTCACATTGTAGTTAGTTTTCTTTCTTTAGCGTTCTTATTTTTTTTCAATACAATTTTGTTTGCATACTTCACTGTGTGGTATCATCTCATTGGTTTCATGCATGTCATGTTGTGTGTTTTCCCATTCAATTGCAACCATTGTGTGTGACGGACATGGCTTCATTATCTTCATGAACATTGGGGGTGTAACATGTGATTTCCATTTCCATGTGGGTGAATGGGTTACTTGGTAGGGCTTTTTGGCTGTGGAGGCTGACCATTACGCACATGATTGGGGATTGCGAGGACCTGGTGGGGGCTGCCTATGGTGGCTGGGGGGTGGGGGTGGTGGGAGACATGAGTGGGGGCCTGGTGGAGGGTGCCCATGCACTGCTGGGGGGTGGGGGTGCAGGGGGACATGGGTGGGGGCCTGGTGGAGGGTGCCCCTGGTGGCTGGGGGGTGGGGGTGGTGGGAGACATGAGTGGGGGCCTGGTGGAGGGTGCCCCTGGTGGCTGGGGGGTGGGGGTGCAGGGGGACATGAGTGGGGGCCTGGTGGGGGCTGCCCATCGTGGCTGGGGGTGGGGGTGGTGGGAGACATTAGTGGGGGCCTGGTGGAGGATGCCCCTGGTGGCTGGGGGGTGGGGGTGGTGGGAGACATGAGTGGGGGCCTGCCCCTGCACTGCTGGGGGGTGGGGGTGCAGGGGGACATGAGTGGGGGCCTGGTGGAGTGTGACCCTGGATGCTGGGGGGTGGGGGTGGTGGGAGACATGATTGGGGGCCTGGTGGAGGGTGCCCCTGCACTGCTGGGGGGTGGGGGTGCAGGGGGACATGAGTGGGGGCCTGGTGGAGGGTGACCCTGGAAGCTGGGGGGTGGGGGTGGTGGGAGACATGATTGGGGGCCTGGTGGAGGGTGCCCCTGCACTGCTTGGGGGTGGGGTGGTGGGAGACATGTGTGGGGGCCTGGTGGAGGGTGCCCCTGCACTGCTTGGGGGTGGGGTGGTGGGAGACATGAGTGGGGGCCTGGTGGAGGGTGCCCCTGCACTGCTGGGGGGTGGGGGTGCAGGGGGACATGAGTGGGGGCCTGGTGGGGGCTGCCCATGGTGGCTGGGGGGTGGGGGTGGTGGGAGACATGAGTGGGGGCCTGGTGGAGGGTGCCCCTGGTGGCTGGGGGGTGGGGGTGCAGGGGGACATGAGTGGGGGCCTGGTGGGGGCTGCCCATGGTGGCTGGGGGGTGGGGGTGGTGGGAGACATTAGTGGGGGCCTGGTGGCTGGGGGGTGGGGGTGGTGGGAGACATGAGTGGGGGCCTGGTGGAGGGTGCCCCTGGTGGCTGGGGGGTGGGGGTGGTGGGAGACATGAGTGGGGGCCTGGTGGAGGGTGCCCCTGGTGGCTGGGGGGGTGGGGGTGGTGGGAGACATGAGTGGGGGCCTGGTGGAGGCTGCCCCTGCACTGCTGGGGGGTGGGGGTGGTGGGAGACATGCATTGTTGATCAGTAGTGCAAGGTGACATGTGGGTTGGCTGGGGGGCATGCCCATGGTGGATGGGCTGCCTGCGGGACATGAGCAGGGGTGCAGGGTAGTCCCCCGTGGTGTGGGCTGCCTGCAGGGGCCGTGGAGGTTGTGGAGCATACACCTGGGAGGACCCACACGGCCAATTCACGTGTAGTACTCCCCAGAACCCCTGAAATACACATACCCTGCAGAAATCGCGTGTGGAACTTCCCGCGCACCCCTGGAATACACATACCCTTCTGAAATCGCATGTGGAACTTCCCGCGCACCCCTGGAATACACATACCCTGCTGAAATCGCGTGTGGAACTTCCCGCGCACCCCTGGAATACACGTACCCTGCTTGCACGGGGCCAATCGCGTGTGGAACTTCCCGCGCACCCCTGGAATACACGTACCCTGCTTGCACGGGGCCAATCATGTGAGAGACTTCACGCGAACCCCTGAAATACACGTAGCCCGCTCCCCCAGGCCCGATCGCGTGAGAAAGTTCACGCGAACCCCTGTAATACACGTAGCCCGCTCCCCCAGGCCTGATCGCGTGTGGAACTTCCCGCGCACCCCTGGAATACACATACCTTGCTGAAATCGCGTGTGGAACTTCCCGCGCACCCCTGGAATACACGTACCCTGCTTGCACGGGGCCAATCGCGTGTGGAACTTCCCGCGCACCCCTGGAATACACGTACCCTGCTTGCACGGGGCCAATCACGTGAGAGACTTCACGCGAACCCCTGAAATACACGTAGCCCGCTCCCCCGGCCCGATCGCGTGAGAAAGTTCACGCGAACCCCTGTAATACACGTAGCCCGCTCCCCCAGGCCCGATCGCGTGAGAAACTTCACGCGAACCCCTGAAATACACGTAGCCCGCTCCCCCAGGCCCGATCGCGTGAGAAACTTCACGCGAACCCCTGAAATACACGTAGCCCGCTCCCCCAGGCCCGATCGCGTGAGAAAGTTCACGCGAACCCCTGTAATACACGTAGCCCGCTCCCCCAGGCCCGATCGCGTGTGGAACTTCCCGCGCACCCCTGAAATACACATACCTTGCTCGCACTGGGCCAATCGCGTGTGGAACTTCCCGCGCACCCCTGAAATACACGTTCCCCGCTTGACGTTTGCTGTTTGCCAGCCCGGTGAACTGGTCCAGGGTTAGCGCAGCCCTTTGCGATGATTTAGCGATTTTGATGGCTTTTCCTTGCGCGAGGGCGTTCTTGGGGGCGTAACTGGCGCTGCTGCAGGGTCGCTGCGATTCTCTGCGCCACGGCTGGTTTGGGAGCCTAAAATCCATGAATACGCTGTGCGCGGAAATCGGTTTTAGCGCACGTGCCTGGCGCAGTCAATCGCACGCGGACACTCTGCGCCAGCCGCTTGCGACACTTTTCTGCGAAATTCTATGAATTACCCTCATAGTGTCTATCTAGGGAAACTGTCAGGGCTGACTCAGAAGTATACTGAGATTATTGGAAAATAAAGGTTTTGAGCAGTGACTTTTGGAGCATGCTCACATTTGTTGGTTTCATAAGGTATTTTACAAACACTGGTAAGTCTTTACAGTCAATTGTGGCTGATGCATTTATTTAAGACATTGCCAAAACCTATGCCCAAGCACAAACAGTACAGTGTAGAATGGGTGAAAGGCACAGCAGATAAGATGTTCATGCCATGGCCACAAGGGGGATCATTGTCGAAAGCAGCATTGCAACACATAACTACATACTTTCATGCTGCTTACACAGGAAAGAAATTGGAGAAAAGGTTAGCTATTTGAGAGCTTTGGAAAATGGATCAGGAAGAAAGAGAGAGATCTGCCACCTGAGGAGTGGATGCTTAACCAGCGTAAGGAGGAAGGTGTCGAACCTTCTGCTCCCCTTGCCTCATCTGAGGTAAAAGGCGATAGCACAGAAGACTTAGGATTGTTTCTGTTAAAGGAACTGAAAGCAGCGACGGGTTATAGTTATCCAATATAGAAACCGCCTAGTTATAGTAGTGGTGCTAGTCCAGAGGAGACTACGAGAAAAGTGGAGTACTTTAAGGTCTTACAAAATAGGGAAGAGAAACATATACGATTGAATATGTCAACAGACATAGACGAGAGATCAAGAGATGGAAAGGAGAAAAGGATAAAGCTGATAAGGTAACACTTGTACGGAACAAATGGATGGGAGGACAGATATTACTTAAGCTAGATGGGAAGAGCATTGAGTAAGTCAGGCAAAGGGAATATCAGGACAAACAGGATAGGAAAGACAGGGAACGAGAAAAAAGATAAAAGAAGATGATCATGAAAGCAAGCGTAGACAGCGACAAGAACAGATGTATCAGGAGGAGCAACAAAAGAAAGAAGGAAGGGCAGAGGAGGAAAGCAAGTATGATAACAGACAGAGAGCAATAGAAGAATGGTATAGGCAAGAAAGGAAAAGAGAAGAGGAGACAGTGCAGAAATTGAGGGACAGAAGAATACAGAGACAGGAAGAAGAGGAAGTGAGAAGAGCAGAGATAAGGAGAGAAGAGAGAAGACACTAAGAGGAAAGAGTTAGATGTGAAGAGAGGTAGATGAAGAATTAGAATGAAAGAGGAGACAGCAAGAACGCGATATTCACCGCATTCAAAAGGAATTAATGGAGCCAAGTCCAGTAATACATCGCGACAATATAGAGGAGTTCCTCCCATTACAGGGAGCAATGTCAGGGTCATCTAGAGTAAACCTAGATGAGGACTTTGATATAGGAAGTATCGGAGATAGGATTGATAAAGCCTATTAAGACTTAAGAGAAGGTGGCAAATCGGGAAGCCGAGGGAAGGGAGGTTAAACCCTAGTCTTCCAATCACGAAGCGCGGAGAATAATCTATTCAGTCTTGAGCATAGAGCCTTGTCTTTAAGCAGACTGACCTTAGATAAGGGTGAAGGTGATGAAAGTCACACTAGTTGGGGATTAAATATGTCAGATGAAGAGAGGGAATCCTTCCGTGGGGAAGAGAGAGGTGTGCATGTGCCCCCGAGGGAGGCCTGCAGGCAGACAAGGAAGTAAGATGATCTGATCTAGAGCAACCTAAGGATAGGACGCCAGATCCTATAGCATATCCAGAGCACCCTAAAGGATGACTGTATAGCAAGATGAGAGAATCACCACCATATGTAAACAAGTTACGGTCATTGCCAGGAAGAAGGCGATCAGGAACCATTGTCCCCACTATGGCTAGGCAGACGATGGTAGCCGATTGCGGATCAGGATTAACGTAGTTTCCCTTATTGGAAAAAGGAGGAGCAAGAGAACAGTATATTCCATGGCCACAGATGGATAAGGATAATTTAAGGTGCAAACTTCCCAGTTTAATGGCTGGTGTGAGGAAATGGATTTCTGAGGTAGAGAAAAAAACAAGAGGAATAACCTTGGCAATAGGGGATATCAAGGGTCTCCTAGCAGCCATTCTTGGGGACAGAGCTGACGACATTTGGACGAGAGCAGGTTATTCAAGTGTCACAGCACAAAACACAGCGCACGATGGTGCACCATTTATTAATTGTAGGGCAGATGTCTGGAAGCCTCTCAGAGTACAGTATCCTGATACATCAGACATGGGTGAAATTATGACACATAAGATGAAATAGGACGAGGATCCACTTGCTTACATTGAGGACATTCAGGAACGCTGGACTCCTAAAACTCGCGAGCCGTGGGGAAAAAAAGTGGCAGTATTTTACCACATTTTATGTCAGGGATTGCCTGAGCAGATACAGAGGCAACTCAAGAAGTTAGTGGGAATGGAAGCAAAGCCCTGGGCTGAAATACAGTTGACTATAGTTCATCATTGTCAGCTGTTACAGGAGTTAAACAAGAAGAAAGATGATGCTAGAAAAATTGAGGAAACCAAGTTAGTTCAGAAGAAATTGTCAAAATATGCCCTAGAAGGGGCGGTATTAATAATTGGAGAAGGACTAGGAGTACAACAAGCAGTGGGTACATTCCAGGTGAGTATTTAAGATGATGCTAGAAAAATTGATGAAACCAAGTTAGTTCAGAAGAAATTGTCAAAATATGCCCTAGAAGGGGCGGTATTGACAATTGGAGAAGGACTAGGAGTACAACAAGCAGTGGGTACATTGCAGGTGAGTATTTAGCGCCCGATGGACTAAGGAGGGAATGGGTACCACGATGTAGAGGCTTGGACTACAAAGAAAGGGGTGGATTTCAAAACAATCAAAGTGGGTTTCAAAACACGTAGAATGAGAATCAGAATGTGCAAGGGGGACCAGTTAGACGGGGTCCTCCTATATGTTGACATGTGGGGTGACAGGGCACATTGCGCGTGTATGTGGAATCCAAGGGTATGTACAAAATGACCAATTCTCAAGAAGGGGGACAATTTATCCTCCAGTATAGAGCTCACAAGCTAGGGAAGGGTTTGCCCAAGGTCAGGCAGTGTATGAAGCACAACTGCTGCAAATGCAACAGGCACAGCAACTGCCACAAGCACCATTGAATCAACCACAAGGGCAGTCGCAGCATGCCCCCATGCAGATACAGCAGAATGCAAACACAGGACAATTATTGACACCTAGAATATGGGGTGTCACTGTGGCAGGAGGGAATCCCTTCACAGGTACAGTGGTATGCATGTATCCACAATAGGACAGCTCACAGGGCGACTTGATGGATGTGTTCAGTACTTTTTGTGACACCAGACCCCCAAGAAGAAGCAAGGGTTGAGGTGACCATAGGAGGCAAATCTTTTTCGTTTTTAGTAGACACTGGTGCAACTTGTTCATGTATACGAGAGGGAAAATATCCAAGGTCTGGAATTGCCAGGAATGCTCAAAAATTCTGTGGAGTTACGAGTCGAGTTCCTTTTACTGATGAATTAACAATCTCCATAGGAGAGTGTGACATGCCTGTTCCATTGTTATATTCATGACGGACACCAGTTAATATTTTGGACTTAGACTTAATTAGACTTAATGACAAAACTTAACATGATGATTTCTTTTACTGACAAAGGAATAGTGTGCTCCACTCCTGGGATACACTAAATCAATGTGTGCAAATTTATATTGGCATTTACAGGGCAAATGGCTCTGCAAGGTGTCCCATTGGAACCAGAGGTTTATCTCTATGGGGTAAACATGCTGTTAACATGGCTACCTGGCTTAGTAGGATACATGATGAGAATACCTGATGAGTTTTTTTCAGGCCACAGACACTGATGGACGAAGTGGGGGGACAGACCATCCCCCTAGAGTTAGATGCAGCCATTGCACGAGGGGAGATGGCAATGCTCGAAGGAACAGATGATGAGGGTAGACCATGGAGAACAGTGATTGCCATTGGGAAAAGGTGCAGACTGACTGACGTCACTGACAATGACATGTTTAGAGATGACCTAACAGATGACAAAGTAGTATTCTTTATGAGTATTACATATTAAAGTCTGAATGGATTGTGTCAAGTGGGAGCTAAGTTATATGACTATTTTATGTGCATACATTTTGACACTTTTCAAAAAATAAAACATGGACTGATTTGCAGCAAAATCATGCAGGAGAATTGGCAAGGAAATAAAAGCAAGGTTTTGCAAATGTGTCTGTGTTTTATTTTTTGAAAAGTGTCATAATGTAGGTGCAAATATAGTGATATACTTTTGGTGACTGAGGTATAGCAGTGACCAGATTGTACAAGTCTACTGGCCATGACCACGAGGGACTGGCAATGGGGTTAAAGTGGGCATGCCCACCAGGAAATGGCTATTTAGTACGCTTTTTCAAAATTGTGATAGGTTTGAATGGAAAATAGTTTTTTGCCTTTGGCTAAAAATCTGCAAGAGGTGCTGTACAGGATGGCATCAACAGATCGCTGTGACTACCACTGCATGCACTCCTATATAATGCTAATTAGCAGACAATTACAGAGGACGCCGAACCAGGTGCTCACGTGGTCACCAGGTCACCCCTTCAAATCATTAACCACTTTTATTTGCGTCCATACCCGAACAAGATTTTGGGATTGTATGCCAGACTCATTTCCACAACCTTGCAGCAATAACTGGCCCACAATCCACACTCATTGAGAAAGACCCTAGAGAGTCTAAACACGTGTCGGCTGACTTCTAAAAATAAATATAGCACCAATAATTGTTTTCAAGACTGCTTTATTCTGACAATAGTTACTTATTGAATAACCAAGTGCTAAGGTGAACAGGGCTTACTCTCCTAATTTGAAACCTAACACTTGAAGAAGGAAGGGCACCTTCACAAAAGAACCCCATCGCTAGCCGCAGGGTAAACCGTTTAAAGTATTAGATGAAGCGCAGTGATCTACCCATTCTACCGCCCTGCAATTACTTGATAATCGTGTACTCTGATTTGATTATTGGGGGATGGTGTGGCCAAAGCCCTAGGTCTGAATGGGAACACATATTTTGCTTTGGCTACAGCCTGAAGTGCTGTACTGATTTACAACAAACCTGTCCGAGCAGCATCAGTAGGACCTGAAAGCATGCTTTTGCAAATCTGTTTTGTGTTTTATTTTTCTGAAGTGCCTACATGTAAGCACAGAAAATAGCGATATAAATGTGATGCATAGACAATGGGCCTATCCCTCGGCAAGGACAAATGACTACTCTGATTTACTTATTGGGGCATGCGGCATGGCCGAAGCTCTAGGTTTAAATAGGAAAAATAATTCTGCTTGTGGCTGCAGCCCGGAGGGCTAGAAGGGATTGCAGCAAACCTGCGCAAGGAGCATCAGCAGTGACCTGAAAGGATGCTTTTGCAAATCAGTCCTATGTTTTACTTTTTTAAAGTGTTGAAACGTAAGTACAGAAAATATGGATTTAACTTTTCTGCTATGGGCAGTGGGCCTGGCCCTCGGCAAAGACAAATGTCGGTGTCTAGTCAAATGGTCGACAGACAAATGGTCGACAGACAAATGGTCGACAGGTCAAATGGTCGAATTTTTTTTTATTTATATACATATTTTTTAGGTTTTCGTTTAGGGAAAAAAGGTTTTTTTAGCAAAAAAAAAGAAGTGGGGGACCCCTCCAAAAAAAAAAAAAATGTGAAAAAAACTAAAAAAATTCGACCATTTGACCTGTCGACCTTTTGGTGTCGACCATTTGTCCTTTCGACCATTTATATTTGACCAAATGACCTAGAACCCAAATGTCTACTCTGATTTGCCTATAAGGGTATGCATCATGGCCAAAGGGTACAGTGGAATCTGAACTAGGATGCTGGGTAGGTGCAATGGATAATGGGGGTGTTTTGGTGGGGCTGGGGTCATGGTCGAACCTCATGCCCTAGGCATTGAACAATTACTTTCATTGTCTCGGGAGGATAGCTCAGGGGCAACATGTGCGCCTAAGAAGCAAGACGACGCGGAGCAAGACATGTTAGACCCTGGGTCTGCACTTAGAAACCTCTAGGTACTAAACACATCATAAATAACCAATTACAATCATCCCCAGCATGCCCTGCTGATAACGATACACATGTGTATGCATTGCAAAAAATATGTTTGTTTAAGGAGGTTTGTAGTTGTTTAATATATGTTAAAAGAGGAATTATTAATGACATTTTCACTTATAAAAACCTATTCAATCGACAGAATAAACTTTGTTAAAGGAACGTTACAGTTAAGATGTACACCACCCTTGGGACTCTTGTGCCCAGCAGTTACCTAGTGGCCTCCCACCTTGGCATTCCTTGGCACTTTCATCCTGGGCTCCCATGAGCACTTGTCCATCCATACTGCCCCTTTTATTTATGGAGTTCTCTCACTGCACAATGCATATGTTCTTTTATGGTATATGTTTGTAAAATGAAGATACAAGAGATGTGTAGAACATTGTTAGGTGGCAGTTGGTGGGAGGAAGTTTCATATGTTTATAGGCTATATGTAGAGTTTTTTAAAGATATTGGTGGATGTGTGAATGGTTTAAAGTAGGCATTAAGGGAGTGTTACAAACATAACAGAAACATTATTAGAAGGGCTGTCTTGTGTGATGGTGTGCATGTGTACCCTGGGTTTTCTAATAAGGCACGGGCTAGACAGTGGAATGCAGAGACTGTGAATAGTCATTAAAGACAACGGATTAAGGTGTTTATTGTATACTAGAGTGAAGAATTTCAGACAAAAAAATAGTTCCTGTGCTTTCATCTTTTTCTCTAGTATACAATTGTCCATTATTTCCATTAGCATAGTAAAAAATGCTAATGGGAATGTTGGAGAATCTTAGTGAATCTAAATACTTCACTGAAAAATGTAAAGTAGATGGAGTCTATAAGCTTATTTGTGTAGTTCTATTTAGTTCTATTTTTTAACTGTGAACGGTGGTTCCTAAAGGAACTTTTTAAATGTTTTTTTTTGCAAGACAGGCCAGAAAGTAAGGTAGGGAAGGAAATGAGGGAAAGGGCTCCAACCATAAATAGGGAGGGGCAGGTGGACAGGGGAAGATGAAGCACCGGCATTACATCTAAGTTTAGGGGCAGTGTTTCTCAAGCTCCTTGATTACAGCTTCAAAAGCACTTCGAAATGACTCCACCCTGCAGAGTGGCGTGTAGCAGTATATACAGAGTACTGTTGTCTTTGAAAGATATGGATCAACAGCCGCTTTAATCGCTTGCAAGGTAGCTGATGGGATTTTGTGTCCCACAAAAGTGGGCTGAGTGGTTACAGTATTCATTGAGGAAGATGAGGTTGAGGAAGACAGCCTACTACTTCCAAAGAAAGGAACAGCCTTTCTGAGAGCATTGCAGTGGTTGGATTTGATGTGGTGGCACATGGAAGTGGTCCCTCAGGAGTACTGCCCAGTTAGTCCGCGACTGAGTACTCAGTGCATTTCACTTTGGTAGCTTTAGCAATCGGTACCTTCCCAACAGTGGTAAAGAACTACAACACCCATGATTCTCTCCAGGGACTAGAGAGAGAGGCACTTCCTCTACCTCACCTTCCTGGCCCTCTTCATTGTCTTTTGAAGTAGTGCGCTTTTTTCATTGCGTAGGTCCTCCAGTTGGTGGTGGTGGTGGTGGTGGCTTTTAGGGTAGAGGTATTGAATAAATGATGCCATTTTTAAGATAAATAGCAGTTTTGCTAATAATATTCCAAGTATTTGCTGTTTGCTACATTGTTAATGGATAATAAGTAATAATAGGTGTTGGAGCAGTGCAAGGGGATATTTTGAGCTTCAAAATTTCTAGATGAGCTGAAAAATGCAGTTCTGAGCTGCTCGCAAAGCACAGACTTGTTTGCGAATTCCGGACGTGCTCGTGAACACGCCACCATGCCGCGTGCGCGCTTGTGGTCACCTGACACTGTCTGGAAAGTCGATAAACACAAAAACAGTGGAAAAAGTTGCAAAAAATGTATAGAAGTGTTAAAAATGATGCTAGAAGGTGGGGAATTGCAGAGTTGAAAGGTGAAACTTTCTAAATTGGACAAAAATGTTGCTATATTGGGGTAAGCATGAGTTGTCGGAAATTAGGGTACACTGGTAAAAACGCATGAAATTTACTGAAAAACCTTTGTTAAAGGGACGTTATGGTTAAGTTGCACTAATAAAAACCTATGAAATTCAATGAAAAAACATTGTTAAAGGGACTTTATTGTTACAAGTAAAACCGAAAAACCACAGAAATTCACCAGTTATGGTAAACTAAGCAACCATAACTCGCGCCACCACCGTGCACTGCTAAGATCAACACCCAGGACATGAAATATGACATCACAAATGTAATTGAGAATGAGTATGCCCTTTGATTCCTCTTCCCAGAACAGCTTCTTGTGGAGGAGTTGTCTCTTGGGGGAGGGTGTTACCTGCCCTCACAAAGGATCAAAGAGTGGCAATTCAAAGGACATCATTCTTGCTTGGCTGTGTGAAAAACACATAGTGCATCCAAAGCTGAACTGGGCTCACATGGCTGACATGTGTTATATCAGTTTGATGTGGCTTGAATAACTATGAGAGATGGCAGCCGCCATATCTTAAACTCAGGGAGTCTTATGTTTACAGTTTAAAGTGTCACTAGGAAAGCATTCTCATAGTTATGTTGTTCTTGGAGCAGAGGTGCATATCTGAAATACAGCCCCTGCACCACTGCTGCTTTCAAGAGGGCAGATTGACCCCTGAAGCTGCTCTATGCTAATGGAGAGCAGGCACTGAGGATGAGGGTATTGAATCAACAGGGCACAGATGTACACTATGATTCTGGCATTGAGCTATACAAGAGGAATCTAATTAGCAGATTATACCTTCTGAGATGGAATTACTAGCTTCATTTTGATTAATTAATAAAAATAAAAAAAGACAGGGCATATACCCTTGCCAGATGGAAATTCCTCACACGCAGCACCTTGAGAATCCAACAAACCTACTAAGAAGAGCAACTTGTTTAGTATTCTACAGAGCAATCCATGTACTGTCCAATCCAGTAAACTCTCCCACTCTCCTTTTTACCATTACTGTACAGTAAAGTATATGTCACTGTACTGTGTATGTGTACACCACAGCCCACTGACAACGACAATCAATGCCAAAGTCTGTCTCTGTCTGTCTCTACAGTGTATTGTGTTCTTTTATTAAGTTACTGTAGAATGTGTAGTACACAATCCTGCTAATGGCAATCTCTACCAATGTATATATATTTGCTGACTTGCTCTCTCTCTCCGCCCTTTCTTCTGTAACTTCTCATATTATGTTATGGTGCAGAATGTAGGTGGTGTTCTGCTCACATATTCTAACATAATACTTTCCTTAACAGAGTCCCCGAAAAGGGGCCCTTCAACCACCTGCTAAAATAGGACCTCAGCTTCATCCCACTTAATTGCACCACGAATAGTATAGTAAAATCTGCATTCATTATGCTATATTACTTTAAAGTACATTAATTATAATATAACAATGTATTTAACAGGGGCCCGCAAGATCCTCCCCAGCACGAGCTCGAATCTCGAGCTGACTCAAAACCTTTCACCTCAACAACACCATAAATGACTTCATAAATGTGTTTGGTTGTTCCGAATTGGCTTGAGCATTTAACCTGTGGATGGGGCACTATGTCTAGTGACGTGCATCAGTGGGATTTCAGACTTATCAATATAATGGGCTCCTATGGGTTCACAGAGCTGTGAATCGTCTCACCCTATTTAAGTCAATGCCTTCCCAAAATATTCAGCTTCTTTAATGGCTCAGGCTGATTCAGCATGCTTGAAGTCCATTGCTGCCTATGGGCTTGAAGTGTCTCGAATCGGCTGACACGAAGGAAATATGTCACAAAGCACAATCACAAAATATCAACAACAATAATATTAACGGTAATACATGTTTTTAATCTGGCTCTCCAAACCCTTACAGTATTATCACTTTCCAAAGCATCCAAAGTCTGCCCTCACAAAAATCTCCTGCTTTCTGAAAGCTGCCAAAGACTGCATGAAGTTCAACTTCATGGCTCCTTATAAAGCTAGCTAGTTCAAACTTCTGGAACTTTCATGATCTACATTTTTGAAAAATCTGATAGTCAGGTAGGTCGAAGTTCAAACAAAAACAGTTGTCCAGCAGTAGTAATCTACTAATACCAAGTGATTATTGAGCGTCAGAGTTTGAGACCCTAAGGTTGGGTGATTTAGAGGTATCAACAAACATATCTGAGCTATCAGTGCTTGTGGGGTCCTTAGTGGTGGGACCAGAGTGTACCTATTAGTCGGGTTGCCTTATATTTTATAGCATTCTTCACTGAAGAGCTCAGCCAGTGCATATTCTAAAGCTAGCAGTCGTGTGGTGATGTTTTTGAAAAACGCTTAACACTGTCAAATAATAAATATCAATGACAAACCCTATATCAGCACAAAAAGCCCATTTTAAACTATTTATGTGTTATATCTGCTCTGAAAAGTACCACGTTGATTTTGTAAGTACATTCATAAACGCTTGCTGCTTTTGTGAAATCACTTGTACCTGAAATCAGAGAACAATTAATTGGTTCCTTTGAATGTCTCAGGTGGACTTTAGTTCGATAGCTTACATGACTCAGGAAGTCCTTAGCACTCGTGGGACTCCTGTAATTCTTATGTCCTCGGTGAACATGTGCAGCATAATCTGCCATTGCTCTGGAGACGGTAGATCAGGGGACTCATAAAAGCTGCAGTTCTTCAATGCCAGAGACATGATGTACCATACAGCTAAGGTGCCTTAAATCGGGTGAGTAATAGATTGGATGTGTCGTTGGCTTGAGTTTCCAACAACCTGAGGTACTGACGAATTTACAGGTGAATATTTGGAATCCTTAGATCTGGGTTTGGTTAGATATGCGTGCCAACAACCTGAGTGGCATGTATTGGAAAACTGATAGATCTGAGAGTAGTTTTCAGATTACAGGTGTTCTGCATTATTCGCATTATGTTGCTAAAACACAAACCAGATGTTCCATGGAGAGAACCAAAGTCTGAAAGATGAGATCAGTGAGCAATGCATTCTCCATTTTATCTCCATTGATATGGGCGTCGTTAAGAGGTGGTGGTATCTGGCAGTAAATCTACAGGGATAAACCCAAACAGAATTACCGTTACCGCCACTTGGTCCGCCACTTGGTCCGGCAGAATTAGGGCCAGATTACAAGTGGTTATAGGTGGTGTTAGTCCCCATTATTAGGAGTCCATAGGACTCCATAGTGATTTCGGTAGAATTACGGCTGGCAGTAATTCCACTGATTTTGATGCATTTATTTTGGCAGAAAAGTGGCAGATTTACCTTCTGCTCTTAGCTGGAGGTGAATCCTCCACCTCTCTGCCAAACACGAAGTTGTGCAGTTATGCAGTGGTAATGGTATTAGAGATGGCTTATACTGCACCGCCCAACTAGTAATGAGGCCGATATCCACCCATGTCCTTATTTTTCTGTCATGTATTCCTCCATTATGTTTTCCATTCTTTTCATTGTACTTATTTCAATTGAGTAGTTACACTTACTCTATAATTTCTAGTTATCTGTTTACTTCGACAAGTTCTTAAAACAATTGCTGTGTCAACCTTTCCACTGAGGTATTTGCTTTCTCTTCATCTGCTTAATTAATTGTTTCCCTTTCTTTCTGGTTTGCTCATTGTGATTGCTTCTCATCCATTTTTGATGTACCTTATTTCCCTCATTCTCCTTTTCCTTGTCCCAACATTTCTATTAACTCTTAGTTTTCTAGCCCCATGTTATCTTGTTCCTCCTCTCTTCCATGAATAATATCTTGATTTCATTCTTCTGTCTTTTCTTCCTTGATTGATTTTATTCTCATTTTCCCTCCTCAAATGTTGTCTACTTCTCCATTATCTTGTCATTTTTCGTATTCCGCTCCTTACTTCACCTTACTTTTTCTTGTTCCTTCAATTTGTCTCCCCATCACATCCCTTCTCCATCGTGACCTCAAGTTTTTTTACATTATTTCCTGTTTTTACGTATTCCCTTCTCTCACTTATGTCTTTCTATTGTCCTCCCAATTGTTTATTTTCTTTGATTCCAATCATTCTATTGCCACTTGTTTGTTTCTCCCCAGTTTGCCCCATTACATTTTCTTTCCAACTCCACACACACTATTCCACTTTCTCTTATCGTATACTCTATTTCTGTCTTATGTTGTGGATTTGTTCACTTTTGTTCCCTCATGCATCCCCCTTTAATCCACTTATTGCCATCCATTTATCTTTTCTCCACCCTTTTTATATCTCTTGTTTTATCTTTGTATTTTCTAGCTATATTCCACTCACTCCAACAACATACCTTTTCCTTCTCTCCTAAGGTTATTTTTTGCTGTTTTTCCCCACTCTGTTTCTCTTGGAAGTGTTTTCTTTTATCCAAGCCCTGCAGTTTTCTCTTATCTAGTCCCTTTCAAAGTTGTAACACTAACCTATCACTTTTGAAGTGTATCCTTGTATTTGTTTCTATTTCAATATATTCATCACTCTCATCCTATTTATCCATGTGTTTTATTTCTCACTTCTTTTCATTGCTAGTCCACATTTTGTATTGTATTTTATTGAAGTATTCATTTATATAGGGAGTTTTCCCATTTGTATGGCCTCAAAGCTCTTTTCTGATATGATATGATATTTTATTTATATCAGGCGCATACTCAAGTGTTTCAGAGCGTGACCAAGCAAAGGGAGGAGAACAAGGGAGAATAAAAACAAAGGTCTTAGTAGGCCAAGTGACATTAAGAACACGCAAGTGCATGGAAAAGGGAAAAAGGGGGAAAGTGCGAGGAATGGGGAAAAGTGGAAAAGTGCGGCACAAAGGAGAGAACAGAATACATAATAAGTGTGGTAAATAAATGCAATAAATAAATCAATAAAGGCAGGGGCAAGTGTGTGATTTGCCAGACAGGGTATATCTGATAAGTGCAGAAGAAAAATGAGGGACCATATGAGTACAGATACAGATCCCAGTGCACAGGGTGGCTCAGAGGCAGTGCGGGAGGGAGAGCAGGTACCCGGGCCCAAGGGTGGGCAGGAGACTGGTGCCAAGAGAGAAAACAGATCAGCAGGGGAGAAGAGGGGCAAAGGCAGAATCTGCCCTCAGTTTGTTTCTTTGAAAAATGACTGACCCTGAGGAAGTTAGAAGTAGAGGAGCGAAGGACTCGAGAGGGGAGGTATTTACGGAGGGATAGCTGTATCAATGGCACAGTGATGAACCCTCTTTAAGGATACTGCTACCAGGGAGGGGATTTCCCAGGCATTATTCTGTTCTTCCCACAATCCCTCCAGTTCCCTTATGGGTTCCATTTGCAATTTTAGATCACCTGTCACGAATAGATAGGTCTTCATATGATTGGATCCCTCCATGAGTTTATCAGTTCTTTTATCTTTTCTACCACAGCCAACCGATCAGCTTCAGATGGTCTGTTATATAAATTAAATAACAGAATCCAATGATCTTCCCCAATGCAAACAGCCAAATGCTGGAGCACATATAGATCTGTTGATCGAACAGCCACGCTGCAGTCTACTGCAGTCTCCAGCAACATAAGGATCCGGGGGAGGGGGCAAGGGCGGTCAGGAGGGAGAAAAAGATTGCAGACTTATCTGTCCAGATTAGAGGACGGGGGGAGGGTGGATGTGAGGTTTGGGGCACTGAGTACTGCATTGAAGCTGCAGACTGCCGTGTGTGAGGGAAGGGATATGAGTTGTGTAAAGTTGAGGGCTTCCAAGTTACATAGATGAGAGGGGGTCCCAGAACAAGCTACCTATTTTTGTCAACATATAGGTTGGAAATTCAGACTAGCATGAGGCAACTGTAAATCAAAATCTTGTGTGCAAACATATATCACAAGTAGCCTGGTGTTGGAGTAGAAAGCTGTGAAAGATAGCAGGGGAGAGTTGGAATTTTGCAAGCAAAGATTTACAATCAGTGATGCAGGCTAAGGTGTGATTAAGTAGAACTGGGATCTGGTATTGTGTTCTCCTCTTCTGGCTCTGTTCTGAACAATCAGGTGGTACCCAGTGGGGAAGGCCTCATGTGCAATAGGTTTGTAATCGTCTGCAAACCATGTCCCTGTGATAAAGAGGATGCCTGGGTTTTCCTCTGAGGTAAAGTCAAGGATGTTAAATTTGTTTTTGGAGACAGACCTGGCGTTGATGAGTATGTAAAAGAGCAGATTCGATTTTCAGGGAGGAGTGTATTACGGGTAAACGCTGGGGTTGATGTGTGTGTTGTTGGAGAAGAATGGTGAGTGGGAGGGCCTGACTGGGCTAAGGATGCAGGGAGTGTTGTTTTAGGGCAAGGGGGGTGTGAGGAGTGGATAGGTGACAGAAGAAAGGATGGGGTATTCAGAGGAGGGCATGGGAGCAGTAGATGGGCAAATGGGGTTTCAGGGTTTTGGGGAGAGGAGAATAGAGCTCGGACAGGATTGAGGTTGGGTGGGGAGACTTGGGTGGAGTTAGAGAGGGCAAGGATTTGTATCGAGGAAAGAGCAAAATAGAAGAGAGGGGTTGGGGGTCCTGAGGTGGCAGAGACCATACCCCTTTTGTGGCATTCACGTGGGTGTGGATGGGAGTGGGGGCTGTTGAGATTGGCGTTTTGGCAAGGGCAGCACTTGCTGCACTTATTGATGGGACGCAGGAGTTGGTGGGGTGAGGGGGAGGTTGTGAGGGAGATGTGGGAAGATGGAGAAGTGGAAACATGGTTGTGTGTGTGTGTGTGTGTCGGGCAGTGGTTGGGTGGAAGGGGCTAGGGATATGAGATGTGAGGGAGGATGGAGGGGTCGTAGTTTTCATTTCTAGCTCGCCACTATGCTGTTCTGATTTGGGAGGAGCGAAATCTGCATCAAGGTTAGACAGGTGGGTAGTGGGGGTGGTTGGTTTTTGGGGCTAGGGGAACATTTAACTAGGTGTGGAGAAGGGGTAGATGGGGCTGCATGTATAGTTGGGGGAGAGGTGTGGGTTGGTCGAGTAAGTGGGAGAAGCTGGCTGAGTAGGTCATTAGTTAGTTCTCTGGAGCGCCAGCGTGTTACTTTCATATGGGCGGTGTAAGGCATGGTTTCTAGAGTTGGGAATGATGCACCCAGATTCAAACACGCAGCAGTGGGAAATACAACTAGATTTAAAATACACAGCAGTCGGAAAAGCACCTTAGAATTTAAAATAGACAACATTGGGAAATGGCTCATTTTAAATCCAGCATTGAATTAATTGCACGGTGTCTGATTGCTACCACCTCTCATTCCATTTTCCTTTGAAGGGATTAGGATCTTTCATCACTTGATGCACTGTTAGACACAGAACCCACGTGTATCACATGTCCCATGCCTAACATGTAACCATATGGTGAATTTGCAATGATACACGCACAGTGATTATCGGTAATAGCAGTTGCATGAACAAACGTGGGAGATGACAATACAACAGATTGCTAAGGACTATGCTTGCACTTTTCACATGCAAAAGAGTTAACACACTCTACAGAGATCCCTGTATCCCCAACAACATCAACATTGTTATGCAGGCAGGGACACATGCAGATTCCCTGCATGTACTAGACACGTACATAGCATATTTTCCACTGCCCATACCGATATGTTTGGGGAATACGTTCGAATATGAAACAGATGCAGCAAAACAAGAAATGCATGTATTTCTTCATTTTTCTATGCTTGTGTCATTTTTCAATAACTTGAAAATGAGACCATTTGTGTCTTTCAGATATCTGTTTATGATGCTCTTCTATCTGTCTTTGTTAAATTTTCTTTTTCTTTTCTGTATGTTTTCTTCCTCTCTTCCTCTTTTGTGCTAGATTTCTTTTTCTTGCCCTCGCTGTTTTGCTCTTCTTCCTGGTCTTTTTTCTGTTTCTTCCTTATACTCTCTTTGTCACTGCCTCTAAAACTTTCTAGAACTTTCTGTATACTTCCCTCCTTATGGTCTGCTCCCGTTATTAAATTATAATTCTGCTCTCTGTTTTCCCTTTTAACGTTTTGAACTTTCCTTCTCTATTTACCTACGTTCTATTTCATGTTTTGGATACCCTGCCTCTCGTTGCTCTCAGTTAAATTCCCTTCTTTTGCACTTCAAAATGTTTCTGTTGCTTTTTACCAGTCTCTCCAATATGTATTGTTTTGTCCCCTCTTATATTCTCTTTCCACCTTCCTCTTTGGACCCTTTGACTTGCTCCCCATAAATATCTTCTTTGCTTTCTCTACCTACCTCAATTACTGTTTGTATCCACCTGTTACCCCTTCTCAATCACCTGTCTTGTGCCTTCATCCCGTATCATTTCATTGCGTATTGCTTTTATTTATTATCTCGTGTGGCTACATCAGTTTAGTTCTACTTTACTGTTTTTCTTTCTCTTTTATCTTTCTCATTCTATTACTCTCTCCCCTTTTTCAGTCAAACCTTAACTTTATTTTGGCCATAGAGCTATAAAGGCACAACATAACACATGCACAATTACAACAAAACAAATCACAATCCATCCTTCCATAGGATGAATGAACCAGGTACTATAGCTTTAAGACCCACTTAATGACAATGGGCCGAGACTCAATTAGATTCTGTTCAAATTAACCAGATGTGCAGACTCCCCGCTTCCATTTATGGTGCGCTAGGTCCATATCCCCAATGGCACTACATTTGCACCTGAAAGCAGTTAATGAAAAGGCCTAGTAACTGAGGAATAGTTATTGTTATATTTTGAATGGGCTCTGATTTCAATCATACTGTTTTGTGGTAAGCAGGTCTTGTGTTTACGCCCAGGGTGCCACTATCCACTCTATGGTCCCAAAATTCAATAAGTATAAAATCTGAGGTACTCTCATCCTGATAATGATGTCGAGTGCAATTCATAATGTCATCCCCGATCACAGACAAACAACTGTGTATATCTCGGAACCAGTGGGTACACTTGTTCATAAGCCCCTTTTTGGTTTCTAAATTGTTAGGGGCCAGTTTGTGAACCCTATGCAGAAGTACTAATCCCCCTTGCTGCCCCCACTCGTTATCTTCTATCTGCAGGGCAAACAGCAAATTCCATTGGGGACTTAAATAGGGACTGCATAGTGTAAGGAAGGCATAAAACCAAAGTAACAGAAACCTGAAAAGATTGTCCAGAGGGCCAAGTAATAATAATGCAGTCCTAGTGGAGTCTTGTCAAAATTAAAAGGGCATATACTAAAAAACCTATTTCCAATCCTTAATGCTAATTTACAACTAGTGTGGGTAAATGTTAATGAAAATGATAAGTCAGGATGTTTAGGCTGTTGATCTCCCTTCGCCACATTTTCAGCCGGGCTCGGTCCAATTAAAGTCCGTATGTCTGTTCTCTGGTGACTCACATTTCAGCCCAGATCCCACTCAGTCAGGCTCAGATCCCCTTTTCACAATTAGTCTCCCTAAGAGGGGATCGGACTAATTACAGTTATTATTTGCTATCAAAAACATTTGCATGTGCACATGGTTTGGCTTGACTCTTTGCAGGAATACTTAGATTTCCCAGTTTACATTTTTTACACTCTCATTTGGATACCTTACAGAGACCTTTGAATGAGCACCCATGTGGTGCCGGACCACTGTGTATATGGTATCCACTTTGCTTTCAAAAAGTTCATTTACTCCTTGGATATTCAATTATATTCACGTTGCTTAACGCATACACCTCTCACTATGTTCTTTGCAGTTTTCTTCATACAATGTTACCGCTTGCAACCTTGGTTCTAGCACCGATCAGTCTGCTATCAGTCTCGCTGACTCACCGGCTGTGCTGACTTTACTGGAGCACCTTTGTTGTCGGAGCCAAGGACAATCGCTCTTCCCTGCCTCGGCAGTCGATGCAGGAAATCCCTGGGTACCTTCAACACATAATGCACCTTTCGTCAGCTTTAATTCCTGGTCTTACGTCTCTTATCCTCGAGGGCTCGTGAAAGAAATGGTTTTCTTCCTCTGAAAAGGCCATGGGCAATTCCCTCCTTGCAACCCTTTCTGGTATTGCCGTCTTTCTCCTCGTATTAAACTGCCATCTCGCAACTGCTGCTTCCTCATGTGTTTTGCCTTGCACAGAGTGTGCTTTTATGCTCTGCCTTTTATCTGTGTGGGGAAGTGCAATGAAGGTCAGGTGTGTGTTATTATCAGTAACTGCCTGACTCTGCCTGACTCTTTGGTTGGGACATGCAAGGTGTTCGGCTCTGTTGTCAGAACGTTGTCGCTCATGGTGAAATGTCCAAAATAACGTGTTTGTGTTGGGAAAGGCAGGGAGTTAAGTTCCTAGGTATCCAACCTGGTAGGATGGGGAAAAGGTGTTGCAAGGAAGGGGATACCGTGTCTCACCTTCTGGTGTCTCACTTGCACTCCCCTAGAAGCCCTCATCCAGGTGATCCTCCCGCACTGGTCCACCCCCAGGAACTGGATACAAAAGCTATTGCCGTGTCCTGGCCTCCTGGATGACAGATCCACAGGACAAGCGGGTGAGACACCTTCAGGTTTCTCACAACAGCCAGCCCCTCCAGGTGGCCTGGTACCCATGTGATTAAATCTACATTTCCCAACCGCCTGCTAAGCAGCAGGCTGCTGTATTCCTGCCACAGCATAGTTGGATGAACTTGGGAGTCGATATGATGTGCCTTGACGATTTGGAACCTGGGACCCAATGGCAGCCAGGGTGCTGTTAGGGCCAGAGTACATTCCAGTTGCATCATTAGGTTTGTGCAGATTTAGGCGTGCCTCCGGGTTATGGTGGTCCCTCCCCTCCAAGGTGTCACAATGCCGCTAGCTTTGCGACATTGTGCTTACCTGCCATGGAGAGCCCGCTGGTGGCTCCATGATCTCCTCCTCCCAGGCCCATCACAGCGATGTGTCTGTCCCCGGTGTTCTACAATGGGGGCTGCCATGTTGAATGGGGTGCACATGCACAGTATACAGGGGATTGCCATGGTGACCATTTTAAGGGATAGCCTTCCTCGCCACTATAAATTGCGATGCTATGCCACAGTCAGTGCGTTGTAATCTCTGGAGTCCAGCTGAGTCCTTTACGTCCTCAGGAGCTCTGCGTTGTGTGTTACCACAAGGGGTTAACTTTCTTTTCAACAGGAGGCTGGAGGAGGAGACTTCTATACAAATACCCTGCGAAGCGCGGAGCGCGCGGAGTCCAGCTGAGTCCTTTACGTCCTTCGCGTCAGGAGTACAAGGTGACGAGTGGGATGTTTATCTAGAAGCCGCGTGTGTTCCTACAAGCGAGTGAGTTTGCGATCCGTTACGTAAGGGAGCTGCGAGAAAGCTGTGGAATCTTAACGCCTGTCTACCAGCATAGCAGTTGGGTACGTCTGCTTCTCCAGTTTCGTTCCGTTCGGGGCTGCTGAGTGTTGGTTTTATTGTACTCTCTTGCCAGTAAAGGTTTGCTGGAGGGCGGGGGGGGGGGAGAGACGGACTCTGGCTGCTCCTCAAGCTGTCGGGCGTTCCCCCACCCTTCCAGCTTCCAGCTCCAGCCCCAGTGAAAACTTGTTGTTTTTGGTCTGGGTTTCTGGAGGGAGTGCGCTTTTAAATGTGCCTCCTTTGCAGATTGGTTAATGGACTCAAGGACTTTAAGACATTAAGACTATAGGTCCATTGCTATAGTGTCTATATCGCTTGACTTTGCCCCATAAGGCTCCATAAGGCTCCATAAGGCTAATGTGACAATGGATACTGGATTTTTAAGTTTTAGTTCTAATATTTAAGAACATATGTCACAAAAGTTTATTTGATGTATTTTTTATCGATTTTATCGATTTTATTTTTCTGTTTTTTGTTGTTGTTGTAATAGGTGGACATTTTTTACCTTTTTTTTTTTCTTAGCATTTTTAGCATTTTCATCCGTGTTCTAATTTTCCCCTTAGTAAGGAGGCTGCGAGGGGGTTGCGAGATCTTTTCTCTCCCCCTCTCCTCCCTTTCCTCTTAACTTGGTGTTATATCCCTCCTTAGAGTGAGAGGGAGTGAGTTTGTTTTCTCTACCTTCCTCTTCCTCTCCTCTTCATTCACCCCATTATCCCCTTACACCCTAAAGGTGTAAAGGTAGAACCACCTAGCGTGATTGGGTCATCGCATTGACGGCACAGGGTATTCATTTGTTAAGTACCTACTGTGAGTTTTCTGCCACGCTTTGTGTGTTGTGATTTTGGTCAAGTCGACCGGTTGGAGTTTGGGTTTCAGGGCCGAGAGTATACCCCCAGAACCCCCATATGGGGAAGAGAAAAGCAGGGGATGGGGGGGAAGAGGAGGTTGTAGGGAAACGGGCAAAAAAGCTTAAAAATGCCCCAACTATAAAAACCGCAAAACCCAAGAAAATTGGGAAACTATCCCCCAACACTGTCCCCAAAGAAGCGAAATTAGCCCCTAATACATCAAAAAGATCCCTGGATTCCTATATGGATGTTATGGCCAATAAAATAGTAAACTGCATGAATATAGCAGGGGCCACAAGAGAGGTAGCCCCTCGGGCAGAGGGACCAGGTAATGAGTGTGTGGGGGCAATAGATATCTGTCCTGGCCCTTTGTTGGCTGGGGGGGCGGTACTCGGGGTCATTAATGGAGGGGGGGTAGATCAGGCGCCACTGCCTACCCAGCATTTCAGGGAGGGGGTGCCCGGAATTAATACCTTAGCGTATGAGGCTAGGGAAGTTGCAAGTTTGGATAGCTCTGCAGATTGTGAGGGGGATAAAGAATGGCTTGAGGCACTATTAGATAAAAAATTGAGACCCCTGCAACAGTTGTTAACCTCCTTGAGAGGGTTAAAAGAGGGCGTTTTAAACACTCTTGCAATTATGGATGACTCAATCAGGGCAGTTTCCCTCAAACTGTGTGATTTGGTCAGCATTGTTGAGGGAAAGGGAGTAGGTGATAGGCAATGTCAGTGCCCCACAATTATACCCTTAACGGGTGGTGTTTCCTCTGGTGACAGGGCCTCTGATACGCTAGACAGACAAGCTGTTGCTGCTGCCATGGGGGAACCAGAGGTGGTTCCTGTCGAACACGAGGGTACGAGGAGGTCTGGAAGGGATACATCGGGTGGCAACCAGATTGAAAGTGCATCTGCACTGGGGTCAGGGAGTGGACAGGGGAATGCTATAACCCTAAATTTACCACCAGAAGCAGTCCCCTTTTTGGGGGTCATTACCGGATTACCTGGGCTTCCTTCGGGGAGTTTTGAATCAACGCTTTCCTTGATTAATAAGGCATCCCACTGGATAAATTCGAACTTGATGGGGCCCAAGATTGACCCTAAAATTATCCGTATGGCAAGGCGAGTGGGTTGGGTGGGGAATAGGCCCAAGCGCCTGAATGGGGATTGTGTGGTGGTAACCTTTTCTGACCCACAAATAACTGACTACCTTCTGAACACAAATCTGGCCCGAGGTCTTAAGACCAATGGTAACAAATTGGTGAGTAAACTTTTTCCCCTGGATTATTTCTATGTCCACAGTGTGGGGCAGGTGGTGCATAACCAGTCCATGGATAATAGGACTGGCAGGTGTCTTGTTGAGAGGAACACTGTCCCAGTTCGGCCGGGCCTAATTAACCCATTGTTGGCCGGCTGGAGTACCATCCCCACGAATAAGAGACAAAGTAATGCTCTGGAGAGGAATGATATGGCCCCCTTGTCAATAGACAATCCTTATGAGATCTTAACGTCCTGTGAGGATGTAGATTGACAAGAGGCTGTGACTGAGGTCAGTGCAGCCCCACAAATGCCATCTGCACCTGAGGGAGGTGCTCTAAATAAGAGCTCGGAGCTACGTCTACTCTCGTGGAATATTGCGGGGTCAACTAGGAAGATGAACCTGGGGCCAGTTATTGAGCTCTTGCAATTAAATTCAGTGATTCTACTCCAAGAAACTTGGGCTATTGAACCCCCACATCTTGATGGTTTTGTTTCCTTTGGTGTCCCTGCAAAGAAAAAACCGAGAGGTAGATATTATGGTGGCTTGTGTATTTTGATCAAGGCATCAATAGAATGCAGGATTGAGGTGATTCCGACAGGGCTGGACTTTATGCAGGTGGTGCTATTAATAGCGGAAAAAGAGAAAGAAATATGTATTATTAACTTCTATAATAGCCCCCATATATCTGATCTTGATCGATTAACTAAGGCCAAGAGCTTTATAGAGGACTTACTGCATAGGGGCAGGAACAAAGTCATCTTTTATGTGTGGGGGGGGAACTTCAACCTCAAAATGGGTGGGGGGGCAGTAAGGGACATTTTGGACCCTCATGAGGATATGGTGGAGAATATCCCACCCAGGCGTATGAGGGATGAGAGAACCTATCAAAAGGCCTACAATTCGGCCTATGGCTGTTGGAATGGGGCTTTCGCATAGTAAATGGCCGTTTAGCTCCAGATATTCCTGGGGAAGTGACTTTTAATAGCCATCAAGGCAGTTCTACTATAGACTATTTTTGTATTTCGGTGAACCTTTGGAAACATGCTGCAAGCTTTGAGGTATCAGTAGACTTCAATAGTGATCATTACCCTATTTGCCTGTCACTCAAGGGCTTGCTGGGGGAAGGAGTCTCTAAGGATATAGCCCCCAGCCCATTGTTGGGAGTGCCTTCGGGCTCAAGAAGAATAAAATGGGGAAAAATCCAAAAGGAGGAGCTGCATTACAAAACAATTGGTGAGAATGAGCCCCTTGTGATGGACATTTTGGGTGACCACCTACATGCAGAGAATGTAGTTGAGAAATTTGTAGAACTGTCAGACGCTCTCACTACCAAATTCACCATAGTTGCAAGGGCCACGGGGAAGACACGGAAGAGAGGGTGGTTTGACGAGGCATGTAAAAGGGCGAAGAAATCCCTGCTGCGGACACTTAAGGATGTTTTGAGCAGCAGATCTGTGATTGCCATAGCCAGGAAGGCGTATAGCCTTGAGTTAAAGAGGAGAAAACTGGAGTTGGAAGGGTTAGCGTGGGAAGGTTTTCTAAGTGCTGCTTTGAGGGGTGACCAGAAGGCCGTTTGGGCCTATGTAAAAAATGGGCCGGAGAGCTGTTGGTCCGACGTGGGTAGTGGTACCCATGTGGAAGAAGAAGCCTGGTTAACTCATTTTGGGAGTTTGTTTGGGTCAACAAGTATACAGGTGTACCATGACTATGTTGGGCCATGCCTGAAATTTGAGGTGGAGGAGACTGAAAAGGCCATTAGGCTTCAAGCGCATAATAGAGCCCCGGGCCCTGATATGATCCCCTCTGATCTATTTCAAGATCCTGTTGATTTATGGGCCCCACTCCTAACGGTGGTGTTTAACGCGTGCCTTCGATCGGGGAGGTATCCGCCCTCCTGGAAAAAGGCGATAATTTTCCCAATTTTCAAGAAGGGGGATATGTCAAGCCCAGGTGCGTATAGGCCAATATCACTGTTTGATTCCTCCTTTAAAATCTTTGGAAGAATTCTGTTGGCCCGAATTGAAACCTGGATATGTGAACAGTCCATTCTTTCTGACATCCAATTTGGGTTTCGCCCTGGTGTTGGCACAATGGAACAAAGTCTTAACCTATACCTCTTAGTGGCTAACTCAGTATTTGGCCGGGGTGAGGCAGTTTACCTGGCCTTTATGGACCTGAGCACAGCTTTTGATAAAGTGGACAGAGTTAAACTCTGGGCTGTGCTTGGGTCCTTGGGTTGCCCTGGGGATATTTTGAAGGCGCTGGTCGATCTGCATACAGACAACCAGGCATGTGTTCGTAGTGGTCCAGGGGGACATTGCACAGCCTGCTTTCAGGTGGGGTGTGGAGTAAGACAAGGCTGTGTGTTGGCCCCAATTTGTTTTTGTCTCTATATTAATGGCCTCTCCCAGGACCTTATTGATATTTTGGCAGACTTCCTGGTTCTGGGGGGTAGGGGTTACCCGGTACTGGCCTATGCTGATGATACAGTCCTTTTAGCAAGAACACCTAGGGCTTTACAGGCCCTGATTAATGCCTATGCAACATTTATGAATAACCTGGGTTTAAAAATAAACACAAAGAAATCAGCAGTCATGGCTTGTGTGGGCAGAAAACGTTCTGCCCCCATGAAGCAAATGCTTTGTGTTGGGGAAATTATACCTAGAGTCAAGGCTTTTGATTATTTGGGAATCAGTTTTTCTGAAGCACTAACTGGTGTCACCCATGTGGCTAAACAATCAGCCAAGATGAGCCAACAACTAGGGGGCATTTTTAGATTTATGACCAAGTGTAGGGGACAACCACTGGATGTGATTACTAAGATCTACGGAGCACAAACCGTAGCCACCACCATGTATGGTGCGTCCATTTGGGGTTTCCAGAATGCAGCCGAGATACAAAGGAAGGAGACAAAATTTTTCAAAAACCTGCTGAGACTCCCGCCCAGTGTCTCTGGAATAGCTGTACACAGAGAACTGGGCGTGGAGTTTTGGGAGGATCAGTGGGCAATGGCTCCACTTCTTTTTTGGGTCCGGTTATGGACCAATGAACATGCCTCTCTTTGTCATTCCATCATTCATGCTGTGCTGGGCAGAGATGGATGGAAAAAAAATCCCATGGCTTGTATATGTCTGGAAAACTCTGGGGGCAGCCAATCTAAGATCCCTCTTCCCACCTGCCATATTAATTACAAAGAGTGAGGGGGTGCAGCATAAAATAGCATTGGGGGAGATTACTGTGAGGAAAAGAATTCTGGAGGAGTATGGCCACCGTTCTGGCCAATTTCATACCAGTATTAGCAGGCTCACAGGAATACAACCCTATCTGACATGGAGCCCTCACATAAAGGATAGGTGGTTGATCACGAGGGCACGGTTTGATTCCCTAAGGTTACAAGGGAATACCTATAAATGGAAAGGCTTCCCTGATTCTGCAGGCTGCCCAATCTGTGGTTATCATCTCGAGGATTTAGCCCATCTGTTGTTTTTCTGTACTGGATATGCCGGCATTCGTAGAGCGACCTTGATCCCTGCCCTTAAGAAGAGAGCGATACGTTCGGACAGGGCAGCTCTCGTGTTTCTATTCAGTGCCGACACGCCCTATACAGCGTGGGAACTGCTTATGTTTTTAAAGAGAGCGATGTTTTTTAAAAGGGGCTATTATTAATGCAGGATTCCATTCTGTTCTTGACCTGTTCTTGCTGCCTTGGTAACGTTTCTTTGAAGTCTGTCTTCCTTTGATTCCTGCTTGCACTCTGGTGCTCCTGCCTTCATTACTTTCTCTACCTCTTGGAACTATACAATATCTTTTCCTCTGCTTGTTTGCTATTCTGGATATCCACGCCAGCGCTCGATGCTATTCCAGCCACACACTAACCCTCTGGATGTCCACATTCTTTCTGAGGTGTTGGAAGTGGGTTACCAGTTCCCGGCAGTGATTCGCTCCGCAGACTGGGGGCCGGTGATGCTTTCCCTAACCATACTACGCTTTGACCTCGATACGGCAACAGGATGCTGTGGAACCTGGACTCTAAAAGAATAAAGAGTTCAGGTAGGAGGGATTCCCGGGGAGCACTGCTCGATACAAGTTTTGAGAAGCCCCCATGCTGACCTTTGTTCTAGGGGATGGCCATTTCATGGCACCCCTTTTCTTTGCACCTCAAGGAGGTCTAGAAGTAGCTTCTTTACATCTTCTAATTCAGTGAGCACAAGACTGCACTGACATCCACATGCCGCTGGTGCGCCCTCAGCAGCTCGATCGAGGGTATGCGAGATGGACATCCCAGATAGAATAAGTGCACAAAGGGGGCTAGTGTCCAACTGGGGGCCATTCTTGAGATGCGTGGCCCACTCCCTCCTGCAGGGGCAGGACTATTGCCAAGGTAGCCATTACCAAGTTTTTCACAAGAATTATCTTCGGTGGCCTATTTGTCCTTGTTTGATGCATGAATCTCTTGGGGACCATAACTAATTATGGTATATAATTATACATTATACATTCAAATTGTGCTCACAAACTCATCTTCTGTGGTGTTTTTTATGAGGATTCTCCTTAGCGGCAGCCCTCCCCCCTGTGACCACTTTGCGGGCTGTTTACTTGCCACTGTTCAGCGATGTCTACTGTGTCGTTCTTGGGGACCAATTTGCTGTCATCCTTATCAGTTACATTTTGGTTATTGGGAATATCATGATGCTGTTCACTATATTCTTGCTTGAAGAGGGATCCTTTGGCAGTATGATGGCTGGGGTGATTGACCTACAATCTCCTGGGTCATCTTCACAGGGCTTAATGCTGCCTCCGGCACTGAGCAGGCCTTCAAACATTAGCCTGCCTGGTGTATCACAGTCTAGGAGGATATCTATGTCCTCACACTGCTGGCTGGGATTAGACACACTAGCAGTGGACTCTTTTGATTTAATTGTATATAAGACCACCAGTGATGATTTATGCTAACACCCCTTTGTGAAGATAATGTACTGGTAACTGACCCCCCGTAATGGGATTTCTCGGAAAATGTGATTAATGATTAATAATATAATAATGTGGAATTGGGTTGTAGCAGTTTGACAATTAATATTTGTTTTTAAATATTGGTTAAGTAAACAAGTAAATACATTTTGTTAAGTGAAGAGAGACACTACATATGGGACCACAGCGCATGAGTGGGCCCCCAAGATCATAGTTGATGTTGCACACGTACGCGCAACATATAAATGAGGATTCGAATTTAGTATCATATGTTGCACGAATAAATATGACTCTGCTCCCTTTAGGTCACGAACAAATGAAATAAGACAGAAATGTCCACGAGTAGAAATATACATTTTACAATCCGACTCTTCAAAGGATTGGAAGTACGTAACTGAGATACGCGTGCACGCGCGAGAGAGATTAGTGTTAGGGAATAGGGCATTGCGCGCATGCGCGTGAATAAATAGCGTACATAAACGCTATCACTAATGGCAGAAGCTCTTTTGGGACGGCTGGCGCGTTCGAAGAGTGGAGCGGCATAGAGGTAAGCACAGTGAAGTAGGATCAAACGGAGAGGTATAGGTGGATGGAGACCTAAACATATGGGAATAATGAATATGAACATTTGATTCACAGAGCACGCGCTAGATATGGATACTTGCAACAGAGGTGAATGTACACTCTGGGGACTAAAAGCCAAACAGGTAGAAACCTATTGGAATATTATGAATTCACATTAGAAAATGATGCTTAACAATGATCTATAATGGATGTCTTTGTGTTTCTTGTATTTGTTACATTGTTTGAACGCCATGACGGAACACAACCTTAACCTGGTATGTGTAATGTATTTTTCTTTACGAATTTCACTCAATGGTGTATAATTGGGAATGGATTTGGGAATGTCACTGATTTGCAAATAATAGTGTTGATAGCCCAGATGATGGGCGGAGGTCCGAAATGCATTGGCAATAATTTTAGAACACTGATTGGCCAGGAATAAATATAAATATCTGAAATATTATATCAATAATGGTGAATTGTTATTGAAGAACATAACTAATGAAGGAAATATAAATCATTGATGAAAGTTAATTGAAACCCAACGAGGGGAGTGAGAGTGAGCTCATCCAAGAATGGAAGTTGTCCAGCCCTACTGTATGGATATTAGACACACTGCTGCCATTGGGGACACTTATATGTGGAGTGACATTTTCCTTGCTGTCAGTTCTTCTACCCCCCGGGCATCCTGTCTGGTGCCAAGAAATGACTTAATTTCCTTGATAAGGGGGTATGCCTCACCCGTAAGTTTAGTTGGGCTGCTTGATCTTATCAAGTCAGCATCTGTGCGCACTAGGGGAAGTGCTGTTAACATTTTGCCTTAGACTGTCAATATTTTCCTTCTTGGGTCTTCATGGAGATGAGCTTGGGCAGACATGATCTATCTATCTATCTATCTATCTATCTATCTATCTATCTATCTATCTATCTATCTATCTATCTATCTATTTATCTACCTATCTGTTCCCTTAACTACTGAGTCCCTGTAGGGTATTTTGTGTAGGTTTGGTATTTTCTTACTGCCAAAATAATGGTCATTTGGCAATGACTACTACTTGCATTTAGTTTGGGTTTGGCCTTATTTCCTTTCAGGAGCCATTCCTTATTTCAGTACACAGAATTAATCAGAGGTATACTTTTTTGGTGGTATTTTGGTGAGCATAATTTTCTGTTTCATTTGTGGCCCCAATATACAAAACCCCTTCTTTTCGCTTAGACTGTTTGTGTGATCTCTAGAGGCCTCAGACTTACATTCAGATATACCACAATTTTCACATATAGCATTCTCAATCCCCTGTGGTATTATCACTAATTTGTTTACATTAGTGAGATTATGTTTCCATAGGCCTCTTTTTGCTGATTCATGTACGCCCAGCAAGAACTATTGTAATATATTCCACTCAGAAACCACACACACATACACTGAGTGGAATCACGCACACAGCTATTTATAATTGCTGATGATATTGCTCCATCTGTATAGGAAACATGACATACGTACTACTTAAAAATCTTCCCCTTCTTGCAGGATGTTATTTTAGATGCACCAAAGAAAAAACGAAAGCAAGAACACTCTTACACAGTCTGTGTGTTATAACAATTTCATTTCAAAATAATACATTACCATTCTTGTGAGACAGTCCTTTCTGAAATAAACAGAAGAGAAACAGAGGCAATAATACAACGAATTTCACTTCACATTATTTGTAACAAGAAAAAGAAAAGTTACATCAATGGGACAGCATTTGCATTGCAACATTATAACGTGGCAGTTAAACACAGGGACTCCCTATCGCTATCCTTCCTGAGAAACACTTCATCCATGAGGCACACCCTCAATTTACTTTATAATTACCAGCAATTTGTAGCTCTCCGGCACGCGAAATCCCTTGGCTTGCTGCCTCCGAGAAGTGACCCAGGGTTGCCCTGGTAAACCTGCCATTTGAAGGGTACAGCGAAAACGCACAGTTTTCAAGCCGGTGCCAAGTGACCAGAAATCCCCAGTCTCTGAAGGTCAGCAGTGCAGCTGAAACGACTCCTCACAGAAACCCAGCAAAGGCGACCTATTCACTGCAGCTCAGCAAAAGTGATCTGATCTTTTTCCTGTCAAATCTTTTCCAGCAGACCTCTGTTGCTTACGCAGTCTGTCTGCAGATATACTTCCCTCCAATCATATTAGCAGAAAAAGCATTAGGTTGCCACCCCTGTGTCACAAACAATGGGATCTTCATACTGTAATAACTGTTCCTGTTTGATTTCCTGTTGACTTTCCGTCCTTCACATTTCAGCGCAGCCAGAGAAAATCAGAGAAAAATGCACGTTTAAACTGAATCTCAGAACATGTCTTTCCTGTCTCTTTTTCCACATGGAGAGCACATTATAATGTTATTTAGTTAGTACTAGTGTTAGTATTGGTTAATTAAGTCAGTCAATTAGACAGCTAATGTGGTCTCCTGTGAATGAGGCATTTCAAGTAAGAGAAAAAATATATTCTGGTGTTTTTAAATTTGCAACCTGTCTCAATTTGCATGCTCATATGTTACACTGGCAACATATGGCTGGCTATATGTGTGCCACATTATAGCAATAATGTGATCCCATGCAGTGCTGCTGTACTCCAAAACACAATAAATTATTCTACATCCCTCAGCAGCTTTGCTGGATGTCTAGGATTTATTTTTTCACCTGGTAAGAGTGTGAGCCTTTTTTCCCACTCTTACATGTGTTTTGCTGTGTGTGTTTAACATTTGTGTGTCCATAGACTGTGGAGCCTCACCTACTCCACAGGCATAATCTTTTTACTGTGTTTTACACAGCACCTTCAGTGCATTGACACAGGGTTGTCTTTTAGACTGTGAACTCAGACTCCATTTTCTGGGACTGACTACTGTCTCCCAGAACATATAAAGTTGCCATTAACTTTACTAGCCTCTGTACACCACAGACCCAGTACAAACAATCTTACATGGAGTACTGAAAAGAGTTAATACTTATCCCTTTTTGTCTGTTTCTCTTGGTGCATGGTTTCACTCCCTTTTCATCAAGACTTGGCTGGTGGCAGTGGTAACTACCCTATTTTTCCTACAGCGGTTATCTTAAATAACCTTCGTATTGTTTTAGGCTATCTTGGTAGCCTCGAACTTAAACCCGCTAGACCATATATGTTTTATTTCGGTTCCGGCTGGGTTTATTTGCCATTTCTTTTTGAAAATGTCTTTCTCGTGTTTTACTCTTCGCGCCAAACCAGGTTTGGTTCCTTTGTTCACCGTCTTTTCGCGAGCTTCTACGCAGAAGCCCTCCTTAGGCACCTGTATGTCTGGGGGGGACAGGATGTGAGCAAGGGGTTTAGAACTCCCTGCCCAGGGTCTCCTTGGAGACCCATGTTGCAATCTGAAATGATTGGCTGAGGTGACTGTCCCACCGGGACAGCCACCCTGCAGTGTGATTGACAGCCAGGCTGTGTGAATGGGGGAAAACTGCATAAAAAGCAGGTCTCTGGGTCTGGAAAGGCAGAGTCGCCACTGGAACGAAAGAACCGATGAGGAGCTGACGGAAGAGGACCCCTACCACGACTGAACCGCCTGGCGAAGCCCTGCTGCAGCTCCAACGACAGAAGATCCTCTAGGAATCTTCTTCCCCTGAGCTGGTGGGACCAACCTGTTTGCCCAAACTGCAAGCCAGCACTCCCTCTGGTCAAATTCGCTGTACAGAGCTCCAGTGGGCCGGATAGCCAGGAAGGCCGGACCCTGCTTGGGTTTTAAAGAGCGCACCTTTTATTTGTTTCTTTGCTCTGCTGCTGGTTTCTTCCGTGGGTAGTGCAGGACCCTCCAGTCTTCCTACTTCGTGTCAGTCCGACAGTCGCTTCAGGAACCGTGAGCCTGCAGGAACTACCAGGAACGTCTGCCTCAGCTACAGCTTCTTCTCCATTGAAAGGTACAGTACAGTTCAAATCCGGTTGTTCGTTTCGTTCAGCCGTGGTGAAAGTGTGTGAAATCTTTCTCCAATCCCATGGCTTGTCCTTCTCTACTCTTTAACCTAAATTTTCTGCCGACCAACTTTGTCCGGAACTCTTGTCAAAGTCTTAACCGCAAACTACCTTGAACTGTGTGATCTTGAGCAAAAGACTTTTGTCCTACTGACTTTGGCCCCAAGCCTTTTTGATTTGTTTCTATCACTGTAGTTCCACGTTCTAGATTGCCCTGCTTATTTACCTGTTGGTGCTGTTCAATTTCTACCTAACTTTGTCTTTCTCTCTCTTTTAAATTTCTGGAGTGCCGTTCTGCTCCCACTTCATTTTTGTGAGCTTAACTTGTCTGGAAACTATTGGGAGTGGTGTGGTATATTAAGAGTGCGATTTTTAAACTGCTTTACTTTAGTGAAATGTTATACAATTGATGTGTAAATAAATGTATATTCTTTTACTCAGAAACCTTGAGTCAGTGTTTGTTTGAATCATAGTCATTGATGTTGCTGTCCTTTGTGTAACTATTGATACTGCTCACTTGCTCTTGAAATAAGTCTGGCTGCTCAGCCATCACTACCACTTTTACTGTGCAGTACAGGCGTGTACCAAAGGTGAATTTGTACTGTCACTTGTAGTCTTAATTGTGTGTGGTGTTCCCAAAGGGTAGTGCATATAATTCTGCCTAACACTATCAATCAATCTATCTATCTATATTGTTTCTTCTATTGCGCCATTCGCCCGTAGGACTCAAAGCGCTCATATAGACAAGGACAAACATGTTAAACATTAAAGCAGTGGGGATCTAGTAGTCTAGGGTAAAGTGGGAACTAAGTATTTACACCGTCCCGCTATCGACCAGCAATGTCTTCAGCTGTTTTTTAAAGAGAGCAGTGGATGCACAGTGCTTGAGATCACTGTGCATCCTGATGGAATGGGATCATGATGGAATGGCACACATAACTAAGAAGAGGGAGAATCTCTTGTCCACTTGGGGTATGGCAGTCTTGGTGATCTTGGAAGGCACAGTAACAGTATAGCAATATAGCGGTTAATGGGCAGAGAGCTATCGATGTTATATATGTCCCCCCACAGCTCGACTCCTCACCTGGGCTACATTTTCAACGGACTGAAAGGTTGCACAGTTGAAGGGAAACTTGCCAGTGTTCTTCTTCCTTTAATTCACACGGCTGTTGTTGTGGCTGCCTGGTCGGGGACACTAGGATTTCGCTCAAGCACTGGTTTTCTTAGAGATGTTGTTAGTGTTTGTGACCCGTCCCCACAGACTCACTTGTGTGTATACTCCCGATTGAAATACGAATATGTCAGGCAGCTGCTGGAAAAAAAAGGGAGCGAGATAGACTATAGCAGCCCTCGGAGCCAGTCGGCCATTCCTTTTAGAGAGCCTATGCATCCAGGGGTGCACAGAGCTGTGCGAAGGGGCGACTGAAGCTGTTTGTTTTCTAGCTCTTTCTGTTCTGAATACTGCCCAGGTTTTAAGTGATTTGGCCATGCTTCATCCCTAAACTTAGAGTATTATCGTTGACTTAACAGCCTTCTTGGCTTCAGCCATCTGAACAGCATTTGTTAAAAAGGAGCCTGATCAGAAATGGGGGCGGGGGTGAGCGGATCATAGCAGCCCCACAAGCCACTCGGGAGTAATGCAACATATTTCTAAATGCTGATTGATCGAATGTATGATCATTGATTCGTACGTGTTTTAATTTGTAAACATTTTTTTTCTGTACATGGAAAAGCAGTCATGTTGAAAAGGAAGGCCACCTCTATGATGTCCCCGAGTGGGAAAGCAAGGAAAACCGCTGAATGAATGGCACCAATACAAGATGTTAATTTACTGATAATTGAAATTGAAGTGCTCTTTGAGGACTTAACTTCAGTTGAAACAGATAAGGATGGCTCTACTGAGCAAAAAGGGGTAAGAAAAATGCAAAAACCAAAAATCTATCTCATCTGGGAACACTAATGGTAATTAACCTAAATCTGTGGGCTCTCCCGCTATATTACTCTTTAAACATCTCAAAATAGTTAAGTCCCCTGTTAACCCTAGCCTCTTATGTGTACTTGCATGTCTCTCTATACAGGAAGGTGGTAAATGTTACACATCCGAGGCCAAACTATTTGGGCTTACAGGCAATTATTCATTACCATTATTATAGGCCCAACCAAATCAACTGGAGGAGGCTAAGGAGGGACAACCTCATGTTGACACGTGGAACACCAGAACTAAGACACTTGAGCATCCAACGGCTAGGGTAAACAAAATACATATAGCAACAATACCATGTTCAAATAGATATTAACCTTTAGCACCTCACAAATGGATCTGGGTAAACAAAATGTAGTGACTGATTCCAAATCCATGTATGGGGTAGTAACATCTCAACAGTTAGCGCCTACTCCGCATCAAAATGAACTTGGTTGTAAGGAGTGTATAGGTTGCCTCTCTTTGCGAAAAGAAACTCAAGAACCAAATTTGTAACCATGCAAAAAACATTGGGTGAATTGAGGACTCATATTGGAGATTTAAACTCAAGTAACATGAGAAGAGGGTTGCTTAATGGGGATACCACCAAGGTTCTAAATATACCCCAGCCACCCCAAACTATCAAGACTGATATAAGGAATTCGGGTGGCCAAGTGGATATATATTGAGGGCACCAATCAAGTACCTCTTCCGTGACAACTCAAACCAATACTGTTCTCAATTGTGAACAAACACCCCCAAACAAAGTTGCTTGTCCCTTTGCTGGACGTTATCCAAAAACAATTAGATAAAGCTGTGGGACACATTGACACCAAGTTACCCTTTATGTGAGACAGTGCCTTATGCCCTGCTGCATGCACTGACTTTGTCTTTAGGGTACGAAGATCATTTACAAAGCCAGGGCCTTAACTGGTCCCAGGGAAAACCATCAGGGTATTTAACAGGCATCCTGAAACTCTCTTATGGTATACATAAGAGCATGGAGGCTTTAGTTAATACATATTCATGTTAGTTCAGACATGTTAGAGGATGCCTATTGGTTATCAGGTCTGATATTATTAAGGCTACTAAAATTAGCAGCCAGATCACTGATGTAATTGAATTAGAGCTCCCATTAATATTGGCTGTGGAATTTAACATTTTGGATTTTAGGAGTACATCCCTAGGGAACTCCTTCATCCAGATCAGAAGTAAAAATAGTCAGGGTAATCTCCAGGTCTGAAGAGGCAGCACTCAATTCAGAACGAACACGCAACACCTGAATTAACGGATAAGAGAAAGCATGGAGCTACATTGCCCATAGGGATCGTATGACATGATAACCCACCTGCTGAGGGGTTGCCTGCAACACCTACAGCTCCTTCTGCTAGTCATTTAAAACTAATGACATCGAACGTAACTGGTCTTTGCTCCAAGGTATTGATTAGGTCTGTTAGATTCCCATCTGCTAAGATTAAAATTAATTGTTTAGCTGAATGGCTGGATATACTTAACATACTGGTTGAAAACAATAGGATTGAAACCATTTATGATAGCTGGGGATTTTACTGCTCAATTGGAACCCCAGAAACCTTTGGAGGATATTTTAGCTTATACGGATGATGCTTGAGGTGCCCCTAGAACTGCAGTATCCATAACAAGAACCCACTGTGGCCATGTCCTAGAAATTGCTACCATCATTGCTTAAAACGGTTTTAGAGCATTAAATGGTCATGTTGATGGATAGATCCTGGAAAAATCAAATTGCCAGGCACTGAAGGGGACTAGTCTGATTAATTATTATCTGATTAATCTGAGCTTCTTGCAGTTATCCAAAATTGTGTCTGTTTTGGGATGTCTAGAGAGTGACCAAAATCCATAACACACAATTTTGTAAGGAAGGACAATCATGTCTACTCTTGAACTGAAAGCATAACTTAATCAATTTATGGCCGTAGTTTGAAATGGGACAATACAAGCAGCAAAGATATCGGGGCTGATATTTATAGCACAATTGATTATATATTAGTTATTTGTCTGGATGGTGCGTCATCATTGACATCTCGAGAGCACGCCTTCTATGATAATCTTGTGAAGGCTGTACACTTTTTTTTTTTTAGCCCAGACAGGAATATATGGCCTCTTAAAATTCCAAAGCAGATGGGATGGTTTGCTAGTGACTGTAAGCTCACCAAGAAGGAGGTATTTAATGTTGTAAAATTTAAAGGAAACAACAATGTAGAATTGTTTTTAGTATAGATTTGAGTTGAAATCTTCTGCTGCAAAAAGGAAAGTACCATAAAACAAGCCTTCGCTGCCTATGCCCCAAAACTATGGAGCCTTTAGGCACTTCCTAGTTGTGCACAAATATATTACCTAGAAAAACGGCCCCTGAGTAAGCCTGTTTTGGTTAGCGGGTGAAATAGCTCTGCGTAGTGACCGTGTATCTATGTACGTTTTTCATTAATGGTCTTGCACATTTTTTATTGAGGAAAGAAGTTGATGCTCCTCTAATAGACAAGGAATTAATTAGCATTTTAATATTGTGGATGATGCAGTATTACACATTGCTGATGAGCCTGAAGAAAGTCTTCAATTAACTCACATTGCCGTGTAATGTGAATTTAAACATCAACAGGGTTAACATGAAGATTATGACATGTGGTAGGAGGAACAAAAAACATTACCCCTGATTGACCTAGGTTTGAATGGTGTCAGAATAGAAAATGTTGAATTCTATGATTATTTTGTGTGTATATGATTTAACAAATATGGGGATTGGAGCGCCCATATCGAGAAGAGTAACCTATGAATTGATGCACCACAGCTCTTCTGAGCTTCTCAAAGAAATCTGGAGGGCATGCAATTGATTCTAATTTGGAGGTGTACAGAGCACAAACAAAATCGTCTGTATTGTACACAGCCAAAATCTAGGGTTGTCATGATATTTCTAAAATGAAAGTCACTGAAAATCCGTTTTTAAAGAGATTATTAGGAGTTTCCACGAGTACCTTGGTTATTGCAGTTAATATGGAAATGGGGCAATTTGGGATATATTATTATGCACAATTGAAACCTCTTATGTTCTGGATCAAAACATGGTCTAGTCCCAATTTAAAAGTCTATAAGGGAGCATTCATGGACTATATCTCGAACAATCATGCTAAATCATGTGCATGGTTCTCCCATGTAAAGAATGCCTTATCAAGATTCAGTTAAACTCTTTCTGGAATAACTCAGAACTGTTGGTGCCAGTAGACCGGAAGAGGTTAAAAACCTTTTTTTGGATTGGGTTTAAGGGATTGTTTTTATAATAATGTAGGCAAGATCACATAGGGAAGATCCACAGGGATTTCTGAGGCCAGTGACCACTCTATCTTCAACTCAACCTGATGAAATACTCCCCTTCTAGACACCGGCATTCCTAAACCGAGAGCTGGTGGTCGATCGCTGTCCAAGGCGGGCTCCCTTCTGTGGAATAGCCTCCCTCTCCATTTTGAGCAGGACCTCCTTACATTGTGAAAAAAGCCTCAAAACCTTTCCCTTTACCTCTTCCTTCTCCTTCTCTCTTCCCTGCTAATGATACTGATGTGCAGGGCCCTTATGTGTCCTTGGGGCCCTGAGCTCCCACATCTTTCATCCAAGCCTCTGTCTATTTTACTGCACTTGCTTAGGCCCACCCTCCCCACTGGAGGTTGCACTTTCTTTTTTCTCTTCGTAGCACTTCACCCTGAGCACTTTTTCACGAGCACGACAGCACCTTACCCCCTCCACACTTGCACCTTCTGAACACTCTCAAGGCATAGTAAGTTTGTCTCCAATCCCTATTATTTTCTTATTTGTTTGCACTATTAATTCACATATTTATCTTGTTGTAATTCATTGTTTACCCTCCCATGCCCATACCCTGTGGCCTGTGGGTGCTTTGAAACAGTTCTGCTAAGTGTATAAGCAACTAATAAGTGACCAATACATAAATAAATATCTACATTATTTTAAGATTTAAAAAAGGCTAGGTTTTCAACAGTATCAAACCTGAATTTATCACACAAGTGCAAGAAATGTATATATTAAGTTATGCCTGGGCATTTTACAGTTGAAATATAACTTCAAAAACCTGTTGATTAAGGATAATATATGCTGTCATATGTGCAGAGTTGATACAGAGGTAAATACCACATTGTTTTCTTCTACCGGTAGTAGAACTAATCAGAATAAGATATTTCATCCCTATATTAAAGGCAAGTACGATCAATACAGTGATCTTGGTTCTAGAGTTTTGTAATACACCCAGATTCTTGTCCATAGTGTTTGAAGTTTTCTGTTTAGAGCATGGAACTGTGGAAAAAAAATACTGTAAAGACCATATTACACAGAATATTTTAGCAATGTAACTTTTCTTGATGTTGCCCTCATCTTGCATATATGTTATCCCATGATGATAAGAATATGAATTAATCTTATATATTTTATCTTTGATAAATTGTACACATTTTGGTTCTTAGATGCTTGCATTTTATGTCTTGATTTTAATATTTTTTTTAACTGAAATAAAGCATACATTCATTAATCACTGTACCGCACTGATGATCCCTAAAAAGGATGAAATGCTGTGCTAATGTTGCTCAGAACTGGAGGTGAATTTTCAGCAATGTCTACTAAGTGGCGTTGTTGAATGTGTGACTTGGACTATCCTACATAATTATACATAATTGTTTTACATTTGTTTTACAAAAGAGCTAAGGTTATCTCAACACAAAAACAATGTCTACAAACATAAGACATATTTATTATAGTTAAGGTAATGACATAAACTTAATGATTGCATTGAAATATATATAATTTTTGATAATTATAATTGTGTTGTATTTTCTTGTTACTTGAACTGTGATTTCTATGTCCAGTTTTGATACTGCAATCATATTGGATTTTTAACCATATTCTATGTGTTTTTATCTTTGCAATTTTGCATGAGACATAGGCTCTATTCCATCTCAGTAATTAGATGCCATTTATGTACATTGATGCTGCTAATTTGCATATTTGCACAATGTCAAATTGGAGGTTACTTTGATAAACCATCTACAATGACATAGCCTGACCTGACTTCCCTCTTTCTATCTATTTGTATATGATGATATTACATGTCCCCCCTTTATAATTGGTACTATGAAGAATCGATTGTATTATACAAGCCGTTGCCTGTATTTGTATCAGATACCATCTGTCTTAAGTCAATGTACTGGGTCTGCAATTAAATGCCAATTTAGCCTGGCTTTGCCAATTATGGAAACATAAGGTGGAAATTACAATATATGAAATGGCATCTTTAACAATTTTGTGGCATTTGTTTATAAAACATAATTGGGATATTAGATAATTCTTGTTCCCATATGTATTTAAACTGATTACACAAACTAAATGTTGTCATTTATTATGATCTATTGTATGACTCTCTGTTTCAAGATGGCCACTGTTGAATCACCATGTAAATGTATCACCTATTTTTCACAATTGACATAGAAGATGGACTATACACTTTTTAACCGTGTCCTTTGTCCTTCGTTTGTGTTACGTGATCAAGCGCTCAGTCGAGCGTGAAACGCGTTGTAAGCGGGCCGTGCCTTCAGGCGTCCTGCCTCTGTTTGTATATGCTGTTTTCCCAGCCTTTTGTTTTGTGCATTTGCACAGCTTATAATTAATTAAATATTTTTCCTTTTTTCTAATTTGTGTGAGCTGCGCTTTTTTTTCCTTATTTGGATATGAATTCACGGAGAGTGCGGTCCTTCCCCTCTCCTCCTTTTGTTTACATATATATATATATATTTACAACAAATATCATGGTAACCTAAATACACCCTGTTTTTGTTTGGCAAATGTTTTTGTTTGCTGTAAAGTGCTTTATAGACACATTAATGTAATGTGTTGTGTGAATATTGGTGTGTTTTTAACAAAAATGTTAAACTGTTTTTATTTATTTATGTTTTAATGTGCATAACATTTGTGCTGATGTTGTTACTATTGTATAATGATAATTGTGTAATACATTCAAATACAAAATATAAAAGATGAAATACATAAGATCAAACTTCTAATAATAAATATTACCAGTTTGCATTATTTACTTCATTTCATTTAGCACACATATTACATGTTTGCATTGTGTGTGCCCAGTGTAATGGCTATACTTGTTTTCTGTTTGTTAATTGTGTGATTTTTTTAATCATGTTTATTTGGTTTTGTGTATGTATTACTTTGTGTAATGTTATGTGTATTGTTTATTAAATTATATGCATGAAAAATTATGACATGTACCTGGTTAATTCATATCTGTACTTTTGTTTGTATTCATTTATAAAGTTATTTGCTAATATTATTGTATATGTAAAGTTTGACACTTGAATGCTTATGTTTTGTTATGGTAGAGTTATTTTTGAAAATATGCTATGTATGTTTATTGCAATTTTTTAGAGGGATAATGCTTTTGTATGTTATAATTTATTTTTGTTATGAAGCGATTTTGTATTACAAAATCATGTATGCTTTTAACATTTATTATAGGTATATAATATATTCTTTGGAATTATCTGACATTGTATACAATTGCTTTTTTATGTGTGAAATTGTTATAAAGTTATGGTAATACTGTATACGTATTGGTGTGGGGTGAGTTAAGGTTACCATGATATTTGATTTAAATATAATAGGTATTAATATATTAATAATGTTTATTATGTTGTTACCATAATTTTATTATTTCTGATGTTTGTAGACCTTTTATTTGTGTTAGTTTAATATTAATTCTATTGTCACTTTAAAAAAAAATGTCAAGAGTGTGTGTCGTAGGAAATTGTTTTGTAGATCACGTTGTTGGTGCACATGTCGTAGGAGTGTGTATGTGTAGTAGGAGCATGGTTAGTAGTGTTTGAATGTGTCATAGGCATGTGTGGTAAGTGTGCTACTTAAGAGTGTGCATCGTAAGTGTAGGTGTCGTAAAACAGTGTGTTAGAGAATGTGTTCAGAGCATGTGTCATACCTCCACATTTTATTTGTAGTAGATGTGTGTATAGTTGCATGCTGTAGGAACATGTGTTATAGGAATAAGTGTTTTAGGAGCATTTGCACTGCATATGCCAGGAGCAAATGTTGCAGTAGTGTTTGTCATAAGAGTGTGCCGTAAGAGTGTGTGTCATAAGAGTTTGCGTGGTAGGAGAGTGTGTCAGTAGGAGTATGTGTTTTAAGTGTGTGTCATAGGAGTGTGTGTCATTACAGTGTGTGTGGTAGGAGCAGTTGATATAGAAGCATGTGTCATAGCAGCACACTCTGTGTTCAGTTCATATCAAAAGTGTCCTTTTATTCCATCGCCGTAAATCTCACATTCAGTCATTTGAGACTTGCCTTTAATTTGAGTTTTTAGGAGATGTTAATTATGTAATGTACATACTGTAAAACTCATATGCTCTGTGGATAGTTCGTATAGAAAGTTTACATTTACAATCAACTTAAAACTGATGTCAATGTCAGCTGTGACTTGCCTTTGATGTGAGTTTTTAGGAGATGTTAATTTTGTAATGTACCAAGTGTAAAACACGTTCTTTGTACATGCTTCTGTGTCTGTTGAATCTGTATATGTTGTAAATGTTAATGTAATTGATCCCAATAAGCTGATGCTATACCCACCATGTGGGTTAAATCTTGGGTTATTGTTTTTTTTTAGAAACATATTTTTTATTGGAGTTTTATCAGTTTTTGATAATGATAATTAAATCGGTCAAATTTATGAAAGTATAGTGTGTACCAAGTCCATTTTCTCAGGACCAATGGTTGTAGGTTATCTCTAAACACCATATCCTAGATAGATGAGTTACCTACCAGATTAGGTTTTTCTACCTTTTTTCCTTGTTATATAAATATTTATGGTCCACCCCTGACCGTGGAGAGAGGCTTTCATGGGGTTTGTTGTTTACCTTATGTATAGTAAATATATGAGAGGCTCGTGTTAGTCTCAAATGCTTATACCTATTGGTTCAATAGAAAGTACAGATTGTTTTGTGTTGAGTGTAGCACCAGTTTCTATTTTCACCATTTCTGAATATTCAGAGAAATGTCTCACCTATAGTGAAGAACATGTAAAAAAAACTGTTGGACTCCCTCTCTATTTTATCTGAGAACAACAATGGTATTATGGGCAAGGATAGTGACCAATGGGATGAGCTATCACAGCTCAGGAAACGTTTGATTTGCACGGAATTACATGGTGCAATTATGTTGGAGTACCTGAAGAGCCAAGCTCTACCCCAAGGACTTATTGTTAGAAATGAACCTCGATTATTTCTTGATAATCGGGAGTTTAAAGTCAAATGGAGCTATATCGCCAACAAATGTGGACGGGACTGGTTGGTGCTAATTATAGATACCGCCACAGAAGTTTCCAAACAAATGGAAGTTGACATCACAAAACTACAGGAAGTTTTAAAAAAAAGATCTTGATTTGGAAACTTTTAAAACTAAATTGGAACAACACCTTAAAGAATTACTGAATTTCAAAAATGACAACACTTTGGAATGTGTAAAAAGAATGAAGAAAGACTTACTCAATTATAGTCATGAGAAAACATTCCCCTACACTGTGGAAGGATACAAATTTGGGAATATCTACCAAGGCTCCATCAATACGAACAAGAAGAAGGTACATTTTCGAAACACATCATACAGCTCTAGTGACGATGGAAGTACAGGCTCAAATGGTCAAGGTAATCCACAGGGACCCAACAGGGGCAGAGGACAACAATATCCCAATCGCCAGAGACAAGGTCGTCCTGTTTTAGGACAAGGAGCCAGCCGTGGAGATTGGGGGAACCAAATACAGACACGCAGCAGAGCAAGGAATCAGTGGTGATTAACCTCTCTGATTATGTTCTAAGCCAAAATGAAGAAAATGTGCTTAATAAGGGCCTAAATTTTGTCACCACAAAGTTTCATGACCCCTTTGAATTTAGATCAGAGTTTCACACCTTCATTCGAAAGTTACACCTTAATGAGTTTTTTGAAGCAGGTAATGATTATGTCAATCTCAACCGCACCGGTTAGAGGAACAAATCCATTTTCAATACTCCACCTCAGAGTTTTTCCCCAGAGTCACTTGTTTTGAAACAAGTACTGCTGGAAGTACAAAAGTTGGAACAGAATGGTATTCCTAACCATTCTAATTTTGGTACTGCACAGCGCATGGTGGTGTCAAGGTTAGCCAAAGATCATGACATTATTGTGAGACAGGCAGATAAAGGAGGTGTTATTGTGCTTCTCAATAGATCCGACTATGTGAAAGAATGCCTACGACTTCTTAGTGACAAAAGAAGTTACTGTCACATACCGAATGACCCATTTAAGGACCTTATTGAAATTATTAAATCTAAGGTGTCTAGAGCTCTTGAATTAGAAATGATCAGCAAACAAGAACACAACTACCTTATCCGCAATCAGGGCAGAGTTACAGTATTCTATATTTTGCCCAAAGTACATAAAGGTCTCACTAACACCCCTGGGAGACCCATAGTGTTGGGTGTAAGCTCGATTCTGGAACCACTATCTAATTTTGTGGATTTCTATTTGAGACCTTTTGTTTTAAAGATGGACAGTTATTTGAGAGACACTACTGACACCATTAATAAGATAGAAAACCTTCCTGTTGTTGCTGGTGAAACTTTGTTGATTAGTTTGGACATTCAATCACTATTTACAGTTAGTCTGCAGAGAGCTACTCTGGCTGTTAATGAAGAAATTATAAATAGCAGAGAAGATTGCCATCCAGTTAGTAATGGTTTCATCATGTGGTGTGCAGAGTTTGCCCTAACTAAAAACTTCTTTCAATTCAAAGGCATTTTTTTATCAACAAATAGAGGGCACTGCCATGGGTGCTGCTATGGCACCGAATCTAGCTAATCTGTATGTTGAATACTTTGAAAAAATGTTGTATATACTAACACTAAACCATTCAAATCAAATCTACTAAAGTGGTTTCGTTATATAGACGACATTTTTATTCTGTGGCAGGGCACGGTGGAGGAGGCTAATTCTTTTGTTGATTGGCTTAACCTATGTAACCCTTTCTTAAAATTCACACAAGAGATCAACAAGCAGGAAATACATTTTCTGGATATCACCATTTTTAACCATAGTTCGTTAAACCGTACAGCAAGGAAACAGATAAGAATGCCCTTTTACATTACACCAGTCACCATGCAAATCATATTAAAAATAACCTTCCTTTTGGCCAATTGTTGAGGCTCAAGAGAAACAGCCGTTTGAAAGAGAACTTCAGTGGAAATGCTGTGTTGTTGTCCAACAAACTTCTAAATAAAGGTTATCCAGCAAAGTTGGTTAAACAATCTTCCAAACGGGCCTTTAATAATAATTGGGAGGCGCTGTTAGAAAACAAGGAAAGAGAAAGCAAAACAACTGGAATTGTGTTTGTAAATACCTTCTCTAATCTATCCTACAAAATTAAGGGAATTGTAAGGAAGGCCTGGAAAAAGGTGTACACAGATGGTGCTACTCTCCCTCCCTTCATAGCCTTTAGGAAGTGTCAAAATATAAGAAATATGCTCATTAGAAATTACATAACAGTGAAACAAACATCAGCACCGAGACAGACTACGTTATGGGGTCTTCCAGCAGTCAAGGGTCATTTTCCATTTGGGAATTGTGTGATGTGTGCCAGACAAAAGAGACCAAACAGATTAAGCTTAATCAATCTTGCACCTGGTTACTTAATGAAATGACTAATTGTAATTCAGAAAATGTAGTGTATCTGATAACATGCCCATGTGATCTGCAGTATATTGGGAAAACTAATAGGAAGGTGAAGACACGTATGACTGAACATTGGAGCTGTAATAAAAACCAAGTTATTGCAGCCCCGATGGTAAAACATTTCATAAAAATGAAACACACATATGAAGAGTTCAGATGGGTAATTCTTAAAAAGATTAATGGTTCCAACAAACAAGAGATAGATCGGAGACTCGTAAGTTTTGAACAGAAGATGATTTTTAAATGCCACAGCCACATCCGAGGTCTTAATGAGGGAGTGTTATGGCATCATGTGAACACATGAGCTGTTTGCCATGGGGTGCTAGCTCTGACTGGGGTCTTGATAAACTGCTTAATGGGGGCCTCCCGATGTAACTTGCATATGCAGCACTACTGTTTTACCATCTAGATACCTTCTATGTCGAATTACCTTCTCTTGGATTTGGATGATGTTAAAGAATGGGTCAATACAATGCATGTCAATGCATTGTTTTTCTTCTTTTTCTATGTGTGATGTTCACAGACCTAGAAGCTACATGTTTGAATTTCATAATCTTATACAAATGTCAATACACAGAATGTCAATGCATTGTTTTTTTGCTTGTTCTTTGTGTAATATTCACAGACCTAGAAGCTGCATGTTTGAATTTCAGAATCTTATACAACTGTGTGAATAATATAGCCCTATCCAACTGCCAGGTGTACGGGCCCATCCACTTTGATGTTTGAGGTTTATTTGAAGTCCTCTACAAAATGTGGCTGATGGTATAGAATGGGTTAATACACAGGATGTCAAGGCATTGTTTTTTTCTATGTGTAATGCTCACAGGCCTAGAAGCTGCATGTTTGAATTTCATAATCTCATACAAAAATTTGCAAATAATATAGTATTATCCAACTGCTAGGCCCCTCTAGCTTGATGTTCGAGGTTGATTTGAAGTCCTCTACATAATTTGGCATGATGTTCTATACCTCTTGTTGTAAAATGAATACATTGTGTTTTGAAGTTGCGTTGAAACCATACATTTCTGTGGATGCTCTGGCGGATATGCCTTTTTTCGCCACTATGCAATCCAGGTTGAGGAATTTTATTGGTGATTCCCTCTGTACTTTTTTCTCCATTCAAAGATGGCGCCCGTCTTAGTTACGGGCTGCTCTGGCATCCGTGATTCACATTTTGACACCGTAATTTAAATCAAGACCTATGTCTTACTATGTGCGGTGATAATAATCTCTTTATCATTATGGTATTGATATCTATCTTTGCAACGCGGGATACTTTTGTTAGCAATGTATTATGCAGGGGCCAGTTCAACATAGGCAGACTGGAGACTGCTAGTCTGGTGTTTATTTCTATGATTCGGGAAATGTACAACGCGTTGTTTCTGATGGCGGTGCACCATTACGCCCGCGATGGTAGACACGAGTCGGAGCCGTGATTAAGGAGATTCTAACTTGTTAAATATAAAGGTAAGCAGACCTGATGATGTATGCATTTGTTGGCCATGGCGTGGGATTTGTAGAGGATCAATAATGCTATGTTTTGCTTCCATAGAATTACTAAAGACCGTACGATATTGTCCTTGGTGTATTTACGCTGAAGAGCTGTGGAATTACACAAGTTGCTTATCGGGATGAAGGTGCTAGCACCCTCCCTCACAGTGCACACTATATAAGGTGATGGTGCTTACACCATATGTTGTATCAGATGGTGTAAGGTTTTCATTTAGCATGTTGAGGTGTTTTAAAGGTGATGGCTTCTATGGTGACGGTTTTTAGTCATTGTGTCTATAGGGGCACGGTGGTATCATCTACTAGCAGTGTACCTCCTAATTTGGTATATGTTTGGATTTGTCTTCCTGTTTATTATGTTGTTGTCTGTACAGATTGTTGAACCTACAGGGCTACTTTGTGAACCCGTTGTAATAACAGAATCTTGATCTAAGAAGTTTCCTACTATTGATTGGATTTTTCACAGTAGTGCTATCGAAATCCTACTTACAGGTACAGTAGTTTTCTTTAAGGACATGCCCAGTTGAGACCTGGAACTTGTTTTTCCTTTAGACACCATTATGGTGTGATCTAGAGGTTCTTTGGAGTTACTTTAAGAACGTGACTCACTGTCGTTGTTGATGGTTTTTGTTGTTTTCCTATGTAGGTGGCTTTAACTTTCGGATCGCCTTATCCTTATCCTAAACCTGGATTGCATGGCGGTGAAAATTGTTGTGTAAAGGTTTCCCCTGAAGAAAGTTCAAGCATTAAGAAGCTGTAATGAACTGAAACATGTCGGGATATTTTTGAATTGACACCTTGTTTAAATGTGTAGTATGTTGTAATTGTCCTGTGTCTGTTGAATCTGTATAAGTTGTAAATGTTAATTTAATTGATCCCAATAAGCTGATGCTATACCCACCATGTGGGTTAAATCTTGGGTTATTGTGTTTTAGAAATATATTTTTTTTATTGGAGTTTTATCAGTTTTTGATAATGATAATTAAATCGGTCAAATTGATGAAAGTATAGTGTGTACCAAGTCCATTTTTTCAGGAGCAATGGTTGTAGGTTATCTCTAAACACCATATCCTAGATAGATGAGTTACCTACCAGATTAGGTTTTTCTACCTTTTTTCCTTGTTATATAAATATTTATGGTCCACCCCTGACCGTGGAGAGAGGCTTTCATGGGGTTTGTTGTTTATCTTATGTATAGTAAATAAAAGGATGTAACTACTGCACATAACATGTGGATGTATGACACATGCTCTCTCATGCACCTATGAAACATGCACCTACAACACATATATGTATGACACACACTCCTACCACAAATGCTCCTACCACACACGCCCTTATCATAAACGCTCTTATGAGACACACTGTTACGATGCAATGCTAAGACATGCACAATTAATACTCACATTAAACATACATCTCAGCTGACATTAATGTGAGTTTTAAGATGATGGAATAAATGTTCACTTTTCATATGAACTGTACACAGACCATGCACCTATGGCACATGCACTTACAAAACATGCTCCTATGACACATTCTCCTACGACACACGTGCCTATGACACACGCTCCTACAACAAACGTTTCTACCACACGTGCTTCTACCAAAGACGCTCCTTCCACACATTCTCTTATGATACACACTCTTATGGTGCAATACTACGACATTCGTTCCTAAAACACATGGTGCTATGACACAAACTCTTACAATACATACTCCTACCAGAGAGGTACCTACAGCATGCACTGCAGTGACATATGCAGAGCATATGAGTTTTCTGGTTGGTACATTTAAAAAATTAACATCTACTAAGAACTCAGATGTTTTAATTATTTGTAAGTTAAATTAATTATTATTTAATTTGAATAATGTAATGCATTGAATTATTTATTTATACACAGGAAGGAACAATGCTCTTTTGATCAAAAAAGAACATACATAGACGAGAAATGATATTTAATGGGAAGCAGTGAGTTTTTTTTACAATGGGGTGAGTTTAAGAGACATTCTGATCAGGCTTTGGAGGAGAGTAAATGGAAGAGTCCCAGGGGACAATACGTAAGTGGACATACATAGATTAAAGACAACCAATATTAGACATTTTTAAGTGCAGGTAGGCGGTATAGCCAACTGTGCTCGTGATGTGAACATGATGGATGAAGTGGAGGCAGAGAAAGTGAGGGACAGAGGCAGGTTAGAGGTGAGGGAAAATGTTAGCTAGAAGGCACATGTGAGGTAGACTAAGAGGTAGGCTTTTGGTTTGGTATTGATGTCCAGGGTAAGAGAATTCCATGCAAATGAAGCAAGAAGAGAGAAAGAGATGACACAAGGGTAGCCGGGGATTTGAGAATTAGGATAAGAAATTGAAATCTGGCCCTGTTTTGTATCATCAAAGGCAAGTCACAGCTGACACTAATGTCAGTTTTAAGTTGATGCAATAAATGTGCACTTTCAATACAAACAGTCCACAGAGCATGTGAGTTTTACAATATGTACATTACACAATTAACAAGTCCTAAAAACTCACATTAAAGGCAAGTCTCAGCTGACTTTAATGTGAGTTTTAAGGTGATGGAATATATTTACACTTTCAATGCGAACTGTTCAGAGTGTACGAGTGTTATCATAAGTACATTACACAATTAACATCTCCTAAAAGTCACATTAAAGGCAAGTCTCAGTTGACTTTAATGTGAGTTTTAAGGTTATGGAATAAATGTACACTTTCAATACGAACAGCCCACTTAGCGTATTCGTTGATTTTGATATCAGTTTTTCATGTGATGAAATACATTTACACTTTTCATATGAACTGTCCACAGAGCGTGCTCCCACGGCACATTCATTTACAACATAAGCTCCTACGACACATGCTCCTACTACACATGCTTCTATGACACTTGTTTGTACCACACACTCCCTTACAACAAACACTTACTGCACACTATTATAACACACACTCTATTGACACACAGTCCTATAACATGTGCTCATATGACATGCTGCTATAACAAGCACTCCTACAACACACACCTATATCATACATGTTTTAAGACCCAGTCACCTACTTCACATGTGCCTACTGCACGTAACATGTGGATGCACGACACATGTTCTGACATGCACCTATGACCCATACTCCTACCACACACGCTAATATCACATGTGTTCCTAGCACACACTCACTTACAACACACACTGTTATGATGCAATTCTATGACATGTGCTCCTAAAACAAATGGTCCTTATAATGTATGTAGTGCTTTGGCTCATGTAATCTTTCAATCTTTCCTTCTATAATAAACAATCCTTACAACTAGGATACAAGTGTCAGTATCCAGTAACCGGTTTGATCAATTGATTGATGTCTCACTCTATAATGGATAATGCCATTTCTAGCTTTCAGGAGATTCACAAAGTGCATGTTTGTTCTGTCAGAAAAATGCATAGAACAACATGACGGCTTTTGAATGTTCTACCATATATGGCATTGTCATCATTTCTTCCCATTTGAAACATTGTTGTAAAAACTAGGCTCATGCATCATGTTCATGTAATGGCATAGATAGGCATTTATCCATTGGCTTGCAAGTCAAGTCAAACATCATTCTGCTGCTAATGGCACCTCACCTGGCTGACGTGACCCGCATTCCAGAACCTTCATCTTTATAGAGCATCAGTCACCTCACCTGAAAATAATTGAGAAACGCTACCAGCAGGTTTTCTGGCACAGTTATCCCACCATACACCAAACAACAGACACATTCATCCCTGAGTAGTCCTTCCCTCAATTCCATTTCTGGTGGTGATCCAAGATGAGTACTGTGAGTTCTCCACCCCCATGACAACTTTTGGTTGCTTATGAGTGATTTATTTGTTCATACTAGTTTATACTTGCTCTGACCTCTGAGTGTTGGCCTTCAACTTTGCTCCAGTTTCCTCAGTTACATTGATCTGATCCTTAATATGCATGCATATAAATCCAAAATACATGTCCATAGCACATGATTTGGAAAAGTAAGTGCAAAGCCAAAATGAGACTGGGGAAATCTTAATCAATATTCTGCTAGGAAAGAAAATCTAGAGGAAAGGGCAGTATGATCTCATTGGGGAGGGGACACTGTCATTTGGTTCATGATCAAGAGTTCACCTGCAAGAGACATTCATCCATCTTCTCCTTTGTTTTAATATCAAAAGAAATTAAGAGTTTCTTTCCTGACCCTAATTTTTTCAATGGATTAGTCCCTCAATGCATCATGGGAAAACATGTGTTTCGTGCGCAACATTTTTGGACTGTATTTGATTTTCTCACAAACCATTGTAGTGTATGTGAGGAACCAGGAATGAGATGCAAACACATATAAATCATGGTATTGGTTTAATATTTTATCAAACAATAAAGGGTTTGGAAAATGCCTTACTGTCCTAATCTAAGAGGTATTTCCCTACCACAACCAAAACTAAGGGTCTGTCATGCATCAAGATGTTGCAAGCAAACATGTCCTCTGAACGAAATCCTATCCCAGCCCTCACATTCTAAAACAAACTCTAAGGTGCTATGGGTTTTGACTCTGGCTTGAAAAGTGCACAAATGTTCAAGTTCAGCCCAAAGATACAATTTAAAACAAGTTCCAAATGGATAATGTTCACAGTTTCTGGGAATGGTTCCCTTCCCCGGTTTCTCGCCACCAAAACAAAAGTTTCAAAGAACAACCAAGTTCTTTAAGGCCCAAGAGATGCCTCTCTGCTCTTGGTGTTACAATGCACTCCAGGGGAAATAACTCCCTTCGCCAAGTCTTTTCCACAAACACTGTAATTCAAAACCCCAAGGGCATGACACTTCCTTGGGATTCTCTTTTCAAAGCAACACAATTTGGGTGCAGCTCCCACACTCACCAGACACCTGGTATACTCTCCTACCAGGCTCTCTCATCTAGGTCCGTCACACAATTGAGTACCAGACTTGCCAGACACCTGATATACTCTCCTGCCAGGCTCTCTCATGTAGCTCCCACACACAATTTGGGTGCAGTTCCCAGACTCCCCAAACACCTGGTATACTCTCCTGCCAGGCTCTCTCATGAGGCTTCATCACAAAATATGGGTGCGAGTCCTGGACTCTTCAGAGACCTGGTATACTTTCTTGCCAGAATCTCTCATGTAGCTCCTTTATACAATTTGGGTGCAAGTACCAGACTAACCAGACACCTGGTATACTCTCCTGCCATGCTCGCTCAAGTAGCTCCTTTATACAATTTGGGTGCGGGCCCCTGACTGGCCAGACACCTGGTATACTCTTCTGCCAGGCTCTCTCATGTAGCTCCTTTACACAATTTGGGTGTTGGTCCCTGTGAGAAACCTGGTGCTATCCTCCCAAGCAGACCTCAAGACTCCCCTATGCAGGTTGCCAAGGAAGGTCTGACATGCTCAGATCCAAACTCTGGGGCCGAAAGAGCGAGAAGGGATCACCTGGATGGCGGAACCCAGGGTGGTGCTTGGAGAAATGCCCCAGGTGAGACGCAGTACTTTACCAGAGAAAGGGACAAGGCTTTTATGGGCTGTATCAACTTGACCTCTCTTCCACCCAACGAACCTCCTTTTCTTGAATCCACCATCCCCTCCGCATCTGGTGAATCCATTTTACACCCTGTTGCACGCTCTCATTCCCACAATCCCCCCAGTTCAGGTCACAATAAAGACTCTGGTCATTTTCGTTCATTCCATAACTCCTACCAATGTCACCCTTCTGAGTTGATCAAACCCCTTGGTACAAGGGGTGCAATTCGATATAGCACGTTTTGCCCATTCTGCCCCATAGGACAATCTGATACACTAACCCCTCCCCTTTCTGACATTAATATTGTCTTACCCCACGAAAGACAACAGACTAATAAAAATGTTTACTTGACCTGTCCCACCCAAATATCAGGCAAAGTCAGGCAATTGAGCAGAACCTCACATACCTGACAGTCCTTTCCTTTCCCCACAGGGATAACAGGTGAAGCACAAGAGCGCAATATGAGCAAGGCAGACTGCACAACGAGAGAGCTAACTCAGTATAGCAGTTCAAGAGGAGGAGAAAGACAGTGCACATCGAGAGGGTGACAAGGAGAGATGCAACCTTTCCCTTTCCGATCAAGGCCTCTGAAACCTCACGAGAAGGAATTGTAAAACCACGAACATTAGCCAGCGTGTGTTGCAGCAAATGTCAACTGTACACAAGACCCTGCTCCTGTCTCTGTGGTACCAACCCTGAATCTGGAAAGAAAGAAAGCCAACGGTTCATCACAGCTGGTGAGTCGAGTGTAGAGATCAATAAGAAACCTAACTGTGCTGAACGAGAAGTAGCAAACAACTAAGTGAACGGTCAAAGTTAGAAAGAACTGTTGATATTGAAAAGGGGGAACAGAGGAGTCTGGCACCATGTGGGTGCTCACTCGGGAAACGCAGGGCGATTACCCGATTGTTGAAACTACCATAACCAGAAGGCCTTGGGAAAGGCGAGAAGAGGGTCAAACTGATCATACAGGGGTTTTGTAATATCCTCTGTACAGTCGAAAGTCTTTGACCGAAAGATGATTTTGAAACTAAGGGAATTGAATCCTGTATCATAAGAGTTGAATGGCAAAGACACCATTGACAACATTGGCAAGAGTGAACCCGAATGAGGGATGCTGATAAAGAGGGGGTGAAGACTAAAGTCCGGAAATACAGTGTGTTGACAAGAGTGAACCCGACCAAGGGATGTCCACAGTGAACTGTACAAAAAGGACATTAAGATTTGGGAAAGTCACCAAATAGATTGCATTGCAAGCCATAGTGAACCTGATCGAGGGAGGTGAACAATCGAGTCAGATCTGAGCCCGGAAGAGGGAGATCCAAGGATGAGACGCCAACACCCACTGACCCGTGAATGCAACAAAGCAAAAAATTAGAACAAAAACCTTTGAATGTGTGCTAGGCCATAGTGAACCCGGCAGAGGGAGGCTTACAATTGAGAAGGGTCCAAGCCCATAAGAGGGCGACTCCGGGGTGAAAAGCATCACCCAAGGTATATGTTAAAAGGAACTCTTTGTTTATTATTTGAATACATCAGGCCCACAGCGGCAAGATACCATTTGTTAGAAAAATAGACTTAACCACCGAAAGCCTTGATTGGTGAAAGCAGAACTGTTAACTTGTACTGGGAAAGCTCGAACGTGTGCTGTGTTCCAAAGTCCTACCTTTTCCCATGTTGAAAACGTGGGGAAGGGATATCCCAAGTACTGCATCCTGACTTATATTTGTGAACACTTCCTTCTTTCTTAAGAACATTATCCCACACTTCTTTTTGTATTTGGCGTACGGATTGGCAATCGGTTTTCTTTAGTATAGGCCCTTTTCTTTTGATGACACCACTAGGACTGACTTATTTTCATTTGATGGTCAAAGCTTGCTCCCATCTTAGATTTAGGTTTAGATTAGGCATTTATCCAACCTACATATACAGGTTAATAAACACCCTTGAACTGTGATCACCATGAGTTCCTTACAGTCCCAGACTCTCCAAACACCTGGCATTCTCTTCTGCCAGGTTCTCTCTTTATTCTTGCATTTCCCGTATTCACACGGTTTCAATATTCTGTATTACATTTGTCAAACTGTCGGGTCTCAAACCCTCTCTCATTCGAGTGTCCGAACACCCTGGATACTCCCCTGCCAGCTTCTCTCTTTATTCCTGCATTTCTTATATTCACAAAGTTCCAATATTCTGTATTACCTTTGTCAAAGTGTCAGGTCTTGAACTCTCTTATATTTACTTTCTTTGTTAAATGTCTCAGTGATCCAACCTCCTTGCTTGGGTCAGCAAGGCGAACCATCTCCTGCAGTCCTTCTCTGGCCATCTCCCCGCTTACCTATGGGCTTTTCAGCTTGGCGTCCCCAGCAGTAACTGGTTGGTTGCATCTCCCTGGTACCTTTAGTTGTTCCATTTTTAAACTCCTGCTTCCAGGAACAGAGTTGCTTTGAGCCAATTGGCTTTGTCCATACACTAGAGTGCTCCTTTTGATTCTTCAGAGTATTTGGCATTAGTCTGTCCCTCTTCCTCGTCTCAGTCTTTATTATTCTTATGGTTATAGAATATTGAGGGATACGATCAGCAGGCTTTAAGGGTTGTTGAAGGGGTGATCACAGTATGCCATTAAGGCATGAGGATTGAAAGGGGTATCACTGAAAAGGAAAGGGGATACCATGTCTCATCTCATGATGCCAGACTCCCCTCCCCTCATGAGATCATACCTCATAAAGTGTACATTTATTCCATCACTTTAAAACTGGCATCAAAGTCAATTCATACGGTTAGTGGACAGTTTGCATTGAAAGTGGTGATTTATTCTATCTCTTTTAACTCACATTAAAGTCAGCTGAAACTTGCCATTAATGTGAGTGTTTAGGAGATGTTAATTGTATAATGTGCGTACTGTAAAACTCATATGCTCTGTGTACATTTCATATTGAAAGTGTACAATTATTCAATCACCTTAAAACAGACATCAAAGTTAGCTGTGTCTTGCCTATGACGTGAGTTTTTAGATGTTAATCGTCTAATGTATGTACTGTAAAACTCATACGCTCTCTGTATACTTTGTATGAATAAAGCACATTAATTCTGTGCATGCAGTATATAGGTACATTTTAAATGTTAATAGCTCAAAATTGGCCAATTCGATTTTCAATGTGTTTCTTTATGCACCAATTCCAGATAGAGCCTAGGTGCCTGCAAAAAATTAGGAAAATGGAAGCTTCCAATTTTAAGATATTTGGCCCGAAACATTAATTTATTTTTCCTGTGGAAAAAGCTGTTCAAAACACGGACAAACTAAACATTTTTTAAAACTATGAAGTTGTTAATGTATACATCTGAAGGTTTGCATGCACAGGCAACTACCTCGACATTTTACTCTGGAAAATGTCCAGATTGTTTAATAATAGTATTAGGAAGGTTTTTAAGAAAGTAATTTTCTGAAGCGCCCCAGAGACTTTGTGTTAACCTTAACTATGCCTGGCGCTAGCGTGGAGGGATACATGTTATTGATCTGTGTGCAAGAGATGAAGGAGTAGTTGAGCCGATACTGGGAGTTTTTTTCTTTGAAGTACAATGTTTGCACTGAGGCCATACAATTGTGTTTGTCCATATATCTATGAGGTTCTTTGTGGGCCATCTCTGCCACATTGCCACAGTCCAGCCATTCACATATGAAACGCCATAGAGACTTTATGTTAACCTTAACTATGCCTTGTGCTAGATTGGAGAGATACATGTTATTGATCTTTGTGCAAGAAATAAAGGAGTGTTTGATGAAGAGTTGAGCCAATACTGGGAGTTCAATGTTTGCACTGAGGCCAGACAACTGTGTTTGTCCATATATCTATGAGGTTCTTTGTGGGCCATTTTATAGGCTCTGCCACATTTCCACTGTCCAGCCATTCACCTTTGAAACAGGAACATTTTTGAGGAGTGTGTGTAGAGAATGTCTTACTTTAGTGTGGTACTGCAGTGAAATGGGAGAGCCAAACCTACAGTGCATGTGGAATGATATGAATGTCTCCTCCCATGAAATTGGGGGTGGGACAGGAAACCAGATAAGCTCATAGGCCCCCCATCTCTTTTCTGGTCTGAGCATTTAAGGAGCACAAGAAGTCTGATATCATAAAACATGTTGGTAGAAAAATAGGAAATAGAGAAGAATATTTTCTGCAAAAGGTGCAGCCAGGTCCACACCTTTGAGAAAGGAAAAGGCAAAATTGTAGGCTACATGGTTAAATGGGGAGAGTGACCTTAGGCTTGGAAGAGAAAAGGGACGAACATTGAGCAGCAAAAATGGATGCCATGCAAAAGAGCCCGTATAAGCATAGAAGGAATGATAAGGTTGATAATACACAACATATAAAATGTATAGCCTACGTAGAAGTAGGGCAAAAACATGGGAGACAAAATAAAGAATGAACAATCAAACATACACTGGCCAAGTATTATGATATGATTGGTTATTTATAACACGCTTAATACCCAGAGGTTTCTAAGCGCGGACCCAGGGATTGAACCTGTGTTGTTCCGTGTCGTCTTGCTTCCAAGGTGAGCACGTTGACCCTGAGCTATCCTCCCAAGACAAGTATGAAAGGTGTTGGTTAAATAACAGATTTGGGTGGGCAATGAATATAGAAAAAAGGCAAAAGATGTGATCTAGGAAAGTGGGTGTGTGTGTAACTTGTGTTACTAGTGCATAAAGGCAGCAGAGGCTGGTGTGGGGCTTCAATATCAACAGAATAACAGCACAGAAAAAACTAAATCATATCTTCCAATGTCAATGTGGGCTCAATGAAAAGTTCCCAAATTTTTATTTTGCAAAAACGGTTTCATTGTAGAATCCTCACAAATCTCATTAAAAAGCTGACAAGTCACATTTCTCACTTGCCAGTTGACAAAGACACGTCTTCTGTGTATTTCTATGTCTTAGAAGCAATACTTGACAGCACATTCAAACTAAAAAGAAAACAATGTATACTAATCTTAAACAAAATGAAACAATTAATAAAATTAGCTAAAGAACTGAAATCAAAACTAAGAACCCTATGCAATGTCAATGTAGATAGGTTATCTATCTTTTGTGCGAGCTGGTGGTATCATACTACTTGCATAGAACCATACTACAATCAAGAAGCCTATAGTTAAGAATAAAGAAATCCAACTGCAATATGTACACTTTGTAGAGGCAGTGCGATAATACAAAGAACTATTATGAAAAGTGAAGGTTTATTCAAAAAATCTCCCCAAACAAATATTGTATTCTTCTTTGTCTTAGGGTAATGATTTTGGATTTGTTCACATTTGCGTCCACAATATGCTTTAGCATGAATGTAACATACAGATACATGAACATACCCATCTAATGATTTTGGCAAAGCATATACAGTCCTACCAATCAAAACAAATGAATTGACATAGGCCAGACACGGAACTAACAGACAACCTAATCGAGGAACATGCTATGCTAATTGAACCTCAGGATCTACCAAGCAATTTAGAAATAAATTAAACAGAAGAAACTGGATGAATTCTCATTATACAAAAGTGCACAACCCAAGTTAAGACTATAAAAAAGAAGTCAAGTTCAAGTTTTAAAAAGTTTATTCAGATTACTCCATTAACAAAACACGATTGATAAAATGATTACACATTAAACTATATTATTTTGTCAACTGAGTTAATTTACTTATTTTACAATCAAACAGTTTAAATAAAAAATATAAACCCTCATGAGCAAATATTCCTACTAATTTCACCCATGGGCAACATTCAGCTTACAAAGCTTTAAAGATGTTAGTCCCTAGGCACAGTGATAACTACAACATCAGGTATGTGCCTTGCTTAGAGGGGGAAATTTGTGATAATTGTTTACATTTGTGAACTTTGCTACATTTATTTTGTCAGTATCTGATTTGAATAACTTAATCCTTAATGCTTTTAGAAAAAAAAATACCAATATTTACTTTCATCAATTCCCAAACTGATTTCTTAGTTTCTACTATTTTCACTCATCAATCACAGTTCATAATATTCTAATATGGTGGCCAAGGCTTAAACTATGCTGAATAGCCACATATAATTAGATAACACACTTTGGCTGAAATATGTTTGTAGATTTACTCTACACACAACATATTTCCCAATGATACTTTTCTTTTATATAGGAACATGTATTTCTTTTCACAAAACACAATTATTTAGGATTTGTATCAATAACCTTGCATAATACTTACTTAACAATAGTTTTATTTCATGAAAAGGAGATGTCTCATTAAAGTTTGACTTAAATTGTCCATCTTACAGTATATTCTGATAAATAAAAGCATATGTTGCCTTTCTTGTAATATAAATAAATCTGTGAATAGACACAATGCACTAAAATACTTATATATTTCAAAAAGTTACTCAAGGTGTATTCACAGAGTGTAAATTGAAGTACTTTAAGATTTGGGCTCAAACAATACATACAAGGAAATAAACAGTGACCTCCCAAAACATTTCAAAGCAAATTAGGGTCCTTAGCAAAACAAGGATATTTTATTTTATTTGAATTTGTGTTTAGCACTGGCCCGAGCCAGAACATATCAAGCACCTTACATGGTTCAAAAGCTGAAAAGGTGGGATTTGAAAAAAGAAGTTACAAAATGTTTTCAGGAAAGGATAGGAAGATTACGATAGACAAGTGAAAGCAGTGGAGGTGGGCATGGCTATGTGTGGGGAAACGGGGGGATTCTATGAGCAAAAAGGATAATGCATATATATTTGGGGGCTCTATAAAAAAAGGAAAATAAAAATATATGATAAATAGAAGGAATGCAAAGGGCAGACATGATTGAATAAAATATTAGTTTGAATCACAGTAGAATGACACAGGGCTGCGCGCAGGTCTGCCGTGTAGAGATTAAACAATATTGGGCAAGGGTACTGCCCTGTTTCAGGCCCTTTTAGGTTGGTATGCAGGCAGTAGAACCTCTGTGTTGGTCCACTCTTACCTTGAACCTTGTCTGGCAGTACACAAGCACCAACATCTTAAGCAGGCCTGGAGGAATGCCCAGCCTCTGCAGCTTACTCCACAGCATGTTGCAATCAACGGTGTCAAATGCTGTGGTTAAATCAATAAATGCTACAAAGACTGGGACGTTCCTCACCATCCATGATTGTTGTATTACAGTGGTTAAAGCCAGCGTGTTGATGTTTGTGCTAAATTTCTTCGGAGACCCAGTTTGCAACAGCAGGATCATTTCAAGGCTTTCTTCCCTTTGCGTCAATTCATCCAGGAGTATTCTAGCAAAGATTGTTCCCGGAACAGCAAGCATAGCCAGCATTCAATAATTCTTAGGATCATCGTGCCTGCCGATTTTTAGTACAGGCATGATAATGCTGTCTTGCCATGATGCCGGTATGCACTGCAGAGTCTGAATGCTCTTAAAGAGAGTGTGCAGTGCAATGGCCCCAATGGGAGGATCTTCCTTGATAACACTACTACATATTCCATTCGGGCCCGGGGCCCTGGATGCCTTGCAAAATATAATAACCCCCTCGATTTCATCCTGGGTTAGCGCATTTGCCCAGTTATGCTCCACCAGCGGCCCCCTGATATAAGTCGGCATATCTCCTCCCAATGTCAGTGCTATGTGTGTTACCCATTCTGCCTCAGCAGCCCAATTACATCTCTAGTATTAGAGTCCCAGCCCTTAACAATTTTCTAGAAGGCAGTGCTATCTTTGTTCTGTGTCATTAACACTAACCTCTGCCATTTGCGACATGCCATGCTGTATTTTTGTAGCTTTAGCCATTTGCAATAAGTAGCTTTGGCCTTTCTAACCTTCTCACTATGGACTAGTGGCACATGTTCAATAGCTGCTATCATGTGTAATTCCCTCCTCAGCTTTCTCTTACCATCCCTAATTATGTGGCCATTGTGATGTCGATGTCGATGCTTAGGCCCCAAGGCAGTCTTGCTTGCAGTATTAACTGGCCTCAGAGCACAACTATGTATCTCATGCATGTTAGCCTCAAACTGTGAAATAACCTGTCCTAGAGTCAACCCCACAGGTCTTACTACCTCTGCATGGGATGTATCCAGGAACATGCTTGCTAACCTCACTGCGCAAACCAATTTGTAGTCGCTCCATGTGATGCGACTTAAACCAGGATCAATGCTGAGTCGCCCAAATTCTTTTATCGACGAACACTACCTGCATCCTTAAGTGTGCCAGAATTGGATAGTGATTGCTCTCCACGCACTGATAAACACAGATATCCTCCATAATCATGGGGAGGTTAGAAACAAACATTTAGTCCAAGGTACTGCTAAGCCTTTACCAACCCTGGTGAAGTTGGGTGGGTCATCAGATGGATACGCACCATTGATGGCAATAAACCCAAAGGAGGATAATAGACATGCCCAAGCCATCCCCCAATGAGTTGCCCTGTCAGGGATTCACAACCATCCCGATGGAATAATGGAATCTGCATCATCCATAGCCTGCCTTAATGCAAGGGAATCCTGGCATTCAAATCTCCACATAATACTACCGGTCCCACCTGATCCAATCCACCCAAGAAAGACTCTATTTCACACATACTGGCTGCAACTTCCTTTATATATGGAGGTACACAGACATTTACACACAACACCTCCCATATGTCAGACATATCTGTGCTCTGCATGAAAGCCACCCTTGCCACAAGAATGTTAGGGGTTGGTACAGATATTTCCACAATCCCCAATGGATGCTTCACTCCTAATGCCAACCCTCCCTTCGGACGCCAACAAAAACCCTTACTCGCAGCTCTTGTGATGAAGTTCCAACCATCTTCCACCAGCGGGTCCATTAACCAAGTTTCTTGGAGTAATATCACATTGAGACCGTGTAAATAGCTAAAAGATGATCTTCCTGAAATAAATGGTTATGGCCCCTGGTATTCCAATTCATCCTCAGGTGGATAGGTCCAAAGCCCTGGCTATGAGTATGGAAGCCCCCTTGATTTTATCAAAGTCTCCAGTCATACCCAGTGAGATTCATCACCCACTCTTCCCTGGTCCTTAATTTCCGGTGGCTCTTTCGTAATGTGCGCCAAACTAATCGATCTGGGTGGCAATCCCCCTGCTTCATCTTCTGTCTGCCCCCACTCAGTTGGAAAATACACATTACCAATCACATCCTTGGGATTTTTTAGCTCAATGTACCCGCCGCAGGTATAATAGAACAGTCATAGCCCAATGTGTGGATAGCCTCCTAGGATTTCATAATATAAGGCAGAATGTCCTTATCGAAGAAATCGACAATGGATGCAGCATACTGAAAGTACTCAATTATGTCCACAATCCTGATGTTTCCACTATTTATGGAGCAAAGGAGCAAAACAGCATGCATTAAAGCATTGATTCGAGAGCGGTTCAGGAAAAAGCTGTTGCCCCCACAGAATAAACTCTTGAGCTGCAAGACATTCATCACAGTTGTTGGAAGCTGTTGATTTGCAAACAATTGTCTTCCTTCACTCATGCCCATGTCCACCTTAGTCACATTATCTCCCTTCTCCGCAACCCAAGTGGGTTCTGATGTACCTTCCAAGTTGCGTATCCGGTTGTCTTTAGCCCCACCCATAGCTGCAACACCCTGGGTGGGGTGTGTAGTGGTCCCGATACGTCAGATTATACCTCTCCTCTAGGGCAACTGTGATTGACCTAGATACACATTGGTCAGCTCTTCTGCATCTATCAACTCAATCCTTGGTATTATATAAATAGCACAATTAGAGAGTTTGTGGGCGTGATGTTCCCTAATTTTGTTTGTCCCAGTTATACCTACACAGTTTATACATTTTGTGCAGCCATTGGTGACCTTACCAGAGCGCGTCCCAATGGCATGGTTCACCTTAGCCATTTGACACCCTATTTTTGATGTCCTTTTTTGTCAGCTAACTGTTTGTACATCGTGGCCTATCTGAAAGGTTGTTTGATGACCCTTTTCCTGGGGCGTGTGTGCCCAAATGGGCGGTCAATCTCACTGCTGGCTACGGCAGCTGCTACTGTTACTGCTTCCACCACCGTAGTTGCTCCCTTCACACCTTGTGCCCCAACCAGTTCTTTTTGCAATAGGACTAGAATATTCCTGACTTCTTTGCTTATGGAAGCCGCACCTCTTGTTACTGGATAAGAGGCTTTCAGAAGTTCATTGAGAGGGTGTGCTCATTTCCCAAACTTCTCACAGACTGCATCCAATTTCGCAGCCATGGCCTCATATTTACAGGTCAAATCTGTCATAAGTGCTTCTAGGATGGAGAACATAGTCGCATATGAGCTACTTGCCTCCAACTCTGGCGAGTTCAAACTTCTTTCTCCACCCATTTCCTTAGTCTCCTTCCCCACTGCAAAACCAGATGACTGGTGACTCGAGAATGAGGCTGTGTGCTCCTCTGCATTTTCATTCAAAAACTAAATCCACAGTCAATTGAGCTGTCTGATCAAGACTCTGTACCTAAGCCTAGCCCTCAGAGTCCTAGATCTCCATCATCCAATAATCCATAGACAGCACCTGCACCGATGGCGCTTCGAGTGATATGATATGATAGTATATTTATATAGCGCCTATACACAATGTGCTACAATGTGCTTCAAACTGCTTCAAGGCAAGGGAGGGAACAAGGGAAAATACAAAGACATTCTTACAGGCCATGAACAGTAAGGATGTGAAATTAATTATCGTACTCGGCCTGACGACATTTCAGATAGTGCAAGAGCTAAGACAAAGATAAGGAAGGGAGGGGGAGAGTGGGAAGGAAATGGAAACAGACAGGTGACTACCATACTCGGCCTTACAACATTTCTGGTAGAGCCAGAGAAAACAAAAGGTGTGAGAGAGAGGTGCAGAAAGGGAGGGGCGGAACAAAACAAGTGACTATTGTACTGGACCTGATGACTTGGAGGTGGGGAACAAGTAAGGGGACAAGAGACAGACGAGGTTGCTATCATACTAGGTCCAAGGAAAATTCTGATAGAGTAAGTGCATAGAAGAAAGTAAGGGGAGGAGATAGGAGAAGGGAGGAAGGGAGAGGAGGAGAGAACAGAGAATAAGCAGTCAAGAAGAGTGGCAAAGCAAGAGGGGACAGCAAATACAATTGCAGAAGTCAGTAGTAACACATAATGTTGCAAGCCTGGATACAAGATGAAGATGTGAACAGCATGATTCAGGGCCACCATGAGAAAGGGTAACGCACTGTGAATCAATGCAGTCCATAAAAGTCAAATCCAGCATTGGCCACAAGACGGTGATGGTGAAACCAGAATGTATCAGGACAGACTCCGAGTAAATTTAAGGGCAACTGGCAATGCTCTGAAAAACACAGGTGGGCGTAGTTGAGTAAACAAAACACAGTTTCAGGGTGAGAGGTCACACCAGTCCAACATTTTAACACATATGAAAGTCAATAACAGCACATGTTTTTGACTTAAATTATTTAATAGCATATGAATAACGACAATGTGGGGATAGAGTACCCAGGGATATTAGGAAGACAATATAGGTAAGTATAATCCAGTGGAAAAGACTGGATTCAAATGAATAACAAAAACATTCTGCTGATATTGGTCAACATTTTCGGTTGTGCAGTTTACAGAATGAACAAAAAAACGAATTCTATGGACATACAACAAAAAACAAAACAGTGCATAGACTGTGCACTGTACATGTAATGTAATCGTCGACACAAAGGTGTTTTGGCCCAGAAGAGAGCTGTAGCGTGCAGCTTTGTATGCAGGCTTTCATCAGGACGTGTGATGGAGTAAACTATGGTTCCAGTATCTATCTATAAGTAACAAATGGAGTGTGATAAGTAAAGGGGTGACCTCGAAAAATATGATTCAATAATTCACTAAACTCCAAAAAGATGCTTGACTAAAAGAACAGAAAAATGCTCCTTGTTTGTGTGGAGCTTGAATCTTACCGAAGACTTATCCAGTGCAGGGGTAAGTTAAGGTATCCATCTTGGTATGGGTATCACGACGGCATATGATTAGCCGATGAGGAAACAAGTAAATACCTGTAACAACATGGAAGGATCCATAAGGATTCTAGGTTGATTCTTGTTTAAGTGACTGGTTGTAAAAAGTAAAATCTTACCTCAGGTGGTAAGTAATGTCATCAATTGTGATGATGGTGGAATAACCCACTTCTTAATGGCTGCAGCTAAACCAGACGGTCCATGAATGGCAGAACCTGTGTGTAAGATAGCGCGTCTTAGTATGGCTGCTGTTTTATTTTCACACGTGAAAGTTAAAAGGGCATCGCTCATGACGGCACCTTAGTTAAAACAATCAGAGCATGCTTGAGGCAATAGGACTGAGACGGGTGCTGTACTGGCACAAGGCCATAGCACGGAAGGAAGTGTTTAAATCGACTTACTTAGGTTGAATGAAGTGTTCATCTGGGCCTGCAAGGACTGCTGGGGAATGAAGCCGTGTCCATGGCAACCACGAGTGAAAAAAGCTGCGTGTTGTCCTGATTGGATGTGCTACAGTGCTCCCCTGGTAGCGCGTCATCCTAGGTGCAGCGAATAGTATGCTGCCACGAAAGGAGGGCTCCAATGCCGCCAATGGTTGAAGCCAAAAGATAAATAAATTAATGAAAACAAGGGTTCTGCATACATGCTGCACTGACTCGTACAAGGAGCAGTGAGTTAAAAAACCCAGCTAACTCGGGAAGGGAAAGAAACTGATCACAGTCAGCAACTCTGCAGGATTGAATGAATCACGCAATGTGCACATCACGTGCCCGATGGTGATGTTTAAAGATCACAAAAATAGGTCTGATCAATTTATACATGTGAGTTATAAATTCAGTGAGCAGGAGGACTGGTGCCGCCGAATGAAAGTAACCATAACAACCCAAAACGAAAATGTAAGGGGCATAACCCGTGTGTCATAGTATCGGGGTAGATGTTTGTGACAATGTGTGTTGTGAAATTAAATTACATGAATACCGGTGCTGTACTGATAACATAAAAGCATCCTGAGAATGTACATGCTGAGACTAGAATGGCAACATAAATATATACATTAGTTCATGAGTCCAGGTGCTGTATTGATAGAGCAAAAGACATCTAGAGAGAGCACGTTTTGCACAGATGTTAGTGATACATAGTGTGTGGTATACGGTATACACTATCCATAGACACTCTAAACACCATTTTGTATCTCACTGTATTCAGTGGCCCGTAATACTTGGGAATGGTGACTTAGATTACAGAGTTAAGACATACATGTGTTCATGGAGGGCTTAAGTGACAAAACCAAAGCATACATTTGTTAATAGAGATAACACCAGGTAGCAGAACAATTCACGAGTATCATGTGGTAAGACTAGACATATTTTAGCATATATTATTGCATCGAGCTACAAGACAACAGTAGCTGGAATAACCCGAACACAAAAAGGTTGTTCTGCATGAACATGATACCAGAGGATGCATCTACGTTGGCACTAGTTTAAAGATATATCATTGGTGCTGTCCCTAAATAACAGAGAAAGAGGTGGGTGAAGAAATGGAACAAACATCCTCCCTATGTATTTAGACCAAACCGGCCCTGGATGGTTATTCCATGTCGGTGTATCTGTCCTGCTTACTGACTGTAGAAATGTTTCCATTCCACAGACACATTTAATCCTGTTTTCACAGTGTTGAGTTTATGGACCAATTGTTGTTCCAATCTTGTGAGTGCTTTGTCCCTGTCCCCTCCTCTCTTTTGCAGAGTAAATTGTTGTATAATGGTCCAGGAGATGTCATCATTAGTATGTCCTAATCGGCTGAAATGTTCAACCATGGGCTTGTCCGGTATTTTGTTCTTAATGCAGGACCTGTGTTCTGAGATCCGCTGCTTGACTGGTTTGGTGGTCTTGCCTATGTATAGCAGGTGACACAGGCATTGTATGCCATAAATGACAAACTTGCTGTTGCAATTGGTATGGGTCTAAAGAATGCGGTGGTAATCTTTGTAGTGAAAGGTTTTCATTGGAGTGGTGAAACGGCACGCCACACAGGTAATGTCCCACAACGTTTGGAAGGGCCCATAATGTGTTGGGTGTCTTAGTCTCTTCGATGTATGTGTGGACCAAAGTATCTCTTAGGTTTTTGTTTTTCTTAAAAGCAAAAATAGGCTTTATTTCCAGAGTACCCTTGTTTTTGATCAGATGCCAATGTTTATTTATTGTTTGTTTGGTAAGGTTTCTTAAAGGGCTGTATGTTGTTACACAGACCAGTCTGTTCATCTCGGTTTTTTCTTTGGGTGTTAAGCATGTTCCCCGGTCTGTGTTGAAGGCCCTTTTACGTGCCTCTTTGATCGATTTCTTAGGATATCCCCTTTCTTTCAATCGGTTTTGCAGGCCGTTGGCATGTAGATCGTATTTTTCTTTATCTGAACAATTCCGTCTAATCCTAAGAAACTGGCCGTAGGGTAGGTTGTACTTTAAACCCTGGGGGTGGTAACGGGAAAAATGCAGTAAGCTGTTCCGATCAGTTGGTTTCCTGAAGAGTTCAGTTTTCAGGCTGTTTCCTGATCTGTATAAGTGCAGATCTAGAAAATCAACAGCCTGGTGGCTCCAATCGATGGCAAACCAAATATGGTCATTACACTCATTGAGCCATTGATGAAAAAATCCTAGGTCTGCTTCCGTGCCGGTCCATATGAGTAAGACATCGTCGATGTATCACCCCCAAAGGAGTATGTGCGACTTGTGAGGGTTGTTATCATTGTGTATATGGTCTGTTTCATATTGGGCCATGTACAAATTTGCGACGTCGGGGGCAAAAGTGGCCCCAATGCTCACCCCTTTTATTTGTTGGTATAGTTGGTTTATTAATAAGAAAAAGTTCTCTGACATGGCGAGCCTAACATACTCTCAAATGAAATCTGTTAGTGTTGAGGTCACATCTGTCCTTTTGTTGAGGCAAATCTTTAGAGCTTCTAACTCTTCTGCTTGTGGTATAGATGTTTATAAGGCTTCAACATCTACAAAGGGTTTAAGGAAGAAGTCAGTATATAGGGATAAAGGCTCTAAAAGAGAGTCACAGGCCGAGACTATCGGTCTACCAGGTGGTTGTCTTGCGTCCTTGTGGATTTTGTGTAGGATGTAGAAAGCGGGGGTTCTGGGGTGGGTTTTGTTCAAAAAATGACGTTCCCCCTTGCAGAAGTAGATTGGAGGGGATGGAGGGGGAGCAGGGTAGAAGAATCAAGCAAAACAAGCAACACCTGGAAACGAAACTGGAGGGATCCTTAAGTAGGGAAAAAGAGCGGCAAACCAGGAGTGCACCAGGTGGGCGGGGCTTGCTAAGTGGGAAAAAAGAGCGTCAACCAGGAAGGTACCCGGAGTGCAGTGTTTAGGCCAGGTGACCTAGATCCACTTGCACCTGCTCCCCATCTGCAAAGGAAAAGAGGCTGGAGTGCTCCTTAAGTAGGGAAAAGAGCGGCAAACCAGGAAGGTACCAGGTGGGCGGGGCTTGCTAAGCGGGGAAAAATAGTGGCAACCAGGAAGGCACCAGGTGTGCGTGGCTTGAGCCAGGTGACCAAGATCCACTTGCACCTGCTCCCCATCTGCAAAGGAAAAGAGAGACTGGAGGGCGCCTTAACTAAGGAAAATGAACGGCAACCTGGAAGGCACCAAGCACTGTACACACATTATACTAGGCAAACTCATGTAAAACCTACAAAGCCTGTCAGCAAGAAAAGAATCCTCTACTGTTACCACGTCCAAACAAACCAAATACGACTAATAGATCTATTCATACCTCCACACCACACAATGCCACCTTTACAGAACACAACATGTCTATCTACCTATCTATTTATCTCAATCTTGTATAGCGCAAGCACTTTCACCAAAGAGGCATCATGGCGTTCAAGAGATGCGGACAGCAAAGAGAGGGGAAATTATATGAAAAAGTACGATTTAAGAATAGCCTTAAAAATATTGAAGTCTGAGGTAGTCCGGAGAGAGAGCGGAATAGAACTCCAGCATAAGGGCCTCCACAGAAAAAGTGTGACCACCACAGCGTCGTTCAAAGGAATACAGAGGAACAGTAAGAAGAGATAAGAGTCAGAATGCAGCATAAGTACAGGGCAATAAGGAGAAATGTTCTCTTGAAAGGATAAACAAACGTTGCCATGGTAGGCCAAATGGATCATAAAAAGAGATTGAAACTGAATTTGTGCTGCAACTGGAAGCCGATGAAGCTGGAGATACTGGCTGACCTTGAGGAAGGCCTGTAACAAAAACGAACAGCAGCATTCTTCAGTTCAGTTCATAGGCTTTATTTTGACAAAAGGTCATAAAAGCAACAGTTGGTTAATAATGATAAGACATACTGTGCACCATTGCAACATAAAATCATCAATTCATCAGACCTACAAGCAAACGAAAAATGCCTTGCATAACTCCATAATACAGAAGGGTTAGAAAGAAACCTGTGAGTAAGACTAAACAGGCTCTTTTTGCTTCTTTAAGTGGACTCTCCATGCCCAATTAACATAACTACTGGTTGCAAAAACAGCAGGAACATCAGGAAAGTCAAAACACAGAACCATGGCTTCAGCAATAATCCTAGAGCCACGACTTAAATAAAGCGGCTTCAAGAAGTGTTTCCTCAGGGGCTTAGTCCCAGGACATAACAGTATTAAATGACACAGGTCTTCATCAGATTTACTGAATAAAGTACACTTTGGAGTTACTTCATTATTCCACTTGTGTAAGAATGCTGCAGTGGGCAAGGTCCCAAAACAAAACGTTATGTACAATGTTTTTTCTTGTTTGGAGGTGATATCATCCAAGTAGTCTTCACAGCTTGCCTGGTTATTAAAAGTAAGGTAGCAGGCCAAAGATTCAGAGGCCCGAGATTTAAACACTATGTCCCTCAACCTTGACCAATGCAGCACTCTTTACCACTACTATAGACTCAGGAGGTAAAACACACAGGTTAGACCAATAGTCCCTGAGCCCCATACCCCCCCAGATAGTTTTTAACATGGGTAAACCCCTTCAAGGAAGTCCCCCCTTGCTGGGACAGGACATCCAACTATGTCTCTCTATATTTATAGAGATATTTGCTTGTCCATAAACAAACCCAATAGCGCACTGGTCGCAGCTTGCAAATTGACTCGATCCCCTGCATACAAGTCTCTAGCAACACCGGCGTGTTTGGCGGACTATTGGGCAACCCAAGTATGTTTTTTTTATACTACACGACCGCTAATGGGGGAACATTCATCTGACCCCACAGCTCTGCCCCATACAATGAGGCTTGGCATGCCTGTGCTTTATATGCCTCCAAGGAAACACGTAACGCCCCATTACCATACTTGTTGATAAACCTGACAAGGGCACCACCGTACCTAACCAACATTTACTTAACCTTCTCCAAGTGCAGTGACCAGCCACAGGACACCATAACTCTCAACGCCAAATAATCACCTGCTCAATTTCCCCTTCATCCAAGACCAGTCTGATGCCCGTTTGTTCTCTCCTAACATCAATGTTGTTTTACTAATGTTAATTGACAGCCCATTCCTCTTACAGAATGCAACAAAAATGTCCAGCTGCTTGCAGGCACCAGTGGGTGTCAGAGATAAAAGAATCTGCATCATCCTTTAATAGCAAGCCGTCAGCCTGTCACCAGCTAAGGATGTCAGTTTGCCAGTCAGTTTGCCCACCCAAAATCTTCTTTATGATACCATTAACGTCAGAGGTGGCCGTGTTAGGCGGTGAGGCTTGACGTTCTAATTTTTGGGTAGGGTCCTTTCCTCTGATCTCCACATTGGAAGAGTGGAGCAGTCACAGCAGTGAAGACCGCAGCGAGGACCGCAGTTTCACGTGGAGCCCAACCGCGGGGATCACAGCATTATAACATTTCTTTGATCTTTACTTTCGCTATGCCGGCAGTTCCAGCCCTACTTTCACAATTTGATTAATCCCCAGCCTTGTAGTCCTGTTCGCTGTGGCTTGTCTGCTCTCGGCAGTCAACTGCTGGGATTGGAACACAGACGCATTCTCTGAGCGCCATTTCTGCTATCACAGCTGATTACAGCTATCACAGCGCCACACTTGCGGGTAAGTTGCTAACGCCTTATCCTGCGAAAGAGAAGAGATTAGAAAGTTGCTAATGCCAGTTGTACTCTTTATAGGTGCACAATTGTGGATGGAGCAGCTCCTTTGTTTTGCCACGACCTGTTGAGCCATGCCTGTTACGAGGTTGCATTCAGTGTCAGGCATGAATAAGGGAACAGACCTGATTACTGAAGGGGAAACCAGCCGTACCCAAGTATTGGGCCCTTTTAGCCCACTATCCATCGCTCGGAGTAGGGAGGAACCATCACTACTGACACCCCGTAGGAATAATAACCACTTATCGGATGTTTTGGCTATTAGTGCCAAACACAGACTGAAGCTCCAACAAGAACAGCATGCATGTTCTAAACTCTTGCTTATAAGCAAAGAGTTTCAGAATGACCCCAACTTTGAAGATAATGCTGTGGACTCTCCGATATCAATGTCCATGCCCTCACAGCCTAAGACAGCTAGCCCCCAAGTTAACAAAAGAGTGACTAACAAGTGTGATGCTATGAATAAGGAAGTGGATAAACCAGAGAGATTCATGGGAGCCCATTTTGTGCTAACACAGCTGAAATTAATGGGGGATCAGTTAGGACAAAATTTAGTGGTTAATATGGTTAGGAGGGTCAGCAGACTCCAAGATCTTAGAGCCTTGGCGACTACAGCAAGAGCAGTTGTTGCAGGACCTTGTAGTTTGTTCGAATAGTAGAGACTTTCAGAGATGGGTGGTATCTGTTCATTCAAATACTCTTGCTACATCCCTCCCCAACTCGAAGAAGTCCAAACTTTTGGAAACTGAGAGAATAGAACATTTCTCACAAACTTCCCCTCCTAAGAATGGTCATCAAAAGGGCTGCCAAACAGACGCTATAGGGTACTGTTATGTAGGTGTGTCCTTCCAGGCGAAGATTGTCAATCCTGCTGTTGGTCGGGGGGATAATACAGCACAAGAGGTCATCACGCCGCCTACCAAGTCAGTTTCTTTGGTTGCTCTTCCATTCTGCAAGGACATTCGACAAAGGAAATCCAAAATGGTTTGTATTGCGGACCCCAGTCTAAGGAGTTTTGCTCTGGACGTGAGAAACTTCATCATCACTAATGTTGCTAAGCCAAACCAATTTGAATTCAGAGAGGCCCTGAAAAACAAAATTCTGGCTTGGCTCAATTACAAATTGTGTCCTAACTGTGTGAGAACGCAAGACCTAAAAGCCCTCCGGAGAACTAAGTGGTGTCCTAGGGACAATACTGATTGCATCATTGTGGGATGTGGGTCTAGCAGCTTACCGCTGTATACAAACAGAATGTCATTCTCACAGCATATATGCTCTTCCACTACCCTTAGAATTGTTTTGAATTAAGTAGCTAATTATTGTAGTTTCTTTTTTTATAACAGTTTCGTTTTCACCATTGGCTTCACTGTTTATTTATCTGCCCATCATGGTGTTGTGCTTAGTTCCTTGTATTTATTCTACTGCCAAGGTGACTCCTGTCTGGCACCTATCCTCAAGAAATTGGCACATGACCTTGCTCCTTTTATAACCACCTTCATCAACTCCTCATTCCTAACTGGAACGGTTCCCAACAACTTGAAGGACGCCTGGGTCATCCATCTTCTAAAAAAAACGACTTTAGACCCTGAGACACCAACCAACTACAGACCTATCACCACCGTCCCTTTCCTCCTAAAAATATTAGACAGAGAAGCATATCTACAGATACAGAACTATCTGGAAATAAATAACCTCCTCGGCACAAGACAATCTGGTTTTAGACCCAAGCACGGGACAGAAGCAGCTCTCTTAGATGTCAAAACCCAAATTGAGGACCTAAAAGATAACAGCAAATTGGCCCTTCTACTCCTACTGGACTTATCTGCTGCCTTCGATTTAGTCAATCACCAATTTCTTTGTCAGCACCTGATATCCGCTACCCACTTCTCCGACAATGCCTCTAACTGGATTAGGTCATTCCTTGACAATAGGCACATGAGAGTTTTCTCACCTACCTCCTCTGCAGATCCTACACCAGTCCCCTGTGGAGTCCCACAAGGGTCCTGTGTTTCCCCTACACTCTACAATGTATTCACCAAACCACTGTTTGATGTGCTTGACTATCTGGGTGTCACCTACATGAATTATGCGGATGACACCCACATACTCATTCCCATCACTGGTGACTACATTGTTGACTCCACAGCCCTTAATGACATTTACCAAGTCATCGAAGCCTGGATGACCCAACACGAGTTATGTCTCAACGATGACAAGACAGAGATGCTCATCTTGGGTACACAACAGAGACTTAGCAAACTGAACCCATCGTTCAGCTCCTTCAATATTGACGGCAATTCCATTAAAGTATCCACAGATACCAAAACCCTAGGAATCTACCTAGACTTCACACTCACCCTCACTCAACAAACCAATGAAGTGGTTGCCGCCTCAGCTTACACCTGCAAGCTGATCACAGCCTGTCGCCCATTCCTCACTACCCAGAACTGCATCACCCTGGCTAGGACTCTGGTTATGTCCAAACTGGACTATTGGAATGCAATATATCAAGGCACCAACCAGCGTAACCTTAACAAACTTCAGATTACCCAAAACAATGCCATTAGAGCTGCCCTCAACATCCCCAGATCAGCTCACATCTCAGAAACCAGGAAGAACCTTCACTGGCTCTCAGTCGCCCAAAGGAGCTCTCTGAAAGCATTGGCCCTTACCTACAAATGCGTAAACAATCAGGCCCCCATCTATCTAGCCTCTCGCTTCACTCATTACATCCCATCGCAGGCACTTAAATCCGCACAAACTCAAGGTCTCATGATCCCCAGATACAAGCTCCAAACAGCTGGAGGCGTTAGTTTCCCAGTCCTTGCTGCCAAGCTCTGGAACACCTTGCCACTTACCATCAGAAATCTACCTTCATTCAACCTATTCAAACACAAAGCTAAGCTCTGGTTAGCTACCTCACACAAACAACTATCCTCTTGATTATGTATAACATGAGTCTTTGCATGCCTACTGGGACTCTGTATTTCTCCCGCACGCTACTGCTCTCGTCGATGCATATGATATCTCTAACGTTAACTGTAACTCTGCCACAACTGTTATCACCACTGTGATTATATTGCTGTAATATACTGTTAAGATATGCGCCCGGTTGCCTTCGGGCCTGGTTGTGCTATACAAATAAAACAAATACAAATACAAATTCTATGTTTTGGTTTGTCATTTGTATAATTTATGATATGTGCCCTGATGCCCACTGTCTTGTCGGCTCTCTAAAAGTACACAAATAAATAAAAAAATGTATAAAGATGCAAAACAGTTTGGGTGCCAAAGCGCACCACTGGCGGATACCCTTCTCACCCTTCTCGATGTCGATACTGAGGTACTCTCATAAGTTCCCCAACGAACCACTGCAGTGTTACCAGTGTATAAACTTTGGATTGATTGCAGACAAAAGTGCACCCAGAATTCCATGGTCCTTTAACACCTCCCAGAGCTGATGTCTGGGTACTGTGTCAAAATCTGTATGTAAATCCACAAAAACTGCATAAAAACTAGTCTTTCTAAGGACTGCTTATTTATCGCACACCAACCGCAGGCATAGGCTTTGGTCGATTGTGCTCAGGCCTTCCCAAAATCCTGCCTGCCGATGATCCGCAACACCTGCAATTGATGCAACAGATAGATAGGCTGAACCAGCAAGGTGGCATTACAGTAGTCAAGGCTGCCATTGATCGTGGCAGGCAGCAGTAACCCTACGTTCAAGCCAAAAGAGCAGCTTGGTGTCATAAGTGTAGAAGTAAACATATAAACCATGGGAGTGGATAAGTCTGGCCAAATGCTAGGTCTAGATATTAAGAAGCAGCTGGGAGAGAGCGGAGCCCTGGGGAAACCCACAAGAAAAAGGGACAGGGGACGATTTAAAAGGAAATAAGGAAACAGATTGTGATCAAAATCATAAAAAGGCACAAAACCAATCAAGCACGGGGCCAGTGATACCAGCTTCCAACATCCAGACCAGTAGAGTGGTATGATCAATGGTATCAAAAGTGGCAGAAAGGTCTAATAGTATTAGACCCGTCACACCACCATAATCCTGGATAATGGTCAGGTCATCGACCAAAGACACCAGGACCACATCTGTACCCCCTAGGGGATAGAAGTCAAGTTGAAAAGGATCGGAGATGTTTGCGGCTTCCAAATAGGACCTGAACTGAGGTGTAACCAAGACCTCCAGTAACTTCATAAGAAACGTGAGAAGAGAAATGGGCCCATAGTTAGAGAAAACATATTTATAAAGCAAGTATTTTTTAAAGCAGGATCACCTGTGCATATGTTTTATTTTATTTGTATTAAGTTTTAGAAGCCAACTTTTAAAATATTCAATCACATCTCCACATCATCAAAACACTAAGAGGGTAATTCATAGAATTTCGCAGAAAAGTGTCGCAAGCGGCTGGCGCAGAGTGTCCGCGTGCGATTGTCTGCGCCAGGCACGTGCGCTAAAACCGATTTCCGCGCACAGCGTATTCATGGATTTTAGGCTCCCAAACCAGCCGTGGCGCAGAGAATCGCAGCGACCCTGCAGCAGCGCCAGTAACGCCCCGAAGAACGCCCTCGCGCAAGGAAAAGCCATCAAAATCGCTAAATCACCGCAAAGGGCTGCGCTAACCCTGGACCAGTTCACCGGGCTGGCAAACAGCAAACGCCAAGCGGGGAACGTATATTTCAGGGGTGCGCGGGAAGTTCCACACGCGATTGGCCCAGTGCGAGCAAGGTATGTGAATTTCAGGGGTGCGCGGGAAGTTCCACACGCGATTACAGCAGGGTACGTGTATTTCAGGGCTTCGCGTGAAGTTTCTCACGCGATCGGGCCTGGGGGAGCGTGCTACTTGTATTACAGGGGTTCGCGTGAACTTACTCACGCGATCGGGCCTGGGGGAGCGGGCTATGTGTATTACAGGGGTTCGCGTGAACTTCCTCACGCGATCGGGCCTGGGGGAGCGGGCTACGTGTATTTCAGGGGTTTGTGTGAACTTTCTCATGCGATCGGGCCTGGGGGAGCGGGCTACGTGTATTTCAGGGGTTCGCGTGAACTTTCTCACGCGATCGGGCCTGGGGGAGCGTGCTACGTGTATTACAGGGGTTCGCGTGAAGTTGCACACGCGATTGTCCCAGTGCGAGCAGGGTACGTGCATTACAGGGGTGCGCGGGAAGTTCCACACGCGATAGTCCCAGTGCGAGCAGGGTACGTGCATTTCAGGGGTGCGCGGGAAGTTCCACACGCGATAGTCCCAGTGCGAGCAGGGTACGTGTATTTCAGGGGTGCGCGGGAAGTTCCACACGCGATAGTCCCAGTGCGAGCAGGGTACGTGTATTTCAGGGGTGCGCGGGAAGTTCCACACGCGATAGTCCCAGTGCGAGCAGGGTACGTGTATTTCAGGGGTGCGCGGAAAGTTCCACATGCGATACCGGCAGGGAATGTGTATTTCAGGGGTTCTGGGGAGTACTACACGTGAATTGGCCGTGTGGGTCCTCCCAGGTGTAGGTTCCACAACCTCCACGGCCCCTGCAGGCAGCCCACACCACGGGGGACTACCCTGCACCCCTGCACATGTCCCGCAGGCAGCCCATTCACCATGGGCATGCCCCCCAGCCAACCCACATGTCACCTTGCACTACTGATCAACAATGCATGTCTCCCACCACCCCCACCCCCAGCAGTGCAGGGGCAGCCTCCACCAGGCCCCCACTCATGTCCCCCTGCACCCCCACCCCCCAGCATCCAGGGTCACCCTCCACCAGGCCCCCACTCATGTCTCCCACCACCCCTACCCCCCGGCAGTGCAGGGTCACCCTCCACCAGGCCCCCACTCATGTCTCTCACCACCCCCACCCCCCTGCCACCATGGGCAGCACCCACCAGGCCCCCACTCATGTCTCCCACCACCCCCACCCCCCTGCCACCATGGGCAGCCCCCACCAGGCCCCCACTCATGTCTCCCACCACCCCCACCCCCTGCCACCATGGGCAGCCCCAACCAGGCCCCCACTCATGTCTCCCACCACCCCCACCCCCCGGCAGTGCAGGGTCACCCTCCACCAGGCCCTCACTCATGTCTCCCACCACCCCCACCCCCCTGCCACCATGGCCAGCACCCACCAGGCCCCCACTCATGTCTCTCACCACCCCCACCCCCCTGCCACCATGGGCAGCCCCCACCAGGCCCCCACTCATGTCTCCCACCACCCCCACCCCCCGGCAGTGCAGGGTCACCCTCCACCAGGCCCCCACTCATGTCCCCCTGCACCCCCACCCCCCAGCATCCAGGGTCACCCTCCACCAGGCCCCCACTCATGTCCCCCTGCACCCCCACCCCCCAGCATCCAGGGTCACCCTCCACCAGGCCTCCACTCATGTCTCCCACCACCCCCACCCCCCTGCCACCATGGCCAGCACCCACCAGGCCCCCACTCATGTCTCTCACCACCCCCACCCCCCTGCCACCATGGGCAGCCCCCACCAGGCCCCCACTCATGTCTCCCACCACCCCCACCCCCCGGCAGTGCAGGGTCACCCTCCACCAGGCCCCCACTCATGTCCCCCTGCACCCCCACCCCCCAGCATCCAGGGTCACCCTCCACCAGGCCCCCACTCATGTCCCCCACCACCCCCACCCCCCAGCATCCAGGGTCACCCTCCACCAGGCCCCCACTCATGTCTTCCACCACCCCCACCCCCTGCCACCATGGCCAGCACCCACCAGGCCCCCACTCATGTCTCTCACCACCCCCACCCCCCTGCCACCATGGGCAGCCCCCACCAGGCCCCCACTCATGTCTCCCACCACCCCCACCCCCCTGCCACCATGGGCAGCCCCAACCAGGCCCCCACTCATGTCTCCCACCACCCCCACCCCCCTGCCACCATGGGCAGCCCCCACCAGGCCCCCACTCATGTCCCCCTGCACCACCACCCCCCAGCATCCAGGGTCACCCTCCACCAGGCCCCCACCCATGTCTCCCACCACCCCCACCCCCCTGCCACCATGGCCAGCCCCCACCAGGCCCCCACTCATGTCTCCCACCACCCCCACCCCCCGGCAGTGCAGGGTCACCCTCCACCAGGCCCCCACTCATGTGTTCCACCACCCCCACCCCCCAGGATCCAGGGTCACCCTCCACCAGGCCCCCACCCATGTCTCCCACCACCCCCACCCCCCAGCAGTGCAGGGGCAGCCTCCACCAGGCCCCCACCCATGTCTCCCACCACCCCCACCCCCCAGCAGTGCAGGGGCACCCTCCACCAGGCCCCCACTCATGTCTCCCACCACCCCCACCCCCCAGCCACCAGGGGCAGCCTCCAGCAGGCCCCCACTCATGTCCCCCACCACCCCCACCCCCCGGCAGTGCAGGGTCACCCTCCACCAGGCCCCCACTCATGTCTCCCACCACCCCCACCCCCCTGCCACCATGTGCAGCCCCCACCAGGTCCTCACAATCCCCAATCATGTGCGTAATGGTCAGCCTCCACAGCCAAAAAGCCCTACCAAGTAACCCATTCACCCACATGGAAATGGAAATCACATGTTACACCCCCAATGTTCATGAAGCTAATGAACCCATGTCCGTCACACACATTTTTTGCAATTGAATGGGAAAACACACAACATGACATGCATGAAACCAATGAGATGAAACCACACAGTGAACTATGGCAACAAAAATGTATAGAAAAAAATAAAGAATGCTAAAGAAAGAAAACTAACTACAATGTAAATGTGAAAAAATAAGCTGCATGTCCGCATAAAAACACAAAACTGGAAATCCAAATCCGAAAAAATGTGTCCAAAGTGAAATGTAAAAAACTCTCCATGCAACAAAGAACTATGTACAAAAATAACAAGGGTCCATGATCCCAACTGAACTAAGGAAACCTCCTAAAGAACCTACCTAAATATCAACAATATACAAAAAGTGGAGCAGTGTCCGTCGACTCCAAATCATAATAAGAACGAAAGGAAACCTAAAACTAAAGAACTATATACAAAGGCGGCGGGCAAGTCCAGCGGCTCACTCTGTGGTGTCCCAGGCCAGGGCATCATCGAACTCCTGTTCGATGTCCCGGAGGCGGTCCAGTTCCATGGCCCCGAGGGTCCGCAGGGACGACGCTGTATCCTCCTCCAACCCCCTGCGGATTGCCTCGAGGCACTCGGCCCGCCTCAGGGCCCTCCGCATGGAGTTCTCCGCCCTGACCATTGTGAGCCGCGCCTCTTCCGCCCACCGCCGCTCCGCACCTATGGCGTGGCCCAACCGCTGCCACACGGAAGACACTCTCTGTCCTGGGTCCCCCTGCCCTCCGGCCGATGCCTGCCCCTCCGATGTCGAAAGCCCCGAGCCTTCATGTCTCCCACCATGTTGCTGCTGCTGCTGCTCTGCCTCTGCCCGTGCACTGCCTCCTGCTGCCTGCACATCCTCCGCCGGCTGGGGTGCACTTGTTGATGTGGCCACCCCTGCTGGACCTCCGACTCCCGACTGTGGCAGGGATGCCTCCTCCACCAGCCTGGCCGCACCGTCAGAGGCAGCTCCACAGGGCACCCAGGTGACTGATGGGTGGGAAGATGGCACAGAGGACGACTGGCGCGTAGGGGGTCCAGTTGAGGAGGGGGTCGGAGCAAGCCCCATCAGACAGCGGAATCCGGCCTGGGTGACCTGTCCCAGCAGGCTGACGTGGTCAACGAGCCATTCGAGATGACATGCAGTCTCTCCATGAAAAGACTGCAGGTCACCTCGCATGGCCCGTTGACGCAACGCCACACCAGCCAGGACAGGCTCAACCCGGACCTGGATGGCCACGTCCGCAGGCAGAGGAAGGCCAGTTGACGTCAGCTCATCCCCTGCCTGAAAACGGGTCTGGACGTAGGCATCCCTGCTGGTGCAAGATGATGCAGGGACAGGATCGGGGACAGGATTGCACACAGGCACCTCCGCGGCCGCCTGTGCTGCCTCCTGTCCCTGGTCCTGCACTGCACCACTAGCACCAGTGGGATCCCCACCTCCAGACCCTGTCTCTGGTGCTTGCGCGGCCCCCTCCTCCACCAAACCCCCCACCAACCTGGATGACTCCGTGCCATCTTCCGCTGTTGGGCCCTGTGGGGTCCCAGCTGCCCCTTCTGCTGCCTAGGAGTCCAACTGCAACCTCCGCCTCTTGGACCTCCCCCCGGCAGCTGCGGCCTGGGACACGGCACCAGACTCCTCACTCCCCGACGAGATGACAACACGGGAGGGGAGCCGGGCCTTGCGTCTCCGGCTGGCGGTCGGATCCCCGCCGCTGTGCTCCACAGCACCTTCTCCGCCCTCTTCATCAGTTGACGCTGCAGACAGGGAGAAACAAAACACAGGCATCAGGGCACTGTACAATGGACACATACACGCATGACAGTTGCACATGAGTGGCATTGGCAAACCTCAGACATGTCATCACAATCCCCAACACACATGTCATTGCAACTGGCACACATGAGCCATACCACAGCCATATCGCAACTGCCAGCACCATCCCTACACATACAACAGCATGAGCAGCCAAAGGGGAGCCAGACATCACATGCAACACAGGAAGTGCACCACACATGTACACACACCACCACACTTGCATGCATGTCTACACCTCTGCCAAGTGTCGCACTGTTCAGACGGGCATCCATGTCACATCTGCCAATCAGGCTTCCACATACCGCTGTCACATGCATCCATGTTGCATCACTGTTGCACCCTTGTCAAATACACACACATGCACATGTACACAGTGCTCATACATGCAGTCGAAAACAACATACATGCCTGACATCACGGACATGTCTACTTACATACACATTCATCCAAACATGTGTGCACGCACAACTGCATTTGCCATGCAAGCCCACACACACAAGCACCATCCATGTCTCACACATTACAGCCCTCGCATGTGTCAGCCCCACGGCCCTGTAAACCCCCACCCATACTCCACCCCATACAAACAGATGTGCAACCGGCACAATGGCGAATGATCACCACACGCCCTGCTCACAACCAGGATGCATGTACACTCACCGCTCGACTCCAGACGGGTCTGCTTCTCTAGGACCTGGACGTGGAGCGCTGGGGATATGCGTTCCAGGACCCCCATCTGTTCTTCCGACAAGTGGCCCCGGCGCCCCTTGGCATCCGCTGCCTTCAAGAGGCGCCGGGCCTTGTTCAGGGTCCTGGACCTGAAGTCCTCCCAGCGCTTCCTGACATGTTGTAAGTCCCGGACTGCCACCCCCTCCGCGTTGATGGCAGTCACGATGTCAGTCCAGATCCGAGTCCGTCCTTCCTTGTCGGCGCGGGAACTTCCAAAGAGGGCATCATACTGCCCCAGGACTTGCTCCACCAGGACACCAACTTCGGTGGCACTGAAGCTGGTGCCCCTCTGCCTCTCTGGCCGGGGGTTGTCAGTGGTCACAGATGGTGTTTGGCCCGACATGACAACCCCAGAGGCAGGAGTGGGTGGGCAACTGGGTCCTGGGGCTGGGCTGTGGAGCGATGGAATTCCAGTCGGGAGTCTTCGGTTCCAGCAGGGGTGGTCACAGCAACAGCATCCCTGGCTGATGTGCAGGCAGCAAATGGCAGTGCACATGGGCAGCAGGCAGTCAGGCAGCAGCAGATGGCAGGTGGGAGCGTGCTCGGGGCTCTGGGGGGCAGTAGTTCGGCCTTCTGGGCAGGAGCGTGGTCTTCCGTGTGCTTACGCATGGCCAGCTTGGTACGGAGTGATTTGGCACGTGAAAATCCTGCACGTCAGCACGCATACGCGATTCTATTGGACCAAAGGCCCTCAGCGCGTAAGCGCGTCTGTGACCCGCACGGGTGTTTCCCACACAGCACGTGATGACAGAGCACACGTGGAAAGACTGCACGTCAGAGTCTCATCGCGTGTGATTGGTGGAAATGGCCGTACACGCAGAAGTGAAAAAGCGTGTAATTGGTGGAAATGGCCGTACACGCATAAGTCACAAAGCGTGTAATTGGTGGAAATGGCCGTACACGCATAAGTCACAAAGCGTGTAATTGGTGGAAATGGCCCTAGCGCGTACACGCCGCGTAAGTGACGTTGGACGTGTGGGCCTGTATAAAAGGTACGCGTAGAACACCATTTCCTTGTACGTGCTTTTCGTGGAGAGCGAGTGGGTGAATTCTGTACTTCTTGTCGGTTCACACGCGATTTACTTCACGGCGTTTCAAGTTCGTATTCCCTGTTACCTCTGACAGATTTTTCTCTTTTTTCTCTTTTACTGGTTTACCTGGGCCTGTTCCCTCAAACAGTGTTCCCTTCTACTGTTGTCCTGTCTCCTCAGATAGCGTACAAGTCTTCTTTTGGCGGGGGTGTTGCCAACCGAACGCGCTCCTTTTTCACGCTCTTTTACCTGGCAGACGGTGAGTCACGCACGTATCTAACATCTGTGCTTGCCCCCTGTGTAGCCTACCCCTTCAGAGGTCATTCTAGGCTGCGTGTGACACGCATACGTTCATTCTTGTGTTACTGGGTGCCACAGCATAGTGCAGGTTTTTCTTTCTGCACACGTGGTCTAGGAGGGGTTGCGTGCACGTCATCTCCCTTTTTTGGGGCTCCTGTGCGTAGCGTGACCCGTCATCTTTCCCCAGGGGTTACAATCAGCCTTGCAAGAGCACTAGGGTACAATTACCATCTGGTACCCAACCCCTTTGACCCCCAATTGCCGAGGACAATATTTGACAGCCACTCCCATACGCACATCAACATCAGTGCCATGGTTGGGAGGCGAGGATTCCGTAAGGGTGGCAAAGGTGGTAGAGCCACAAGTGGTGGCCGTGGTGGATCCGGTAGGGGACGTGGTCGTTACTTGCAGGGTGAGCCTGTCCCCCCATGTGTGGAGGACCAGTCAAGGGCACCCATAATCCCCCCCCTCCCGTTGAGGCTGATGTGGCTGACACCATCCATGCTCAGCCCTTGTTGGACCAGCCCATTGTGGCACCAGACCTGGCTGACTCCATGGCTGACTTCCAGGTCAGCAGGCCTATGACACGTGCGCTGGTGCACGTTGATGTCACCATGCCACGTGCATCTGGGGCAGCAAGGTTCTGCTGCACCAAGTAGGCAGGGTGGAGAGGCTGCAGGGGCAGCTGCGGCTCCATCCACCCCAGCCCTCACACACCCAGCCGGGACAGTGTCGGTCCTAGTCCATGCTGCTGATATTCCCCCTGACACCATCACACTAGAGCCAATGCCTGCACCAACTCCCATGCTGAGTGTGCAATCCCACACTCCTGATACAGAGTCCACCAGGGCTCCTGCCCCTAGTGTCCAGAGCAGCGCAGGACACTCAGGATCACCACCACCTTCCAAGCGGAAGAGGAAGAGTGCTCGTCCGGCACAGGCTGATGCCCCAGACACGGCTACACAGTCCGGCCCGTCCAGGAAGCCCAGCTTCACGGATGACGAACTGAATGCACTTGTCGAGTATGTGTCCGCACATGACAACGAGATGGTCATTGTTGCAGGATCCAAGACCACACCTGCACAACGCCAGGCACACTGGCAGACCGTTGCGGACATCGTAAGTGCCCTTGGAATCGTGAGGCGCACAGCCAATGATTGCTATAAGCGCTGGAATGACCTAAAGCGCAGGGCAAAGAGTAAGCTGGCCTCAAGTCATGCCGCAACTCTAGTGACTGGAGGTGGGTCTCCAGTAGTAGACACAGAACTCACTCCACATGAGTCAGTCACTGGGACCTACGTCACGGAGGAACAGATCCAAGGCGTGGGAGATCTCCCTGATTACGAGGCATTGTCCGGTGAGTGCACGTGCATGTGTGTGTCATCCATGTGCATGGTGTGTGTGAGGGCTTCTGTTTGTGTGCCAGGTGAGAGTGTGTGCGCCTGAGTCGTATGGGTCATCCATGTGCTTCATGCAATACATCCTGCGCAGCTGCATTTGGCCATAGCTGCATCCCTTCTGCCAACAGTAGACATGTAGTCCAACTGCACGCCAGTTGGCCTTGAAGTGTCACCTTGCCACAACATTGTTACAAAATTTAGCACTGTTCATTTAGTCAGATATTTACCATTCCACCACTTTTACTAGGCATGTCGCAGTCCTCTAGTCACATGTCTGACATGGCTATGGTAAAGTTGAGTGACTTTGTTACCTGGATATCATTTGTTCAAACATGTCCCTGTGCAATTGCACCATTTTGGACTGGCAGCTCCAGGTGAAGAATCTGACCTATTAGAATTAGAAAAGCTATTACATGCAGGAACTGGACAGTATGCATAGGTGCTGCCCTCCTCTCCATCTTCACTCAATAGCAATGGTACATGCCATCTGTGTGATGGCATGTGTGTTTCACCTGCCAATCACAGGCCAATGTGTGATGCCATTGCCAGGCAGCATGCAGAAAATGTGTTCATCTTCAATCTTGGTGTCATCAGTGTGTGCCATTTGCCTGCCCTTTATACGCAGTGAGGCTGCATGCATGGGAGGGTTTTAGTCATGTGGGACATGTGTCAAACAAGTACTGTTTCTCTTGCTTCTCAGCCCGCATTGTGTGCTATGGTGCTAATGCCTGTTTCCATTTCTTTGTTTTTATGTCTTTGCAGGGGAAGACGCACCTGATACTGCTGGGGTTGTGGAGATGGTGCTGACCCAGGAGGGGCCCAAGGGCCGACCAACCACCAGTGAGGGACGTGGTGTGGTGGTGGGTGAGAACCCACAAGTGCTGCAGGTCCTGCTCTCAAGGGGTGTCTCTGGCTGCACCTCCCCCGAGCTGTACTCAGGTGTTGATTCGGATGAGACCTACGTGCCGTCGCAGGTGAGTGTTCCAGGGAGGGATTCTGTTCTGTCTCACCCACCTGCACCAGGGTCAGAACCCTCAATGGGGATGTCAGTGTTGGCAGCTACGCCTTTGGTGGTTACTGATGCAGGGTCACACTCCGCGACATCTGATCCTGTTCCTGGGCCAGCAGATCAGAGGGGGAATGCAGTCCTGCAGCCTCAGGCAGTGTCGGCACAGCAAGGCGCAGTTCGCCTTGCCCCAGACAGGTGTGGTGCCCGCCAACGTGGTGGCCGTACGGCACCTGGCAATACTGCATGGGAGCAATCCATTTACGGTATGGCAACCCAACAGGCAGCATCATCCGAGATGATGGCTCAGGCCATGGATAGGGTGGCCTTTTCCATTGTCCCCCCTGGAAGGCTGATGGAGCGACTAGAGCAGGCAACCGACACCATCTGCCAGTCACACAGGGAGGACATGTTGGGGTCCAACAGGGACAGGCGGGTGGCACTGGCGACTCTGCAGGAGGCCATCTCCATTGAGTCCCAGGGCCACAGGGAAGCCCTGAGGCAGGAGCTCCTTCACCTCAGGACGACTCTTGTTGAGCTTGAGGCTTCTACACACCAAAGGACAGAACAGCAGCTGGAGTGCCTCACCCGTACGCTCTCAGCTGAGATGCAGGCAACGAGGGCGGAGGTCCGGGCATCCCGTGAGTTGTTGCATGGGGACCTCCGCACACTCATCCTCCAGAACCAGACCTACCACACCCGCATGCTTGCAGCCATGGAGGAGCAGACTAGGGCCTTGCGTGGGCTGCCTCCCATAGTGCAACCACCTCCGGATGCAGCTGCACAGGGTGATAATAGCGACAGCAGTGATACTCCCACAATAGGGTAGCCGTGTGGGCCATGAGCCCATGGAGGTGTTTTTTTTTCCCAGGATCCACGCAGGTGGGTTCTGGTGTGCATCCTGTCCTCGGACCTCCTGGGTGGCCTCCCCAACCCCCCCGGGCCCTTCAATGGCCATTTTTGGTTTTTATTTTTTATTTTTTTCATTTTTATTTTTATTTCTTTTATTCCCAATTTTTTTGGGACGATTTGTTGGCTTCCGTGGTTCCTGTGGGCATACGCTGCATTGTGGCTGGGCACATGCAGGCTTGTAATGTATTTGGTTCAGATGCTTGGGTTTGAGTCACACACACCCCTAATAATAATAATAATAATAATTAGGCTTTTATATAGCGCTACAAACCCTCAGGTATCTGAGCGCTGCTTATTATTACCCACGGTGTGTGGTGCTCATTTATCGACCTCGGAAGGATGAAAGGCTGAGTTTGGCCCCGCCGGGATTCGAACCTGCGTTAGCAGGATCTGCACGAATGTCAAAGCGAGCGCTCTACTCGCTGTGCCACTTGACCGACTTACTACTGCTTCCCGTTTCCATGGGCTTGCAAAGGGTGTGCCCAAGTGACAGTGAATTACACAGTGACGTTGGACTCCCATGAGCTGTGTGGGCAGTCTGTAGTCAATACTGTGTATACATTCCTAGTGCATAATGCTGTTGTGTTGTACACTGCATGTTTCATTGATGTGTAACTCATCTTCTGTGTCTACCTCCCAATTTGCAGGTCCCTTCCTCATGTCTACACAAGGACCTCTAGTCTGGAGATGTGGTCCATGTTGGCAGCAGTGCACCTACAACTCTACAGGCGCCAACACTGCACAGTTGGTAGTGGTGGGAGTGCAGGCATTTCCAGGTGGTGAGACTACTAATATTATACATTAGTGATGTCATGTTAATGGTAGTACGTGCTCAAGTTTGTTGTTGGTCCGGCATTACTGTGAGCATTTCAGGTGTTGCAAGTTTCTAATAGGGACACTGTACATTGTGACACTAGTGTCATGTTGTGGGGATTACTTTGTTTACGTGCAAATAGCATGACATGGCACGGTGTGTCGTGTGGCGGTGCTGGGGTTGGGTTGGCTGACATGGCACTGTCCTCTTGTTGCATTTTGCAAGTGGGTATTCATTTCAGATGCTTGAATTTGTAACTTCACAAAACTGCATTGGTGGTGTCAGTGTGGGTAGGGATGCACACATTGTGACACTTCCAGGTGAACAATCTCAGGCTGATATGGTTTTCACGGTTCTTTCTCCAGACATTCAGGATCAGTGTCAGGTTGAGTCATCATTGATTGTCAGATGGAATGTGCCAGGGCAGTGTGCACTCCACAGGGGTGTGATTTCTATGTGAAGTAATTAGCCACTAGCTGTGTACGGGCTGCCTCCCCCCGTGCCCTTTCCCCTCCCATGCGCAGCGGCTGTGCATGTGGTTGGGGATGGGGGGGCACCACCATGTCCACGGTCAGGCCCCAGCGTGTTGCAACGTTGTGCAGGACACATGCTGCCACTATGATCCTGCACACTACTGGGGGAGCGTACAACAGCTGCCCGCCAGAACGGTCAAGGGAGCGAAAGCGTGACTTCAGCACTCCAAATGTGCGCTCCACTATGCCCCGGGTTGTAATGTGGGCTGCGTTATATCTTACCTGGGGTGGCGTGGTGGGGTTCCGAATTGGCGTCATCATGTGGGGGCTGAGAGGGTAGGCACTGTCCCCTGTGGAGGTGGTGATTGGTATCATTGGTGGGGTTGTGACCTTGCTCAGTATCCAACATGCATGCATGTGCAGTGGCATTCATACTCACCAAGCAGCCATGTATCGCCATGCCGCCCAGCTTCTAGGTCCCGGCTTAGGGTGGACATTCGGTAAATGAAGCTGTCGTGGGTGGACCCGGTATAGTTGGCATATACTGAGGTGATGATTCCCTTGGCATTACATACTACCTGCACGTTGATGGAATGCCAGTGCTTGCGGTTCCTATAGATGTGCTCAGATGCCCTGGGGGGACGTAGAGCCACATGGGTGCAGTCGATGGCACCTAGCACTTTGGGGAATCGTGCCACACCGTAAAAATCCATGGCGTCAGCATGCCTTTCTGCAGGTGTTCTGGGCAGGTATATGTGCCTGCGGACTGATGGGCGTGCAGTGATGATGTTCAAGACCTGGTGTAGGCAGCGTGACTGGGTGGCCTGTGACACCCCACCCACTATGGCACTTGTCCGCTGAAATGATCCAGTGGCTAAGAAGTGCAGTGCATTGAGGACCTTCTCCAGGGGGCTGAGTGCTTGGGAGCACAGGGTGGGTGATGTGAGGTCATCCTCCCACTCACTCACCAGGTCCAGTATTATGTGTGGTGGAAACCTGTACCTCCCATACACCTGGTCGTCAGGCATCCCGAAAAGGCTAGTTCTGGGTGTGAATATTCTGGCCCTGACTATCCTCCTCCGCCTCCTTTGGTAGGCCACGGCCACTGCTGCTAGGAACGGTATGTTCATCCTGGCGTCTGAGCTTGTTATTTTGTAAGTGCGCTAATTTATGCTTTGCGCGTGTCGTGTTGTAGGCGAGCGTGTGACCCGCGCACCCCTGGAATCCAGTTCCCAGTCCAATGGCGTGTGGAAATTCCCACGCACCACGGGATACAGGTGCGCTGACGTACTTGCGTGTGTAAGTGCCCGCACACCCCTGAAATACACGTACATAGGCCAATCGCGTGTACGCACACTTTTGTCCAATTACACGCGATGACACTCTGACGTGCAGTATTTCCACGTGTGCTCTGTCATCACGTGCTGTGTGGGGAACACCCGTGCGGGTCACGTCACAGACGCGCTTACGCGCTGAGGGACTTTGGTCCAATAGAATCGCGTATGCGTGCTGACGCGCTTACGAGCTAAGGGCCTTTCCTCGAATTTCACGCTGACGTGCAGGATTTTCACGTGCCAAATCACTCCGTATCAAGCTGGCGACGCGAAAACACACGGAAGACCACGCTCCTGCCCAGAAGGCCGAGTTACTGCCCCCCAGTGCCCCGAGCAGCCTCCCACGTGCCATCTGCTGCTGCCTGCCTGCCTGCCTGCCTGCCTGCCTGCCTACCTGCTGCCACCGTGCCCTGCCATTTGGTGCCTGCACATCAGCCATCTGCAGGGATCCAGTTGCTGTGTCCACCCCTGCTGGAACTGAAGACTCCCGACTGGGATTCCATCGCTCCACAGCCCAGCCCCAGGACCCAGTTGCCCACCCACACCTGCCTCTGGGGTTGCCATGTCGGGCACTTCCACATCTGGCACCAGTGGCAACCCCAGGCCAGAGGGGCAGAGGGGCACCAGCTTCACTGCCACCGAAGTTGGTGTCCTGGTGGAGCATGTCCTGGGGCAGTATGATGCCCTCTTTGGATCGTCCCGCACCAGCAAGGAAGGACGGGAGAGGATCTGGGCCGACTGTGTGGTTGCCATCAACGCGGAGGGGGTGGCAACCCGCAACGTCCAGAAGAACAAGAAGCGCTGGGAGGACTTGAGGTCCAGGACCCTTGTGAAGGCCCGGCGCCTCGTGGAGGGGGGCCGGGGCCGCATGAGTTCCATCCAGATGAGGGTCCTGGAACGCGTACGCCCAGCGCTCTACGCCCAGATCCTTGAGAGGGAGACCCGTCTGGAGTTGAGCGGTAAGTGTCCAAGCATTACTGTGTGAGACAGGGCATGTTGCGGTGTGCTGGTTCTATGATACTTGCCTGTATGTGTGCCATAGGCCATGTATGCATGTATGTGTGCAGGGACATCATGGTAATGCATGTGCGACCAGTGATGTGTGAACCACATGGTTGTTGCATGTGTTTAAATGCCACATGGGGAGCCCTATGCAGATTTTAAACATGAGAGCATGCCAGTCTCTGTGTCTGGACATGGGTGGGGGTGAGGGATGGGTGCTGATGCCAGGTACATATATGGTAGCCATGTCTGTGTGCCTGAACTGCGTGTCTGTGACTTGTGCATGCCATGGATGCATGACACATGTGTGTGACAATGCACAGATTCAGTGAAGCAGCCAAATTACCCTTGTATCCGCTGTGTTTGGGGTGTATGGGGCCAGATGGATGTGACTGATGTGAAGTGTGTGCATGTGATAGGCATGACCCATGATGCATGTGAGTTACATATCATTGAATGTTTCAAGAGTCCATTGGACATGCATGGAAATGTCCATGGCATGCACCATGCCTGTTACTGTGTGTGTTTTGCCTGGACTGACCCATGTGTTGTGGAGGGACATGATGGAAGTGTACTTTGACAGTGGTGCTCATCTGCTATTGCTTCCTGTCTAGGGGACCATTGTACAGTACCCTGATGCTTGTGTTCTTTGTCTCCTTCTACGCAGCGGCTAGTGAAGAAGAGGGCGGAGACGGCGCTGTGGAGCAAGGCGGCGGGGATGCCCCCACGGCTGCAGCGGAAGGGGTGGGTGAGCCACCACAGGGGCCTGCTATGGCGGGAGACGGTGAGGAGCCATCCAGGTTGGTGGTTTGCACAGAGGAGGATGAGGCCGCCACTGGGGCACACATGGGGCCTGGTGGGGGCATCCCTGCTGGTGCAAGTGGTGCAGTCCGGGCCAGGGGCAGGAGGCAGCACAGGTCACCGTGGAGGGGCCTGTGCATGTCGCTGTCCCTGACCCTGTGAGTGCACCACCATGCACCAGCAGGGATGCCCCGTCCCAGGCCCGTCCGCAGGTGGAGGGGATGTCCATGTCACCTGACTCCCCTCCACCTGTGGACGAGGAGACCCCTGGCCGTGTGGAGAAGGTCCTGATTGGGGTCGCGATGCGCACGGCTGTGATTCGTGATGCCGTGCGTGCTTCCCGGGAGGAGCACGCACGTCATCACGAAGTGCACCGTGCCGACGTGGCCCAATTGGGATCGGCCATGTTCGGGGGTTTCCTGCATGTGTTGGCCAATCTGGCGGCCCTCTCCTCCTCTGTGCAGGCTATACACCAGTCGTTCTCCTTGCCGTCTTCCGGCCCAGATGCCACCAGGGCCCCCTGTGGACCTGCCCTGACCAATGCAGCCAGCTCGGTGGGGATCCCATCCCTGCCACAGTCGGGAGTCGGAGGTCCAGCAGGGGTGGACAACACAGCAACTGGACCCCAGCAGATGGAAGATGTGACGGCATCATCGGGCAGGGCACGTGCACGACGGCGTCGGTGGTTTCCATCAGCCTGGATGCCGTCGTGCTGGCAGAGGCAGTGGCGTCGGAGGCAGCAGCGGGCTCGACGTGGGAGGCATCATGACTCGGGGCCATCAAGATCAGAGGGGCAGGCATCGGCCGGAGGGCAGGGGAACCCTGGGACGGTAGTGTCTTCCGTGTGGGAGCAGTTGGTCCAGCGGATAGGTGCGGAGCGGCAGCGGGCGGAAGAGGAGCGGCTCACCATGGTCAGGGCGGAGTTCTCCATGCGTCGGGCGTTGAGGCGGGCTGAGTGCCTCGAGGAGGCTCGCAGGGAGTTTGAGCTGAACATGGGGTTATCCCTGTGAGACCTCGGGGCCAGGACAGAGTCCCGCCTCCAGGACATCGACATGGAGTTCGATGATGCCCTGGCCGGCAACATCACAGAGTGAGCCGCAGGACTTGCCCGCTGCCATTGTATATAGTTATTTAGTTAGTTAGTGTTAGGTTTCCTTTATTTATTGAGATTTTTTTGGACCGCTCGGACAATGGCCACTTTTCTGTATATATTTTTTTCATTAGGTAGTAGTAGGTTTCATTTATGGTGTTGGGCTCATGGACCCTGGAATATTCTTGTGTATAGTTTGCTTTTTGAAGAAACATTTTTTTGATTAATATTTGTGTTCACCATGAGGCAATGGTTTTTCATTATTTTCCTTCCACATGATATTGCTTTGGACAACATTTGTTTTTGGATTCCTTTGTTTTTTTGATTTTTACATTTGTTCTCGGACATGGACCATTTATTTTGTTATCCCCATTGTTGTATGTTTGATTTGTTTACTTTTTTTTCATCTTGAATACATGTTTTTTTTACTTTCACTTGTGGTATTTTCTCATTGGTTTCATACATGTCATGATATGGGTTTTGACATTCACTTGCACCCATTGTGTATGTGTGTGTGACGGACATGTGTTCATTTACATACTTGCCATTGGGGTTGTATCATGTAATTGCATTCACTATGTGGGTGGATGCAATCCTTGCCTGGGTGTTTGTGCTGGGTATGCTGCCCATTACTGCCATGATTGAGTATCGTCAGGACCTGGGGGCAGGGGGACATGTGTGGGGGCCTGGTGGAGGCTGCCCCTGCACTGCTGGGGGGTGGGGGTGGTGGGAGACATGGGTGGGGGCCTGGTGGAGGCTGCCCCTGGTAGCTGGGGGGTGGGGGTGGTGGGAGACATGGGTGGGGGCCTGGTGGAGGCTGCTCCTGCACTGCTGGGGGGTGGGGGTGGTGGGAGACATGGGTGGGGGCCTGGTGGAGGCTGCCCCTGGTGGCTGGGGGGTGGGGGTGGTGGGAGACATGGGTGGGGGCCTGGTGGAGGCTGCCCCTGGTGGCTGGGGGGTGGGGGTGGTGGGAGACATGGGTGGGGGCCTGGTGGAGGCTGCCCCTGCACTGCTGGGGGGTGGGGGTGGTGGGAGACATGGGTGGGGGCCTGGTGGAGGCTGCCCCTGGTGGCTGGGGGGTGGGGGTGGGGGGAGACATGGGTGGGGGCCTGGTGGAGGCTGCCCCTGCACTGCTGGGGGGTGGGGGTGGTGGGAGACATGGGTGGGGACCTGGTGGAGGCTGCCCCTTGTGGCTGGGGGGGGTGGGAGACATGAGTGGGGGCCTGGTGGGGGCTGCCCATGGTGGCAGGGGGGTGGGGGTGGTGGGAGACATGAGTGGGGGCCTGGTGGAGGGTGACCCTGGATGCTGGGGGGTGGGGGTGCAGGGGGACATGAGTGGGGGCCTGGTGGAGGGTGACCCTGCACTGCCGGGGGGTGGGGGTGGTGGGAGACATGAGTGGGGGCCTGGTGGAGGGTGACCCTGGATGCTGGGGGGTGGGGGTGGTGGGAGACATGAGTGGGGGCCTGGTGGAGGGTGACCCTGCACTGCCGGGGGGTGGGGGTGGTGGGAGACATGAGTGGGGGCCTGGTGGAGGGTGACCCTGCACTGCCGGGGGGTGGGGGTGGTGGGGGACATGAGTGGGGGCCTGATGGAGGGTGACCCTGGATGCTGGGGGTGGGGGTGCAGGGGGACATGAGTGGGGGCCTGGTGGAGGGTGACCCTGCACTGCCGGGGGTGGGGGTGGTGGGAGACATGAGTGGGGGCCTGGTGGGTGCTGCCCATGGTGGCAGGGGGGTGGGGGTGGTGGGAGACATGAGTGGGGGCCTGGTGGAGGGTGACCCTGCACTGCCGGGGGGTGGGGGTGGTGGGAGACATGAGTGGGGGCCTGGTGGAGGGTGACCCTGCACTGCCGGGGGGTGGGGGTGGTGGGGGACATGAGTGGGGGCCTGGTGGAGGGTGACCCTGGATGCTGGGGGGTGGGGGTGCAGGGGGACATGAGTGGGGGCCTGGTGGAGGGTGACCCTGCACTGCCGGGGGGTGGGGGTGGTGGGAGACATGAGTGGGGGCCTGGTGGGTGCTGCCCATGGTGGCAGGGGGGTGGGGGTGGTGGGAGACATGAGTGGGGGCCTGGTGGAGGGTGACCCTGCACTGCCGGGGGGTGGGGGTGGTGGGAGACATGAGTGGGGGCCTGGTGGAGGGTGACCCTGGATGCTGGGGCGTGGGGGTGGTGGGACACATGAGTGGGGGCTTGGTGGAGGGTGACCCTGCACTGCCGGGGGGTGGGGGTGGTGGGAGACATGAGTGGGGGCCTGGTGGGGGCTGGCCATGGTGGCAGGGGGGTGGGGGTGGTGGGAGACATGAGTGGGGGCCTGGTGGAGGGTGACCCTGCACTGCCGGGGGGTGGGGGTGGTGGGGGCATGAGTGGGGGCCTGCTGGAGGCTGCCCCTGGTGGCTGGGGGGTGGGGGTGGTGGGAGACATGAGTGGGGGCCTGGTGGGGGCTGCCCATGGTGGCAGGGGGGTGGGGGTGGTGGGAGACATGAGTGGGGGCCTGGTGGAGGGTGACCCTGGATGCTGGGGGGTGGGGGTGCAGGGGGACATGAGTGGGGGCCTGGTGGAGGGTGACCCTGCACTGCCGGGGGGTGGGGGTGGTGGGAGACATGAGTGGGGGCCTGGTGGAGGGTGACCCTGGATGCTGGGGGGTGGGGGTGGTGGGAGACATGAGTGGGGGCCTGGTGGAGGGTGACCCTGCACTGCCGGGAGGTGGGGGTGGTGGGAGACATGAGTGGGGGCCTGGTGGAGGGTGACCCTGCACTGCCAGGGGGTGGGGGTGGTGGGGGACATGAGTGGGGGCCTGCTGGAGGGTGACCCTGGATGCTGGGGGGTGGGGGTGCAGGGGGACATGAGTGGGGGCCTGGTGGAGGGTGAACCTGCACTGCCGGGGGGTGGGAGTGGTGGGAGACATGAGTGGGGGCCTGGTGGGTGCTGCCCATGGTGGCAGGGGGGTGGGGGTGGTGGGAGACATGAGTGGGGGCCTGGTGGAGGGTGACCCTGCACTGCCGGGGGGTGGGGGTGGTGGGAGACATGAGTGGGGGCCTGGTGGAGGGTGACCCTGCACTGCCGGGGGGTGGGGGTGGTGGGGGACATGAGTGGGGGCCTGGTGGAGGGTGGCCCTGGATGCTGGGGGTTGGGGGTGCAGGGGGACATGAGTGGGGGCCTGGTGGAGGGTGACCCTGCACTGCCGGGGGGTGGGGGTGGTGGGAGACATGAGTGGGGGCCTGGTGGAGGGTGACCCTGGATGCTGGGGGGTGGGGGTGGTGGGACACATGAGTGGGGGCCTGGTGGAGGGTGACCCTGCACTGCCGGGGGGTGGGGGTGGTGGGAGACATGAGTGGGGGCCTGGTGGGGGCTGGCCATGGTGGCAGGGGGGTGGGGGTGGTGGGAGACATGAGTGGGGGCCTGGTGGAGGGTGACCCTGCACTGCCGGGGGGTGGGGGTGGTGGGGGACATGAGTGGGGGCCTGCTGGAGGCTGCCCCTGGTGGCTGGGGGGTGGGGGTGGTGGGAGACATGAGTGGGGGCCTGGTGGGGGCTGCCCATGGTGGCAGGGGGGTGGGGGTGGGCGGAGACATGAGTGGGGGCCTGGTGCAGGGTGACCCTGGATGCTGGGGGGTGGGGGTGCAGGGGGACATGAGTGGGGGCCTGGTGGAGGGTGACCCTGCACTGCCGGGGGGTGGGGGTGGTGGGAGACATGAGTGGGGGCCTGGTGGAGGGTGACCCTGGATGCTGGGGGGTGGTGGGAGACATGAGTGGGGGCCTGGTGGAGGGTGACCCTGCACTGCCGGGGGGTGGGGGTGGTGGGAGACATGAGTGGGGGCCTGGTGGAGGGTGACCCTGCACTGCCGGGGGGTGGGGGTGGTGGGGGACATGAGTGGGGGCCTGCTGGAGGGTGACCCTGGATGCTGGGGGGTGGGGGTGCAGGGGGACATGAGTGGGGGCCTGGTGGAGGGTGACCCTGCACTGCCGGGGGGTGGGGGTGGTGGGAGACATGAGTGGGGGCCTGGTGGGTGCTGCCAATGGTGGCAGGGGGGTTGGGGTGGTGGGAGACATGAGTGGGGGCCTGGTGGAGGGTGACCCTGCACTGCCGGGGGGTGGGGGTGGTGGGAGACATGAGTGGGGGCCTGGTGGAGGGTGACCCTGCACTGCCGGGGGGTGGGGGTGGTGGGGGACATGAGTGGGGGCCTGGTGGAGGGTGACCCTGGATGCTGGGGGGTGGGGTGCAGGGGGACATGAGTGGGGCCCTGGTGGAGGGTGACCCTGCACTGCCGGGGGGTGGGGGTGGTGGGAGACATGAGTGGGGGCCTGGTGGTTGCTGCCCATGGTGGCAGGGGGGTGGGGGTGGTGGGAGACATGAGTGGGGGCCTGGTGGAGGGTGACCCTGCACTGCCGGGGGGTGGGGGTGGTGGGAGACATGAGTGGGGGCCTGGTGGAGGGTGACCCTGGATGCTGGGGGGTGGGGGTGGTGGGACACATGAGTGGGGGCCTGGTGGAGGGTGACCCTGCACTGCCGGGGGGTGGGAGTGGTGGGAGACATGAGTGGGGGCCTGGTGGGGGCTGGCCATGGTGGCAGGGGGTTGGTGGGAGACCTGAGTGGGGGCCTGGTGGAGGGTGACCCTGCACTGCCGGGGGGTGGGGGGGTGGGGGACATGAGTGGGGGCCTGCTGGAGGCTGCCCCTGGTGGCTGGGGGGTGGGGGTGGTGGGAGACATGAGTGGGGGCCTGGTGGGGGCTGCCCATGGTGGCAGGGGGGTGGGGGTGGTGGGAGACATGATTGGGGGCCTGGTGGAGGGTGTCCCTGGATGCTGGGGGGTGGGGGTGCAGGGGGACATGAGTGGGGGCCTGGTGGAGGGTGACCCTGCACTGCCGGGGGGTGGGGGTGGTGGGAGACATGAGTGGGGGCCTGGTGGAGGGTGACCCTGGATGCTGGGGGGTGGGGATGGTGGGAGACATGAGTGGGGGCCTGGTGGAGGGTGACCCTGCACTGCCGGGGGGTGGGGGTGGTGGGAGACATGAGTGGGGGCCTGGTGGAGGGTGACCCTGCACTGCCGGGGGGTGGGGGTGGTGGGGGACATGAGTGGGGGCCTGCTGGAGGGTGACCCTGGATGCTGGGGGGTGGGGGTGCAGGGGGACCTGAGTGGGGGCCTGGTGGAGGGTGACCCTGCACTGCTGGGGGGTGGGGGTGGTGGGAGACATGAGTGGGGGCCTGGTGGGTGCTGCCCATGGTGGCAGGGGGGTGGGGGCGGTGGGAGACATGAGTGGGGGCCTGGTGGAGGGTGACCCTGCACTGCCGGGGGGTGGGGGTGGTGGGAGACATGAGTGGGGGCCTGGTGGAGGGTGACCCTGCACTGCCGGGGGTTGGGGGTGGTGGGGGACATAAGTGGGGGCCTGGTGGAGGGTGACCCTGGATGCTGGGGGGTGAGGGTGCAGGGGGACATGAGTGGGGGCCTGGTGGAGGGTGACCCTGCACTGCCGGGGGGTGGGGGTGGTGGGAGACATGAGTGGGGGCCTGGTGGGGGCTGCCCATGGTGGCAGGGGGGTGGGGGTGCAGGGGGACATGAGTGGGGGCCTGGTGGAGGCTGCCCCTGCACTGCTGGGGGTGGGGGTGGTGGGAGACATGAGTGGGGGCCTGCTGGAGGCTGCCCCTGCACTGCCGGGGGGTGGGGGTGGTGGGAGACATGAGTGGGGGCCTGCTGGAGGCTGCCCCTGCACTGCCGGGGGGTGGGGGTGGTGGGAGACATGAGTGGGGGCCTGCTGGAGGCTGCCCCTGGTGGCTGGGGGGTGGGGGTGGTGGTACACATGAGTGGGGGCCTGGTGGAGGCTGCCCCTGGTGGCTGGGGGGTGGGGGTGGTGGGAGACATGAGTGGGGGCCTGGTTGGGGCTGCCCATGGTGGCAGGGGGGTGGGGGTGGTGGGAGACATGAGTGGGGGCCTGGTGGGGGCTGCCCATGGTGGCAGGGGGGGTGGGGGTGGTGAGAGACATGAGTGGGGGCCTGGTGGGTGCTGGCCATGGTGGCAGGGGGGTGGGGGTGGTGGGAGACATGAGTGGGGGCCTGGTGGAGGGTGACCCTGGATGCTGGGGGGTGGGGGTGGTGGGGGACATGAGTGGGGGCCTGGTGGAGGGTGACCCTGGATGCTGGGAGGTGGGGGTGCAGGGGGACATGAGTGGGGGCCTGGTGGAGGGTGACCCTGCACTGCCGGGGGGTGGGGGTGGTGGGAGACATGAGTGGGGGCCTGGTGGGGGCTGCCCATGGTGGCAGGGGGTGGGGGTGCAGGGGGACATGAGTGGGGGCCTGGTGGAGGCTGCCCCTGCACTGCTGGGGGGTGGGTGTGGTGGGAGACATGAGTGGGGGCCTGCTGGAGGCTGCCCCTGGTGGTTGGGGGGTGGGGGTGGTGGGAGACATGAGTGGGGGCCTGGTGGGGGCTGCCCATGGTGGCAGGGGGGTGGGGGTGGTGGGAGACATGAGTGGGGGCCTGGTGGAGGGTGACCGTGGATGCTGGGGGGTGGGGGTGGTGGGGGACATGAGTGGGGGCCTGGTGGAGGGTGACCCTGGATGCTGGGGGGTGGGGGTGCAGGGGGACATGAGTGGGGGCCTGGTGGAGGGTGACCCTGCACTGCCGGGGGGTGGGGGTGGTGGGAGACATGAGTGGGGGCCTGGTTGGGGCTGCCCATGGTGGCAGGGGGGTGGGGGTGCAGGGGGACATGAGTGGGGGCCTGGTGGAGGCTGCCCCTGCACTGCTGGGGGGTGGGGGTGCAGGGGGACATGAGTGGGGGCCTGGTGGAGGCTGCCCCTGGTGGCTGGGGGGTGGGGGTGGTGGGAGACATGAGTGGGGGCCTGGTTGGGGCTGCCCATGGTGGCAGGGGGGTGGGGGTGGTGGGAGACATGAGTGGGGGCCTGGTGGGGGCTGCCCATGGTGGCAGGGGGGTGGGGGTGGTGAGAGACATGAGTGGGGGCCTGATGGGTGCTGGCCATGGTGGCAGGGGGGTGGGGGTGGTGGGAGACATGAGTGGGGGCCTGGTGGAGGGTGACCCTGGATGCTGGGGGGTGGGGGTGGTGGGGGACATGAGTGGGGGCCTGGTGGAGGGTGACCCTGGATGCTGGGAGGTGGGGGTGCAGGGGGACATGAGTGGGGGCCTGGTGGAGGGTGACCTTGCACTGCCGGGGGGTGGGGGTGGTGGGAGACATGAGTGGGGGCCTGGTGGGGGCTGCCCATGGTGGCAGGGGGTGGGGGTGCAGGGGGACATGAGTGGGGGCCTGGTGGAGGCTGCCCCTGCACTGCTGGGGGGTGGGTGTGGTGGGAGACATGAGTGGGGGCCTGCTGGAGGCTGCCCCTGGTGGTTGGGGGGTGGGGGTGGTGGGAGACATGAGTGGGGGCCTGGTGGGGGCTGCCCATGGTGGCAGGGGGGTGGGGGTGGTGGGAGACATGAGTGGGGGCCTGGTGGAGGGTGACCGTGGATGCTGGGGGGTGGGGGTGGTGGGGGACATGAGTGGGGGCCTGGTGGAGGGTGACCCTGGATGCTGGGGGGTGGGGGTGCAGGGGGACATGAGTGGGGGCCTGGTGGAGGGTGACCCTGCACTGCCGGGGGGTGGGGGTGGTGGGAGACATGAGTGGGGGCCTGGTGGGGGCTGCCCATGGTGGCAAGGGGTGGGGGTGCAGGGGGACATGAGTGGGGGCCTGGTGGAGGCTGCCCCTGCACTGCTGGGGGGTGGGGGTGCAGGGGGACATGAGTGGGGGCCTGGTGGAGGCTGCCCCTGCACTGCTGGGGGGTCGGGGGGGTGGGAGACATGAGTGGGGGCCTGCTGGAGGCTGCCCCTGGTGCTTGGGGGGTGGGGGTGGTGGGAAACATGAGTGGGGGCCCGGTGGGGGCTGCCCATGGTGGCAGGGGGGTGGGGGTGGTGAGAGACATGAGTGGGGGCCTGGTGGGTGCTGGCCCTGGTGGCAGGGGGGTGGGGGTGGTGGGAGACATGATTGGGGGCCTGGTGGAGGGTGACCCTGCACTGCCGGGGGGTGGGGGTGTTGGGGGACATGAGTGGGGGCCTGGTGGAGGGTGACCCTGGATGCTGGGGGGTGGGGGTGCAGGGGGACATGAGTGGGGGCCTGGTGGAGGGTGACCCTGCACTGCCGGGGGGTGGGGGTGGTGGGAGACATGAGTGGGGGCCTGGTGGGGGCTGCCCATGGTGGCAGGGGGGTGGGGGTGCAGGGGGACATGAGTGGGGGCCTGGTGGAGGCTGCCCCTGCACTGCTGGGGGGTGGGGGTGGTGGGAGACATGAGTGGGGGCCTGGTGGAGGCTGCCCATGTTGGCAGGGGAGTGGGGGTGGTGGGAGACATGAGTGGGGGCCTGCTGGAGGCTGCCCCTGCACTGCTGGGGGGTGGGGGTGGTGGGAGACATGAGTGGGGGCCTGGTGGAGGGTGACCCTGGATGCTGGGGGGTGGGGGTGCAGGGGGACATGAGTGGGGGCCTGGTGGAGGGTGACCCTGCACTGCTGGGGGGTGGGGGTGGTGGGAGACATGAGTGGGGGCCTGGTGGAGGGTGACCCTGGATGCTGGGGGTGGTGGGACACATGAGTGGGGGCCTGGTGGAGGGTGACCCTGCACTGCCGGGGGGTGGGGGTGGTGGGAGACATGGGTGGGGGCCTGGTGGAGGCTGCCCCTGGTGGCTGGGGGGTGGGGGTGGTGGGAGACATGAGTGGGGGCCTGGTGGAGGCTGCCCCTGGTGGCTGGGGGGTGGGGGTGGTGGGAGACATGAGTGGGGGCCTGGTGGGTGCTGCTCATGGTGGTAGGGTGGTGGGGGTGGTGGGAGACATGAGTGGGGGCCTGCTGGAGGCTGCCCCTGCACTGCTGGGGGGTGGGGGTGGTGGGAGACATGGGTGGGGGCCTGGTGGAGGCTGCCCCTGGTGGCTGGGGGGTGGGGGTGGTGGGTGACATGGGTGGGGGCCTGGTGGAGGGTGCCCCTGGTGGCTGGGGGGTGGGAGTGGTGGGAGACATGGGTGGGGGCCTGGTGGAGGCTGCCCCTGCACTTCTGGGGGGTGGGGGTGGTGGGAGACATGGGTGGGGGCCTGGTGGAGGCTGCCCCTGCACTGCTGGGGGGTGGGGGTGGTGGGAGACATGGGTGGGGGCCTGGTGGAGGCTGCCCCTGCACTGCTGGGGGGTGGGGGTAGTGGGAGACATGGGTGGGGGCCTGGTGGGGGCTGGCCATGGTGGCAGGGGAGTGGGGGTGGTGGGAGACATGAGTGGGAGCCTGGTGGAGGGTGACCCTGCACTGCCGGGGGGTGGGGGTGGTGGGGGACATGAGTGGGGGCCTGCTGGAGGCTGCCCCTGGTGGCTGGGGGGTGGGGGTGGTGGGAGACATGAGTGGGGGCCTGGTGGAGGCTGCCCCTGGTGGCTGGGAGGTGGGAGTGGTGGGTGACATGGGTGGGGGCCTGCTGGAGGCTGCCCCTGGTGGCTGGGGGGTGGGGGTGGTGGGTGACATGGGTGGGGGCCTGGTGGAGGCTGCCCCTGGTGGCTGGGGGGTGGGGGTGGTGGGTGACATGTGCAGGTGTGCAGGGTAGTCCCCTGTGGTGTGTGCTGCCTGAAGGGGCCGTGGAGGGTGTACAGGTAATACCTGGGAGCACACAGCCAAATCGCGTGTAGAATTTGCTGCGTACCCCTGTCATACACGTGCCCAGCCAAATCGCGTGTGGAACTTCCCGCGCACCCCTGAAATCCACGTACCCTGACTAATCGCGTGTGGAAAAGCCCGCGCACCCCTGAAATCCACATACCCTGACTAATCGCGTGTGGAACTTCCCGCGCAACCCTGAAATCCACATACCCTGACTAATTGCGTGTGGAACTTACCGCGCACCCCTGCAATCCACGTACCCGGCCAAATCGCGTGTGGAACTTCCCGCGCACCCCTGCAATCCACGTACCCTGACTAATCGCATGTGGAACTTCCCGCGCACCCCTGAAATCCACGTACCCGGCCAAATCGCGTGTGGAACTTCCCACGCACCCCTGAAATCCACGTACCCTGACTAATCGCGTGTGGAACTTCCCGCGCACCCCTGAAATCCACGTACCCTGACTAATCGCGTGTGGAACTTCCCACGCACCCATGGAATACACGTACCCTGCTCGCACTGGGCCAATCACGTGTGGAACTTCCCGCGCACCCCTGAAATACACGTACCCTGCCGAAATCGCGTGTGAGACTTCCCGCGCACCCCGGTATACACGCACACGTAATTTTTTGTCAGCGGGTGTCCGTGTTTGTGGGTACCCCTTTGCACGTCATTTGTCCTGGAGGGCCACAGTATAGGACATTCTTCAGGCTGTATAAAGGTGCTATTTGTTGGCGCACCTTTTGGCGCACATTTCTTCCAGGCGCAGAGACGCTACCGCTTGCTTTCTTGTGGCGGTCGTGTTTGTGCCTGTGCGCTGGTTTGAGCGTGCGCTTTTTTGCCCTATTCTATTCCATGAATACGTGTTGTAGGCGAGCGTGTGGGTGTTCCGCGCACTTGTACGCTGTACTTCCCCCGTGACGCCCACGTTTTGGCAAGTTGTTCCCCATTCCGAGTGTTACGCCCCATGTTCCGCCTACTTTTGTTGCGTGCGCTGCGCTATGTGCGATTTTCGCTGTGGCCTGTGCGATTTTCGCTGTGACCTGGCGCACGCTGTTAGATGGCCTGTGCGCCAACGTTCGCCGCGCACTTTTTTTTCGCACATCCGATGGTTTTCTCGCGCACGGCCTTCCATGAATCGATGTGCGCTGCTTTTCGTGCGATTTTCGCACTTGCACTGCGATTTTCGCTATTCCACTGCGATTCGCACGTTTTTGCCCACTTGCGCCGCGCTAATTATTCCATGAATCGGCCTGATAGTATCTATCAGATAAAACAAAAAAAAGAAAGGAAACCTAATCCCTTATTGATGCAATACATCCACAACTACATCAATTTTCCTTCATAACAAAGAAAAATGATAGATGCAGCCCTTCAGATTCCTTGCCATGAAAGCCTGCCATGCCTCATCAGCTGACAACTATACCTGTATGCCGACCCCTCTAAGTGCAATTAACCACAGGGAGTGAAGCGCTTCACAGCTCAGTAGATGTTTTGCCGTTTCAATGTAATCGTCTCCACAGAGTTGAAATTGATGTTGGTTCTGGGGATATTTTGCCAGGCCACAACTATCTCATTTGTCTTTACACAATTGAACTTGATTTTAATATAGTTCCAGACCACTGCACATGTGAAGCTTGTTGTACTAGATTGTGTTGTAAAATAATCAAGAAAACACAGAGGGGGTCATTATGAGGTTGGAGGTAAGGGAAAAACGATGCCGGTAAAGGGTTACCAGCATCGCTTACCGCTACAGGCTATTACGACCCGCCAGCCCGCTATTAGTGGCACCGTAAATACCGGTGCCATTAATAGCGGCATGGGCACGGGCACGCAACCCATCATGCCGGCAATACCGGCATGGCGTAAACATGAGGACATCACAAGTCAGGCCGACATGCAAATAACGGCCTACTGTAGCCCGAAAAGTACCTTACTGGCATGGAGTAAATACCGGCATCGCGGACCACCTGTAAACGGCCATGTGCAGTGTTCCCAACTGCCACAGGTGCACATAATCAGCACAGGTGGAGGCAATATAGACTGGGCCAGCACAAAAGGAGCACACCCCACCACTTCCCACACTCAGTCACACACCAAAATGATCCCAATAATACTAGCAATGCTGGGGCTGGAGGACATGATTGCAGTGGAACTCCAGCAACAACAACAACAACAACAGGAAGCACAGAGGAGAGGCAGGAGGAGAGGGAGGGTGAGGCAGGCCCAGCATGCCCCACCAGTGCAGCCAGTGGTACCACGCAGGCAGCCCCCAATCCCTCTCATCAGAGCCAGTCCATTCAACCTAACCCCAGAGCAGATCCTCACCCTGTACCGTCTGGACCAGGACACCATCACCACCATTGTGGACAAGATACATGACGACATTGTCAGCATGATTGAAATACGCACCGCCATACCACCTCTACTGAAGGTGGTGTCTGTGCTCCACTTTTTGGCCACAGGCACCTACCAGCACACAGTGGGGCACATGCATGGCATATCACAACCATTATTCTCACGTATGCTGAACCAAGTGCTCGATGCCCTCCTGAAGCACAGAGGCGACCACACTTTCCTACCACGGACAGCCCAGGAGATCTCCAACACCAAAGTTGGTTTCCATTCACTGGCCGGCATTCCTGGTTGCATTGGCGCCATCAACTGCACCCATGTGGAATTGGTGGTCCCACATGCCATGGAGGCAGTGTACCGCAACCGTAAGTTATACCACTTCATCAATGTGCAAATGGTATGTGACTCAAACAAGATCACCACACATTGTTGTGCCCGATTTCCAGGATCAACCCATGATTCAATGATCATGAGGAACTCCACGATACCACGCTACATGGAGCGACACGCAGGGCACAGATCTTGGCTACTCAGTGAGTTGCATGTTAGGATCATGGCAATGCGATGTGGGTATGTGATTGGGGGGAGAGATGAATACTTCACCTGGCTGAGATGGGGGGAGAGATGCATACTTCACCTGGCTGAGATGGGGGGAGAGATGCATACTTCACCTGGCTGAGATGGGGGGGAGAGATGCATACTTCACCTGGCTGAGATGGGGGGGAGAGATTTATACTTCACCTGGCAGAGATGGTGGGGGGAGAGATGCATACTTCACCTGGCTGAGAGTACCTGAGAGGATGGACCATGCTCATACCCCAAAGCAGGCCAGACTTGACCCGACACCTGACCCCGAAATATAAGATGCAAGCTGCCCTACCACGAAAATGATGCAGTGTTACAACCATTCCATAGCCATCAACATGTACACTGCACATAATCAGACTGTAGCCCCCACAACACAATGCAGCAACAAGCAATTAGGATGGCCAATGCACAGCACCAAATACCATCATCAAAAAGGACAGTCCTCCATTACTGCGTACAAAGGAGTCACATGATGGCAAAATATATGAACACACCACTACACTAACACAGGGGTCCACCAAAACAGCATGTCACCATTTGTCGTGCACAGTGAGATCATCATGAGGCTGCCATCAACAGTGACAGGATGAAAGCATACAAATCACTTCACATCACCCAGATCATGGGAACAACCAGAGTGGACTACCACAGTGCATGAGCACTCACAAGGAATAGGACCCCCCTGCGCCCACTAGACGATGGCACGCACACCTGTCTATAAGAGGAATACACACATAGCTGTCACATCATGTGTCTCTATTAATGCATGGATATGTGGGTGCAAACAGGAAAAAAATGCATGCTATGGTGTCATTGATACAGGTCCCATATGATGTGATGACTTACACATGATCATTGTTGCAGGTGATGCAGGCTATCCCTTGAAGAGGTGGCTCCTTACCCCAGTCTGGAACCTGCAGAACAGGCACGAGGAGGACTACAATCGTGTGCATACACATACCCGTGTGGTGATTGAGCAGACATTTGGCCTCTTGAAGGCGTGGTTTCGCTGCCTCAGCAGGTCTGGTGGGACACTCCTGTACGGCCATGAGAAGGTGGCCAAGATCGTCATGGCATGTGTAATGCTACACAATATGTGCATCAGACGGAATGTGCCTCTGCCCCTGACGCTGAACTGCAACCACTTGACGATGAAGATGAGGAGGGTGGAGATGGGGCTGCACTTCAGGGAGGCAGCGATGCACAGGAGGGACATGCCATGTGTCAGACTCTGATTAACCAATGTTTCTAGCACACATGGATGGGAAGTCCGACATGGATGTGGGACTCAGGGCAATGGGTGTATCAGGGACATGGACACTGTAGACTGTTCACCAATAAAGCACACGTACACAATAACCAATGTCCGCACATGTGAATTCTGATTTCACAACAGGTGTATTCAAGAAATATAACATATCAAGTGCACAAGCCCTCCACCCCACACACCCTCTCCCCCTCCCCCTCCTCCCTCAACTACCCCACACACCCTCTCCCCCTCCCCCTCAACTCCCCCACACACCCTCTTCCCCCTCCGCCTCCCCTCTCAACTCCCCCACACACCCACTCCCCCCTCAACTTCCCCACACTGGCATGCACCATAAGTCTGCATGAGACCAGAATGCCTGGCTGAACCTACAGCCCTTCTCCTCTTCCGGCAGCAGGTGGACCCCTGTCCGACCTGCGCAGGTTCCGGCCAGACCTATTCTCGGGGGCTGGACTTAGTGGAGTTGGCATTGGAGGATGTCCCAGGTTGTTCTGCCTCCTGTGCCGGAGGCATGGCCTCCATTGCTGCCACCATTTGGTGAGGACCTGCCACACAGCTGCCAATTCACTGCATATGTCTTTTGAGGTGGTCTCAATTGCAGATTTGAGGGATGAAGCACATTCCTTATCTCATCCCTGGGCCGGCCACATTCCATGATGTGCTGTGTCAACAGCCCTGTCAGCTCCTCCTGCCACTTCTGGATTGCCCTGATCCCCTCTTGGCTGTTCTGGACACTGGTAGATGTATGAGGTGCTACCAACATGGTTGGTTTCTCATGCACGCTTGGCGTGGGGCTGAAACGACTGGGCCATGACTCCACAGGAGACAGCTCATGGCTGGTGCTGTTGTGTATGCTGGATGGGGAGAGGTGTGGTGAATGCGGGGGGCCTGTAGCGGTAGTTGTGCCATGTGGCAGAACATCTGCCTCGTCATCGGACACGGCTGCTGTGGCAGCTGTCTCCCCCACAGTACTGCTGGCAGCCGATACAGTGCCTTCAGCCACTGGCTCCTGTGTGTTGGTGGCTGGTGAGGGTGCTGTGGTGGGGGACGTAGTGCACGTTGGTGCTGTGGGTTCTCAGGTTGTCTTGTCCTTGCGCGGTAGTGCAGGTTGTCCTCTTCCCCTTGATGTAGAGGGCCGGTTTCCTCCCTCGATGCCCCTGACCTGTGTTGCAGCATCCTCCCTGGGGTCCTGGTCATCGCTGTCTGAATGCATGCCTGTGGGGGACCAAGAGAAGGAGAGCATTAGTAATGGGTCTGCATGCATCAGGCATGCATTGGGGTAGCTGTATTTCTATGGGATGGCAGGTGATTGGCATTGGGGTAGTGACATACGGGTTGCTTGGCTTTTGGGTGGGTGATGCAGGGATGCTTCTGGGATGAAACATATATGGGGTGCCTCATGCATGTGGTCAAGATGGAGCTGGGCACTGCCTGTAGGCAGTCTTGCAAAAGATGAGTCTGGTTGACCCTGCTTTTCATCATTGCACTGTCAGTTCAGGGGGACATCATCGTGTTGTTCTTTACAGTCTTTCATTTGGGACACCTACCTGCATCAGCTGATGACGGGGCTCCTTGCTCCATGTCCCCCACTCCCTAAATGGCCTCCATCCTGATGGTGCTTGCACAGATCTCCTCCCAGGGTTGCATCTTTATGGGGTAGTCCGCACCACCGCCTGTTGCCATCCCCTGGTTACGGTTGGCTGCGAGGATGTTGCATACGCGTAGGCGCAGGTCGTCCGAGAGCTTTCGGACATCTTTCGGTGTGCGCAGGGTGGTGCCAACGGTGCTAACTTTCTGCGCCACCTCCGCCCATATTGCCTTCTTCCGCTGTGCTGCAGGTCGAGACATGTCGGTGGAGAAGACGACATCCCCATTTTCTGCCAGCGTCTCGGCCAGCATGTTCAACTCCTCTGCAGGGAAGCGCTCCTTGCACAAGCGCTCTGTACTTTTTTTGAGTGCCTTGGGCATTTGAGATGCTGCAGGTAGTGGTAGAGGTGTGGTAGAGCTGTGGTGCTGGTATGGGTCCTGGTTACAGAGGATGGCAATGGATTGTGTTTTTAAAGATGGCTGCCGTGCTCTTTACTGTTCCTGTGCGATGACGCTACTTCCAGTTCCGCTTATTAACGGTGACCGCTAATAGCGGTCACCGCTGATAGCAGTGACCGCTAATGTCGATGGCTTGGATGGCGGTGGAGCTATCTGCGCTTTGCGCAATGTCGGTAAGAGCGATTTTTCACCCTTTAACGGCAGGACGGTAAGGTCATTACCGGCATGGCGCAAAGCTTGTGCCCGCAAAGTTGTAATAGGCCGCTTTTAGCGGTCTATTACCAGCACTGACACAGTATTTGCTCTATGCCTGTAATGACCGGTACTTACCTCCAACCTCGTAATGACCCCCATAGCTTGGTATTTGTTTGCCAGCTTTATTATTTGTTGCTCGTGGGCATGTTCACGTAAGACCATCTTCATGTGTTTCTTAAATTTACCAATTGGCCAACTCATCTGCTGATCAGATACTGTCTCCAGCGAGATGTTGCTGGCGGCCTGGATTTTCACTATGTTGCTGTTGGGCATGAGCCTAGCTCTAGATTGCAGTACATTTTGCAAAAGACCCACTACAGAATCATGGGGTGCATTACAGAAGTAATGCCAAACAGCGCCACTGCAACAGTACTTGGACCGATGTTACATTAAACTCCATTTACATCATCTTAATGGGTACTTGTAATTGGTACACAGACATTTGGCTGAAGGATCCTTTTGGACTACAAACACACTTAGCAACTTCACCGGATTTCAAGTTCTTTGGGAACCATTGCATACAGGGCAATAGGGGAGGATTTGCTTTTATGGCTAAATCTAAATTGCAAACCTTCGAAACCTCAATCGACTGTGCTGTCTGCGAAGTTAGTCACTTAAAAATTCTCCCAAATGACAACTCCTGCATCCACGGTATTTTGGTATACTGCCCACAAAGGAACCATGTCTGACTTTACTGAAGATGTAATACACCTGCTTAGCCCCCACAATAGACCCAATAGTGCTACCATCCTAGTGGGGGACTTAAACTATTGGCTAGGTAACCCCGAAGATAAGAACGCTTGCGAGACAGAAAATTCTCTAACAAACATGGACTTCAAGATCCTCAACACTGGGCTTACACACTGAAGGGAAAATATCCTAGACTGGGTTGCCTCAAGGAATATCAGAATGGAAATCATCAACAACAGAGCTTGTCCCTGGTCTGACCAATTTTTTGTGTAGTGCTGTATCTACGTGCCTAATATACCATTAAACATCCTTTCTATGCCTAAAAAGGTTAACAGTAGGAACTTAAAAGGGATCAATCTGGTGGAACTAGGCCAATGTCTGAAAGAGAGTATGGCCCTCACCTATGACTCCGACCCTCCTGAGTCCTTAGTCACCATCTACGATTCCAAATTTAACAGCTTCTTGAATAAAGAGGCCCCTTTAAATCTCGCCTGATCAGAGAGAGAACCTGCCAACAATCTTGGTTCTCTCTCGCCTTAAAAAAATTGAAGGCTGATAAAAAGACAAGCAGAATGGGCATAGGTGAAAAATCAAACCTCTGAGAACAAGGATACCTGGAAATCTCCATCGAAAGCATATCAAAAGCAAATCTACAAGACCAAAAGATCCTCCATTAATAACAAAGTCGAGTTTGCAGAGAACGACTCAAAAAACCTTTTTGAGGTCTATAGAAATCTTGAGAAACCAAAAATATTGACCCAAGATTTTGAGCATTTTAAAGAGGACTGTGATAAGGTACTACAAGCCTTTGCTGATAAAGTCACCATTGCACACACTAAGATTTCCACCTTACTTTCTAATAGGAGTATTCACTCCATTATGATTCCCCACACCAAGCTGGCCTCAAACAACCCCCTTCCCCCCGAAACTCCTTGGGTTCTCCATTGTAGCCAGAGATGAAATATAATCAATTCTCAAATCCATGTGGCCCACATCCTGTCCTGGTGAGATCCTTTCCACCCAAACTCATTCTGAGACACCCTGACACTGTTGTTACTTTTTTTAGTATGCTTTGTGAACTCTTCCTTGCCCTAGTGGACTGTCCCAGACATCATTAAACACATAGTATTCATTCCTGTGCATAAAAAATCCAGCTTGAACCCAACAGACCTCAGTAATCCATGTCTGATCACAAATACGCTTTTTCTGCTGAAAATTATAAAGTGGCAATATTGCAGCTACAGAGACACTTTGAAACATACAATGTCTTTCATCCTAAACAGTCTGGCTTCCATGCTCAACATGGAGCAGAAAGTGCCTTGCTTGATCTTCAAACACACATGCTTGACATTATTGACAAAAGCAAGACTGGTCTACCAATTCTCTTGGACCTCTCTGCAGCTTTTGATCTGCTAGACTACCAACACTTACTGAACTCTGTGACTACCTTGGGGGAGTGTTCAGAAGATGCTACCAACTGGATTAGAAAATTTTGAGTGACAGGAAGTCACGGGTGTGCTGGGGCAATGCCTCCTCCAATATTGAATCAATTTTCTGCGGGTCCGACAGGGGACTTTCCTCCCCCCTATATCAGACCAATCTGTGACCGTGTGACATCTTTGGACATACACTTCATCAACTACGCTGATGATACTCAACTTCTTGTGGAGTTGAGTGGAAACTATGCAACTGATTTAGCTCGGGTCTACTATGTCCACAGCCTTGTGATGAACTGGCTGTCTCAGAATTGGATGTGTCTAAATCCTGCTAAAACAGAACTAATAATCTTTGGCTCTATGCAGGCAAGTAAAGCACTGAATACTCTCACATGAACATTGATCAGAACAACATCAAAGTCACTGAGAAAGTAAAAACCTTGGTGGCCTATATAAAAAGCCTCACTTTGCGCTGACTCTCAGGTTGATGGAGTTGTAGGCACCTCTCAATACCACCTGAAAGTTCTAAGACAAGTGAAACCGTTGTTGTCCCTTCAAAACCACACAACCTTGGTCAGGGCAATTATCATGCCTCGCCTAGACTACTGCAATGCTCTACTGATCGGTGCAAGCAGCAACTGCATTAGGAGACTGCAGGTACTTCAGAATTAAGCTGAGCGCATCATTCACGACATCCCTAGGAGAGAACATATCTCCCACGCTAGGAAGAAACTTCATTGGCCAAATCTTGCAGCTAGAAAACGATCCAAAACTTTTTCCCTGGCCCATAGATGCATTCATGGAAAATCCCCCTCCTACCTTAAGGGGCAACTAAAACGGTATGCTCCTTCCAGACAGCTTTGCTCCACCTCAGGTTGTCTATTGATTGATCCTAAATTTTAAAATAACAGAGGGTTGGGATGATTTTTCACCGTCCTATCAGCCCAAGACTGAAATGGCCTGCCACTAACCCTCCATTTGAAGAATAGTTAACTGGCCTTTAAGAAACGTTTAAAAAACACAGCTCTTTGACTGACTTCTGCCGATTCCCGTTCAGCCTCTGGACTTCGGATGTGGACATATCTGTACTGTTGTCTTGTCTCTCCTAGTCTCATGTGTATTTGTAGCACCCAGATGCTTGCGAGCTTTGGCGCTTTATAAATAAATAAATAAATAAATAAAATAACGGCAATCGGAAAAGTCACCTAGGCAATTGTCCTTCCATTCTTGCAATGCCCTTCATGTGAGATAGTGCCCAGATCTCAGCCACATAAAGGATGGTGGAGACAATCTTAGACTGATACAATTGCAAGAGAGTCTTTAAGTAATACCTGCCTCCCTTGTTTACTAGCAAACTTATTGACCCGGTCATCATTGCAGTTCTCATTGCAATGTGTTCCAGGTGGGAAGACCCTTGTAGTTCAGCATCTAAGTAGATGCCCAGATGTTTAAACTTGGTGACTACCTCCACATGGACCCCCTTCCGGGACCATGATAGCTCTTTCATTCTCCTACCCTTGAACGGAAGACCATGATCTTGGTTTTGTCGGTGTTAATTACAAGACCATTGACCTCTGAGTATTATACCAGTCTATCCAGAGTCGCCTGCAGACCCTGTGGGGTAGAGTCTAATATAGCAAGATCGTCAGCGTAACCCAACCACTGGATTGGGACATCCCCCAGCTTTGGAGGGTTTGCTGAATGATTAGCAATCTCCCCCTGAGGTTTGCAAGGTAGAGATTGAAAAGCATGGGTGCCAACATGCACCCCTGTTAAGCACCTTATTTGTGTCAATGCAGCCGGTGGTTCTCCCTACTTGGTCAGCTCTTACCTTCACACGTGTGTTATTATATAGAAGTATTATCATTTGAAGAAGCCCTGTGGGAATGATGTCCCATTTGCACAGTTTTATCCAGAGTTTTGATCTGTCCAATGTGTCAAACGCTGCACTGAAATCTATGAATGCGGCGTGCACTGGTATTTGACGGATAGACCAATCCTGCTGAATGATTGTGGTCAGAGTTTAGCTGTTTATAGTTGTTTCACACCCCTTGCAAAAGCCAGTCTGGTTTGGAGGAATGATATTTTTCTCAGCCACCCATTCTTCTAGCTCTGCCAGTAATAATCGTGCAAAGATCTTTGCTGGAATGTACAGCATCGCCAGTAGGTGGTAATTTTTGGGTTGTCAGGCATTCCCTTTCGGTGGACTGGGACGATAATGCTATACTTCCATGACGTCAGGATAGTCTGCAAGTCACCAATCCAGCTAAATTACCAATGCAGGGCTTCTGCCCATGCAACTGGCTCCAACTTAAGAAGTAAACTGTGCACCCCGTCAGGGCCCAGCACCCAGGAAGATTTGCATGCCCTGATTATTTTCTCTTTTTTCGTGTATGGACATATTGAACCCGTGACATGGGCTGGGATGTTACAAGGCCCCACACCCAGGATATTTTGTACCTTTCGTTGGAGACCCCATTTAAATCTCTGTGTTTTGAAGAGTGAACATTGATTGTTTTTCAAAACAGGGTGGGATCAAACCAGAAGGTGCCATTTGTGCTTCCTTAGCCATATCGCATACCCCTTTTTTAGCTGTTCTCACTTACCCAGCATTTAACTCATTTCGCAAGAACAGCAGCCAAAGCCTGACGCTGGGCTCTTTTCTTTGCCTGAATTGCTTCATCATATACATATGTGAGTGTTTATTGATATAGCACATGCCTGTTCTTTTAGTGTTTTTTCGGAGTGCCTATCGAGCAGGCCTTGATATGCTCCAGACAGGCTTCAAAGTGCCTTATCGCATTTGTAGCATGAGGGGCACTATTTTCTCACTGGCTGGTGTCTCAAACTTGACAAAAATTACTAAGGCTATCCCTTACCCCACAAGAGGCCTTCCTTAAATTCTCATCATGCCATGATGTCCGGCTCAAGGCGCTGTTCACCGACAGCTCGCCCAGGTAGATAGATGCCGGTTTCACCTGGCTGTGGTTCAGTCTCATGATCAATGGGAAATTGTCGCTCTCAGTCCTATCCCCTACACACATATCAGTGATTACATTGTTAGGTTTGGTGACAAATACATAATCTAGTATGCTACTTGTGACTCTCCCCACTCTCATGTAACTTGGTGGAGTTTCAGTGCTTCCATTGATAATTTCAATGTTGTTAGAATACAACAGGCCGGCCCAGGTGGCTCCACTTATATAGCCAATGGTCAATCTGCCCAGACAGCCTCCAGGATCCTGGCATTAAAATCCCCACATATCACAATCAGAAGATTATTACCCAGTTTAATAAGGATCAGTTTGACAATCTTCATTACCCTCTTATGGCAAGATTTATATGGAAGATCATATATACAGAACCTTCCGCATGCAAGAAATAAAAGTGCTATGTCAATTACAATTATATTGGTATAATTCATGGCCTTTTGGCCAAGCCATCTCTGTGCCAATAATTTCAGTAAACAAATTCTCTATACAAAGGGAAAAAAGTGCAATATCAAGTGCAATTATTTCTATTTTGTTCATTAACTGCACAGCTGTCATACTTTAAGGCCCTACTGCAGGCCTTAACCAGGTTCCCTCTACTCAGCCAGGCAAAATATATATATTTAGCTTCCAGGGTCACTACCAAAATTTCAGATGCGCATTTACAACAGTCCTTCGTGTCTACAATACTAATATTACCTCTTGCCCTAAAATGGTCTCCAGGTACTGTGATCTAAGGGCCTGTATTTTGTTGCAGAAAAACAGAAAGTGCACAACCGTTTATTCACCTAGTCCACACAGTGCACATATCCTTGTATTACCTGTCCACCATGTGCATGGGAAGTCTTTCTTCTTTCCCCCATCCAGGGGTCATATTGTAACATAAGCGGACTGCAGGTGTATGCCGTTCAGCACCAAGTAATGTACATGCAAGGATATCAGGGCAGAAGTCACAGGGAAGAGGAGATTAGGGAGAAGGCAGTGGAGGACAAGGCATTGGAGCTAAGGCTGCATATATTTAATGTGGGCTTTGTTGCAGCAGACAATTGATTGAATGTTCTGTGCTGCTTTATGAAATGACAAGACAATTCACATCCCAGGGTTTGCGAACACCCTTCACCTGGAACATCAGCAATTGCCAGTCTATGCAAGAAATGGTCACCCCGGCCCAGAATATCACCTCCCATTTCAGCTGGCCTTCCCATGCTGGCAGAATTAGCTTTGCCAATTGTAGGTGTGCCACATGTTGCTACTCCACAACTTGAAGACCTCAGTGTCCACAAATATAAACTTTTCTTTGGACATATTGGATACGCTATGTAGGCAGGCATGCTGTCAAGGATTATTGAAAAGCTTACAGCAGAGTCCTAGATGGAGCACATTTTACCCACCAAGCCAGCGGCTGCTACCGCCTAATATCTGCTCTATGCTATGCCTTTTCGAGGATGTTACCAAGCAGGTTAGTCAACAGTGCATCCATCAGTGTGGCTCTCCCTTTTGTGCAAATGGTTGAGCTTAACCAGTCCAACATTGTGAGAGCTCATGGTTTGACATGTGATGCAGCACTGCTGGTAAGGTACCTGCTTTCAACAATATGTGGTGATCCAAGAGTAGTTGAATTTCAAAGATAATTATGAACACCTGCTGCTTTCTATGTGAACTCATGTTTCAAGGTAAAGGTTGCCACTTTTCATCCACATGCATCACAGCGTTGGAGACACTGAACGAATATGCAATTATGCATTACTGCACTGCTGGCCGCATCTATTGAGGAAATAACCTATGGTGAAGGAAACACATCAACCATGCCAAATGTTTGTATTGGGAAGACGTATTTGCAGCCACTCCTAAGACACATTCTCAATCTTGTTGGCACTCTGTTAATCATGGCCTAGACAGAGTGCCACAGAAAACCAGGTTGGAACCAATGTCAATTATAGGTACTGGGTTACTCACTTTATAAATTTATAAATTATAAATGTATATTCTAATGATTGCTGTAATTCTACTGTTATCAAAGGGACAAATGATATTAATGTGTCTTTAGTTAACTCAAACAAGAGTTTAATTACTGCATTTACAGTTTAATTACTGCATTTACAGTTCCAGAAATCAGAGAAACTACTCGGAAGCAGACCTTACACAGAAGCCCAGGGCCAGGTGGGACGCCAGTGGATATGTTTAGAAGCCTCAATGATATTTGGGTCCCTTAACTAACAGTAGGTTTTAACTCCTTTATGGTATTGGGTATTCGACAGAGCTCCTGGAAATAGGACATTATTTATTCAATATATACAAAAAGGGCCTTGTGAGTTACGTTGGTCTTATTGGCCCATTTTACTTCGTGATTTAACCTTTAGGATTCTGGGAAGAGTGGTGTTGGTTAGAATTCAAACATGAGTAGACTCAAAAAGAATTTTAGAGCATACTCAGCTAGGTTTTCAGTTGGGATTGTATACTAACCAACAAGTTTTAACCCTACATTTCATCATCTCAAATGCCATCTATCTTAAAAAGGAATTGGTTTACATTGCATTCATGGATATCAGGTCAGCTTTTTACAAAGTAAATCGAGTCAATTTGTGGCATAAACTAAGATCCTTGAATTGCTGAAAGAGGCCTGTGAGACTGCTAACTATCCTACATAAAGATAATAAGGCTTGCATATGCTCCAGTCCAAATGGTTATAGTACCCTGTGTATCCCAGTGCATTCCGAGGTACGGCAAAGATGTGTTCCTACAACATTATTATTTGAGCACTATATAAATGGTATGCAACAGCATTTGATTGATTGTCCTCCAGATGCTCTATGTTTTGTTAACATGCCTGTTCCTTTTTTGTCTTATGATGAGAATTGTGTCTTAATGGCAAGAACCAAAGG